>NC_089505.1:86348022-87017605 GCF_036850995.1 Saccopteryx leptura | reverse complement strand
TGTGTGTGTTCACTAGAAAGATGAACCATCGTGAACACTAATGTTCTGTTGTTTTAGTGTCCTATAGTTATTAAAGCGATCCGTGCTACCTAACCAGGTGTCTTCTGATGTCCTCAGTAACGCTGATTTCTGCAGCCTTCCCCAGTCCGGCCCTCGTCTCCCTGACCACTGTCCATGCTCCGCAGGATATGTCATCACCGTCTCCGGCCGCATAACCTTCACGAGCAATAAGTCCATGGAGATCGAGGTCCTGGTGGACGCCGACCCCGTGGTGGACAACCTGCTCAAGCGCTACCGGGCCGCCAGTGCCTTCTTCACCTATGTGTCCCTGGGCCCGGAGGGCAAGCCGCTGCCCGTGCCCCAGCTCGTGGTGAGTGGCTCCCTGGAGAAACGAAGTCACATGCACTCATCCTGGGCAGTTGGGCCCCTGTCTAGCCACATACGTGACCAGGGGCCTTGGCTGTGGTGCAGGTCAAACATGAGGGTCCTCAGAGGTTTATAGGGATGGGACAAGGAGACAGGGTGAGAGAGACCCTTTCTTGAGGTCCTCATTGGCGGCACTACCTCTGAGGGGCAAGCTCAGTGCCTCGGGACCCTGCTGCTTTGCAAATGCTGGACTGGGGGTCAGGATCCTCCCCAAGCATGCTCCTGGTGTGGACCTGTCAGCCCCCTGCACTCTGAAAATGCGTGTGTCCTACTGTGCAGAAGGCCTGGTCTGGTCAGGAAGGAGATGGGAGGTGCTTGGAGGGGTAGGGGAGTGTGCCTGGCCAGTGACCTTCCAGCTGGGAGGCGATGTAGTGCAGCTTAGGAGTAGGCGGGGCCCTAGGAAGCTGGAGTGGGCGGGGCCCGGGAAGCCTGAGTGGGGCTCGGGGTGGGGGCAGTGTTAGAGGTTCAGGAGCTGGAATCCCGATGACAACTGGGCTGACATCTGGGCGTGCTGGCCACAGGGGAACCATAGGCAGCCGAGGGTTCAAGGCGGGGGAATGGGGAAGTTGGTGAGAATGCTTGGCTGGCAGGCATTGCTCAGTGTGTGTGGAATGAAGGAAGGAAAGACCCCTAGAGATTTCCCCTAAATCTGATGATGGTCTTATAATTAGCCTCATGGAGGCCTTCCCACTGGCTCCTCTCAGCTACCCTCAGCCCCACCCGTTACAGGGCAGGCAGCCCCGGACCAGCCCCAGACCAGTAGCACCAAGGCTCTTGTGGAAGTGGTCATGAGGAACCAGGGTCTGGATCTGGCACAGACTTTTTGTCCTGGGGGAGAGAGCCTCTGTTCGGTCTGCTCCTGATTTCTCCTGGAACCAGACTCTGTCACTAGGGCCAGCTCTTCTGGGCCAGGAGGAACACAGAACTCTGGCCCAGCCACAGTCAGAGCACTGCCTTCTGTAGGGTGGGGGAGCAGAGCGGCCTGGGCTGGGCGGAGTCTTTGGTGGCAGCAGCCGGCCCACCATGCAGACTGGGGCCTAGGACAGTCAGCCCTGCTTCCAGAAGGGTCCTCGGGCCTCTGTTGCCCCTGCCCGTCTGCTCCCCACCAGAGCTTGTGCACCCTGGAGAAAAGCACGTGCTGACAACCTGTACAAACAAACACATTGCACTTAAGATCCATTTCCTCCCACAGGCGGGAACAGGGCCTCCACATGCTACTTCCTGTGGCTGAGGGTGACCACTCTGCAGCTGGCCCCGGTCTGAGAACATGGTTTCTCAGTGGCCACTGAGGCCCCTCGGGGTGCCTCCTTGGAGATGCTCGTCTGCCCCTGTTGTGGCTGGAGGCACCTCAGCCACCTGCAGGGCCCTCTCCTGTCCCTCCCCACCTTTGCTGGGATGGGTGCCCTTGAGGCTCCAGTGAGTCAACTAATCCTGAGACCCTGGGGACAGGGGTGCACAGAGGAGGCCTGTGAACCTGGCATTGTAGGACAAGAGGGTTCAACCAGCTTGGTAGGAAAGAGAAAGAGAGCCAGGAGTCTTCCTCAGGCTGACAGGCGCTTACTGCATTTCCAGTCTATCACCTGTCCACTGCTACTCCATCCCGTCTGGTGGCCGGCCCCACTAAGTCAGTGCTTTGCCCTACTTGGGTTTGGGGGGGCACAATTTCCTCTGTCAGGCTGGGAGCACACACTTGGCCTCCTCCCCTCCTCCCCAGTGTCTGCAGCCTTACCTGCTTCCTTGTGGGAGCCTTGTCCCCCCCTGGGGGGGGCAGGTGGGAAGCCCCGTGCAGCACTCCTTACTTGAGCCTCCATCCTCCCCGGGGCCTACCTTGCGGCAGGACAGGCGCCAGCCCCATAGGCGGCTCCCCCCACCACTACCACTCAGCAGCCTTGGCAGGTGGCCCCCGCCCCACCCCGTTCCCTCAGCTGGTGCACATGTCTTCCTCCTACCTCTCCAGCCTTGACCTTTGAGCCACATCTCTCTAGGACTTGAACCACTTCTCCCAACCTTGCTGGTTCCCTTAGGCCCTCAGTGCAGACTTGCCTGGACTCTCTCCCAGACCCTGTCCCATCTCTTTCTACATTTCCAGTGACTCTTGGGAGCATCTGTTAGTGAGGCCACCCCCAGCATCTCTGTCCTGCATGCTCAGTTCCCACCACACACTGGAATCCATGGCCTCTTCCTGCTGCCCCCAGTCCTCCTGGCCTCCGGCTCCCGCAGGGTGGCCAGGCCCAGGACACTCTCCGACTTCATCGTGCTGGGCCTCCCTGGTTCTGGCATGACTCCCAGCCTCAGTGATGTCTGCGCGCCCTTGACCCAGGACTCTGCCCTGCCCAGACGGCCACCCTCAGACCCCCTACACATGAGGCTCCGACAGGTGCTGACCTGCACCCTTCCCCAACTTGGGCGGTTGGGTCCAGGCTCCGTGCCTTGTCTGTTCACTCCAGCACCTACTGTGCCAGCTCTGCCTCTCTCCCCGGACCTCTGCCACACCTCAGACATGATTTATCACACGCTGAGCTCATTTCCCCCATCCCTCCCCCGAGAAAAAAGTCCATTCCTCCTCATATTCTATCCCTCGGGAATCTGGGAACCTGGCTGGCTCCTGTCTCCCACTCAGCCCCGCACCCAGTGTCTATAGGCCCTGACCCTGCTGCTGGGTCCCCTCAGCCCAGAGCTGTCCTCCGTCCTCCATGCCTGCGGCCCCCCTTCCAGCTCTGCACTGAGCCATCGGCTCTATTAAACAGAATCAGCTTCATCCCCTCTCCCACCTAAACCGCCCTTGTCACGGGTCCTCTGCTCCTCAACCCCAAACTCCTCCCTGCCTCAGGGCCTTTGCTCATGCTCTTCTGCCTGGACATGTTTTCTTAGACTACCACCAACCCAGCTTCTTTCCCTGCTTCTGAGACGTTTCCTCCTTGGAGGGCCTTCCCAAACCACTCTGAGTGAAGCCTCATCGCTGCTGCCACGCCACTGACCTACGACTCTGCGCTATTTGTAGGCATCAGGCACCGTCTGAGGTAGTCTAGTGCGTGCACATCAGTTGAGTGTCCAGCCCCAGCCCAGGGCATGACAGCAGGACGCCTGTGTAGAGTGGGGTTCAGGGAAATCCTGGGAGTGGTCACAGGCTGGCTCACCTCTCCAGCCACAGATCCACTCCGACAGTTGGAGTGGCAGCCGCAGGCCCCACCCACCCTTAGGCCCCTCCCCTCAGTGTGTGGACCCTGCACATGCTGCCGGGCCCACAGGTACTAGTTTGATCCCAGGCAGTGCTTCCGTGGGCCTCGGCGTCCATACCCGTTTATGCCAACAAAGGGGGTGAGGGTCCTGTGAGCTGGTTTATGTCCTCTGACCATCCTCACTGGTGCTGCCGCCCTGCTGGAGGGAGAGGCAGTAACAAGTAGCGAAAGAGCGTGTTAGATGTCGGCAAAGGGGAAAGCAGGCGGTGGGGTGGGTGTTTTCAGGGAGAGCATTGCAACTTAAATAGGTCCCTTTAAGGAGGTGAGAGGGTGCAATTGTTTGGCCTGGAGTTGAGGAGAGAGGGAGCCATTTCTCAGGACTCCCGTGTGGGAGGAGCTGCTGACGCAGGCAGGAGAGGAGGGGCCAGCAGGCGCCTGGGGCCGCCCAGCTGACAGGGGAGGCCTGCAGACCCCCAAATGGGCAAAGACCAAGGTAACCAGGGGCTGTGATGTCTTCGTTTTGGAAAGGCTTCTACTGAGCAAGGCAATCGAAGGCGTCCCCGACTGGGTCTGCAGGGCTGGCCGCAGCCATGAGGTGCTGCCATCTGAGAGTCCAGCGCCACCACGGCTGCTGTGACACTTCCCAGAACTAAGCCAGCTGGGGATGCTGATGCTATGACCCGGAGGGTCAGCGTCTGTGGACTCTGGGAGGAAGGCCTTGGCACCCCAGGGGCTGGTCTCCCATGAAGTGGCCTGTAGCCAAGGAGCCCTTTAGGGGGGGACTTGTGTCCTTCATGGAGCTGGGGAGCAGTCCTGGGGCTGGGCCAGTGTGTGTGACTGAGGACAGGGTGCTGGGGCCCAGAGGGCAGGGCTGATGGGGTGAGCGGATGACACCTGCTCGGAGGAAGGCAGTGGTGGCCGAATCCCTCAGGTTTCCAGACCAGCACTTGGCAGTGGCCACACCTCTCTGCTGGCCAGCCTGGTGTCAGTCCAGGCTGTAGTTTCTCACCAATTAAAGATGGTCTTTGATTCTCCGCTGAGGTGGCCTGGGCCCACTGGTGTTGATAAAAATAGCTTCTGGGGAGGGTGGGTCCACTCCTTGGAGCTGGGTTTTCGCTCCAGCCCGGTTGCCACTGCCGCCACGGTGTTGTGTGTCTCAGAGCACACATGCTGCGCATGGCCCCGTGCGCGTGCCAGCGGCACCCAGCCCTCCACCCCCTGCCTCCCCCGCTGTCAGCAGTTCTTCAACCTCCCGTCTATTTTTAGCTGTCGTCCCCAGGCCGCTGACTCGGAAACAGCAGCCTTGCCGTTTAGAGTATTTCTTGATGAATATTTTATGCTGGGGCGGGCGGGCACCGCGTCCTGTGCTGCTGGCTCTTTCCAGGCTAATTGTTAGAAGAGGTAGACATGGTGCACGGAGCTCGGCTGCCGGCTGGACACCAGGCCCAGGCCCCGCCGCCCTGAAGCCTCCCTGTGGCCATTCCCTCTGACCTCCGCGTGGGGGACAAGCCCCAGACCCCTGACCAGGGCCGGAAAGTGGAGGCTCCCTGGGGACCTGGCACTGCTATTGGGTGATTTTTTTCTGGCCCAGGTGTGGGAAGCCTTTTGTGTTTCCAGAAATGTGAGAACCAAATTGTGTCTGTGTTGAAGCCAAAGCAAGTGTCATCCTGGATGCAGCATCTGCATCCTCTCCCCAATCAGACATGGCTGTGCAGCTTCTGAAGGTCCCAGGGGGCTGTGTGAGGACAGAGGTGCCCTGTCCTGGCCTGGCATGAGGGGGGGGGGGCTGGAGCCACTCCCCGCGCTTGATGTCGAAGGAGCCGGAACTCCTCTCAAGCATGCGGTGGACTCAGGGTTCGAAAAACAGCAGCTTTCGTGGATCATTTGTTCCCAATGAGCCGAGGCCTGACTGCTGAGCCATGCCACGTGGGCAGAGTCTTTGTGAAGCAGTCTTGCTTTGCTCACAGAAAACTATCCTCCAGCGTGAGCTGGCCCAGCTGGCGCACAGGCCCTCCCCCTGGCTCCCCATGGACAGTGACACTTAGGGGACAGGGGCCGAGACCCAGAGGCTCAGTCGTGGGCCTGATGACTGTTTTCTGGATTAAAATGGAAGGCAGTGAAGAAATTGGGGATGCAGCCCTACTATCACTCTCGTATTTTTTCTCATGTTTTTTATTGAATTTATTGGGCTGATATGAGTTCACATAATTATACAGGTGTGAGGCACAGTTCTCCAGCACGTCATCTGTACTGTGTTGTGTGCTCAGCACCCCGAGTCAAGTCTCCGCCATCACCGCCTGCACTCCTTAGAGCGAGGCTCCCTGGGAGTCGGCGGTGTGCCACCAGGGTCACCACTGTACCACACTCCCGTGCCTTGTCAGCATCGAGGGCTCCCACGGTGACATCAGGCCCCCACCTTGGGGAGGCTTCAGGGTTGGGTCGTTGGCGTGGTTATCTGAGTGCCCACTCACAAGGTCGGCCTGCCTGCCGTGACTGTTCCCAGTCTCCTGGGAGGCGCTGGCAGGGTGGGTATCCTAAGTGTGAGACCAACAGCTGGTCACGGAGAGCTGGGTGTTCAGACCGCCAGCTGCTTCTGCGCTGTGGTGTCTGCATCCTGCAGACAGGTGACTGCGGCACAGAGAGGGGAGGTGACTTGCCCAAAGCCAAATGGCCACCTCTGGCCAAGGACCTACTGCAGGACCCTGAGCCCCTGGCTATGACTGGCCCCTTCATGTCTCAGCCTCAGTTTCCCTGCTGGAGCCACCACGTGCTGGCGGTTGCTCTCTGCGGTTCCTCCACACACTATCTCTGTGGTAGTCTAACTGGGAGCCTCCACGTTCCTTGGCCCTGAAGAGGAGGCACAGTCAGTGCCACATTCCCCAGGTCTCCGGCCGGAGCTGGGCACATGGCAGAGGGCCCGGGGTCCTCCTGAGGGTCCTATTCCTCAGATAAAGCCTCAGCAGCCAAGGAGGCCTGACTGCTCCTGGCCATACAGTCAGGCCAGCTCTGCACACCCAATATCCCACCCCCAAGATATGGAAAGTGGGTCCTCACACAGGCCTTGTCATGGGCCTGGGGCCCAGGCAGCTCCACGCCTCAGTGTCCTGGACACTCTGTGGGGTGGAGTTACATTTAACTGCTCCCTAACAAGAAATTCAGATATCCCGGAGAACGGCAGGATTGACGTGTCCATTCCTGGAAGGCTGGGGAGCCCAATTAGCAAGGGTAGCTGTGCTCCTGCCTGTCCCTGCTGCCAGTCCCCCGGCAGAGTCAGGGACCGGGAGAGTCCTGATGCTTCCTGACCAGTGTTCTCGCTCCCTGGGTGCCAAGCAGAGACTCTGCCTTGTGATGAGAGAATGCCAGAATCCTGCGCTGCTCCTGCCACCTGAATGGTTGGTGCTAATGCCCTCCCAGTGGCCCGTGAGTCACCTCCCGTGCACCAGGTGTGGGTGCCTCGGGACATGGATGAGAGCCTGCGCTCCCCCAGTCTGGCTCTCACCCTCACTCTACCAGGAGCCTGGACTCTGCCTTTGAGCATCTTAACTAGTCCAGTCTGCAGGCCTCCTCTGAAAATCCACCTGTCTCCACACCGGGCTCTTTGCCGGAACCGCCGGTGCTTTGACCACCACCAGTTAAGTGTTCAATAGCGAGCTCTCCGGAAGAGACGGCGCATCGCAATGACGGCACCTTTTCTCACTGAACAGTAGAGGTTGCACAGGACTGTTGGCTTCTTGTTGCCTCTGTGATGTGTCTGCAAATCCATGCCACTCCTCACTATTTTGATTTCTCCAGAACGTGAAGACCCGGAGGCTGGCTCTCAGGGGCACCGTTAGGCTGACCCTGGGTGGTGCAGGAAGATGGCTACAGGGGGGGGGGGGGCATGGGCAGCACCGGAAGAGGGTGCAGCAGGAAGAGGGTCCTCCCCGGAGTCAGGGCATCCCTGCCCCACTGCAGCAGCCATGGAGGGCAAGAGAGGGGTCGGGGGAGAGACCAGTGAAGACCTTCGGGCTTAGAGCGGGTTTCCCAGCAGGGCAAGCTTGTGCCTGCTGTGTCCTGGGGTGAAAAACAGGCTGTTCCGAGCTCAGTGCCGTTTCTGGGCGGTGGGGATGGGCGATGCCTGAACGTGTGTCCATTGAGCAGAAACACCGTCTGGAACTGTTAACCCAGACCCACACCAATGTGGAATTAAGGCTTTCTTACTTTGATCTTCATTTGTTTGATCACTATTCATTCAGCAAGTGCTTCTCACACCCCCTCCCATGTCCCAGGCACAGTGCTGGCCTCAGACAGGGCAAGAAAGACGGTTGTGGCAAAGCATGAGCGTGCGGGGCCAGAGATGCTTGAGAGCGCGGCAGGGCCCTGGACCGGCCCGTGGGAAGCGCTCAGCAAATGGCAGTTAGGACCTTTAGTACTGTTGTCCAGCAGGGACGGCCACGTTAACACAGTCACAGAGGAGAGTGCCGTGACCGGACATGCAGGGTCTATGGGAGAAACCGCTGAGAGGCCCACAGGACGCGACCAAGTCCTGGTTCCTCTTGTCAAAAGAACAACGTCTCCCCCTTCACTGCCTTTCCTTGGGCGGTGCCCAAGCTCCCTGCCCCGTCCCCAGCCCTCAGAGGGCCCTCACTTGGGACACTTTCAGAGCCGCACTGGAGGGTGGTGGTTTGCAGGCTGAGCCGGGGCTGCTGGTGAGCGGAGCCCCTCTTGTCATTGGAGACATCTCTCTGCTGGAGGCTGCCCCGGTAACACCCCATGTAGGCGCGCTGAGGGTTTTCTGAGTCCAGCCTGCGGCCGCTGAGAACAAACAGGACAGTGAGGTCCTGGGCTGCCCCCATGACAGGGGCTTCCCGGGGCCTGGCCCAGACCCACTGAGCTCAGGGTCCCAGGGAGGAGCTGCACTTGAGCCCCCCCCCCCGTAGCCATCTTCCTGCACCACCCAGGGTCAGCCTGACGGTGCCCCTGAGAGCCAGCCTCCGGGTCTTCACGTTCTGGAGAAATCAAAATAGTGAGGAGTGGCATGGATTTGCAGACACATCACGGGGCTGCTTGGGAGCCCCGTGGGTCCTGGGAGCCTAGCCTGTCCTTGCCTGGCTGTGAACACTGCCCTCACCAGGCCCCGCTGAGGGGCCCCAGTAATCAGAAGACCTCTTCACTGCCTGCGTGAGTGTCCCAAGGTGCCTCTTGCCTCCATTATGAAAATGAGAGAGGGTGTGCTGTGTGGCTGCCTAATTAGGAAGGCCTGGGTCCCTCTGGCACACAGGAAGTTGTTATGTCACCACTGGAAACCCTCTTCACACCAGACATTTGTTAATTACAAAAAGGACAAGCTATTGATTTTACCGAGGGTGGAACTTAGTCACTCACTTTCTGTGCCAAGTTCCAAATGTGTGTTCTCAAAGCACGGAAAATGGAAAACATTTGGTTTGCACTGTTAGGCTCTGAGAGCCGCAGGCTCCCCCCACCGCCCCCAGTGGAAGGGAGCCCAGAAGACAGCAGTTGGCAGGAAGAATGAGAGGAGGGGGGAAAGAGGCAGGCTGGAGGCCCCTGCAGCCGAGGGAGGGCCCCTGAGCAGAGGGGCAAGGACACTTTCCTCCTGCTGTGCTGGGACCCTCCCCACACCCTCCTGTCCCTGAGCCTGGGTGTGAGGCTCCAGAGGCCCTGCATCTTAAGATGACCCTCAGAGCTGCCCACCCTCCTCCCACAGCTGTGCTGTGGGTATGAGACAGGAGCACACTGATGCGTACGCACGCACGCACATGCACAATGGCACGGGGAGCCCACCTGTGCAGGCACTGCAGAAGGCACCTCGCCGTGTCACCTGCTTGAGTTCCCATTTTACAGGTGGAAGCTACTGGCCTTGGGAAAGTGGCAGCATCCCTGAGGCCACACAGCCAGGTCCCTCTGACCCAGAGCTGTGCCCTCCACTGTCTCTGTCCCATGCTGTCCCCTCCCTTCTCCCCGGCATGTGTGCAGGGAGCCTCCCGAGGCTGTGGACGTAGGAGGACTGCTGGGAGGCAACTGCTGGTGGTCCCCAGCCCTGCTCCCTGCCGTCAGCTTCAGGCACTTGAAAGAAAGTCACTTCCCATGGAAGCTCTTGCTCTTCCCCCTCCCCGCGCCACCAGCAGCCCACTACTGAAAACAGCAACAGCCAACAACTTATGTATTTATTTACTTTGCTGGGTGGAAGAAGATGGGCTGAGAGGAGGCGGCAGCTGGCTGTGGGTGGGGCCGTGTGCAGGGAGCCATCTGTCTCCTAGTCAGCTCCGTGCCCAGCGGGGAAGTGGTGGCCCCTTAGTCACTTGGCCAGCAGGGCTGTTTACTCTCAGCGTGTGCTTGCTTCCACTTCCCAGGGGTTCGCAGGAGCCTTGCTGCCCTTGACCGTCTTCATAGACTGGCCTGGCTGGACACCTTCCAGGACAGCCAAGTGAGGAAGGCCGTCAGCCTCTTGAGGTGGCAGCCCTCCTAGGGTGGGTTCTTGGTCCCTGACGTCATCCGAGCCCTGCTCTGTGGCCTGGCCGGGCTTCTGGAGCGCGGAACATTCAGCCTGTGCCCTGTTGCCAGAGACAAGGAGAGAGATGAACCCTCAGCCGGCTCCCTCCTCCCAGGCCTTGCCAGCAGCCATGGCTTTAGTTCCACCTGAGGGCAGGGCCTGGCAGAGGAGCAGGCGGCAGGGTGCTAAGCATCAGAGATGCAACGAGCAACATCAGGCCCAGGCTGGGTGCCGGCTGCGCCTCCTTCTGAGCAGACAAGAGAACTTACCATGCTTGGCGCCTACACTGCGGCCCCAGCTGCTCCTCTAGTGAGAGATGCCCCCAGAACCTTGGGGGCACACATTGTGGGACTCTGGGTGGCCTGTTGGTGCCAGGGCTGGGTAATTGATGGAGGGCTGGGCTCCGGGCCTGACTGGAGGACACACTCGGGAAAGCTTCGCCAGGCTGAGTCGTCACAGCAGCACTTCAGGTGGGACAAGGGGGATGAGCAAGGTGCCCACCTGCACGGGCATGACCCTGACAGGCACCAGAGCCTGTCGCTCTGCTCCCCTGGCTGCCAGATACTGGTGTTCCCATAGGGATGTGCCCCCCACCCACTCCTCACTCCTGAAGTGTGTGTCCTTTGTGCCCAGGGACAGGGAGGGCCTGATTTCCTAGGGCTGCAGCTGCCCTCAGGATCTAGTCTATTTTTCTTTCTCACTATAGAAATTTCTAATATACACAAAAGTAAAACAAAGAAACAATTCCTATGTCATTATCAATGCAGGACCAACCTTCCCCACCTCCCCACCCGGCTCCTTGGAAGCAAGTCTCAGATCACATCATCACCTCCATGCATTTCAGTGTGTCTCTGAGAGATAGGGCTCTTTGTCATTGGCTTATTCTTACTGGTGGGCTGGCCTCTGGCCACAGAGACCCGGCCAGGGCTCCGGCCTCCCTCCTGGCTGCTGCAGGACCAGCATGCCCAGAGTCAGGCTCTTGCTTATAAATGCAGTGTTCCCCTCATGCTGGGAGACCCCCGGGACCCAGAGGTCACCTCAGTGGCAGATCATCTGTCAGCTAACCGGGGCAGCATGTGCTGAAGCCTCCAGCTGGGGATGGCACAGGCACTCTATCTGGTCCTTAAACCCACACAGACCAGGAGAGAGAGACTCTCGCACTTGACCGATGAGGAAACAGGCACAGGGTGAAAGGATTCAACGAGGGTCTGCCCTGGGGCCGCTCCTTCCTGAGACATGCCCTCTGCTCCTTCCAAAGGAGGCCATTCCCAGGGTGGCGCTCTCTCCTCCAGAGGCCCTGGCTCTGCCATTTGCTGTCAACAGAGGACCCTAGGGATCCACGCCTGTGGATCAGAACCTTCTCGGGAACCCCTCCTGGCCCTTGGAACCCCAACTCTGCTGTGCTCATCTTTAGGCCACGTTGTCACCTCCCTGCACATGTGTAACTGCCCAGGTTCCGTGTGCTGTTGGCCAGAGGCTTGACGCCGGTGTCTGCAGATGGTGCCGTGTGTGCAGAGGTGTCGTGTGCCTGCGGGGAGGCAGGGGGCAGGAGGGAGCCCTAGCCACGCTGTGGGGCAGACAGTGCTTGTTTTATTGAGCAAGTGTTTCCTCCACCCTCCTGCTCCCGTGTGCCAGGGTTCGGGCATGGGTGCTGCCACACTGACCCTTCCCTCTGACATTCTGTAAACTGAGGGGAGTGCTCTCACCTTCGTGGTGGTCTGGTTTAGCACAGCTTTGCCGAGACAGAATCGTGCGCTGTGCAGTTGTGCCGTTTGCCGAGAGCAGTCGGTGGGTTTTGGTGTAGCCGCAGAGTTGTGCTGCTGTCACCGCAATCAATTATGTAACATCCCATCACCGTGAAAGCCCCACACTCCCAGCCATCACCCTTCCCCAGCCCCGCGGCCACCAGGATGTGCTGTCTGGACTTGCCTGCTCCAGACATTTCACGTTGCAGACAGACTTGTGTGCAGGCCTTTGTGCCAGGCTTCTTCCTATGTGCTGGTTCATAATGCCTGGTGCTCAGCAGGGACAGCCAGGAGGACCGCGGTCCTCACAGCAACACTGCAGGGTGGATACTGGCCCGTTTTGCCAAATAGGAATGTTGGGGAGCCTATGGGGCCTCACAGTCCAAACCAGGCGGGCTGGTCCCCCCAGCGCTGGCCCTGGAGGGGAGTCCAGGCTGGGCTGGGGGCCGAGTGAAGAGGCCATTCCAGGAAAAGGGTGTGTGGTGTGATGGGGTCCCAGGTAGGCTGGCTTGTCCCTGGCCTCGCTCTGCTGGCCTGTATCAGAAGTGCCCCATTCTGGAGGCTGGCAAGTCTGGTCACTGTCCGTCCAGGCCAGCTCTGAGGGTGGACAGGCAAGCAGATGGCCGGAGCTTAGGGGCAGCACTTCTCATTTGGCCATCCCCAAGAAGGAGTTCCTTAGGAAAGCGGTCCCTGGCCAAATCGGTTTAGGAAAGCCCAGGTTAAATAAAGTTATACAGATTTATCTTACTTCAAGATTTTCAGGCCCTGCCCTGGCCGGTTGGCTCAGCGGTAGAGCGTTGGCCTGGCGTGTGGGGGACCCGGGTTCAATTCCCGGGCAGGGCACATAGGAGAAGCGCCCATTTGCTTCTCCACCCCTTCCCCTCCTTCCTCTCTGTCTCTCTCTTCCCCTCCCGCAGCCAAGGCTCCATTGGAGCAAAGATGGCCCGGGTGCTGGGGATGGCTCCTTGGTCTCTGCCCCAGGCGCTAGAGTGGCTCTGGTCGGGGCAGAGCATCGCCCCCTGGTGGGCAGAGCTTCGCCCCTGGTGGGCGTGCCAGGTGGATCCCGGTCGGGCGCATGCGGGAGTCTGTCTGACTGTCTCTCCCCGTTTCCAGCTTCAGAAAAATACAAAAAAAAAAAAAAGATTTTCAGGCCCTGGCATGTCGCTCAGTGGATAGAATGTCAGTCCAGCATACAGATGTTTCAGGTTCGATTCCCAGTCAGGGCACACAGAACCATCTGCTTCCAGCCACTTCCCTCTCCCCCTTCTTCCTCTTCCCTTCCCACAGCCAGTGGCTCGATTGGTTTTGAGTGTGGCCCTGGCCTCTGAGGATAGCTTGGTCGGAGCACATAAGCTTCAGGCCCTAAAAAGTAGCTCAGTACTTGAGCATTGGCCCCAGATGGGGTTGCCGGGTGAATCCCAGTCGGGGTGATGCAGGAGTCTGTCTCCCCTCCTCTCACCTAAAAAAAATAGATTTTCAGAACCATGACCCAGTGGGCATTGTTTATTGTGAGAGGCCCATTAGCATGCAGGTTCCCAAACTGATTTGGCCACAGACCCTCAGAAAGGCTTCTTGCCCCATTCAGCGTCGAGGACATCTGCTGCAGGTTTGCAATAAGTGTTCACACACATGAAATGGTGATGCACGTTCTCAGGGGAAAGAACCAAAGTGGATAGTGTGGACAGATGGACAGAGGCAGATAAACAGACGGAGTACTGCCTGTAGAGGGTGATGCTGCTCCCTGGTGGCCCCCCGGCCTGGCAGCCCTTCCTTTGCCTCATGCCAGCTGCCTTCTCCTCGGGGTCCCCAACTACGGCCCACGGGCCACATGCAGCCCCCTGAGGCCATTTATCCGGCCCCCACCGCACTTCTGGAAGGGGCACCTGTTTCATTGGTGGTCAGTGAGAGGAGCATAGTTCCCATTGAAATACTGGTCAGTTTGTTGATTTAAATTTACTTGTTCTTTATTTTAAATATTGTATTTGTTCCCGTTTTGTTTTTTTACTTAAAAATAAGATATGTGCAGTGTGCATAGGGATTTGTTCATAGTTTTTTTTATACTCTGGCCCTCCAACGGTCTGAGGGACAGAGAACTGGCCCCCTATGTAAAAAGTTTGGGGACCCCTGCCTTAGGTGGTTCCTGCTTGCTGTCCAGGGCATCCCACTAATAGCGCCTAAGCTCATGCCATCGGCTCCACAGGGCCTTCCTGGGCCCCCTCCCAGCTTCCTGAGCCACAGAGCACCTCACTGGTGACCCGGGGACTTGGGGACAAAGTTCCTTGCTGGAATACCACATTTGCCAGTGTCCGGGAATGCCATGGGCTTGGCAGAGGGCCAGCAGCTGTCACCCCCAGTGTGTCACCCACACTCTTCCTTCTGGGAAGCCTTTTTCCTCCCAAGCCTCCTGCCTTCT
The DNA here is from genome assembly GCF_036850995.1 of Saccopteryx leptura. Classification (NCBI taxonomy): domain Eukaryota; kingdom Metazoa; phylum Chordata; class Mammalia; order Chiroptera; family Emballonuridae; genus Saccopteryx; species Saccopteryx leptura. Next base: position 87,003,352 of record NC_089505.1, on the reverse strand, counting down.
TCCCCGACTCCAGGAATGGAAACTCCAGCTGCTACGAGCCTGCGCAGAGGGCGCTGGGCTCTCAGAGCCAGAAGGAACCTTAGCTTGTGATCCGGCTCTCTTGCTCTCTGCCAGCCCCACCAGGCCCTGATCCCCACTTCTCTGCTCCGGGACCCCAATGGGGTCCTCTGTGAGGCAGGTGAGAAGTCCGACTGCGGCCTTTTCTCCCCCTAAGGGAGGGCCAGCCATGCTGCTCCACTGACCCATGGCCTCGGGCTGCTGTGAACTGATGGAAGCCACACAAGCAAGTTCCTTGCTGTCCTGGCCTAGTGACCTTGACCTTGCATTCTTGGCCATGTTGGCTGTTCCCAATTTGGGGCAGGAATGGATGGAAAGGGGAAGGACTGCTACTCAGAGTGGTCCATGGACCAGCAGTATTGCATTGTCTGGATACATATTAGAACTGAGTCTCGGCCCCAGACCACGGGATCAGGGTGCATTCACAGGGTCCCAGGCTGGAGAAGCCCTGCTCTAGCATATTCTGCCTGGTGTGCATGGAGGCCTTCGGCCGTGCCAGCAGGATGTGGCCTTGTCCTTTTGGGGCACTTTCAACAGCAGGGGCTGGGCTCCAAGTCCAGTCTTGCCCCCTTAGACTGCCTACAAGGCAGAACATTTTGTTTCCCTTTGCCTGTTTCAGGTTAAATTGCAGAACCTCAAATTTCACTTAAAAAAAAAAAAAGCCAGAGATGACACTGGCACCTTCTTCAATAAAGCATCTTAGAAAATCCACTGTTTCCCACACATCTCCAGAGACTATTCAAACGGGCAGCAGAGCCCCCGTAAGGAGCACGTTCCTCATCTTGAGATATCCGAGCTCCTTTGGTTCCAAGCCACCAGGCTTTGACAGTTTACACCTGGTGGCGTTCGGAGAACGATTTCTGAGAAGGCTAAGAGGATATTTGGTCTAACCTGACATTATATCCTCAGCTGCTTGCTCTCTCTTTTGCCAATATACCATTAGTCTGTAAAACACTTGGGCCTAAAAATAGCTGCTGGGGCCTGGTGTCATTGTGGCTGAAGGGCAGCTGCCCCATTTCTTTGGCTTTCAGACACCCTCAAAGTGTCGCAAGGAAATGTCACCCCAGAGGGATTTGCATGGCTCTGTAAACCTACATCCCCAGCCTGGCAGGCAGCAGAGAGCTCCACGGCGGGACAGGGGGCCCCAGGAGGGACCATCGGATGCTGTCATGGTGACCTCTGTATGGGGGTCACACCACTGAGCAGCCAGGCCCCTCTTGAGTGCGTGCTGGCCCTGGTCAGCAGGTGTGAACCAGCACCCTTCCCAGAAAGACCCAGCCTTGGCCACATCCAGCCTGGTCAGCTGGCTCCTCCCCTCGATGCGAGGACCCTGCTTCTCAAGTTGCTGAGAGTTCAGAAGCAGCAGAGAAGGGGAGATGGAGACGAAGGTGACACTTCCTGGGCATCCACGCTGTCCAGGGCTCCCTGCCCAGTGTTCACTGTTGCTTCCAGTGAACCAGCCTCCTTGAGGTCACATGGCCAACACAGTGCTCGTCCCCACCGTCCTTCAGGGCAGAGACTGTGAGCAGCTGACTTTCTTAGGAATAGAGCAGATGCGGGGCCCCGGCCTCTTGCTTGGCTCTGCTGCAGGCCTTCCTGCCCTTGTTTCAGACACCGCGTCTCCAGTGAAGTTCATTGCCCGAGAGGCACCCAGCGTGGGATTCCCCTGCCATGGAAGGTGATGCGGGCTGCCACAGGGCCTGGCCATTTCCCTGTTGGCTGTGTCCCTGCAGCCCTACAGGGCCTCCTTCCTGCTGTCCCCACAGCGAGCTCGGCCATGGGCGGCTCCCCAGCCCCTCGCGGCCTCTTGGCTGGCAGACAGGACACCAGGAAGTCCCTGGAGGCCAGCGGTGCTGGGATAGGGCCCACAGCCCCAGTTCCACGTGTCTCTAACCGGCCTGTCTCTGTGTGTGATCCACAGCCCGAGACCGAGGACGAGAAGAAGCGCTTTGAGGAAGGCAAAGGGCGGTACCTGCAGATGAAGGCGAAACGACAGGGCCAGGCTGAGCCTCAGCCCTAGACGCCAACCCTGCCTTGGGGCCTGGGCAGCCCCAGCGCCTGACCACTTAGAAGTTAACCCCTTGGCCAAAACCCACTTCACGCTGAGAGCTGGTGTTGTGTGCAGTATTTGTCTCACAGTGTTCACCTGTACTCCTGAAAACCTGTACACCAAAGCTTTATTATTTATATCATTCCAGTGTACGTGCTACACAGTGTTGTCCCGGGGCCCGGGAGCAGTCCGCGGTCTCCGGTCTCCGTATGGTCTGTAAAGATGCAGCGCCACAGTAAAGCTGCTGTTTGGCTGGACCTCAGTCTGGGATGGTCTTTTTGTCTTGGGGGCTCCTGTGGGCTCGCCCCCCGCCTTCTTCCTACCCCCCCCCTTGCTGACCCCAGCCCTCCAGCTGTCAGAACCTGGGTGTACCCCAGACCCTCAAGCACAGCAGTGCCCACTCATGTTTGCCTGATGACTTGCTGATGGCAGAGAACACCCCTTTCCCTGGGGCCCTGGTTCCACGGCCTGGCCCTAAGGCCCCACGTGGCGCCCCACTTGTTTTCTGTCTGGCTTATGCAGGCTGGCAGCAGAGCCTGTGTGGCCTTCCCGTAGATGGGGGTGGGTGCTTAGGGGAGTCAGAGGTATGATGTGCAGAAAGGGCTGGACTCGGCCCACTAGAAACATCCCCGCCCCTCAGCTCTCCTCTCAGAAGCAAGAGGCAGGGGCTCTGTGGGAGGGGACCACCCAGCTGGTGCAGAAGCCTGTGTCTAATGTGGAAATCGCCCCAACCTTTCCAGCAGGGTGTTGTTGGCATGGCCTGTGGCCAGAGGGGCAGTGTTAGTGGCCCCAGTGTGAAGCTGGGTGGGTTTGCGTTTGTGTGTGTGTACATCCTGTGTGCATACTTGTGTGTGCATCTGTGTCTGTGAACTGCCGAGGCCACCACAGGAACCAGCCCCCAACCCCACCCACAGCTGAGAAAACCCCTCTACCAAGCACAGCTGGTAGCGGTGCCCGGGGAACGTTCCTCACTCAGGCTTGTCCCTAAAGCCTGGAGATGGAGACTGGCCGCCAATAGCTGCCTCACAGGCTCCCTTGGCTCCAAGAGGAACCCAACTCCAGATGTGCAGAAACATTGGCCAAGAGCTTCGGAATCTGTCTTAGGCCCCAGTCCCAGCTGTCGGGGTTATTTCCTGCCTAGGAGCAGGGGGCGGGAACCGGCTCATCACAGGAGGCTGCAGCAACCCACCGTGCCCCTTAACCGCTGGAGGGTCTCCCCAGCTCCACCCACGCCCTGTGCCAACCCCCTGAAGCCTGGTAGTGCACTGGGCTAGCAGCAATGAGGCCTCCACAAGCAGTCCTGGACCGTCCAAACCAAGGACTGTGAAACCAGAGCTTGCCACGCCAGCCCCACAGGACCTGCCTGAGCTCTGGGATTTCCTGGGGAAGGCGGGGGCTCAGGGCACCTACATTCCTCATAAGATGGTAGGCCCTGGCCTCAGACTCTAGTTCAGTCTTGGTTTGGCCACTCCTCTGTGTGGCTTTGGGAAAGTTAAGTACCTAAAATTCACCTCCCAGGGAAGCTGGGAGGAGCCCAGGGTGCCCACGGGAGGACCACCTACCACCCATCCCCAGAGCCTGCTGAGCCCAGGCAGAGGCACTGTTAGGCTGCGGTGGGTAAGCAGGGCTGGTGGGTGGCTCTTGAAGCCTCAGGCCTGGGGCAGCAGCACGGCCCAAGGCTCTGGATGGCTGAATCTTCTCTTTGCCTTAGAAATGCCACACTTGATTACCAGCCTTCCTGTGCCAGCCTCCCACTGCTGGTGGCCTGCATATAACCAGGGCCACCAGGGCAGGAAGTTGGCTTGTCCACCCTGAAGCCACACATATGGAGTACATGGCTCCCCCTTCACCAGTCCCACTTCATTATGGAGCCTTCCTATACAACACCTTTCTTTGGCTCAGAGCACTGACTCCGAGGCACCCCTGAGCTCCCGAGAAATTGCTCTTCAGTCTCTATTTGCTCGAGGGGGTGGAAATCGTGTTGGCAGGGGCAGGAGCCAGGCTATGGAGTCCTGCAGACAGCACTGGCTGCATTTGCTTGGGTCTTGTTCTGGGCAGTGCCCACCTTCCTTTAGACACAGGACCACTTCCCAGCTGCATAGGCAGGGTGATAGGGGACTGGGCAGTCCAGAGTGACTCCGCAGGCCTTGTGCCCAGGGTATGAGTGGTCACAGGTTTCCTGAAAGAGGCAGGTAGGATCCTCTGCTTGGGTAGGAGGCCACGATGCCAGTCTTGTGACTCAAGCGGTCGCCAGAGGCCCCTATCAGGGGGACTAACAGGTTCCCACCCCAGACGTCCCCCAGCCTATGGATGACAGCTAATGGGGGAGCTCCTGAGGAGGATGGAAAGGAGAGGGTCAGCGGTGCTAGTCACAGCTCATGGTCTCTCCCAGCTGTGTGGTCGTGGTCCCAGCTTGAAAGAACATTTCTGAGCCTCAGCAGGGAAGGGGCAACCATCTGGTAGCCCCTGGTGGATTCATTTGACTCTCACAGTGAATTCCTAATGCCCAAAGATAGACCTGTGGTGGCGCAGTGGATAAAGCGTCGACCTGGAAATGCTGAGGTCGCCAGTTCGAAACCCTGAGCTTGCCTGGTCAAGGCACATATGGGAGTTGATGCTGCCAGCTCCTCCCCCCCCTTCTCTCTCTCTTGTCTCTCCCTCTCCTCTCTAAAATGAATAAAAAAAAAAAAAAGTCTGAATCTTTAGCTGGCTCAACCTCGCCTCTCTCTCCACCAGTGCTTGACCAGAATGACTCCCCAGTTCCTAGAAGTTGCTTGTTCTCAGTCCCTGCCCCCCCTCCCCGCCACCACCTGCTGTTTTCTGTATCCACTGTTCACCTTAGATGTGGCCTCTTCCAGGAAGGTCTCCCTGAACCTCCCACCCCTGGTCCGAGGTTCTCACTGTCCATTCCTGTCCCAGGACCTCTTGGCTCCCGGCCTGGGTCGCCCCCAGGGGGGTTGGGGTTAGCGTCGGGAGTGTGGACCGACCGAGGATGGCCGCGATGGGCCGGCCGCAGTATATATAGCCCAGGCGCTGCCCTCCCTAGGGCGCCTTTCGCCTCGCGGCGGATCTGGGGACGGACCGCGGAACCACAGACGCTCCGACAGACCAACGCGGCTGGCCGCGCCTCCGGGGTTTGGGGGCGCGGCGCTCGCGGAGGCATGCGCCCTGCTCCGCCCCCCGCCCGCGGAGCGCAGCCAGCCGAGAGGCGGGAGCGGAGCGCGGCGGTGACGGCGGCGCGCGCGGGGAGGGAGAACGGGAGGGAGGGGCGGCGGGGCCGCGTCGAGCCGAGCTGAGCGGAACGCTCCGGCCACGGGCGGCCGCCGCCAGGATGCTCCGGCCCTCGGGCCGCTCCACCGCCAGCCATTCCTGCTGTCCCCGGCGGCCTGCCCTCGGTCCAGGGGCACGGGAGCGGGAGCCGGAGGCGGGAGCAGCGAGCAAGAGCTGTGGGCGCCTGAACGCTGGGTGAGCGCAGCCGCCCTGGCTCGGGGGCTGGCGGGCGGGCGGAAGGACTCTGGGTGGGGAGGGGCTGTCGCGTCTGTGGTCGCGGCGTCTGTCCGAGGGGCCTCGGGCATTGCTTGGGGCTGCGCACCCTCCCAAACTTGGGGACCTTCGGGGTAACTTCCCCGGGGCTGGCCCCTTCCTTCGTCCCACAGCCTCCGGACTTAGCAGCTCCGCCCTGGGGTCTTGCTTGCAAGGGGCGGGGATGACCATTCTGAGTGGGGTCCTTACCCCTGCCCAGCGAAGGCCGTAGGGGCGTCTGGGGACCGCAGTCCCACCTGCGTCCGGCTCTCTGGCCGTCACTTGGGCGCGCCCTCGGGGCTGGGCAGGGCTGAGGGGCCCGCTGTGGGTTGGACTGGCAGGCGGGGTCGCAATGGGTCGTGCGAGGGGGGGGGGGGAGGGGAGATCTGAACACGGAGGAGTGAGGACCGCGGAAGTAGGGGGCGTGCCGGAGATGCGGAGGCGCCTCGGTACGATCCTGGGCGGCGGCAGGCCGAGCCTTGCGGGTCGGACCAACAGCCCTCGACGCGGTCGGAGAGCAGCCCGGGGCGGCCGACCAAGACCCGGGGAATCCTTTCAAGTTCTGGGTCTTCTTTGTTGCGCAATGGAGCCCTGGGGCCACGCGACATCATTGGCCGGAGGCCGTGACGTCACTCAGGGACCCTCCCGCAGACCTTGCAGAGGGTGTCTTCTGGGCTGGTCGGTCCTCAGATCTGTCACGCACACCTGTCTGTCGCCTGCCCTTGGACATGGCGGGGGGAGGATTTCCGTCCTGAAATGCTCTAGGGGTGCTTTGAGTGTGATGCAGGAGAAACTTCCCAGTTGGGGGTGGTGACGCCCTGGGTGCGGACCCCACTGGAGGGATCCCAGCCTGGGATCTGGCCCTAAGTATCCACTGTGGTGGAGAAAGAGCGGCAGGTGTGTGATCTGTGGTCACTATCCTGGAGGAAGGGGGACTCCCTGTTCCCACAGAGACACTCTGAATCTGGACATCTTGGTAACTCTCCCCACTCTCACTCTTGGGACATTCATTCGTCTCCCATCCCAGGATCACCACGCTCAGGAGTCCTGGCCCCAAACTGGCCTTCACACTTCCCTTCCTGTTTTGCACTGGGCTCCAAGCTGTGGTGTTCCCCTCTGCAGTCTGGGGACAGTGGGACCCACCCTGCAGCCGTAAAAGGCTCAGAAAGACCATCTTAACTCGAGAAACAAAAAAAGCCTTGTTCCCAAGCATTTTGAGGTTTGAGAGCCCAGGATATTTTTGTCAGGCAGATGGACTTTGGATCCTCACTCGGGCACATACTAGCTTGGGCAAATGGCTTTACTTTTCTCTGCCTCTGCTTGACCACCTATAAAATGAGGATGATGACATTATCCAGGACACAGAATCACTGGGGTGCTCACTGCGGAGCGGAGGGCGAATGCCTGTTCACAGGAGGATGCTTCCTCCTTTCCCCCACAGGGCAGGTTCCCCTGCCTGCAGACCTAAAGCCCCGCCCTGCAGCAAGGCACCGTTAATGCTGGTGGAGGGGATCACCTGGCACGTGAAGGCCTGTGCCAGTGCCAGTGGGGTATGGCTCCTTCCCCAACACCCAGCCCCAGGGTCACAGGTGTCAGACAACCTGCTTTGGGCATCTCAGGGAAGGCCTCCCAATTGGCTGACCGAGGCGGCCCAGTGCAGGCAGGGAAGGGGAAGAGTGCTGGCCTACCAGGTGCGTGCCGAATCTAGTTTCCTATTTGGTAACTCGGAGATCACTGGCATCTGCAGCCTCTGGAGTGCAGGAGCACGCACACTCTGCCCACTCTGGACCCCTACCAGGCACCCACACAGCTGGGGACAGCCCTATGGCCTTCTTACCCCCAAAGTTGGGCTGTCCCCAAGTGCTGGGTGGGGAGACTGTGTGCCTGCCTGCAGATCTGAAGTCACCCACGCCTGCAAGCCCTGTGTCTTAGTCCTTAAGACACAGCATAGCTCCATGAGCTGGGAGGGCCTTAGGACAGACATCTACGAGGCAAGTATCTATTGAGCGCTTACTGTGTGTCTGGCTCCATTCTAAGCACTTTCCCTGGCATAGCTTATTGACTACCCACAATGCTTTTCAAGGAAAGGACTATCATGTCCAGCTTACAGATAAGAAAACCAAAGCTCGGCTGTGCCAGGTAACGGGTAGGGAGCTGGAGCTGGACTCGAGCAACTCTTAGCCCACACTGTGTGGCCTCTGTATGCTGAGGTCAAGGAGGTTTGCCGGACTCAGGAATGGCTAGTTGGAAGTTCCGACAGGGCCACCCCCCTCCCACACTGGGTTTGGGGTGGAGCAGGGAAGGCCATTCTGCCAGTAGAAGCCTCATGTTTGAGGAGGAAGTCCCTGCCCCCTGAAGTCCCCCAAGCTCCTTAGGAGGCAAGGGGCACTGGTGTTTCCAGAATGGACTCCTCCCCCGGGCCAAGGGTCTGGGCAGGCGCACAACAGAGTCACGTGGGTGAATGAAGCACATCCCTCAGAGGTCCCTTGGTGTCCTGGGGGGGGGGGGGGTCAGGTCACAGACCAAAAAGAACTTTAGACAAGACCAGCATAGGGGCCTGGCCATGTGGGCAGTGTGTGTCCTCTGCTTGAGCGCCAGGGTCCTGCAGTGGCCTGTCCGTCCCGAGCTGGAACAGTCCCTGGGGATCACGTGGCTCTCTGGTACTGGGGGCCCCCATAAGTGTTGGGGCAGAAGTGCAGCCAGTGAGCCTAAACGGCTTCCAGGTGAGAAGATGCAAGTGTAGACAGAGCACACTGTGGGCCTGCACTTGGCATATGCATCTCCCCACACTGCCCGCTCCAGCTGTGGCAGAGGGGCCTGTCATCGGGGCCTCACATCAGAGATCAGAGGGACAGGCCACCGCTCCCCACAGGAGGCAGCTGAGGGCTGCTGGCTGGGGAGGGGGAGGGAAGACTCACCGTACTGCCCTCCAGCGGGATAGGGTGCTTCCCCAATGCGCACCTCCTGCCCAGCATCCTGTGTTCACAGGCTGTCAATAGTTCCTCCTTGGGTCAAGGTCTGGTCCCTGGGCGGTGCCCAAGGCATCTGCAGCGTACCACTGACCACCACCCAGAGCACCCACTGTGTGTAAGACCCGCCCACCCCAGCCTCTCCCTGGAGGGAGTATCATTGTCCCATTACAGTGTAGGACATGGGCGCAGGGAGCTTGCTAGAACCACACAGCTAGAATGCTGGAGCCTGTGATAGTATGGGGGGGCCCTCTGGGGACTCACCTGGGCACAGCAGGCAGCCCTGTCCCAGGGTGGGTGTGAAAGTGGTCACCAGGTCACCCTTCCTCACAGTGGAGGGTTGGGAGACTCACCCTCCCAGGCACATCCTCCTTTTGCCAAGTGAAGCGGAACAGATTGGGGTGAGGGCTCCCAAGTGCCTGGGGAAGACTTGCAGTGGCTGTCCTAGGATTTGAGGATGTTGGCGGGTGAGGGGGTACCAGGGCCATGGCACACACAAGGCCAGAAGGCCCATCTGGGCCCAACCTGGCTGGTTCCCTGAGGGTGCAGGTGGCTTGGAAAGAAGCCCAGATTTCATGCTTTGACCAGAAATGGCTGGAAGTGAGGAAATGTGCCCTTGTTAGACACCTCGTGTACATTCCTTGGGGTGCCAGGGACATGGGCAAGAGGCCCCAGAGAGGAGAGTGAAGCAGCCCATCCCAAACCCGGACCAGACAGGTGATGGCACAGTGGGGGAACCTCTCCATCTCTCACTCTCAGGAGCCCCATGCTGTAGCCAGAGGGGTTGTCACTGAATATTCACTGGCTTCTCCCCCACTGCAGATGCTCATGGTCCTTGGCGTCCCCGGCCCCCCAGGTGTGAGGACTGCTGCTTGGAGCTGAGGCCTGGCTCCAAGGAGGATGCCCGAGCTGCCTGCCAGCTCCTGTCTGCACCATGAGTGATGAGCGGCGGCCGCCTGGCAGTGCCGTGGGCTGGCTGGCGTGTGGAGGCCTCTCCCTGCTGGCCAACGCCTGGGGCATTCTCAGCGTGGGTGCCAAGCAGAAGAAGTGGAAGCCTCTGGAGTTCCTGCTGTGCACACTCGCGGCCACCCACATGCTCAACGTGGCAGTGCCCATTGCCACTTATGCGGTGGTGCAGCTGCGGCGCCAGCGCCCCGACTACGAGTGGAACGAGGGCCTCTGCAAAGTTTTCGTCTCCACCTTCTACACGCTCACCTTGGCCACCTGCTTCTCGGTCACCTCCCTGTCCTACCACCGCATGTGGATGGTTCGCTGGCCGGTCAACTACCGGTGAGCTCCCGGCATGTGCACGTGTCCACTTGAATGCCTGCTGCTCTTGGAGGGGGGCACCCGTGGGCATGGACACAAAGACCACCCGGTGTACTGATGTGCATGAGGCCCTTGGTGTGCTGGCATGCCCCACGTGGGGTACCACACCTGTGTTGTGCTGGGGGAGGGCAGGGAGGCTCAGGAGGGGCTGCTCTGGGCAGCGGGGCTGCACACGTTAGGATGCGTGGGTGTGCAGTGTCCAGGGCAGACATGCTTTCGGGTGACGGGCACACAACATAAGCAAGAGCTCAAATGCTATAGAGATGTTCACCTGAAACCTATGTACTCTTACTGATCCATGTCACCCCATTAAATTAAATTTCTAAATAAAAATTTTTAAGGAAATGCTTGATCAGAGGTTGTGTGACAATGTGTACGAGTGTCTCTGGTGCAAGGGACAAAGCCCCAATGCTGGTTGTGGCATGCCTGTGATGTCCTGGGGGCCAGGGCCATTGGGAATCCTCTGCAGGTCCCCAGGGACCTGGGCAGACTCTGTGAGTGACCCCGGGTCCCTCTGTCCTACCCCCACCCCATTTCAGGCTGAGCAATGCCAAGAAGCAGGCGGTGCACACAGTCATGGGCATCTGGATGGTGTCTTTCATCCTTTCGGCTCTGCCCGCTGTTGGCTGGCACGACACGAGCGAGCGCTTCTACACCCACGGCTGCCGCTTCATCGTGGCTGAGATTGGCCTGGGCTTTGGTGTATGCTTCCTGCTCCTTGTGGGAGGCAGTGTGGCCATGGGCATGGTCTGCACAGCCATCTCCCTTTTCCAGACGCTGGCTGTGCGGGCAGGGCGCCGGGCGGACCGCCGGGCCTTCACAGTGCCCACCATCGTGGTCGAGGACGCAGAGGGCAAGCGCCGCTCCTCCATCGATGGCTCCGAGCCCGCCAAGACCTCGCTGCAGATCACGGGCCTGGTGGCCACCATCGTTTTCATCTACGACTGCCTCATGGGTTTCCCTGTGCTGGTGGGTGAGCCGGTTGGCTGCGGGGAGCTTGTCAGGAGTTGTGGGCTTTGGGACAGTCCTGGGGCAGGTGCAGTGCTGGCATTACGCAGTTGAATCCTCATCCCCAGTCCTTTGAGGGTGGCATTCCCTGCATCCCCATTTTACAGGCTTGGAAACCAAGGTTCAGAGAGGTAAATAACCCTAAGTCAGGGCAGTCGTGGTGGGACTTGCACTCACCTCAGGTAACTTCACAGCCAGGTAGGGTCTTTCTGCCACATTGCAGGGGACTTCCTTACCTGAATGAGGCCCATTCAGTACAGAGGGTGTGGCCTGTGGGGTAACGTGCCCACAGGCTCCCTGTTGGGTCTAGGTCCTAGGATGTACAGAGTGTGGCAGAGCTGTCTTTGGTCCTGAAGTAGAAGGCAGGGCAGGTTTTGAATGTCTGTTGGGGAGTGACTTGATCCCAGGGGCTGAGGAAGGTCAAGGTGAGGGCTGCTCTGAGGAAGGCCCTGCCAACAGGGGCCAAAGTCCAGCAAGGGGTCCTGCCCATGAGCCTGGGTCTGGCCTGAGAATGAGGTCTGGACCCAGTAGCCAAGGCTTGCCACCCATGGGTCTCTAGCCCTGCCTCCTGAAGGGCCTGTAGCCAGATAGAGAGGGTTGTAGGGACAGGGAGCAGCCCGAGGTTTCATCCAAGCAGCTGGGTAGGGCTGTGTCCTTGAAGACATTGTAAGACATGCTCAAGAAGGTGACGGGTGGGGTGGCAGCCTCATGGTCAGGGACACAGCCCCTAGCCACCTCTTGCTCCACTTTCGGTAAGTCCAGTACCCCCTAGGTATGGGGTCCTCCTGTGTACAGTGGGACCCGGCATTCCTCATCTCTGTGCTGAGGGAGGGAAGGAGTGTGTATGAAATTGCCCCCAGCTTCTCTTTAAGGCTGGAAAAGGGGTGCCATTTGTGGAGCCCACTCTGTGCTGCAGGCCTGGTACAGTGTCTGGACCTTTGGCTTCACCCAGTGGGGTGTTCTTGGCCCATTTCACAGATGAAGAAACTGAGCCCCCCCCGAGAAGTTCAGCACGTTTCTGAGGGGCATGCAGCTTGCGTGGCAGGACCACGTTATATCTGTGTCAGACCCTCTTCCTCTCTGATGGGGGAATATCAAAATATCACTCTGGGCGGGTGAGTAGAGAGGAGGAATGAGGTACCCTGTATGGTGACCCAAAGGCCACCTGGCTGGACCCTCTGATCCTCAGAAATTGCTCTGATTCTCCATCTCTGGGGTCCAAGGCCTAGACCCCAGAGTAGGGACAGGGCCAAGGAGGCCACTGGCCATGCAGAAGTGAAAAGGGCAGAATGATCCCTGAACTGGGACCTGGTTCTCCAAGCCTGTTTCCTCTTCCCCTAAAGGGGGTGGTAATCCATGCTCCCATCTCTGTCCTCAGGCAGTCATGAGGGTAACATGAAGGTAGATATGCCCAGTACCTCCTGGTACACTACAAAGGGCCATGTGCACTCGGGGCCGTGACTTTATCTCAGCAGCCAGGAGTTCTCAGTGGGCAGCGACTTCTACCCTCACACTCGGGCTCTCTCCTGCCCTAGAGCCTAGAGTTCTGTCTGCCTCCACCTCCTGTCCTCCGGCAGGTGGGCAGTCAGACCTGCATTCTAGACGGGAGAACTGAGTCTGAGAGGGGAAGCTATGTGTTGGGGGTCCTGCCGGGTGCCAGGCTGAGTGCTGTGCCCACAGGTGGTAAGCTTCAGCAGCCTGCGGGCAGACGCCTCGGCGCCCTGGATGGCGCTCTGTATGCTGTGGTGCTCAGTGACCCAGGCCCTCTTGCTGCCCATATTCCTCTGGGCCTGCGACCGCTACCGTGCCGACCTCAAGGCCATCTGGGAGAAGTGCATGGCCCTCATGTCCAACGATGAGGATTCGGACGATGGTGAGGATTCTCGGAGAGTGGCCCCTGAGGAGAGGGACCCCTGGGTGAGGTCACTAGAGTCATTGGGATAACAGCTGTAAGGTGACCACCCCATGGCACTGAGGTGAACCCATTGTCAATTGCTAGACACCACTTGTATTACCCCCAAATGTGCTTGAATCCCTAAGGGACCCAAGTGTCCCATAGGGCATTCTCTCCCACTTGACTGTCCCAGAAAGTAGCTGTGGACGCCAGACTGCATGTGTTCCAAGCTTCCTACCTTAGGGTCCCCAGTGGCTCCTGCAGATCCAGGTCTCCTCTCCCCAAGCAATGACAATGGTATCCTAAGCTTTAATCTTGCTACATGCCAGGCACTGTCAGCCCTTTGGGTGCATTAATTCCCCCCTAAGTTCATGAGGTAACCTCAGGTTGTACCCCCGTTGATGAGGCAACTGGCTCAGTGTGTGACCTTCCCTGATCCCACAGCTAAAATGTGGCAGAGCCAGAATCTAAACCCAGGACCCTGCCCTTTCTCTTTTTCCACTAACCAGCCCTTTGCCCTGTGCATGCCTGATGGGGGTCCCGGAGCTCACTCGCTGATGCCCCCAAGTTTCTATGGCCCTGAATTTCTGCTCCACCCTGCAGATACCAGCCTGGAGGGTGGCATGCCCCCGGACCTGATGCTGGAGCGCTCCCTTGACTACAGCTATGGGGGTGACTTTGTGGCCCTCGACAGGATGGCCAACTATGAGCTGTCCCTAGAGGGGGGCCTGCCCCAGTTCTACCCTCTGGGGCCCTTGCAAGAGGACAAGATGCAGTACCTGCAGGTAGGGGAAGGGCAGGGCTGCGAATGTGTGCGCTGGGGCGGTGGTGGGGGCTGCCGCCAACCTTTCCCAGACCTTCCCCCTCTGAGCTTGTCTCAGGGCCAGGCTCGGAGCTTGTGCAGCTGGGGTCCCCCAGTCCTTATCCTCGTGTTCCCATGTGCTCTGGGAGAGTGGCCCATCTGACGCCTGTTATATTCTTGGGGCTCAGCACCCCACTCAAGGGGTCTTCTCCCCAACCACCCAAGATACAGATGACAACACTTAGACTCGAAGATCGACAGGAGCCCTTAAGAGAACCAGGGGGCTCCGCCCCAGATGTCGTTGCTGACCCACAAGCCGCCCGCGTGGGGACGCATGGGTCCCTGTTTTCCAGGAGGGCAGCCCAGGTTAACCCCGCCGTTCCTGACAGGTGCCGCCCACGCGACGCTTCTCTCAAGACGATGCGGACCTGTGGGCCAGCGTCCCGCTGCCCGCCTTCCTGCCGCGCTGGGGTTCCGGCGAGGACCTGGCCGCCCTGGTGCTGCCTGCCGGGCCCGCCCGGCGCCGCGACAGCCTGCTGGCCTTCGCGGAGGAGGCGCCCCCGTTCCGCCCGCGCCGCCGCTCGGCCGAGAGCCTGCTGTCGCTGCGCCCTCTGGCCCTGGACGGCGGCCCGCGCCGCTCCCGCACCTCGCCCCCCAGCAGCCCGCGCCACCGTCCCGGCCCGGGCGCCCGCTCCGCCTCGGCCTCGCTGCTGCCCGACGCCTTCGCCCTGACCGCCTTCGAGCGCGAGCCGCATGCCCTGCGCCGCCCGCCCGCCCCGCCGGCGCTCTTCCCCGCGCGCGGCCCCGACGCCGCCGGCCACGCCCAGCCCGCCGAGGACGCGGCGCCCCCTGCCGGTGCCGGCGCGCCGCGGAGTCCCGGGCCGCGCTCGTCCGCGCATGCGCACGTCCGCTCCCTGCGGACGGCTCTGAGCGCGTCGTGGGGCGAGCCCGCCGGCCTCCGTGCGGCGGGCGCGGGCGGCGGCAGCACCAGCAGCTTCCTGAGCTCGCCGTCGGAGTCCTCAGGCTACGTCACGCTGCACTCGGACTCGCTGGGCTCCGCGACCTAGAGGTCACCCGCAGGGTCAAAGCCCCAGAGATGCCACGGGGCCCGGCCGCACTGAGTCCGCCAAGGCACCGGGACGTGCGCCAGCCCCACCTGGGCGGAAGGGCACAGCGTTGTCGCCCAGGGAAGCAGGCATTGCCTAGGGGCGACAGCTGGCCTGGACGACTGTGCTAGCCACATCATCTCTGGGGCACACACAGTGAGGGTGGGATTGGGTCAAGACTGGCTCTGCACATGCCCAGCTCCGGGACCGGGACCACTGGGCCGGGGTGGGCGAGCCCGGGGACAGGGCCACCACCAGACGGAACAAAGCCCAGCTCTACAAAAGGGGTGCCACCAGACTACACCCGGCTTTCCACTCTGCACTAGAACTGCCTCATCTCAGGCGGTGGGGTACAGAGGGTCTCTAAGCACAGGGGCCTTCGGAGCCCAAACAAGTTTTCAAAGCAGGGTCTCCCTGCTGACCCATTCTGCCGCTGATTCTCCACCTGTGACGAGCAGGTAACCATGTTAACTCTCAGGACTGAAGAAGTCTGCTGGTCCGAGTGCCCTGGAGTGGCTAGGGCCTGAGAGGTAGTCTAGGGCCCTCCCTGGGTCTTTTGTGGAGATCAGTCTTCAGTGTGTGGCCTGGTATGGCCCCAGGCCTGAGACTTCCTACTCTCAGTGCCCCTGGCCAGCTCGGGAATTTACTCCACACCCCAACTAAAGCACAACACTTTGGCACCATGACCATTGGCACTACATACCCCTTGCCCCATTACCGCCCTCATTCTCATTACCGCCCACCACGTCAGCCACCTCTGTGACTCCCACCATGAAGGTTGTGGGTACATAGTAGGAAGGACTGAAGCAAAGGAGTGGGCTTCCTGATTCTAGTGCCCACCCAGGCCTCATTTCCTACCCTGCAGGTTTGGTTAGAAGGGATCCTGGCCTACAGAACCTCCCCCGGCCTGGGTTTAAGGCCTGGTTTCTAGCGAGGGTCCTCCCCAACCCTGTGGGAAAGGCTCTTCTTTGCTTTCCTTCCTGGCAAACCCTTTGCAGGACTGGGCTTTGGCATGGGCCCTGGGGAGGAGCCTGCTGAGCCTTCTGTTGGGGAAGCCCCTAGACAGGCTATGGAGAGGCCCAGGAAAGGCTGTAACCTTGAGTCGAAGGGACGGGTAAGTACAGAGGCTGACTCTTCCTGACCCCTGCCTCCAGGCACTGCCTCCAAACAGGAAGCTCCGCAGTAGGTCCAGGGCTAGTAGGAAGCCTGCCTGCACACTGTCTCCTCCCCCTCTGCCTCTGCCCCTCCAGTGGCCAAGCACTTCTCCTCACCCCCTGGACTAGGTCCCAGCTCCAGAAGAGGCCACTGGAAGGGGGGAGAATGAACTGCCTGGCTCCATCTTTTTTTCAGAGGCCCCTGAAGCCCCTGGCTGTGGGGTAACCTTGGGGATGAGCAAGGCAGGGAACTGCAGTCCATCCTGGCCAGTACTGCTGTGCCTTCAGGGACCGACATGTCATGAGGTCATCAGCTAGCTACTGTCCCCCCTCAGGCTGGCCCATTCGTCACTTTGGGTTTTCACTCTATTTCATATCCAATGGCAATACTTGCAGGGGGACAGGGTATCTGGAAGTCCCTCTAGTCCTGGTTTTTACAAAAATAAAGTGAAAGGACGTCCCCAAGTGGACGCCCCAGGGGCCTGGGGCTCCCTTTCACACTTGTCACAGCCTCCAGGCCCATCTGCTGCATTGACAAGTAGCTTGACCCGGGGCTTAGTGGGGAGGGAGTTCTTGTCTTCATACCACCTCCTAGCTCAAAGCCAGAGATCCGTTTGTAGTTTTTTGTTTTGTTTTGTTTTTGACAACGGAACATTTCTGTACAGAATCCAATAAAAAACTTCCTATGATTTGCACCTAGCATTTCTAGGCTGGTTTCATGGAAACACTTTCACAGAATCTAACAGCATCCCTGCCTGGCCAGCTGCCCCCAATGTCTCTTGCCCTGGGGCCCAAGTTCCTGTACTAGTGCGCTATTTCTTTGGGGTGGACTTGCCCTTTTCCTTTGTCATGGCCTCACCCAGAGAGTCTGACGGTTCTGTAGCAGTGGGGTAGGCACCAAGGTCCTAATAGTAGAAGAAGCCTCTTCTCGGCGACGGCTTCAGGAGCCGCTAGCCCCTGTGAGGTTGATTGAGGAGGGCAAGAAGGCAGAGGGCAGTTGGAGCCAGGGACCTCGGACCTGTTGTGCCAAATGACCAGCCGGGCTGGCCCGGGCTGGAATTTGGAAGTTCAGCCCTGGGACTGCGGTGCGAGATCGCCACCCGGCGGCCGGAAGAGAGACTAGAGCCACTACCCACACCTCTGGCTGGAAGCTGAGACCCGACAGGCAGCCCCCAAACCGCCACAGCCCTGACCCCGCCTCCGCCCCTGTCTGCGCTCCGGAGAACCTGCTGGGTGAGGTGGAGGTGCCGGGCCTCCCTCTCCCTGCAATCTGGCCAGTACAGGTTTAGCACACGAGCGAGAAAGGGGCATCCCAAAACGAGACATATTTTATATAAAGTCGATATGTGTAGTTCAAAAAGGCGCATTTAAGTAGGCGTCGTGGTGGCGGGTGATATGAACTTTCGTAGTATCTTCATACCCATTTCATAGGTTCGAGCTGTCTTTATTCTTAATTTCAGGCTGGTGGGAGGAAGGGCTGAAATCTCTTCCTGGGCACAGAGCGAGAACCCTGTCCCGCCCCCACCCGAGGCTCCTCCTCGTGTGCTGGGACCCCCCAAACAGGTACCCAGCGCTCCGAGGGCTGTCGATGGTCGTGGGCTCCCAGGAGTCCGGAGGCGGGGCTCTGCGGGGCCGGAGCTTTTCCCGAGAAAAGAAGAAAAACTCTAACTGGGGTGACGGTGCGCCGGGCCGAGCGTCTGGTGGGCGGGGAGGTGGGAGGAGCATCTCGCGGCGCGAGGCCAGAGCTCCGAGAAGGCTGCGGAGCAGCGGCAGCTCGGGGACGTGCGGCTTAGAGGGGCAGGCCTTGGAGCGCGCGCACGCGGCGGGGGTGCAGCGCTGCGTGAGGAAGGGGTGGGGATCCGTGGAAGCCGAAGAGTTTAAAGGTGGGGGTGGCCAGGGGGCCCTCGGCCTGCGAGGCGGGCCCGTCGTGCTTTGTGCCGGTGGGAACCGGGCGTCCCCAGCGGGTTGAATGGACCGGGGCGGGGCAGCGATTCTCCTCGCTGCGAGGGGTCTGCTCCGCGCCGCTGCCGACCGCGACCTTCCCACCGCGGCGCTGCTGCGGGGCGGGAGCGAGGGTGGGCTGCCCGCCCGGGGGCCCTGGGAAAGAGGCTCAGCCCAGGATACTCGCTCCCAACCACTTTAGAGGTGGGAGGAGAAGAGAACGGGTCCAGCCTCAGTAGGCGGGGATGTGGTGGGGTGTGGATTATGCCTAAGCGCGCAGACTCGGGTCCACGGTGGCTCTGCATATTTCCCTGCGTTCGCGGGCACGCGGCACCGTCTGGCCACCCTCACCCCGGGACCAGGACGGACGTTTGAGGTTCCCGCCGTCAGTACTGGCGCGCTTAAAACTGTCTCTGCGCCCGCAGACCAGAGGGGGGCCCCCTTGAGTCGCAGACCACGCCTGGGCTTCACCAGGGCCGCCACAGGCGCAGCCCCGACCTCGGGTTCTCGGCGCAGTGGCGAGACACCGGCTGCGGTGCCGAGACGCTGGTGGACGGGCCGGGGAGACTGCCGGGAAGGAGAAGCCGGGGTGGCGGGGACCATGAGCCGGCGGCTGTTGGATTAGGGGCCCAAATGGCGGGGGCGCAGGAGCCGCGCCGCACGGGCACCTCGGTGCCGGGACTGACGCTGTCCATGGTACTGTCAACCGCGCGCGCTTGCACCAGAGGGCAGCGCAGGCCGCCGCCACCCTCCTCTCCGTGCCGCAGAAGCTGGCTCACGACGGGCAGACAGCCGCGGAAGCCCGGCGGATTCTCGGCTTCGCTGGAGACCCACCAGAACCCTGGGAAGAGGGGAGCGGACAGGAGAAATGTGGAGGGTAGGGGACAGTAGAAGAGGGGAAGAGAAAAGCAGAGTTGTAGAGAAGAGAGAGAAAGGGAAGGGGAAGATTGGAGCGGAAAGAAAAAGGAGAAGGAGGGAGGGGAGGGGAGGCAACCTGAACGTCTCCCCCGGGGTCCAGACCTTCTTCTGCTCAGATTACAACTCCGCAGCCTGCCAGGCCTTTGACGCCTCCCTCCACCAGCAATCCGGGGCCCCTCTTCTCCCAGCTGCCCACTGCCCTGGGCTCTCTTCTCCATCCCTCCTTCCCTCCTTTATCTGGCCTTGTATTGTGCATGGCTCTGACCCCACCAGGTCCCCCCTCAACTCTTCTCTCCCAATCCTCTAGGGTCCACCTCTACCTTGCACAGAGTTCTGAAGGCTTTTCATATACTTGACGCTCAGCTCCAGTATGTCTGCCTTCTCCAACTTGCGTTTCCGTATCTGTGCATTGGTGGAAAGGGCTCTCAGCTGGGGAGCCCGGGTTGGAGGATATAAAGCTGGAGATCATATCACCCACCGCCACCACCACGTCCCTGTGTCTCACCTGATGCGAATAGTGTTTCTCCAGCAATGACTTGAGTTGCTCCAGCGACACATTGATGCGTGCCCGTCGCTTCTTCTCCATCAGCGGCTTGGAGAGCTGTGGATGAGAAGCTGTTATAGGGCAGGGCCCAGCTCTTTCACCCTTTACTCCCTCACCCCGAGCCTTTCAGAATCCCAGACCTTTCGGAATCTGCCCACAGGGCCACCGGAGCTGCCCCGAGTCTCGGGATCAGTGCCCATGTTGTCGTATCTGCGCCCCGAGGAAGGCAGCACAGCCTTTATAAGGGCCATTCGTTTACATGTCAAAGAGACAATCCTGGACTGCAGGGACCCTGAGGGGGAGGGGATGAGAAGGGGACCTACCCGTGAATTCCCCACCTCCTTCTGCCAGACCCCCTCCCACAGCCCAGGGTTTAGCCTCCCCTCCCTCCCAAGTGACCCTTTTTACCCTTTCTCAGTCTTTCCTTTATCCCTCATGCCCCCACCACTTTCCCAGGCTGGGGTCCCCTCTCATTTCCATTCCTGGCCTGTTCCAGTGTCCCTAGGTTCCGGGACTCACCACCAGGACCACTGGCCTAATCTTTGCTGCTCTTGTCCCAGTGTTCTTGAGGGGATGCACCCATTTGGGGCGTCCATGGGCCCAGGCAGCTTGGAGCCCCACTAATGACGATGACAGAGCACAGGGCGCCTGCCAGCTTGATGAAGACGCGGAGGCAGGGCGCACCCGCCAGCGAGGCCTTTCTGCGGGCTTCACGCTCTGGCCTTGCTGGCAACGCCGCATTAGCAGCCCTAACGTCGGGACAATGCAGCGATTTTCTGCCTGTGGCCGCTCAAAGCCGGGCACAGGCCAGGCCTGCGGGGGCCACACAGTGACATGTGTCCCATTAAAGCGTGCAGCCCGCCTGCAGGGCCACAGCCAGCCTCCCCCTCCTCGCTGGGGCCTCGGACTGGGAGCACTCCTGCACCAGGATGCAGCCTGGTCTTGGGTGCCCTCTGTCTCCGTTAGGTACCACGCTTTTCCATGGGAGAAGCTGGGCAGGCAGCCTCGGGCCAGGGAGGGTCAGAACGGCCTTCCCCACCTCCACCCCTGGCTTTTCAGGCTGTCTGGGCTGGACAACCAAGGCTCTGAGAACCCTTTCTCTTACAAGGAAGGCCTGGGAGTTTATTCCCAGCGGCCTTCTCCGGGTTCCAACAAATAGGAGGTGAGGGTGGGGAGGGCCACTGATCCTCCAAGAAAGCATCATTCTGTGCTTTTAGAGTCTGGGACTTGACCTCTTTTATTAAAAAAAAAAAAAAGAAGAAGAAGAAGAAGCCTGACCAGGCGGTGGCGCAGTGGATAGAGCGTCAGACTGGGATGTGGAGGACCCAGGTTCGAGACCCTGAGGTTGCCAGCTTAAGTGCGGCTTCATCTGGTTTGAGCAAAGCTCACCAGCTTGGACCCAAGGTCGCTGGCTCGAGCAAGGGGTTACTCAGTCTGCTGAAGGCCCACGGTCAAGGCACATATGAGAAAGCAATCAATGAACAACTAAGTTATAGCAGCGAAAAACTGATGATTGATGCTTCTCATCTCTCTCCATTTCTGTCTGTCCTTTCCCTATCTATCCCTCTCTCTGACTCTCTCTGTGTCTCTGTAAAAATAAAAAAATAAAAAAAAAAGATTTTATTTATTGGTTTTACGTGTGGGGGTGGGGGTGGGGCTGAGAAGTAGTTACTTCACTCTAGCTGTTCATCGGTTGCTTGTTGTATGTGCCTTGACCAGGTGTGAACGAGGGTCCACTGCACCAACCTCTTTTCATTATTCCGGCTGGAGCTGGAGACCAAGGGAGCCCAGGGGAGGAGGTGTCTGGCCCAGGACGGGCTAGGCCCACAGAGGACTCCGGAGCAGTCCCGGGTTTGGCTCCAGGAGCGGGACGCCAGTAGCTATGACTGACAGGAAGGGTGAAGTCCACGGGAGACCCTGGGTTCAAACCTACATATTTCCTTTTACGGGATTCGTATAGGTTCAGTTTCAGTGTTTGTAAAATGGGGTACTGAAGAATGCGGGCCCCCACAGCTGCATTCCAGGGCGATGGGTAGGTCGCGTGGACGCAAAACTTCCGCAGTGGATCTTTGCAGCAGAGGAACGAACAAATTGGCCTTTGTAGGAGGGGGAGGAGAAATTGCTTAGTTCTGGGTGCCCCCCCCCCCAGCTCCTTGGAGCCGAGGCATCTCTCCCTCTCTGCCCCCGCCCAGGGTATTGAAGGGCCCTGCCCCGGCAGTGTCCGCCCCAGGCGCCAAGCAGCGTGGAGGATGGCGCCTCGACTTCTTTTCACGCTGAGGCTGCGGCGACAGCGGCCCTAGGGTGCTCTTCTGTCCCGGCTCAAGGCCCGCGGGCCAGATCCCGGCCGGGCTCAGGGCGAACGGCGGGGCCGAGGCCGGACAGAGGGTGCTGGCACGCGCCGGGCAGCTTTGAAGCGCCGGGGCTGGCGGGGCCGAGCGGCCTCTACGCGCTCGATCTGGTTTGGGGCGGTGGCGGCGCGATACAAAGGCGCCGCGGGGCGGGCGGCGCATTCCGGTACAAAGGGGGCAGCCGAGTGTTAAGGCCATTGTACCGGTCCCAGAAAGCCGCTCCCGCGCCCGCCCCCTCGGGGCCAAACTCCGGGCGCCCCGCCGCGCGCAGGCTTCCAGCTGCAGCACATCTGCACCGAAGCTGGGCGCGCGCCTCGCTCTGGTGGTCCCCCGGCATCCCCGCCTCCGCTCTCGAGCCGCGGGGCAGCGGGGCAATTTGTCCTCTAATTACGATCCCTTCCTATAAATCGCCGCCCGCGCCTTTCAACTCGGGCGCAAGGACACACCACAGGCCCCCAGCTTGGCTCTCGCGGCTCGCAGCAGGAGCTGGGACCCCGTTCCCTCTCCAGAGTTAGGGCTACCATAAAGGGGCCGCGGCCCCCTGGCATCAGCAGCTACTCGGGCCGTGACTCTTCTGGCGCCGGTGCCCAGGGATCCCGGCCGCGCAGGGTGGGGCCGATCACGTGGCTGGCTGAGCGTTTCTTAAGCGGTGGAAAATTGACCGCAAAATGCTCTGATTCGCAATGTTCTGCTTTGGCGCCGGGGAGCGAGGCCGGCGGGGGCGGGTTTCTCAGCCGTCAAGCTCCGCCCCGCCCACTTCAAAATCCTCGGTCTCTGCCTCCGTCACCCCCACTCCTACCCTGGTACGGCTGGCTGCGCTTCTCCACCCTGGGCGCGTCCTCTAGCTGCGGTTCCCCCCCTCCCGCCCCCACTTTCCGAGCTTCTCCTCTCCTAGTGCGGCTCCCTCGCCACCAGTCTCGCCACAGGCCGGTTGAGGGTCGCACAGAACTCACAGCTGAAAGGAATTCCGTCATACTTTGCCCCTTGCAGCTTCCCCCACCCCATCCCCATTTGACCCCAATTCGGGCTCTTAGGAGCAGCTACTTTCTCCACTAAGTTAAAAGCAAGGTAGTTGGAGAAGACGTAAGTCTCCAGAGAGATCCCTCTTGAAGACTCGGGCTGGGGACCCAATTCTGCTCCCTCTCCCACGCTGCTGGCCAGTCCTGCGTCTGGGCATCCTACGCACATTCAGGCAGACTAGGCCCCCAAGACAAGCAGGGGCCGGGGAGACGTTTTCTGAAGTGGGGGCGCGGCAGCGGGTTCACCCCGCGTCCTCTGCAGCACTAAGGACGAAACGCTCTCGAGCTGCCGGAAAGGGCGTGGACCAACTCAGAAGCCGGGCTTATGCAACCTGGGATGTAGGCCACCGACTGCCTTTCCATCTTTAGGACCCGGGGTCCCCTGGGCGCTTGGAAAGGAGCACAAGTCCAGGCAGAGCGTTGGAAAGACCGAGGCTGCCCTTGCTTATTCAAGGAAACAATTTCCATCTATAACTCCGGAGGGCTCTGGGAGGCTTCCAGGACTACTCAGAGCCCGCTGCTTCCTCGGGCTCGGGAATTTAAGACTAAGAGTAATTTGTATCTTTGCCCTTCCTTCTCCCGTTGGCTTTCTTGACTTTGGCAAAAAAAAAAAAAAAAAAAAAAAAGGAATATTACAGAACGAGTCAGGTCTGGAGACGAGGTGGGGAGGAGGTTTACGAGCCCCAGAACAAGAGCCCTCTTAGACGTTCCACCAGCTATCCCAGGTGACAGCCCTGTGCAGCCTCTCTGCCTTGTGCCAGAGCCCCTTCCTTCCTGCAGCCCCAAGGGATTTAAAGCAATGCTCAGTGGCTGAGTGTTTCGAAGGCCACTTCGGGTGGTGACTACTGGGAGAACACACCACACCGTCCCCCTCCGCAGATGCATTTCAAAGTGGGATGGAGTGATGGCTCCGTGTAATTAACTATTGGGACACAGCAAAAACCCTGGGATGACTCAGCCCATTGTCTCCAGATGGGGTTGGAGAGGATGCGATTGTTTAACTCTCTTTAGCTGGGTTGGGACTCCGAATAGCTGGGCAGCCTAGGGTCCTCCAGGGGACAAAGGCTGGGACTCCAGTGAGTGCATCAACACTGAACCGGGCTGGCCTAGCTCCGGGAGAGTGAATTCAGAGAGATCCCCATTGTCCCAGCCTTTTCTGTTTCTACCCAGCTGGCTCTAATCTTTAAATATTTACCCGGCCGCTTTGTGCACGTATGACTTATGCACTTTGGGCTGATGTGCTCATAAATTACGCGTCATTTACCCATTTCCAGACTAGAGAGAGGAGGCTTTAATGCCTGGAGCCCAGAAGGGATAGGGGAGGGAAAAGAAAACTTTTGGAGTACCAGGGTTCCCTTCCTCCTGGGAAGAGCTGCAGCCACACTGGAGAGCTCACCCCCACCTCCACGTGGGAACTGGAAGAGGCCTGTGAGTGACAAGGGGCCCAGAAGGCCACTCTAATAGCAACTGACTGGGGATCCACCAGCAGGGAGGAGGGAGAGGCCTGTCCCTGGACTTTCCCCTTCTTGGTGCCAAGCGTGCAGAGGAGCAAACTTTTCATCCTGGGAAGCCGGTATGGGCAGAGGTGCTTGGCTGACGCCCATCCTTGCACCTGCCTTCTGCTTGCTCTGTGCAGCTCTCTTCCTCTCTTCTCTCTTGCTCAGTAAAGCAACCCGTTAAAGAAAAGCCTAACTTGATTTCAGTCTGCAGTTTAACTCGGAAAGGTCAAAGTGGTTCTTAGGACTCTTTTAAACAGAGGGATCACGACTTCAGCAGAGGATGGAAAGCCATCTCAGCTGGTGGGTGGATGGGAGGATGGATGAGGGAGTGGGGGGGGGGGGGCTGCAGAGGGACCTTCCTGCATGAGAAAGAGCTCCCTTTGTGCTTGCCTTGCAGCTCCTAGAACAAAACACATTCAAATGCTTATTTACAAAAGAAGGCTAGTCAGGCATCCCAGGGCTGAGCGGTCTTTTATTTTCTTATGTTTTTGTAGGCTTGTTTTTCCCCTAGACTGGGGGGGGGGGGTGACAAACTGGGATGACATTGGAGAGCTTGGTGCAGAGTGGGTTTGCTTGATCAGATTGCTTTCTTGCGGGAAAGGGTGAGAAAGCAGTTGTGTGTGTGTTCCTGTTTCTTTGTGTGAATTACCGTTTCTCTGTGTGTCTGTGTCTCTCTTTGTGTTACTCTGTTACTCTGGATCTAGGCTAGTGTGTGAATATATCTGCTTACTTGCCTTTCTCCTCCATCACTGACCTGTGATCCCTGAGCCCTGGTAGATTCAGAAACTCCAGTGACTTCTAAAAATTCCTATCTAGGAAGAGATAGCCTCCTCTTTCTCCCTTCTCCAAGATGAGGCTGGTAGGGTAATAAGGGGAAGTGATGGGCAGAGGACAGAGGAGGCTCTCCAGTCTGGATTACTTTTTTATGTGTCCCCAGAATGAGAATGGTCCCTGGGCGAAATCAGGATGGTGAGTCAGCATGGAAAGCAGAAGCCAATGGCCAGATATGGAGGTTCCTGGGAGCAGTACCTCTCTGCCCCAGTACCAGACTCAAGCTCAGGAATGACGGTGCAACAAGCGCCCTCTAGTGGCCCCGAGGCTTCCTGGCCCAAAGGGAGAAGTCTTGAGTCTGGGGGAGACCATGAGAAACCCTGGCAGAGGCAGGAGCTCAGCTTAATTACCCAAGCCTCCTTCCCACGTGGCACTGCAACTGGGAGATTTTGGACTTTAAACATTAGCCCCGACCTGTGATGGAGCAGTGGATAAGACATCAGTCTGGAATGCTGAGGTCGCCGGTTTGAAACCCTGGGCTTGCCCCGTCAAGGCACATAGGACAACCAATTGATGGAACAACTCAAGTGAAGCAACTGTGAATTGGTACTTCTCAGCCCCGCCCCCTGTAAAATAAAAAAATAAAATCTTTTTAAAAAGAACCACTAAATCTTCTTTTAATTCTGATCGAATTCAGGATATGTCTTCTGAGCACCATTTAAACGTGGTACTGGGCTTTACAGAATGTTATTAATCCCTGACTTTGAAATCATGATCCCCATTTTACAGAAATCGAGGCTTGTAGTGTTGATTTGCCCAAGGTCACAAAGCTGAACTGCAGCAGCCGTGGGGCCCGGATGCCAGCCCAGGCTCTCCATCCTTCCCTGAGCCCAGCTGCCCAAATGCCAGGCGTCCTGCCAAGTCCTTAGGGGACAGAGGAAAGAGGGGCAGCCAGGGGCTCAGAGGCGGAGCCTGGCTGATGGCAGCCCACAGCCTGGCTGTCCTCCACGCTGTCTGGCCCACTACTCTGGGCTCCAGCCTCCCCTGGGGCCTGTCCCCTATCCTGCTTCGCGCTTGCTTCCTCCTGTCTCTGACTGCGAACTCCGTGACGCCCTCCTCCCTTCGTCCTTTTAGACTCTCTTGCTCTCATTTCCAGTGGCAGATGGGCTGCCAGTCCCCGAGGGCCCCAAGGCCTAGCTGCAGCGTCCCTTCCACCCAGAATCTTAACCCCCGAGCCCTCTCATCCATGGGCCCTCCTGTGGTCCCTCTCTCTCCATCCTTATTTTGCTGCTGCCCACTCCATCATAGTTTTCTCTAGTTATTTGTTGACTTACTTTCTCCTCCACCATTGCTCAGTAGCTCCTTGGGGGGGGGGCGTTATTAACCGTTTTAAAAAGTAAAGGTCAGTTTCTGGTTATAAAAGTAATATGTTGATTGTGGGCAATATGGAAAATACAGAAACATAAAAAGAAGAAAATAAAAGTCCCCCAGAGTGTTGCCACCTGGTGTTAACCATTGTTAAGTCATCTTGGATTCTATTTCAATCATTTTCCCAGGCTCACACGAATGATTTTTTTTCTCTCCAGTGCAGTCAGGATCACACTGTCAAGTTTTGAATTCTGCCTTATGAGAAACATAATATATCCTGAGTTGTTCCAACATCGGCCAAATGGGTGTCATCCCAATGCGTGGATGCGCAGCACTTAGGATGACTGACGCAAGGGCAGTGTCCCCGAGGCAGCCGCGTGGGCTCCAGCGGGCGCTCGGGGACCCTGCTAGGGGCCGGTGTGGGATCACCGTGCTCCGTCCCTGAGTGCAGACCCCTGGAGGTGGAGAATGGGATCGGCTCAGCTCGCGGCTGCGCACCGAAGGGTGTAAATTATGGGGAGTACTACGCAGGGCCTGCCCGAGGGTGAGGTTGCTTCAGATTTTACGTAATTCTTTGGTCAGGGACATTTTGGAGTTCGGTGGCGACTGCTCCGCCCGAGATCCAGGCAACCTGCGGCCCCGCCCCTCCGGCCGCCTCTCAGCCTAGGTCAGCACAACCCAGGCTGGGGCGGGAGAGGCGGGGCATTGGGGGGGGGCGGTCCCTGGAGGGGAGGGGCTTCGGCGGGGGCGGAGCACTCCCACCAAATTTCGGCCCCAGCCCCGCGGCGCGGCGGTATCGCGAGAGCTCACGAACGGCGCGCGGCTCCTTTGCGGCGCAACGCGCAGGTGCGGCGGGCGGGTTTCCCCGGGCTACAGCCGGCGCGGTCGCCCGCTGCTCCGCCGCCCTGCGCCATGGCGGGCTGCGCGGCGCGGGCTCCGCCGGGCTCCGAGGCGCGCCTCAGCCTCGCCACCTTCCTGCTGGGCGCCTCGGTGCTCGCGCTGCCGCTGCTCACGCGCGCCGGCCTGCAGGGCCGCACCGGGCTGGCGCTCTACGTAGCTGGGCTCAACGCGCTGCTTCTGCTACTCTACCGGCCGCCGCGCTACCAGGTGCGGGCCGGGCGGGGTGGGCGCGGCCCCTTCCCCGGGGCCCGGGGAGGGCTCGGCTGGGAGCGGGGCCCCGTAGAGGGGCTCCTTCCCCCTGGCGTGTTCTGTAGCCGCAAGTTCAGGCGGCAGGGGCGACCGCGCCTCGCCCGGCTCGGGGGCGTGGGGCCCGGACGCCTCCACCCGGCAGCGGGGCGGGTGCAGAATCGCAGTCGGTGCTTCCTGTTCAGCAGCTGCGGCTGATGCGCGCGGAGTGAGGAGGGAGCGAGCCCACGAGTTCTTTTATGTAACTTAAGGTGTGGGCATCTACCTGCTGTCAAGTCGGAGGTCAGAGGCCCCGCAGTTACGTGGAAGGGGGCCGGGCACAGAGCCCCCCACTCGGTGCTCAGACCAGATTCGCTGCGGAAACTTGAGAGAAGCCTGCCAATAAATTAGGTTCACTAATTAGTTAACTCACAGCCCTGAATAAGAATAGCGACAATTCATAATGACAGCTAAAACTTATGTAGTCTTCCTTGACCCTTAAGTGCTTTACGTAGGTAATCCAACAGGCAGTTCTAAAAGGTGCATACTGTTATTCCCATTCTGTATATAGGTGGGGACATCGAGGTCCTGAAAAGTTAAGTAACTTGCCCAAGGCTACACCGCGGAGAGTGGTGAGCGCAGGATTTGAACCCCGGCTCTCGGTGCCTGCCAGGGGCCTGCTGGTGGCAGGAAGTAGGATGTGTATGCTCGGGGGAACAGGCAGGTGACTGCGCTTCCTTTGGGTCTCTTTTAGATAGCCATCCGAGCTTGCTTTCTGGGCTTCGTGTTCGGCTGCGGGGTGCTGCTAAGTTTTAGCCAGTCTTCTTGGAATCACTTTGGCTGGTAAGAAGTACTCTGGGAACAGTGGGTTTGAGGCTAGGGTGGGTGGGTCAGAGGTTCAGTAGTGGTTATTTCATCAGGCCTGTGTTTCATCTGGCTGGCTGAAAGCTGGTTAGGGTTCTGTGGAAATGAGCTGTCTTCCACCTAGCTTCCTCTAGCTTGGACCTTGAGAACTTGTGCCCGTTGGCTACCTCTGTTGCAGGCAGAAACAGGTCTCCTGGGCACCCTCCCCACTGGTGCCCTCCCCTGCTGTGACATCCTCCCGGTGGGGAAGGTGCATCTTCATGGGCCTCTTCCATCTCTAAGTTCTGTTAGGTCGCATCTAGTGCATCTGCCATGGCTAGGGTAGGATTTTTCCCTACACTGTGATTCCAGTCCCTTGAGCCTTCTGGTCCCCGACCTGGATATGAACTGTGAACCAGTGGCTTCCAGGTGAAAAGCTTTGTCTCCCGTTATCAACACTGAACTGTGATTCTTTGTCACTGGAATTATTTCAGTATTTTAAATTTCTGTATGTGACATAAATTATTGCTTTGTTATTTCCCACTTTTATGTTGACTGTGTGGTGTCATTTTAAAAAGGCTGGAGATAACCTGTAACGCCTTCCTGACCTGTTTGTTGGTTGTTTTTTTCTGTGACATTCAAAAGCACAGTCTCTTTAAAACCCTGCTTTCTGCAAACCTGAAGGAGGAATATGGGTGCCTGAGGTCCACTCTCAGACAGGTGACAGTAGGACCTCATCATAGAATCCAGGGGCAGTTTCATAGACCCAAACCTGTGCTCTGGTTTATAGCTCTTTCCTTACCTCAACTAACTGCTCTCCCCTCCCCCCCTTTTAAAAATTTTTCCCCCAACAGTTCAAATTTAACCTCTCTTTCTTTTTGTTTTGCATAGGTACATGTGTTCCCTGTCATTGTTCCACTTTTCTGAATACTTAGTCACCGCCGTTAATAATCCCAAAAGTCTGTCCTTGGATTCCTTTCTCCTGAACCACAGTCTGGAGTACACCGTAGCTGCTCTTTCTTCTTGGATAGAGTTCACCCTTGAAAATATCTTTTGGCCAGGTCAGTGTGCCTTGCTCTCCCCTCTGCAGGGGGACATGTGTGGCTTCTGCGTGGGCTTGACGACAGTCATGTGGGTTCACCTGTCAGGTCTAATCTCCCTGAGTGATTTTCCTCTATCCTCACTGATCTCTTAATAGGGGATAGGGCTGTGGATTTCCCTTCTGGATTTTGCCTGGAGGACATGTTGACCTTTCGCTCGAAGTCTTGTGGAGGGTAGTGTAGGCTGTGATACAAAGGCCCTGTCTTTGATAGCTGTCATCCTAATTTTACAGTCAAGAGGGCTAGGGGGATCTATTAATTTTCCGTGGCTTGAGACAATTCATGGGAAGATTTTATTAGCAATAGCCGCTGTACCAGGAACCTATCTCAAGTTGAACTTTCCCCAGCCAATTAAATGAAATGTATGTAGTTCCCCAGGATTCCGTTCATGGCCAGAGCGGGGAACATTGGGTCCTTCTCTGTTTCACTTAGCTGTCCCTGTCCCCAAGGGAAGGATGGGAACATATGGCAGGGAATGTGGGTGGATGGCCCGTCAGCTCTTTTGCCATGATGCTCTAATTGAGTTGTTGGCACTTTAAATGGATGAATGGATGAATAGCACTGCTTGGGGGGGGGGGGGTGCTTATACTTACATTTTAATGCGATGGCAAATGCTGATTGGCCACTAGCATGTTTTCCACCGTACCTGTCTGTGGAAAGGTAGATTCATTTTAAACGTCCAAAGGGAGTACTTAGCAGTCCAATGTCTCCAGTTGCCGTCTGTCGCCCTGTCTCCTGCAGAACTGAAGCAGATACCCTGGCTCAGTGCCACAGGCCTGCTGATGGTGGTCTTTGGAGAATGTCTGAGGAAGGCGGCCATGTTTACAGCTGGTTCCAATTTCAACCACGTGGTGCAGAATGAAAAATCGGAAACCCACACTCTGGTGACGAGTGGAGTATATGCCTGGTTCCGGCATCCATCTTACGTTGGGTGGTTTTACTGGAGTATCGGAACCCAGGTAGAGTATCACATGTTGACACCCATCTCCTTTAATAAGATTTTTCTTAAAATATATATTTTTAAAATATTTTAATTGACTTATAATTCACGTACCATAAAACTCACCATTTCAAAATGTACCGATCAGTGGTTTTCAGTATATTCCTAAGGTTGTTGGTCCTCTTTAAGTAGGTACACGGGCTCCCTGTTATGTTTCAAGTGATAACTAAATAAACAATCAAAAGAACCAATTTAGTCCTTAACATTTTTTTTGAGTTTTTAGTAACTTTATTTTCTAAAACTACCTCCTACAAATAGGTTTCTTTCCTCCATACATCTTCACTTCTTTAAAAAATAAGTAGAAATAAAGACAAAAGCTTAACTTTATACAGGTTTAGAGTCAGCCAAATTCAGTTTTTAGAGTTAAGGTCAAAGCCCTTAATGTTTTACCATGTACTTGAAATCTGGGCACCCTAAATTTGTAAGCTTTTGGTGATTCTAGGTGCTGTTACCCCATTTTGGATCTGAAGCACCCCAGAGGGGTGAGGACAGAGACGGGGCTCCCTCTGAAGTGGCAGCTTAGCTGATTTTCATTAGAAGCTGCTATTGATGAGGCCAAGGTCATGTATAAGGTTTAATGTGATCTGTGGAGGTTGGTTCTGTCTCAGGCTGCAGACTGAGCTTTGTTTCTTGACAGTTGTTTCTTGAATCTGTTCTCTGGGTTCCTGGAGGACTTGGCCAGAGAACAGGAATAGAGCATAGGGAACTTGCTGCTACTCTGGGCAAATCCCGTGTGGGCCCCCGCCCCCAGGCATTCCGGTGCAGGCCTGCGTGGCCCGTGGGAACTCCTGTGACCTCCACTGATGTAGTAGGGGTAGGTTACTGCCTCGCATTTGTTTTAAAACTTGCATTTCTAGGGGTGGGGGAGGGGAGGGGAGGGGCACAAAGAAAACCAGATAGGTGACAGAAGACAATTTGACTCTGGGTGAGGGGTATACAGCACAATCAAAGGTCAAAATAATCTGGAGATGTTTTCTCTCAACATATGTACCCTAATTTATCAATGTCACTGCATTAAATGTAATTTAAAAAAAAAAGATGCACTATACTAAAAAACAAAACAAAACACATTTCTGAAACTAAAGACTCCCACATTAACAATTATATTCCCTGAAACAAATTGATTATAGTTGAATCGTGTAATTTGCCATAAATGCTAGCTATAAACCTAAGTAAGGACTTGAGTTTTTTATACTTCTTTGACCATAGGTTTTTTGTTGTTTTTTTTTTTTACACTGTGACACAGCACACACGTGTGTAAAAACAGAGTAAGTCTTTTCTGAGACAACACTTGCCGTTGACTGTGTGCACAACCTTTTCTACCTTATCATCATTATTATTATTATTATTATTATTTTTTTTTTTTTTTTGAGAGAAAGGCAAGGAGGGAGAGAGACAGGAACATTGAGCTGCTCCTGGATGTGCCCCGATCGGGAAACCGGCAACCTCCTTGCTCCAGAGCTATCCAGCTAGGGCTTAATTCTTATTGATTTAAATTTAGAGTCAGAGACAGGGAGGGGGAAGGGAAGCATTCATTTGTTGTTCTACTCAGTTGTGCATTTGGTGTTTCCCGTGTGTGCCCTGACGGGAGATCGAACCCACAACTTTGTCCTTTTGTGACGATGCTCTTAACCGACCGAGCTCAGGGCCAAGCTTTTCATCATTTGTAACACTGCTTGTGGTGCATGGATTGATTTCCTGGCTCAGTAATGATTCAGCCTGCGATGAGGAGACCCCCACGCCAGGTCGTGCCAAGAGGCCACATGTGTCTTGAGGGCACAGGCTCTGGGGTCTCCAACTGGGCCAGTCCTTACATGAACATTGCCTGCTTGGCCTCCCTGTCCTCATGTGTCTCCTGGGGACAGCAGCAGCCCCGAAGGCTTGCTGTGGGGCTGAGTGACTTACCGGTCAGTCATGTGCCAGGAACGCGGAGGGTGCTTGGCAGGCAGACAGCGGTGAGAATAAGAAGTGGAGGCTGTGTGCCCTGTGTGGTTCTCTCGGTGGAATCATCCACTTGGAGAAGACACACGTCCGGTGGGTCAGTCAGAGTGGGCACGGTGTGTTAGTGGGTCCCCAGCAATATAGGACGTTCCCTGAGAGTTAGGTGAGCTCTTGGCCTGGAGGGACTCTTAGATGGGTGAGTGCGCAAAACATTCTCAAAGGTGGGAAAACTGCGTGAATATGGAGGTCAGAGGCCGACCAGGTGGGCGCAGCCAGTGCCGGGGCAGGGTTGTCTCCCGCAGGGCTGGTTGGGCCTCAGAGCTTTCTGAGCAGCGGAGGGGTTGATGAGAGCAGTGGTGTCAGATAGTTAGGTAGCAGTGATGAGGACACAGGCAGCCTGTGCAGGTCTAGAGACGGGAGGCAGGTGGCTGTGAGGTGGGAGGGGGTGCGTTAGGAGGTGGTCACCCAGGACAGGAGGGTGGGGTGCACTGAATGAATGGGAATTCACTTGTGTGGACTGGAGGAAGAGTTGCCCTCACCCCGGCCTGAGGGTTGCCATCCAAGAGGTTGATCTTATCTTTTGGATGTCCTTCAGGTAAGAGGGACAACAGGAAGTATGTGATAAAAAGCCACAGTGATGACTTGTTCTAATGTGGCAGTGATGGCGTGATTACGCTCAGTGGTGCCCTGGCCACGGCACTCAGAGACCCTAACTGCGCTTCATATTTTGCGAGTCTCTCGGGCCCTTGGCGGGAAGTGCTGTGTGGGTGCTGAGAGCTGCCGCTTCGGTGTGCGGCGTCATCCCTCTGACCCTGACCAGCCTCCTGTTCCCTGCCAGGTCATGCTGTGCAACCCCATCTGCGGCGTCGGCTATGCCCTGACAGTGTGGCGATTCTTCCGCGATCGAACAGAAGAGGAGGAAATCTCATTAATTCACTTTTTTGGAGAAGAGTACCTGGAGTATAAGAAGCGGGTGCCCACAGGCCTGCCTTTTATAAAAGGGGTCAAGGTGGAGCTATGACCCGCCGGGTGCCGCAGAGCCTCCCACTTAGTACAGTCCAGGACAAAACAGCCTCTGGTTGGCTGGCCGCTCTGCAGAATGGATTTTCTTGATCATTTTCTATGTCACCATTTACTCTTCTGGAATATATCACTCAAGACCAAGTGGTCAGGAGGCCTTAGGACCCAAGGACCCCACCCCCACTTCCTGGACTGATCTGCTCTTGGGCTGAATCAGGACGGGACGCAGAGTCAAGACAGATGAGGAGCAGACAGCAGCAGTCCTCAGCAGTGCCTGTCCGGGGCGCCCCGGGCGAGCCCCAGCCAGCACCAGCTTTCGCAGGCTGTAACCAGGACCCCTTGGGAGAGGTGACCCCGTTACTCTGAATCAGGCTTCTTTAGCAGGAAGGGGATGTGGGCACCAGTGCTTCTTAGCGTCGGAAACACACTGAACGTCTTTGACTGAAACACCGACAGCACAGCTTTACCCTCCTTGTTTCTGTCCTTAGTGCATGAGCATCTGTACTGTTCTGAAGACACTTGTAAGGCACTTTGGCTCTTCATACATTTAATCGAATTTACATATCTATTTTTTATAAGTAGCAGTATAAATTCAGAGAGGACTCAGTGTTTATAGCTCCAACTTCTATTGGGCAGAAAGGAAAGAGTTGACACCCAGACAATTGGGCCGAGCGGCTTTGTGTTACCAGGGCGTCCGGCCAGGGAGCCCACGGCCCCTGCGGCTTCCCTGGGCTCTCCTGGCTCCTGCTCTTCTCCCAGGCCGGGTCTGTTATCAGTGACAGGTGTGTCAAAGATGCGTTATTTGTCCTTTTTCCAAGAAATGGCTTAGGAACACCTCTGTGCGAGGCATTGTTAAACACTGAGAAATACTGCTCTCCATTTACTTGGGTTTTAGTCTTGTGTTACCATAGCATACCATCTGTGTTCTGATTTAAACCTATTAACTATTGATTTCTATGTTCTCAAAACTTCATAGTCCCTAATGCCATTTCAAACTGTCTTCCAAAGGGGTTTGAAAGCCCACACCAGTACAAAATTCAAGGCAACTGGTCAAATAGAGCAAATAATCCCAACCCAGAGCTAGTCATATTTTTGTTTTTCAAGTTCAGGGAGAGTGGTTGGCTTTATGAGTCAAACATAGAAACTTGAAAGACCCTCGTTTAATTCTGGACTAGACAGGAATGTGGTCTCGCGTGAGATCCTTCTGTGCACTTCTGCGGTGGTGCTGGGACGCGTGAATGTGAAGGCAGCAGGGGCCCCGGCCAGAGCGCAGCCCTGCTCCACGCCACGCGGTCGTGGAGGAACCACCTCATTTATCCGTGCCTAGACATCCCCATCTGTAGAATGGGGTCAATACCACCTACCTCACAGGGGTGTTGTGAAGACTCGGAAGAACAACATCAAACATTTTTCATGCGTAGATGAGAAATGAAATGATGTTAACAGGATCTCTGTATGAGTTATGCAAAAAATGGACATTCAGTTAACTGGACCAGACACCGGAGATGTGTATTCAAAAGAGTATTTTGCCAACTCAAAACAGTATTAATTTCTAAATTTCATGGCCTAGTTAATTGCGTTATTATATATACCAAAGAGGTGCGTGGGTTCATCGATTGTTGGTGTGAGAACCAGAGAGACTTGGCCTTCGGGAGGGTCATGCAGTCAGACTGGCCAAGGCTGCTGCTGGTGCCCTAGGCTCTGGGTTCCTCGGGCATGAACACTCCCCGCTGGGACACCAGCATGCCCTTACTCCGTGAGCCTGAGTCGGGTTAGCTCTGAACCCGTTTTCCAGGCCACGCTTAGCGGAGCCAACGTCACTTAGGACCGCAGAATGGTGGAGGGTGGGCAGCCTTCACCAGCTCTTTGAGGGAAACTTCTGCATGGAGCAGGCATGGGACCCAGCTTTAATGACACTTTCGGGACCCATGAATTTGTCTGTTTAATCGCTGGAGAGCAACTAATGACTGCCCCTGGCTCTGTGGGTAGTAAGTGTGAGGTGTTGGCTTGGATGACCTGTTCCTCCACCGGCTGGCTGGCTGAGTTCACTAGGCCAGGAGCTCAGAAGGCAGGCCTGGGTGTCTGGACGCTGACATCCTCTGCCACCTGGGCCTTGGCCTTCTGACGGGCTTTTGAGAGCAGGCCTGTGGGTGGGATATGAGAATACTCACACCCTAGGTGGTAATCCCAGGACAGCGGCCAGCAATTACTTAGGGATAAAGGATGAACTATTTTGGGACCAGTTTTGGCAAGTGACTTGACTTTCATCTGATCCTGAGGTCTTCAGATTATTTTTAACTATATAAATTTAGCAAGGCCGGTGCGCAGGGCAGGGAATCAGGTTAATAAGGCTCTGCTTTCTGGGTATTCCCCAAAGCTTTCTGGGCGAAGGCCACGTCTCAGTTCCCTCAAATTAAACTGTCGGGAGTTTTCTTTTTCTACTGCAGGTTTTAAAGTGTAGCTTCTTAAGCGGGAACAAAGGCATCACACAGAACAAAGCTCCTTTGAAGCCATGTAAAAAGACACAAAGTTATACAGGGGTTTTCAGGCTGGGCTGGGAAGGCAGCAAGCACACAGCAGAGGGAAGGAGCAAGCCTGGCAGAAAGCAAAAGGCCGCCCCGCCCCTCTGCCCCATCAGCCCCTGCCCTCAGCCCCTCACTAATGTGAGCTGCTGCTGCAGCCCAGGAGTGAGCTTTATCAACCCCCTCTCCCCATCCACTGAACAGTCTGGGTGAGGACCGACCAGGGGAAATCTCCCTAAACTAATACCTTGTATTAACAGATGAGGCTCAGTGAGGTCTGAGCTGCAGCTCATTTTGGTAGACATCCCTCCCTAACAGGTACAGGAAGCCACTGTCCCTTCTCTGCACTTTCTTACTGCCTTAGATAGCCGAATCTCCCACCATTTTTGCTTCTGTAGTAACTTGGCAAGAGGCAGCGACCCAGGCCTTGCCCACGTGGCTGGAGGCTTGCTCTCTGTCCTGCTCTGCCAGCTGGCCAGCTCCTCCTGGGCCCGGAAGACTGGCCGACGTCAGAAGCACTTGCTTTCTCTCTCTCTGGAAACCCATCCACAGCTAGGAGAGTGATTAACGGAGTAATTATTCTACTCTTTTACATGCAGAAATGTTTATTTAAATATTTTAAATTGGATTTTCTTTCATAGATACTGATATTCTTTCCAAATCTGAAATAAAACTATACCTGATTTCACTACTAGCCACAGTGTGATTGTATGAGGTGTAGAGACTCAAGGCCTGTCACGTCCAGCTAAGAAATGTCCAGAACCCACAGCGTGCACCAGATGCAGTTTGCTGCCTCCTTGATTCAGGTCAATCCCTGCCTCTAAGCAGTCCATAATGCCAGTTGCCCCTGCCCTGCAAGCTCCTGTGGCAGTTTGTGATGTTTTGGCTGGGGGACATCAGTTCCCTGAAACAGCGGGTCCAGGGGCGTCGGATGTTAACGGATCGACATGCGAGCCCACCTGGTGCGTTTGAACCACTGAATTCAAGATGGATCTTTGCCTAAAATGTGACTGACTCTCTTGGGCATAAGTTTGCCTCCAGAACTTGAAATCTTAGGTCATGTAGGTTAATTTTCCTTGTTTTAAAAAAGCGCAAAGTTCCACTTATAGAAGGGAACTGTGGAGGAATGGGAGCGACTAGAGAAAAGCCGCTGCCTGGACTGCTTTCATGATCAGGGGAGGCAGGCAGGGGGGCCAGAGGCACCTGTGAAGGGGGCAGGGTGGTTGTTACCGGGGTCCTCTCCTGGCACACAGGTGTGCTGCTCTTGGAGCTTAGCCCTGGCCGGGAAGGGGGATGGCTGGGGCCTGGGTTTCCCCCGCTGCTGAGTCAGTCAGTGCTTGGGTGACTGGGTGGACCCTCCCAGTGTGCCCGGTTAGCAGTGGGGCTGCGATTCAGGAGAAGCTGGATTCCTTGGGCGATGGAGTCTTGTTGCCTAAGTTCAGAGCAGCACGTCCTCATGGGCACACGGATAAGCGTCCCTGGCACCAGGGAGAAGCTGGACCAGTCAGGGGCTTGAGGCTGGGTGTCCCCTCGTTTAACCTCGATGTGGAATGGGATTCGGGACTTGTCGCCCGTCCCTGTGATGAGAACGGAAACTTGGTGCCATATGAACATAGGAACATGAAGCCTAGCCCAAGCCAAAGAATCGGAGATGAGCACCGTGTAGCGAGTCTCTGGCTTTTACTGCTGATAAACGGTCTCCTTTTACCTTTGAAAAATCAGCTTGATGGGAACCACCTTTTCTTAGTGTCCCGGGCTTGATGTGCATGTTGTAAGAGGCTCAAGCCCTGGAACCACGCCCCTTGGCTAAGTTGGGCGCTCCCTCTGAGGGGGGACGTCACCGCCGTTTCTTGCTTTGGGTCTGTGAGGGTCTTTGGTTTTCGATGGAGCCTCTTCTATGAGGCTGTTCAGGGTCCGGCTGTTTCCTCTGGGCTCTGAGGTCCTCTCTCTCTTGTCCATGACACCGACTGGGTCGCTTCTAAGGGAGCACGTGAATGTGAGCTCTGGCCCATGACGCTTCCCGGGTTCCCTGTGCCCCAGCGCTGAAATCCACTTGGGGCGAGGCCCTTGGAACGGGAGCCCTTTCTGGAAGGCACCGGGTGACCGCATCATCAGCCAGAGCTGGACGGTCTCCTGAAGGACTGTCACTTCATTTCTGACTACTTTTAGTTGCCCAGGCGGCAGCAGCTTAGGCTCTCTGAGCAGGAGCTTGGAGTTGACTCTCTCCTCCCTGAGCTAAATGGTGCCTGAAGGGGTCGGGGGATGGTGTTGATGCCTTCTCACCCACCACTGCAGCAGACCTGCCCACTCATGACAGCTCTGACTTGACAGCCTCGCTCTCTGCCCCCCGACTAGCACATTTCCCTGAGCGCAAGCCCAGCTGTGACAGTGACAGTCTGCTGTGACATCCTCTTCTTCCTCTGGCAAGCATTTTGGCAAACACTGGCTGCAGTGAGGACAGCTGCTCTCACACAGAAACCATCCCCAGGGGCTCTTTCTCATGGGAAGTGAATCTGGGCCGCGTGGCGTAAGTGTCAGGAGCCAGTCTGAGTGCTGGCAGCTGTCGGAGGTGCCGGGGTGCGGGCAGCACCATGCACCGATAGTTAGAACACATGGGTCACGTCCGTCAGAGTCCCATCTGTCCCCTCTGAGTCACTGTCTGTGAAGTCCCCCTCCAGAGTACAACCATCTTTGAGCCCCTATTTCACAAACCGAGGCCCTGCTGAGGCCGTGGAGGGGACCACAGGGGAAAGGAGACCCAGAGTTCTTGCCTGTGGTCCACACTTGTCCCTGGGATGGAGCCGTTTGCCTGCCCAGGGTGGACAGGATCACTTTACCTGGCCTGGGTCTCGTCATTCATGCTGTCTTCGTCCATGTTTTGCTGGTGCTCTGAGTCTTCGTCCACAGGAGCCTGGAACCTGCGGGGAGGGAGCAGAGCCCAGGGAGCTGGGAGGTGGCCCGGCCTGCCACTGCGCGTCCTGAAGCTCGCTCTCTGCGAAAAACCAGACTGAAGCAAACGCTCAAGGGCCCGCCCAGGGCTGTGATCCTCCAGTACTGACTGAGGGCAGGGCTGCGGCCCTGCTCTCCTGGAAGCCACATTCTGGTTGGGAAGGAGGCCCCCGCAGGGCCAGGTGGCGGGGAGTGACAGTGAGCGGAGACCAGCTTTAAAATTGGGTGGTCCGGGGAGGCCTCTTTGTTGCCATTCGAGACCTGAGACCCGAGGACCCACAGAACAGTCTAAAGCAAGGACATTCCGGGCAGAGGCTGCGAAGTGGGGGCCAGTTTAGCTTCTTTGAGGGAATGAAAAGTCCGTGGTGATTGGCATGTGATGAGGGGCTGCTATGGTCAGAGCTGGGCAGGGAGGGTCCGGGAGGGCTGTCAGGCTTTAAGAAGACCACTGGCTGTGTGACATACCGGCGGATTGGGGGTCAGTGACAGTGGTGACTTGGAGTGGGGGCAGCAGTGAAGACGGAGCAAGTAGACTGAGACAGTCTAGTCAACAGGACTTGGGGATGGGTTGGATGTGGGGCGAGGGGAAGAAAGAAGTCCAGGATCTGCCCAGGCTTTTTGCTGAAGCACCTGGGTGATGGCAACCTCATTTACTGAGGCAAACCTGGGGCCGAGTGGCAGGAGGAGGAGATCAGGGTCTGCTGGCCCTGGTGGGGTGTGTGGTGCCCATGAGGCACCTGAGCAGACGGCTCCAACAGGGGCAGCTGGAGGGGAGTCTGGAGCTCTGGGGGTCTGCGCTGGGCTGAGGGACTGGGGTCTTCTGTGTCGCCGTGGGGGCTGGAAGCCAGGGGCCTGGGAAGAGCCCCTTAAGGAGAGGGTGGAGGGTGAGGAATGCCCAGGACTGAGCCCTGGGAGAACACATCTGGGCATTGAGCTGAGGAGGCAGAGCAGCCCGAGGCTGAGAAGGGGAAGCTAGAGAGGCGGGACACAACCCACGTGGGTGGACCATCTCAGATGCAAGAGAAGAGGGTAGCGAAGATGACAACACGGTCCACACG
Organism: Saccopteryx leptura; assembly: GCF_036850995.1. NCBI lineage: Eukaryota > Metazoa > Chordata > Mammalia > Chiroptera > Emballonuridae > Saccopteryx > Saccopteryx leptura. Next base: position 86,963,495 of record NC_089505.1, on the reverse strand, counting down.
TGTGTGTGATGCTAGGAGGCCAGGCGGTAGCTGGGTGGTGGCTGGTGATGGGATGAGAGTGGACTTGGTGGGTGGGGCTGTAGAGGGCAGCCAGCAGGGGAGGGGACAGGAAGGTGGGCCATGGAAGGTGGTGTCATGGAGGAGAGCAAGGAGGCCTCCCTCCTCGCCCCAGACCTCCAGGAGCCAGGCTACAGCCTGAGCTCATTTCCCTGGGCTGAAACTGACCGCAGATGCCCTTTCCCTGCCCACACGCTCTCGGGCTGTGCGTTGCCCCTTGCAGGCAGGCAGGAGCACACGCTACTTATAGCCAGCTTTCACCAAAGCAGAGCACACAGAAGAAAAAGCATGCGAGCAACAAGACTGCGCCTCGGTACAGGCTCACAGCATGAACAAGCTGAGCAGGCTGCACCCAGAGTGTCACCCCCACCCAAAGGCACCCCAGGATAACCCCCATCCCAACTGCCAACAGCAGAGGTCAGTTCTGCCCAGGTTTGAGGTTTTATAAACGGAATCACACAGTCTCTGGAATCAACTACTGTACTTTGAATGTTAACTTAGAAGGAAACACCACAACTAGTCCTGGGTGGACAGGGATTTGATCAAAATTGTGCAAAAGATATGAGTTTAACCCCTCACATGACATGTAAATTGTCACTTAACAGGTGACTTGGCAGTTCTGGGCTAACATGGCAATTGCATACACACACATACACACATTCTCTCTCTCTCTTTCTCTTTCTGTCTCTCCAATTTTCCTTCTCCAAACTCGCCAAAACTAGTAAAGTGACCAAAACAACAAGGGAAAAAGACCTCTCTAGGTCAAGACCAGGAAAGGATAACACCAGCTTTGGGAACTGGAGAGCATGTTGACGCAGGTAACCAGCAAACCTGAGACACCTGCGTCCAAAGGGCACCGCAGGCCAGGCTGAGGCCCCTCCTGGTTCACACCCCTGACCCCGCAGGGGGCCAGGAGCTGGCAGCAACAGGAGGTGAGGCTGAGATAGCGAGGGCAGTGATGGTCAAGATATCTACCCCAAGCCTGACCTGTGGTGGCGCAGTGGGATAAAGCATCGACCCGGAACTCTGAGGTTGCCTGTTCGAAATCTTGGGCTTGCCTGGTCAAGGCACATATGGGAGTTGATGCTTCCTGCTCCTCCCCCTTCTCTCTCTCTCTCTCTCTCTCTCCCCTCTCTCTCTGAAAATCAATAAAAAAAAAAAAGAAAGATATCTACCCCAAGCAGCAGCCCCTCTCCCACCCACAGGAGTCTGAGGGATTAGTCTCTGAGAGGGTACAGCTCACACGTGAGAACTAGTGCAAACCAAAAAACCAGGGGTGCCTACAAGTGCTCCATAATGTGACCTTCCAGGAGGGAACTGGGCAGAGACCTACAACTGACATTGGGGCATTCAAGAAAACAAACAAGGCCCTGGCTGGGTATCTCGGTTGGAGTGTTGTCCTGATACGCCGAGGTTGCAGGTTTGATCTTACACCGGGCATGTGTAAGAATCAACCAATGAATATATAAATAAGTGGAATAACAAATTTCTTTCTCTCTTTCTCTCTCTCTCCTCTCTCTAAAATCAACCAATAAATACAAATTAAAAAAAAAACCAGCCTGGATCACCTAGAGTGAAGCATCGCCCATATGGTCAGAGCTTCCAGTCTGCCTCCATCCTAATATGAACAGATCATCAAAGATTTCCTGACATCTGAGAAAAGCCTTTAACATGGAAGATAGAAACCCAAACAAACAAAAAATAATTTGGAGGAAACAGACTTCAGGGAGGAAGCTTAAAAAAACCATTGGCCTCAGAGAGGTAAGATCTCGTGTCTATGAAACAACAGAATGTTATGTAAAAGGAACAGTCAGGGTCCAAGAGACCTCTTGGAAATTAAAAAGTTTCAAAATTTAAAAAGCTCTAGGAATTTATTTATTTGTAAATGAACTATATGAATGGTTGGAAGATAAGTGAGGAAAGCTGTAGAAAAAAGCAAAGAGACAAAGAGCTGGAAAACAGGACCAAAAAGGTAAGGTTAATCAGAGAGGGCCAACATCCAATAATAATCCCAGAAAAAGAAAAAGTAGAGAACTCAGTTAACAAGTTCAGAAAGAAACACACTCAAACTGAAGCACATGAACTTCCAGATTGAAAGGACCTAGCAGTCCCCAACCTAATGGATGGAAATAGGCCCTTATCAACGTGAAGTTTTAGAACACTGGGAGCAGAGAGGATTCCGCAGCTTCTAAAGAGAATCTGTTAGGTCACATGACAAGGATTAGGAATCAGAAGGCTTTCAGACTTCTCAAAGACAACCTTGGGAGCCAGAGGACACTGCTGTGCATCGGACCTACCGGGCAACCAGCCCACCTTGGGACTGAGTGACTCAAGAGATAGGCACATTGAGGACCTGCCACCAGGACTTTTCTGCCACTGTAACACCTTTTGATGCCCATGTATGGTGCTTAAGAGCCTGGTCCAAGTTCTTGTCTAGACTTGACTTAGCCAGGCACAGAGAAAGTTCTACTCTCTGCTTTGTGTTCTGCTGCCTGCATTAGTCAGCTGAGGACCCTCATTACACTCCCGAGAAGTATCTTCTGGGTTGACCTACTCCTGAAGGCTAGGGGTGGGTGACTGTGTGCCTAGAAGCAGAAATTCATAGCAGCCCGCTCATTCTGTTTCTGCAGGTGTCTAGCACCTGGGCTGTCCAGGTGCCCCAATGAAACCCCCACGACCTGGCCCACTGACTTCCGAAAGGGGCTCTTCCCAACATGTGGCATTTTCCCCACACACATTATTTTATATATATATAAAACAGTTTTTCCTTTTTTTTTTTTTTTTTTTGTATTTTTCTGATGCTAGAAACGGGGAAAGACAGACAGACTCCTGCATGTGCCCGACCGGAATCCACCCGGCATGCCCACCAGGGGGTGATGCTCTGCCCCTCTGGGGCGTCGCTCTGTTGTGACCAGAGCCACTCCAGCGCCTGGGGCAGAGGCCAAGGAGCCATCCCCAGCGCCCGGGCCATCTTTGCTCCAATGGAGCCTCGGCTGCGGGAGGGGAAGAGAGAGACAGAGAGGAAGGAGAGGGGGAGGGGTGGAGAAGCAGATGGGCGCTTCTCCTGTGTGCCCTGGCCGGGAATCGAACCCGGGACTTCTGCACGCCAGGCCGACGCTCTACCACTGAGCCAACCGGCCAGGGCCCTTTTTTTTTTTTTTTTAAAGAGACAGTCAGAGAGAGGGATAGGGACAGACAGACAGGAACAGAGAGAGATGAGAAGCATCAATCATTAGTTTTTCGTTGCACATTGCAACACTTTAGTTGTTCATTGACTGTTTTTTCATAGTGCCTTGACAGCGGGCCTTCAGCAGACCGAGTAACCCCTTGCTCAAGCCAGCAACCTTGGGTCCAAGCTGGTGAGCTTTTGCTCAAACCAGATGAGCCCACGCTCAAGCTGGTGACCTCGGGGTCTTGAACCTGGGCCTTCGGCATCCCAGTCCAACGCTCTATCCACTGCGCCACCGCCTGGTCAGGCCCCACACACATTCTTAAGTGTCTTTGCTCCCCTGGGGACAGCCCCTGGTCTCACCTGGGCTCCAGCCGCTCCTTCACCTTGGCAATAGAGCGGACGTAGGGCGTGATCTGCTCGGTGATGGTTGTCAGGTAGGCATTTTCCTGCTTCAGCTGAAGAAGGTCATGGAGCTGGGCTGTGGGGGCCGAGGCCAGTGTGTTGGGTCCTATTGGCTTTAGATCCTTACTCTATAGCCTCCCACCACTGAAGTATCCCAACTATTTCCATAATTATCTCTTTAATTAAAGAGCAAGCTAAGACTTGTGTGGGCATTCTACTCACTGAATTCTGACCTCAGACACATCATTTTGGGGCCAGTTAGCAGCCGTGAGGCAGAGTCAAGAGCTAAGGGGAAGGGCATGGGGTTTTCGCATCTGGTTAGTGGGTAGCTGTCTTCCTACCCCTACTGGCACACGGGTTAGCTCCAGGATGGGCGCACCCAGCAGCGGCTGCCTCGGACCTTCATAAATCTCCTGCTCATTAGCCACCCGCTGATAGGCTTCCTCCCACATCTGAAAAAGAGAGGGAGTTGGACTTTGCACACACTGTGAGCTGGAATTTCTGTTGGTGGCACTTCTGTCTTCTGGCTACTCAGAGCCATGTGGCACCCCGAGCTCTTTCATGGTCCCAGGCAGGAAAGACCCAGGTTCCAGAGCCTGCCACACCAGGCCTCGGGGTACTGGCCAGTGTCCTCTTTCTCCCCCTTCCTGTCTTGGGGTAGCCTGTGTGTCTGCTGACAGGTGGGCTGCAGGCAGGGGAACTAGGGCCTCAGAAGGGGCTACCTCCTGGAAGACCGCTCTCATTCCCTCCACCGAAGCGTACTCCGAGGTGATCTGCGCGTCCACCTGCAGGGCCTTGTGAAGAATGTCTCCCATGATCTCGGCCTTGATGAGCGCGTGGTGCTTGGTGAGGTCCCGGTGCAACTCCTGGACCTGGTCCTTCAGGCTCTGCGTCTCTGCCTGCAGGTGCTGTGGGAGGGAACGTGCGTTCTGCAGGTGGAGTCACTGCCAGGGCCTCGGGGGAGGGGGGTGGCTGGCTTCCAGGGTGGTGGGGGCTAGATTTGGCCACTGTGCCTTGGTGAGGAAGGGGTGGGGCCTTTCTCAGACCACAGGGCCCTAGCGGGCCCTCTCACCCGGTAGGCATCCTCATAGTGGCGGCAGTGCTCCGTGAAGGGCGTGTCCTCGCCCTCTGCCAGCAGCACCTTGGTGCTGATGGACCGGTGCATTGTAGACTTTTGGACTGGTGACCCCAACATCTTCCCCACCTGGGAAGGGCAGCTGGACACCACCAGCACCTTGGGACCTGAGACGGCTGTTAGCCTGGAGAGAGAACCAGTGTAGATGCAGATGGGGGCAGAGGCGGGAGGATAGCTCCCCCCCAACCTCCCAGCGCCTCTCAGCCTTCACACCTCAGGCTGCACCCCAGAACCATCACGCGAGCTCCAGAAAAGCCTTGTGAAGAATGTCTCCCATGATCTCGGCCTTGATGAGCGCAAGGACACACCCAAGACCAACGACATCACAGTATTTTAAATACTTCCTCCCAGAGTGATGTCAATGTGCAGAAAGCAGTCCAGAAGAAAGACGTCAGGGCTTGCCCCGAGTAAATGCTGTGAGCCCTCATACACACTGGGGTCCCGGGCCCTTGGCACTGGCATTTCTCCTAACTCCTCCCAAGACTCGGGCTCACTAGAGTCCGGTGGGGTCGTCAGGCCCCACCCCAAGCTGCCCCTTGCATTTGGCGCTGAGGCACCCCAGCCCGGGAGGCCAGGCTGCAGCGCAGTTGGGCAAAGTCCGCGTTCTCCGCGTCCTCCGCGTCCTTTCTGTCCTACCCTGGCCAGGCTAGCTTCGGATCCGTGCGCCCCCGACGGGCTACCTCCCAGACTGCACCCTTGCTCTGCCGCCTGGCGTCGTAGACGCAGGGGCTCGGCGAGCCAGATAGGGCAGCGCTCCGCCTGTCCCGGCCTCTCGCGTGCCCCACCCTGCTGGGGAGACCTTGTTGCTTACTTGTTGGTACTGCCCCCCACACCCGCCGCCCAGCGCGGCCCCGGCATTAGCAGCGGCTCCAGGCAGCGCGCGAACTCGGCGCGGTGGTCGCTGACGATCTGGGCGGGGAGACAGGTCGTGAGTCCCAAAATCCAGCGGGCCCCTTCCCAGCCTCATGGGGCTCACGCGCACCTTGCTGCTCTGCGCCGGCCGGAGGCGATGCGGCCGCGTGGCGATGCTCTGCAACCTTTCCATCAGCTCCTGCGGGGTAGGGGTGGGGGTGGTAGTGAGCGGAGGCCCTGAGGGCAAATCTGTCTTTGACACTTTACCTGGTGTGTGTTGGAGGCTCCAACCGATCCCTGGGACTGGCTGGGAACCCCTACATCACCTGCCTCCAAATCCACAGGAAAGGCTGGGGTGGCTGGACACCAGTAGACACTGCACTTTGGGGGAATAGAGGCTTTGCTGTCCTTTTAAAAGGGACTCAGCTAACCCCTGAACGGTTTGTAGATGGTGGCCTGGAGGTAAACCCAGAGACCCCGGTACAGCCTCCAGGTGATAGGCTGCCAAACCCTGAGGTGGCAGTTTCAGGTGTGCAGGGTGGATTCCTAGTGGAGAGGGGGAAACCCACAGGAGCTGGGACTACTCACATAGCCCAGATCCAGGAACTCGGCCATGTTGGCCAGGCTGAGGAAGGAGGAGCAGATGACCAGGTGAACCTGCAGGAGGGATGCTGCTCAGTGCCTGGCCTGGGAGGAGGCCCTTGAGGCAGGGGTGCCCAGGCCTGCACCCCTGACCCCCTTACCTGCAAGGTGGGCAGCAGAGTGGCCAAGTGGGACAGCTGCTCCTTGAAGGCTTTGTCCTTCTCCTCATACTGGCTAGGGGAGGGGTCGGCAGCCTCATCTCCAGAGGGAGGACTGTCAACCCTCCTAGGGGGTCTCAAGACCTTTCTCTGCCACCCTCCCTGTGCCCTGAACCCCCCTGCCCTCCGCACTGGGTGGATACCTGGATGTTTTACTCCCCACGGTAGGGCAGGGCCTGCCCAGGCCCGGGCTGTGAGCCACATGTACGGAGGCCATTGGGCAGGGTGGGGACCCCATGCCCACTCACCTCTGCACAGCCTGCAGCAGCAGCGCTTTCCTCTCTGCCAGTGTGTCCTGGGAGGGACAGGCTGCTGCAGATTGGGCACACCCAGCCCAGCCACCTCCCAGCACTGCCCTGGGCTCCAGCGCTCACTGGTTAGGGGGGCCATCTTTCCAACCTGCCAACCTGAGACCTGAGCCAGAGGTTCCTTCTGGCATCCTGCGGCCTGAGAGCCCAGTGCCCTCACCTTAAATGTCACCTCCTGGGGGAAGCCTTCCCTCACCATGCCCCACCACCAGCACCAGCTGCACAGGCTCTGGCCTCCCTTCTGGAACTTTCCTGTCAACTGGATTAACTTTTGGAAAGCAGTTCAATGCCTGCTGCCCTAATACACTGGAAACTCCACAGGGGCTCTGAGTGGCGTGCCCCACACTGTGCGCCCGCACCGAGTGAGGATGCTCAATGCTCAGCCCATGTCTGTCCTGGTCCCCACCACCCCACACCTGCATGCTGCCGAACAGAGAGTGGATGGCGGCCTCCTCCTCAGCTGCGCTGCGCCGCACCTCCTCCACCATTGCCTGCAGCATCGCAATGGCCTCCCGTGTGGCCGTCTGCAGGGCTTTCACAGCCTGGGGACAGGCGACTTCAGCCTCGTGGGCGTGGGCGTTCCCAACCCTGTCCCTGAAGCGCGGACACCCGAAGCTCACCAGCACCGCCTGCTCCAGCCGCTCGCAGCCCTGCACGTAGGCCGACTCGAGGTCCACACAGTGAGCTCGGCTCTCCCTGCGGGGATCCTGCAGGTGAGCCCAGCTCAGCGCCCCTCTCCCCCCAGTCCCTTCGCCCTCCGCTCCCTGTACCCACCCCTGCATGTCCCGGAAACAGCGGATGCACAGCAGCGACTTCTTGTCAGTGGAGAACATGATGTAGGGCTCCGCGTGCAGCGCTGCCGAGGGGGGCTGTGGTGAGGACTGGGGCAGTGCTGGCTCCTGTCATCCTCCCCTCGCTCCGTCCCCACCCCGCGCGCCTCACTCACTGCACTTCTGGAGCATGTCGCGGCTGCGCTGGCCCAGGGCCACGATGTCGTGGCGTGAGAACATGCGTGCCCGGTGCGTCTCTTCCCGGCAGCGCGCGCACAGCGGCTGCCCGCAGGTGTTGCAGAAGTACGTGGTCTCAGCGTCCTGTGGACCCAGTGCAGGCTCAGCCCGCGCACCCACCCAGAACCTGAGCCAGACCACCGCCCCTGTGGGAATGGCAGTCTCTGCCTGGGGCAGGCAGCTGCTCAATGCAGCCCTTTCCTGTAGTCCCCACATTCTAACATACCCACTCTACAGATGAGAACCCCGAGGCTCAGAGGGCAAGTAAGAGTTTCCAAACGGGGCAGGTACCGGGAATGGGTTTGGGGAGGCAGGATTACATAGGACTGGGGCGGGGGCGGGCAGAAACTGCATTTGCAAACTATTTTACCTACAACAAAAATTGTGTGTGTGAAGACCTCTCAAGTCCCCCTTGTCACTCTCAATAATAACCAAATGGCAAATGGCGGTGCCCACCCTAACCAACCCTCTCTAAACTGAATGGCCTTGACCTCTGCTACTGTCTGGCTACTAACTCAAGTAAATTACTTGTTCCAGACCTTAGTCTCCCCATCTGTACAATAGGGCCCACATTTGGGACCTAGGATGACTTAAGAAGGTGTTGGAGGACCCCCTGGTGGATAATGCTCTGAGGACAGGTTGGGTACACTCTGCCAGCATCGGGCCCCTGCAGCCTGCCTGGCACCCTCCCCTCATTTAACCCCCCCCCCCCCCGCGCCCCTGCCTGCTTGCTGCATTCCAGGTCACAGTTGGCACAGTGCACCACCTCCAGGCCGTCCCCGGAGCTGTCCACGAGGAACTGCAGCAGCCGGTCCACTGGAGGGAGCCCGTCAGGGCCTTTCACCACCGTCTGGTGTCTGTGGAGAAGCTGTAGCCAAGATCAAGATGCCCCTGCCCCACGGTTCCCTACCCGTTGCCACCCCCACCTTTCAGCCTGGAAATAAAAATAGGGCTGGAGGTGGCGCGTCCAGCCGGCTGGCATCCGCTACAAATATCTCAGCCACTGCTCACACAGACCGGTACTGGGTGAATCCTGGGAGGTCAGGGGTTGTTGATTTGGGGTGACAAGACAGAAGCCTGCCCTCAATCCCCTCTCATTGCATTGGGGACATTTATGGCCACGCCTGGGTATCTTGAGCCAGCATCACCTGTTTATGTTGACTGGAAGATTCAGGGACCCGCCTCCCACATACACACACAAGTGAGTTACTGGGAGTGTCTTCACACTGGACTGAGATCGGGTACTCCATCTTGTAGCAGTAAGTCTCCACATGATGTGCGCTCTAGCCCTGCCCTTGCCCCTGAGTTTCTGTGAGAGGCCTTGGAACCGTAACCCCAGGCCTCGGTTCATCTGACCTGCAAAATGGGCAGGAGCCCCTACGTTCTCCCGCGTAGAGGTTCGGACTAGCTGTGGCTTTTCCCATCGTCTCTGCTGGGCGTCGGAGCCTTGCCCTCCCCGCACCTAGGTTACCGCCCAGGCGGAGCCAGTCTTCCCTCCCGGGGAGGGGGTCTCTTGGGGCTTCGGGGCACTCACTGGCACAGCGGGCAGGCAAGCCGGCCATCGACGGCGCGGCCGCGCAAGCAGCCGGCGCAGAAGTGGTGGAAGCAGTCGAGCAGGCACGGGCGTTCGTACTGCGTGTGGCACAGCGGGCACACGAGCGGGTGGCCGCTGGCAGGGTCCAGGGTGCCTGGGTCTTCGAGGGGCGTGAAGATAGCTCCCGACATCTACGCGGATAGCGCGAGACGGCGGAGGCGCGTCCGGCGGTCACTGAGCCCAGAGCTTCAAGCGCCTGGGGCTGGGTCTTGGAGCGCAGGGCGCAGGGAGAGGGGGCAGGGAGGCGTGCGGAGGGGCCGAGCCAGTACCTGCGCTGCCAGCCTCTCCCGCACCCCCGCCCGCGGTGGCCCTGGGAGGTCAGGCCGCTGGACCTGGCAATGCTTCCTACCCAACGGCTAGCCGCCCAATGCCTCCACCTCTCCCACCAACGGTCGCTCCCACCCCAGGAATTCCCCTCCCAGTGTCCTCTGAGTGACCTGCAGGCGACACCCCTTCTGCGCTGGGCCGCACCGTTGCTCGGATGCGGTGTCCCCGTCCACTAACCCCAGGCTGGCCGCTGTCTCGCAGCAAAAGCCAGGACCAGTGTTCTGCCGGGGGGTCCGGCCAAGGCCACGGCCACGGCCACTTCCACTTCATCCCCAGTCCGCGAGGAGGAGAGGCGGGGACGCCGCGCCTGCAAAGGACCGCGCTGCACGAGGGCCGGAGGCTCGGAGAGAATCCCACCCAGGAAGACAGAGCCCTGAGTATGCAACCGCAGGAGCGCAAGGACCTTTACCCAAAGGACTTGAGCAGGGACAGGGGTGGGTTCGCGAGGCCCCATTTCCTCTACGGCCAGTTGGGGGCGACAGAGAGCAGCGGACGCCCCCTCCACAGACATCCCAGTACTGGAGAGAAGGCGTGAGAAGGCTTGGAATCCCGTGCCTCCCTTTGGTTGGTTGGGGGTTCTTGGCCAAGTTATTGACCTCTTAGAGCCTCTGAGCTTGGGTAAAACGGGACAGGCCTCCCAGGGATGGGTGAGACATTCATGAAGTGAAATGCGCACACTAGGCTTCCAAATAAGTAGGCTCCAACTCCATGGTCAGGTGAGTTCCCAAGGCGGGTGGGGTGGGGAGGCTCCGAGCCTTTGCTACACACCCTTTTGCCCTTCTAGGCCCGGTGAGCGCTGTTAATCCCAGTGTGACGTTCTCCAGACTGTCCTTCATGCCTACGTCATGATCTGCTTTCTTTGCACACTGAGCTCTGGGAAAACGGCCTCTGTCCTTGCCCTTCTTGAAGTCAAAGAGTCAAGTTCAGAGCCTGACCCACGAGAGGTGATCAAAAAAGTCTTATTCATTAGTTAGAAAAAACTAAGAGATAATATTGGAGCTGGATTTTGCAGGATGTGGAGTTTGCCCCGGGTGGTGGTGGGGTGGAGGAAGGAAGCGAACTCGAGGTAGATACAACCTATTCTTTTAAGGGTCCTCCCTGGCCCTGGTTCCATTTGTGCCCCAAGCCATGATAACAATAATAATGGCTGATGTTTAGGGGCCAAAGTACTATTCAAAGTTCTTTTACTTGATCTTCTGACAAGTTTAGGATGTTGAAATGTTACCCTGGTGAGCGGTAGAGCTGCTAAGCAAAACTGAAGGGTGCTTTGTAAGTGAATGATGTGTTAGTTTCCCTCTGGAGGGGTGAGATGGTTGTTTGTTCCTGATACTCAGGCTTAATCTATCTGTTCCCGTCTTCAGCTAGTTGGACAGGATTTATTGAGCATCTATCATGGGCCACACACATGGAAGGGGACACACCAGCCAAGGTGAGTCAACAAAATAAACAAGAACAACCATGGCAGGCTGTTTTACGTGCTTAGAAGGAAACAATCAGGGTGATGTGATGGAGGGCAGCTGGGAGGGGGCCAAACTGAAGGCACACCTGCCACCTACGGGCGCAGAGGGTCAGAGGGGCATTGAGTCTGAGACCCTGGAGGATGAGGAAGATCGGACACAGGAGGAACCAGGAAGAGTTCAAAGCAGAGGGAGCAGCAAGTACAGGTCCCAGGAGCTGGAGTAAATGTACAGAACAGAAAAGAAGACCGTTTGGGTGGAGACGAAGGGACTCAGAGTGGGGGGTGGGGCCAAAGTGAGGGGGTGAGGTATGGGGAGGGTGCCAGTTGGCGGGGGGGGGGGGATGAGGTGGTCTCTCTGACACTCTAGGCCAGTGATATCAGGAGGCTGCTGATTAGATGAGTCAGAGGTCCTGGGAGGGTCAAGGCTGCAGACACACACGTTGGGGAGTTGTATTTAGAGGCATGAGCTGGGGTCTTGCCAAAGGTAAAGTGTAGAGGGAGGCTAGAGGAGCCCTGTGCCTTGCAGCACTTCTAGTCTCAGAAGGAGGAGGGAACAGCAAGGAGGAGAGAGGGACCTCTAATGTCAGATGCTAAGAGAAACAGAAAGAGGAGGACTGAGACCTGAATCTGGTGCTTAACGGACTGATGTCACCAGGGACCTTGACAAAACTATCCAGTTGGCTGTTGGGCAAAGGTGTGACCAGAGTGGGTTTCACAGAAAACTGGAGGAGGCCCTGGCCGGTTGGCTCAGCGGTAGAGCGTCGGCCTGGCGTGCGGGGGACCAGGGTTCGATTCCCGGCCAGGGCACATAGGAGAAGTGCCCATTTGCTTCTCCACCCCCCCCTCCTTTCTGTCTGTCTCTCTCTTCCCCTCCCGCAGCCAAGGCTCCATTGGAGCAAAGATGGCCTGGGCGCTGGGGATGGCTCCTTGGCCTCTGCCCCAGCGCTAGAGTGGCTCTGGTCGCTGGGCAGAGCGACGCCCCGGAGGGGCAGAGTATCGCCCCCTGGTGGGCAGAGCGTCGCCCCTGGTGGGCGTGCCAGGTGGATCCCGGTCGGGCGCATGCGGGAGTCTGTCTGACTGTCTCTCCCCGTTTCCAGCTTCGGAAAAATACAAAAAAAAAAAAAAAAGCCAGAAAATTAAAAAAAAAAAAAAAAAAAAGAAAACTGGAGGAGACAGATTGCAGACAGGACTCAGGGGCAACTCTTCTAATAAAGCTGTAAAAGACAGAGCCTTGTTCAGGCTGCTATAACAAAATGACCAGACTGGGTGACTTAAACCACAGAAATGTATTTCTCACAGTTCTGGAGTCTGGGCATATTTGGTTCCTAGTCTGGAAACTCTTCTTGGCTTGTAGCCAGTGGGCAGCCTTCTAGCTATGTTCTTACATGTTAGAGAGATCGTGTGTCTCTTTCTTTTATATGGGCACCAGTCCCACTGTGGGGCCTACCCTCATGACCTTCCCTAAACCTAATCACATTAGGTGTGGCCTAATACCCTCACCCTGGGAGTTGACTTTAACATATGAATTATAGGGGGATAAGCATGCAGTCCATAGAATGGTGTAGAAGAAAGGATACCTTTATGATTTCATGGGAAGGGGCAAGGCTGTTGGAGTGATGTTCTCAAGTAGGCAGAAGGGTAGAGATAAATGCCTAAGTGTCGGTGTTGGCCTCAGATGGGGGCCAGGACACTTCACCATAATAACAGGAGGGAAGGCAGAGTCCTGGAGTATAGATGTTGCTGGGTGGTTAGGTATGGAGGCAGGAGATCTGTAAGTTCTCTTTGGATTGGTTCAGTATTTTCAAAGAAAGAGTAATGAAAGTCCTCAGCTAAGAGGAAGGTTTGGGGAGGAGTGCCCAGCATTCTGATCAGAGGTGTAAAACAATCAGGAGAGGACTTCGGGATTGGCAGGTACCCCGAGGGCTGGGTTAGGAGTGGTATCAGGAGAAATTTCACTTGTTTGTAAAAGATTGTTAATTAGGAATAAAGACCTGTAAGCCAGCCTACTGAATGGGGTGAAATAAAAATGGTAGCCATTGCAGGAAACATTATTATTATTATTATTAAAATGTAGAAGTTCCTAGAAGGGGTCCTTCAAGGAGGGGCTGCTCTGCTGGGGCCTCTGAGGGACAGAGTATTGGAGTAACTGCCAGCTGGGCTCAATTGCTGCTTCTGGAATGTTCCGACTGCCACTGCTCAGAGGAAGAAGGAAGAGTGGGTCATGCCCACAGAACAGAACAAGCAGAAAGCAAACAGGAAGGAGTTTTTTCTTTCTCCTTCAGCGGGATCTCTCCCTGATTCCCCACTGACAGGCACAGCTGGCAAAGCAGTACTATGGTTTGCAGTCAAGAAGAGCAGGGTGGGTTGGAGCATGGTCAATGGCACAGAAGGCTTGATTTAAAGCCCAGAGCAGTCAGCCAGTGTGGTGCTTCCTCCAACAGTTGTAAAGCCAGGATTAGGCTTTGGCCAGGTGACTAAGTCGTGGCCAGGTAAAGAGAGTAAAGGGTGTTTGCAGCTGAGTGATTATAAGGCAGGACCCCTGAATGTAATTGATAGGAACCAGAGGGTGAGGGTGGGGGAAAGAATTCCAGTTAAACAAAAACTTTAACTTCCACCACAGAAGGTCTTTTTAAAAGAAAGGGTTTATTAGGACATTGCTAGGAGAAAAAAAGAAGATGGTCTTGGGGCATGCAGTCTAAACCACCAGCAAGCCCATGGGAGGAAGATGTAAGCCCTTCAGAAGGCAATGTAAGCCCTTCTGAAAGGATTTATATCACCTATAGGGGATGGGAAAGGCTGTGGGGCCAGTTCTGCAGAGTCCACAAGGAGGAGCAGTATTCATTCCTGGGGATTAGCTGTGCACAGCAGATGGGAAAGTTCATGCGAAAATAAGTAGAGGCTCCTAGGGCTCGATTATCACAGAAATAGCCACCTGGAAATTAATATAAAAATTTTTTCATGACCAATCTAAGTTATTTATTTAAGCCATCTCCCGACGTAAAGAGATGGAAGATGAGTATAGTGTGTGTGTGAGAGAGAGAGAGATAGAGAGAGAGAGAGAGAGACAAAGGCAGAGAGACAGACAGAAAGAGATGAGAAGCATCCATGCTTTATTTGGGCTATTTGTTGCAGCTCCTTAGTTGTTCATTGATTGCTTTTTCATATGTGCCTTGACTGGGGGCTCCAGCTGAGCCAGTGACCCCTTGCTCAAGCCAGCGACCTCTGGGCTCAAGCCAGCGAGCCGGCACTCAAGTGGGATGAGCCTCTGTCCTCCCTCAAGCTGGAGACCTTGGGGTTTCCAACTGTGGTCCTCTGCTTCCCAGTCCGAAGACTGCACCATTGCAGTTATTAACAGTATATCTGTCCTCTCTTCCTCTCACTCTCCAGCTGCTGTAATTCTAATTGAGAACATCTGTTTTCTTCCCTTCTTGTCCCAGTCTGTCCACTGTGCCTGGGAAAGAAGACCCTTGCTACTTAACTTGTGGTCCATGAACCACCAGCAGCAGCCTCTCTCTCCTTGGGAGCTTGGGAGAAGTTGCACTGAGACCCTCACTAGGACCCAGGACTAGGAGTCTGCATTGTAACCGCGTCCCCCAGGAGAGACTCCTGCCTCCACACCACTTTGAGAAGCACTGGCAGAACTGGAGCCAGGAGGTGATCACTGGGTGGGCGGCCTGTAGGAGATGGTGAAGGGGTATCCCGAAAGAGTGCAGCAGGAAGGGCCAGCGCTGCGAGACACAGCCCCTGGGCACCTGCTTCCAATCTGAGCGTTAGGTAGGAAGATGCCAAAGTGCTTTTGGGCACTGGGACCCCAGGGCCAGAAGGGTCTGGCCTTTCCTCCCCAAGTTAATGGGTTCGACTCCATCCTATTAGCTGCTAACTTATGGTCTAGTGCAGGGGTCCCCAAACTTTTTACACAGGGGGCCAGTCCACTGTCCCTCAGACCGACACATACAGTGCTCCTCTCACTGACCACCAATTAAAGAGGTGCCCCTTCCTGAAGTGCGGCCGGGGCCGGATAAATGGCCTCAGGGGCCGCATGCGGCCGCCGGTAGTAGACTCTAGTGAATTTCTTTCTTTTTCTTTCCAAGACACAGACACGTAGAGCGTGTCCCTCTATTTCTCTTTGGGCAGGCTCGCTCTGGCTCCCCGACTCCGATCCTTAGCAATGAGACAGGCCACCTGCCCGGGTCCTCAGTCTGCTGCCCCCACGTCTGCGACGACGACTGGACCGGTTTTGCAAACAGGGGGAAACAATCGCTCCCCGATTGTACGGATCAGGGTGCATCGACGGCGACCAAGGGGCGTGGCGGATTGATTGGTATGGCCTGAGCCTGACGTGCGCTACGCGCTGTGGCACTTTGCGTCTGCGCACTACGCTCAACTCCCTTTCTCCCTCCGCTGCGGCAATGGCGCCTGTGGTTAGTATGGCTCCGCGTAAGGCCTCCGCTCCGGGACTGGCACGTGGGCCTCGCAGGCTCTGCTCTTACGCGGTTCGCAGGGGACGGCGTTCTGAATCGTCAGCCCGGGGCTGAACTGGAAGGCCGGCCGGATCGCGTCCGGGCCGGCGCTGGGCGCAGCGCGTTGTGGGCAGAGGAGGCCGCGGCCTGGGGCCGGGGACGGAGACCTGCACGCAGCTCAGGCTCGAGCTCGGACTCCAGCCTATGGCCATCGGGGAGCTGGCGTGCTGGGGCTGCGGCCTGGGAGGGTCTGCGGCTCTGGGAGCCCGGCCGGCGTGAGACAGCCGAGCGTCTGGGCCTGGTTAGCGGGGCGGAGGGCGGGGAGGAGAAGGGGACCGGCTACCCTTGGGGAGCCGCACATCCGGGAAGCCTATGGCCAGGACTCGGGGACGAGTGAAAATGCCCACGGGAGGTGGTCTGATTTCCGAGGCAGGGCCGAGTGCGAGGACCTCTGTAGCGTCCCCCGAGGACGTTGTTAGTACGGGGCGCAGGTGTACAGACCCTGAGCCGGGCCGGGGCGGCGCGGCGTCCTCGTGTCCCTCTGCCTGCAGGTGCTCTCTTCCCAGGTTACCTGGGGGAGAGTTGGGAGTCCTACGCCCACGTTTTTTCGGTTCACCTGCTCCCCTTGGGTGGACTTGTTATGCTCATGCTTCAAGGCATTCGTATGTTTTTGTTTAAAACCGTGATGGCAGGTGTTTTTTCTCCTTTCCCTTTTTGATTGTGTATTTTTTGGGCCTAGATCGTAAAGCAGCCCTTTCGATCGTGACTAGGAAGGGATGTCTTAAAAAGGGGGGGAAGGTGTCGGTGATTTTTGCAGTAGTTAAATGTTTGGAAAGGTGACCCAGCTCATGCACGGTTTATGAAGTTCTTTGCAACATTAAGTGGGGCGGGAGTTAAGGTGTGTTCGTGTCGAGGTCTTTTTAGATTTCTGCCAAAGCTTTTTAAGAGTGGAATTACAGGTAAGTAGGTTGTACAGATGCCTTTTGAACGGTGTTGGGAGTTTGTAGAATGTCAGCTTCTTTGTGAGAGTAGAGGAGCTAGAACTTTGTGGGATAATGTGCCAGCCGAATGTTTGAAAGTGCTAATTCGTAGATTAAGTTAGTGGAAAGACCAGAAATTGTTGACAATAGAATTGTAGTTAAAGCCTAAGTCGGCCTTTCTCTTGTCCTGGCTGCTACGATGTACTCTGAGGCAGGTGAGACGGTCAGGACCCTGGTCTAGAGGATCAGGACAAGTATTGATTTTAGATTAAAATTGTTTTAGGTAGGCAAGACATTTGTAGGCCTGTGCCCGAATCCCGGGGTGAGTTATTTCAGGAAATGCTATGGCACATAATAGGGAAACTTCACTGTGTTGTGCTTCATAAGCTAACACACCTTCCTGCCTGAAGAGATTGGGGAGTCTGTAAAGTGTATATGGGTCGAGTGCTAGAATGATTTCCCCTTCAGAAGGCCTAATCTAGGGTGTTACTCCTCCATTCTTGGGCAGAGGATGGCTCTTGGCACCCTTGTAAGGGAACACAACTCCCTGAGTTTTGCATTTGTATGGGCTTGTACACCTTTGGTGTTTTTGGTTCTTTTACTCTTTTTTTTTTTTTTGGTGGGTGGGGGGCTGGTTGTGCCTTCATCTGTGTTTGTGTACTTTCTTAGAAAAAGATTGTGGCGAAGGGGGGTAAAAAAAAGAAGCAAGTTCTGAAGTTTACCCTTGACTGCACCCATCCTGTAGAAGATGGAATCATGGATGCTGCCAATTTTGTAAGTTGGACCCTTGGTGCCATTCTGGACAGCCGAGAACCTTTTGAGATTGTGCTGAGAAAACACACAGGAGCCTGTTTCTGCTCCTGGCTCCTAGGCAGCGCCACAGTCTGGCTCTGTGTGGACTTGGGAGCGAGGTCCCCTTACCTGTTTCTCAGTCGCGGGATCCCTCATGTGTGACAGGGCTGTGAAGAATAAGCAAGTTGGGCTGTAGCACATCGGTGCTAGAGAACTGCCTCCTTTTCTTGTCTTGCTTTATGTCCAAAAAGGATTTTACTTAAAAAGTTACCAGGAAATGGACAGACTTCCTCAGATTCATGTCCCCTTTTGCACTCTGCTGTGTTTGAGTATAAGAGATGGGCCTTGATGCTCAGGGACCGGGCTGCTGGGGTCCTGGCTTTCCTGCTGGGCAGATAGCAGTGTCTCCTCAAGCTTTCCGTGTTCCTAAAGTACAGCGTCAAGTGTCCCGCATGCTGACTTGTACTTGAAGCTTGAGTTTTTTTTTCAGGCCTTGCTCTGTACTTGTTTTTTGCTCTTGTGTTTGGCCCATTCTCCAGTATTCCTCTATTTCACTTAAATCTAGAAAAATCAACCTTGCCAGTTTTTTTTTGAGAAAGAGAGAGGGACAGACAGGGAGGGAGAGAGATGAGAAGCATCAACTCATAGTTGCAGCACCTTAATTGTTCATTGGTTGCTTCTCATACGTGCCTTGACCAAGGGGTTTCAACTGAGCCAGTTGTGACCTCTTGCTCAAGCAGTGACCTTTTAGGCTCAAGCCAGCGCTCATGGTGTCATGTCTAGGATCCCACACTCAAGCTGGCAACCTCAGGGTTTTGAGCCTGGGTCCTCAGCATCCCAGGCCCACGCTCTGTCCACTGCATCACTGCCTGGTCAGGCAGCCTTTGTCACATTCTGACTCTGCAGCTTGATTTGGGTGTTTTACTCTTCCTCTCCGGTCACCACTCCAGAAGAATTCAGGCTTCTTAGTGTGCAGAAACCTTCCAAATTTACCTTTGTTCTTCTGCCTCCAGAGCATCAGCTACTGCCAAGATAACATTATCACAACATGAATAGTTTCCAAATATAAAAAAAGGAAAAGCTCGGCCTGTGGCCACTGATGACACAGGAGGGAACTCACTTGGCTTTTTAGTGTCTTCCACATCCAGTGTTTCTTGCTTTCTTCTGTGGCTTCTTTTCCCTCCTAACCTTTGTGGCCCCAGTTTGTGTCTGTCGTGGCCCTGCCCACTCCCCCCCCCCCCCCCCCGCCACTTCCCTGCACTCATCTGTGTGTGTGACCACTTTCTTTTTTTTTTTAATTTTATTTATTTTTTACAGAGAGTGAGTCAGAGAGGGATAGACAGGGACAGACAGACAGGAACGGAGAGAGATGAGAAGCATCAATCATTAGTTTTTCATTGCGTGTTGCAACACCTTAGTTGTTCATTGATTGCTTTCTCATACGTGCCTTGACTGTGGGCCTTCAGCAGAGCGAGTAACCCCTTGTTGGAGCCAGCGACCTTGGGTTCAAGCTGGTGGGCTTTTGCTCAAACCAGATGATCCCGCGCTCAAGCTGGCGACCTCGGGGTCTCAAACCTGGGTCCTCTGCATCCCAGTCTGACGCTCTATCCACTGCGCCACCGCCTGGTCAGGCACCACTTTCCTTCTTAGGGTAGAAAACTTGAGTCAGGAGTCTCAGGTGCAGGAATCACAATTTCTGATCTAGTCACATTACCCCATCACCATTTAGCATATTATGGTTGGAAATTTTAAATACAGGACTGTAGGGATTTGCAGCTGAAAGGGACTTTATATCATTGCAATAGAAAGAAAATGAAAAAGAATATTAAAAAAAGAAAAAAACCAAGGGAAAAAATCCTAAGGAAATCCAAAAGGAAAAAAGTAAAGAATACCAAAAAGAGCCCTCCTTTGTCTTTGGACAAAGACCCCCAAAGAGCCCTCCTTTGTCTTTGGACAAAGACCCCCAAAGCCATGTAGGTGGAGGACCAGTCCCCGCTGCTGCCGGGCTTTGCCGAGACCCCTCTGGGCTCCTGGGCTGCCCCTGTGCCATGCACGTGGCCATGGAGTGGGCCTGTGATTGTTTTGGTCATTTTATGTTTTTGCTCCTTTTACTAGGTTGAAGAGAAAACTGTGCTGAGGACAGTGTTTTTATACTCCTTAGATTCAGAAGTTGTTTGCAACCTTGGTTGCCTGTACCAAGCTTGTAGCATTTTGGCCCCGGATTTCCTGTCTACTCTTTACCTTTGACCCACGAGTCAAAGCCTTCCATGTAGAGACACATTTGACCTTGTGTGGAGCAGTCAAGTGTGTTCATACTAGGATTTTGTTTTCCTGTTGGATGTGTAAATAAAGTAGATAGTGTCATTTTCTAATTGCTGTTCCTAGATGTCAGACCTTGTATATATTAATAAAGATTTGTTACCATTTTTTTTAAAAAGATGGAACATATTACATATTATGTTCAGTGTTAGGATGAATAATAGATTCTGCTGATGGACGGGTGAGCTTGTCACTTCCCTCATGGGTCGATTTGGCGGTTTTTACAGGAGCAGTTTCTTCAGGAGAGAATCAAAGTGAACGGGAAAGCCGGGAATCTCGGTGGAGGAGTTGTAACCATCGAAAGAAGCAAAAGCAAGATCACTGTCACTTCTGAGGTGCCTTTTTCTAAAAGGTATGGGGAGAGAGGAGTGCCACCAGCCTGCGTCCCTGCAGGAAGATGCCGGCCCTCAGCCAGGACAGGAATGTGGCTGTCTGATCTGTTGTTTGAACTTCTGTAGCCGTGCCCAGGACGAGGCACTGAGTGAATGGAGGCTGTTATGGCAGTTAAAAGTATGCAGCCTTGACCCTGGCCGGTTGGCCCGGCATGTGGAAATCCTGGGTTCAATTCCCGGCCAGGGCACACAGGAGAAGCACCCATCTGCTTCATCACCCTTCCCTCTCCTTCCTCTCTGTCTCTCTCTTCCCCTCCTGCAGCCAAGGCTCCATTGGAGCAAAGTTGGTCAGGGCGCTGAGGGATGGCTCCGTGGCCTCTGCCTCAGGTGCTAGAATGGCTCCTATTGCAACGGAGCACCGCCCCCTGGTGGGTATGCCAGGTGGATCCCAGTCTGGCACATGGGAGAGCCTGTCTGCCTCCCTGCTTCTAACTTCGGAAAAAACAAACAAACCCCAAAAAAGTATGCAGCCTTTGGTAGCTGTAAAAATTGTTTTTCACAGGCTCAGGTGTTTCGAGCAGTCAAGGTGGGCAGACTCGCTTATATGGCATTCTTGAAAATGTAGACTTTCTCTGCCTCCGGGCCACATGGAAGAGCTTGCGTTTTTAATTTTATATATTTATTTTTACCCTTCTTATTACAATTGTACGAAAAGTCTGAAGTTTCCGTTTAGACTGAAGTCACTCTAATTCCTGTGCAGTTCATGTTCTGAGTCAGACATTGGTTCTCTTGCCCAGCTGTATTGCATAATTTTGTTTGGAGAATGAAGTTAAAACACTTTAGAAGTCGTGAAACAATTGGCCATGTTTGTATGTAGCTCCTAGCCCAGAGTTTGGCGTATTCCTTAGGAGCTTCTTTTTTTTTAAGGTGAGTGGAGGGGCCTGACCAGGCGGTGGTGCAGTGGATAGAGCATTGGACTGGGATGCGGAAGACCCAGGTTCGAGACCCCGAGGTCACCAGCTTGAACCCAAGGTCGCTGGCTCCAGCAAGGGGTTACTCGGTCTGCTGAAGGCCCGTGGTCAAGGCACATATGAGAAAGCAATCAATGAACAACTAAGGTGTTGCAACGTGCAATGAAAAACTAATAATTGATGCTTCTCATCTCTCTCCGTTCCTGTCTGTCTGTCCCTGTCTATCCCTCTCTCTGACTCACTCTCTGTCTCTGTAAAAAAAAAAAAAAGAAAAAGAAAAAGGTGAGTGGAGGGGAGGCAGTGAGGCAGACTCCCACGTGTGCTCCTTGCCCTGATGGGGATCTTCTGTGGCAGAGGATCGGAGTACCAAGCTATTTTTAGTGCCTGAGGTTGTTATGTTCCAGGGCCCGGGACCAGCTTGAACTAGTTGAGCCACTGGCTATGGGGAGAGGAAGACTGATAGAATGGGGAGAGGGAGGGGGAAGAAGCAGATGTTCGCTTCTCCTGTGTGCCCTGACGGGGAATTGAAGCCAGGATATCCATAGGCCAGGCTGATGCTCTATCCACTGAGCCACCAGCCAGGGAAAAAGCTTTCAATCAAACTGTATCAAATAGTAGGAAATTCGAATGTGTGTTAGGACAAATTTGGTTATAGTTAATTAAGCCTTTGCTTTTATTTATTTTTTAAACTTCTAATTTTTTTAAGGTTTTTTCTATTATTTTTTTTTCCAGAGAGAGTCAGAGAGAGGGATAGGCAGGGACAGACAGGAACGGAGAGATGAGAAGCATCAATCATTAGTTTTTTGTTGCACATTGTGACACCTTAGTTGTTCATTGATTGCTTTCTCATATGTGCTTTGACCGTGGGCCTTCAGCAGACCGAGTAACCCCTTGCTCAAGCCAGTGACCTTGGGTCCAAGCTGGTGAGCTTTTGCTCAAACCAGATGAGCTCGCTCTCAAGTTGGCGACCTCAGGGTCTCGAACCTGGGTCCTCAGCATCCCAGTCCAACGTTCTATCCACTGCGCCACCGCCTGGTCAGGCTAAACTTCTAGTTTTTTAAAACTAAAAAAATTCCATTGATTGGGGGGAGGGAGAGAAAGAAGCATCAACTCATTCTTCCATTTAGTTGGTCTATTTAGTTATGTACTTATTGGCTGCTCTTCATATGCCCTGACTGGGGATCGAACCCATGACTTCAGTGTGCCAGGATGACACTCATCCAATGAACCACCCATCCAGGGCCTACTTTTATTTTATTGTATATTATTTTATTTTTTAGAGAGAGAGAGGAAGGGAGAGAGATGAGAAGTATCAACTTGTGTCACTTTAGTGGTCCATTGATTACTTTTCATTTGTGCCTTGACTGGTGGGGACTCCAGCGGAGCCAGTGACCCCGCTCAAGCCGGTGACCTTGGGGTTTCTAACCTGAGACCTCAGCATCCCAGGTTGATGGTCTGTGTACTGCACCACCACCAGTCAGGCAGTCCTATTTTTATTTTTAAAGAGATCAGTCAAGAGATGATTTAAAGCGTAAGTGAAAGAGTCCTGTTTCGCCTGGCTGAGTTATTTTATTTGTGCTGAAGGCAATTTGAGCCCTGGCAATAGCTCAGTTGGTTAGAGCATCATCCTGATACGCCAAAGTTACGGGCTCTATTCCCCAGTCAGGGCACGTGCAAAAATCAACCAGTGAGTGCATAAATAAGTGGAACAGCAAATCTCTGTCTCTTTGTCTCACTCTCTCTCTCTCTCTTCCTTTCCTATTCTCTCTCTAAAATCAGTAAGTACAAATTAAAAAAAAAAGGCAATTTGATAGAGATTATTGCATCTCCTGACATAGCTTACTTGAGTTCCCACCTATTTTCTGATCTTCACCCAGTGGCAAAAGAAAGGAGCTTTCGTCTTCTATTAAAGCTTTCCTGTCTTGCTGATAGATCTGTTTTTTCTTCAGACATTCAAGGTGCTCCTGATCTAGAACTCGCTTCTCTCAACTTCTGCAGCTCTCCACTTAGCTCCCCTCAACATTCTAGTATGAAAATTTTCAAATCCCCTGAACTTTCGAGTTAACCACTTCACCTAAATATGGTAGAAATAATAAAAGAAACAAGAAAAATATTTTTTAAATGGAACAACCATATTGGTTTGTTTTTTTATGTAGGGAAAAGTGGATAGATTGAATTAAGATCTTCACATCTTTGTGAAGATTGCTCTGTTGTAAGTAACACTGTTGAATGGTATTCATTTCTTGGAGATGTGAGTTTGTTATTACATTAACATTTGGGTTCTTGCTACTATGCCAGTTACCTGTGCGCCTCATTCAGTCTTCCTACAGTGTAAAGAGATGGCTGGCATTACGAGTCCTGTTTTATAGATGGAGAAACTGTTTGGAAAGGAAAGGTTACTTTGTCTAGCAGTGGGCCTTTTTTTTTTTTGAGAGAGAGATAGGAAGGGAGAGAGATGAGAAGCATCAACTCGTAGTGTGGCACTTCAGTTGTTCATTGAATGCTTCTCATATGTGCCTTGACCGGGGGCTCCCGCCGAGCCAGCGACCTTTGGACTGAAGCCAGCAACCATGGGGTCATGTCTGTGATCCCGTGCTCAAGCTGCTGAGACCGTGCTCAAGCTGGTGACCTCGGAGAACCTGGGTCCGCAGCGTCCCAGGTCGACGCTCTATCCACTGCGCCACCACCTGGTCAGGGGGGTTTGTTTGGCATTCCATTCCCTGTCCTCCTTGGCTTTGGGAAGGTGCTTGAGGAGACACACCGCAGGGCTTCCTAAGCAGACAGGTGAGAGGAGGAGTGCTCACTGCAAAGCTGGAGCCAGGGTGGTGGGGGCAGCCTGTCCGGGGTGTTGGGGAGTGGGTGTCACAACAGAAGTGAGGGTGTGTAACACGACCCTAAGAAGCCGTCCCCATAACCTGAACAGCCTCCCTTAGAGGTCTGACTCACTGAGGTGACGTGTAGGAAGTGCTTGCTTGGAGCTCAGTGGAAACCTCGTGCTTTCTCAATAAAAGCTACTGCGGTTGTGTACTTGTCAATTAACCACAGCATCTTTCTCCAGTGGCCACTAAAACTATTTTGCTGCTGTTTCATGGCCAGCTCTGACATCTTACCAGTTCTCCCCTTTATTACCAGTTTAGATGAACTGTGACTGTTTATTCTTGTGAGACCATTGGCTGGGTATATGCCTTATTTTGCCATTTTTGGAAGATGAGAAAACACTTTGAATTGTAATGCCTTTGAAGGCAGGGGTTCCATAAAAGGTACAGTGTTTCAGAGTGCAAGAAGGCTAAGTGTCTAGTGGCATTCTCAAGTGTTCTTTTTCTGCAGGTATTTGAAATATCTCACCAAAAAATATTTGAAGAAGAATAATCTACGTGACTGGTTGCGCGTAGTTGCTAACAGCAAAGAGAGTTACGAATTACGTTACTTCCAGATAAACCAGGATGAAGAAGAGGAGGAAGATGAGGATTAACCCTCGTTTACCTGGCACGTTTTGTATGTGTTCTTAAATAAAATCAAGGAACCAAATCGGTGGCTTTCCTTGTATCTCTGCAGTGTGGATTGAACAGGAAACTGGAAATCGTAGTAAAAGGGCTTCACTTGGGCTGCTGTTCACTTAGTCATTAGACTTTTCCCCTGCTTAAAAATTAGTTTTCATGGTAGTCATACCAGAATAGAAGAGGGGTCTCCTAAAGGAGCTGACAAGGATTTGACATGGAGCAAGTGGATCAGGTGTGGAGGTGTGAGCCTCGGTAGTGATTCACTGCAACAGGGATGGTTTGATCTGGCGCTGTCCTCACATTCAGGAGTACAGGTGTGGGGGCTCCTGAGCCAGCAAACCAATGCCTTCTGTGTAGGGGCCTCCCTGTGGGAAAAGGGGAGGGCTCTGGGGTGTTTGTCTTTTTATTTTTTGGTTACAAATTACTCTCGATGTCCATAATTACTCTGTCTGTTAAATCTGTTTTCTTCTAGAAATAAATCACGGTTCTTTGTTGTTGCTGCATACTCTGCTGCCCCCAGGAAAGGGTTTGGAGAGCACCTCTTAAAAATCCCAGGTGTTAAATTGAAGTACAGTGCACAAAAAAGAATTTGTACATAGACGTTTCTCCAGGCCTTCGCAGCACACAGTCTGTCACTTGGGCCTCCGGCAGGGGGAGCTGGAGGTGAGGAAGAGTAGAGCTTTCAGATGTCAGCAGCTGTGCAAGTCCTGGTGGGAAGTCTGCCGCTCAGGCCTGAGTCTTTTCACGGGTGGTGGTGGGGGAGGGGGGGGGACACGGATTGGGAGGCAGATGGTTCTGCCTGAAAGAACCGCTGAGATGTTCGGGATAGCTGCTCCCATGCCATTTAGACCATGGCTGGATTTAAGGTCAAAAGTCATTCTACAAACACTTAAGCAGGACCAAGCCAAGTTTTGTTCCTGCGTGGTACTGGGGTAGAAAGCGAGCATGGTTCCTTGTCCTGGGATCTTAGAGGCTGGATGTCTGGGGAGACTCTTAGGCTGTGAGGACTAAGAGGACCAGCGTTTTCAAGTGACTTTGGGAAGAGACCCTGATGCCTTATGGTGCCCTTGTGAAATATAAATAGTTCTGCAGAAATGTCTGCATTGTCTTAAAATTATGGTGAATAAAATTCATGTTTTTACAGAGCTTGCCTGTAGCTAATTTTCACACCTGAAATTCTTGGGCTCTGCTAGTTGTCTACCTGAAATGAGATGTTGGGGTCCTGCCTTGGCTCCAATTCAACATTTGGTGCACCTTGGATTGAATTTAACTTGAGGCTTTGAAATTTCATTCGTGGTAAAGGCTCTAGCATTTTCTATTTCTATGCAAATTTCCTGAAGCAGAAATTCCTGTCTCTCTGTCCCCCAGAAGGCGGGGCTTCTCATTGGCTGAGACATCAGTTGCTCTCCAGCTCTGCCTTACCACGTCACTGTTAACTAAATTTATGACTCTTCTTGATTGTTGCATTGATGCTCCCCTGTAGTAATTATTAGTTTGGTTGTAAAATATTAATTCTGGGCTGAAATTAGCATATATGTTTTTTTTTAACACCCAGATTTTTAAAAACTTGTAATAAAATCAGAACATTGGTTTTTCTATGCCTTTTTGAACTCTTGTAATTGAGTTTTGATCACATTTTATATTAAAGTGGCTAACACAGCTACTGTTACTGTGCAAAGCTTTTTTTTTTTTTTTTTTAAAGGATTGACATGTTAATCTGTTTAGGAGTGGAAATTTTGCCCTCACTGATTAATTGCTGTATTGACAATGACCTTGGTCTTCATTAAGCTTGAGAAGAAGATGTCGTTTATTCCCCGTTTCTTCCCCGTAGTTGTGCCGCTGGGCCCCATGAAGCTCTGCAGCTGAGCAGAGCTGAACTCTCCGTGTAGTTTCTTCGGGCGTTTGTAAACGGGTGGCATCTCTGATGGGGGGAAGCTGTGGGGACCCGAGTGTTTGCATGCCCGATGCACAGCAGTGCCCGGACCACGGCTTACCTGCTGGAGCTGAAATCCTGTATTCAAGGCCCAGGAACAGATTGGGTCACAGAGCGCTTCAGGCTGAGATTTAAGACCATCAAAGACATGAAATGGGAAGTCGGAACAGTTGTTCTCAGCGGACTAGTTATCACCAGCACGTCTGCCTGGGCTTGATCAACACCATCCCTAGCTGGAAGGGGGTCACTTTGCTCCGCGACCCCCTTCTCCGTGGTGACATTGACAGTCATGAGTGATGTCCCCATCGCCCTTCTGGAAGACCCAAGTGTTGCAGTACACAGGTTCTAACTTCACCATTGGTGCCCAGCACGGAGCCAGGAGAAACACTCAGAAATGGCGGTGGGGAGTGGGGGGAGCAGGAGGGTTGAGTCTATCAAATACATTTCAAGATGGTCAGAATCACAGAATGTTCTGGGGTATTTATATCTGAGGCTTTTTAGGGGATGCTTGATTTCTGGGAGGCTGTAATGGTCTCTGGGTCAGATCATTGATGACCTCAGGGGAGTCTGCAGGCTGACTTTGGGGTCACCATTTCATTCCTGTTGCTGCTGGGGTCTTTGTGACTCCCCTGTGCCCTCCCAGCTTATCAAGTATTGGAGACTGAGCTGTGTACAGGCCCCTTTCCCGGGAAGAAGGGACACGGTTGGGATGTGGGTCCCTGAGGAGACCACTGCAGCTTTGGCAGTACCAAGGAACCTTCCGTGTGACCCTGGTCTAACCACAGCTGGCTGGGGTCAGAAGCCTACTCGGAGAGCCTGAGCAGTCCCGCGGTAGGCGTGGCCTGAGCCGCAAGTAAGCGGCCTCCGTGCTGCAGTCAGCTGTGGCAGTGTCTCCTCTCCCCGGAGGTGAGGCAGAGACCGGTCTGGGGGGTCTGTTTCCCGCAGGGCGCTCTGCTGAAGGACACAGGAGGACCGCTGTCTAATGATGACATGATGGTGCTTATCTCACAACAAAAACCAAAGAACTGGTAATTCAGGCCTTTTCCTACCTGAGAATTTGAGAACCCACATTCTCTTTTCTAGGCTATTTTAGGCCAAGCTGAAAGTGTCTAAACTGCTGACCAGCTGCTTTAAGGCCAATACGCACTCTCAGGTCCAGGGCCAAGGCCAGGAATCTGCCTTTCTGAGAAGCCCCTTGGCTCTCCAGCAACCCCACGTGGTTGGGAGAGGGACAGGCCTCCTCCCCCAAGAAATGGGCTTGGCGTGCAAGTGAGGTCTTGGTGCACAGGGGCGTTCAGTTCCGTGACTGCCCAGGAGGTGGGTTCACCTGCTCGAGGCCAGGTCAGAGCTGTGACCTGCGTGACTGGCTGTGAGGGGTGGAGGAAAAAGCACTTGAGGCCCTTCAGAGGCCTAGTGTGTCTGTGTGTGTGGGTGGGTGGGGGGGCTTTATGGCGATAGGGAAATACTGTGTGTCACTTTCAAGTGGGATAGGGAACCTGTGGGAGTGTCCTGACCTCATCCTGCAAGCTGGGAGGGGCCGGGGGGGCTGGTAACTGAGGGGTGGGCATGTTTGGTGGTGCTTAGGGTTTTCTCCTGGCTGGATAACCAGCCTGGAGAGAGCAAGGGAGCATTGTCAGGGAAATGCAGGCCAGCTAGAGCGATTTGGGGTCCCTTGGCTAGTTCCCCAGGGATGTGAGATGCAGCCATGGACCACCAGAAGCCCTCTGCGTTTTTAGCTGTCCTCCCTGCTGCCTGTCGCTTTGCCCTTGCTGGCCACCTGCACTGGGCGCATTCATCTCTCTCTAGTGTGGTTTAAAAACGATCTGCGAGAAGAGATTCCTGGCACCCCGTGCCCGTGATTCAGGGGGCCACACGGTCCTGCCCTTGCCCAGCAGCGAGTGAAGAGAAGCTTCTGCTTGGGGCTGGCTGGCAATTAATTTGGATGGGAACGGGGAGGCAAAAATGGCTACACTTCTGCCTGACCAGGAGGTGGCGTAGTAGATAGAGCATTGGACTGGGATGCGGAGGACCCAGGTTCGAGACCCTGAGGTCGCCAGCTTGAGCGCGGGCTCATCTGGCTTGAGAAAAAAAAAGAAAAGGTCACCAGCTTGAACCCAAGGTCGCTGGCTCCAGCAAGGGGTTATTCGGTCTGCTGAAGGCCCGCGGTCAAGGCACATATGAGAAAGCAATCAATGAACAACTGAGGTGTTGCAACAGAAAACTGATGATTGATGCTTCTCATCTCTCTCCGTTTCCTGTCTGTCTGTCCCTATCTATCCCTCTCTCTGACTCTCTCTCTGTCCCTGTAAAAAAAAAAAAAAAGGCTTCTTCCCAGGCCATCCATTGCCTTCTGGTCACGGCTTGGACATGGCTTAGACTCACTGTGGTTTGGCTTGTGACCACCTCCTTAAGAGGTCTTGCATAGGCAGGCACAACTCTCCTGGTTCCCCAAAGGCCCTGGGAAAGGAGAGCCCTCCTGGTGACGTCAGTGTGGCAGGGATGGGGTGCAGATGCTACAGAGGAGACCCACCCCCGCTTTTGACTTCCCAAGTCAGGCAGACGCTGCAGGTGCCTGGCAGCGATGTGGGGCCCCAGTGGATTCCCCAAGATGTTTCTGGCCGTGGGGGCAGTGAGGTGAAGCAAGGCTGCCTTCCCTTTATTGCCCATTGTAGGTTGGGGAGCTGGCCGTCCTGCGGGCCACGGAAACTTTCGCCTCCTTAGAGTAGCTTTGAGGCTTTCAGCTGTGACGGTCTTGGCGGCACTCATTTAAAATTCCAGTCTTGCGCCCGAGGTCTTTGGCCTCCATCTTCACCTTTAACAACCGAAGGCTGGTGGCTTCTTTCCCGCTCAGCGACAGGTGTGGCTTCTGAGAGAGAGAGTTTTTTGCCCAGAGAACGCTGAGCCGTAGCACCCCCAGGGGTCTGGATCCAGCCTGGAAGGCTTTTCTGGAAGAGGGCACTTGGGCGGTGGGAGCAGGGTGCACAGATTCTTCTTAAGGAAGACCCCCGGTTGACGGAGCGCCCCTTCCCCAAGTGCGGAACACATTTTTCTTCTAATCCTCTTTAGAAATGGGGTTAGAAGCGTGTCGGGGCCGGAGCCGGGTGTGGAAAAGCGACGGTCCCGGTGCGTGTGAGAGGGACGCGGGAGCTCGCTGCGCGCCGCACGGGCGCCCCCGCCCCCACGCCCTTGGGGACCCAGGCCGAGCGCATTCCCGGGCGGGGCGGCGGCGGGCCCTGACCCTGGCGCGCACGGGCGGCGTTCCCCGCTCCCACTGGGCCCGCTCGCCCGAGGCCCGGCTGCCCGCGCCGCCGTCGGGTCCCCGGACACGCGGGCACCTCGACGGCTCCCCCTGCCGGAGCGCTCTGTCCCCACCCTCCGCCGGGCTGCCCAGGACTAGTCTCCCAACTTGTTCTTGGCTGTTAACTAGTCGCGCTGCCGGAACGATGGGATGGGGTTGCCACAGCAACCAGACTGGACGTCACAATCCGGGCATGTGTGCCCCCCCCCACCCCCCGCCGTGCAGCCGTGCCGCGGGCGCTGCCACCGCCACCCTCCGCCGGCTGCGGACTCGGGCTGCGGGGCGCGGTGGGCGGGGCAGCCCGGGCTTTGCGGGAGCAGAGCGAAGGCGGCCTAGAGGAAGGGGGTCGAGACGGGGAGGTGGAGGTTTGGGGGGTTGGGGGGGCAGGCGGCCGCCATCTTCTCGCCGAGGCCGCCGCGCCCGCCGCGCGCAACAGTCCGGCAGCTCACGGGTTAAGGCTGGCACCGCGCCCGGCGGGAGGGGGGGCGCCCACCTCCCCTCCCCCCCGCGCCGGGCATGCGGGGCCCGCTGGGCACCGAGGAGGAGCTGCCGCGGCTGTTCGCGGACGAGATGGAGAACGAGGACGAGATGTCAGGTGAGCGGGGCGCCGGCTGCGCCTGGGGCCGGGGCGGCGGGGGAGGGGGCGCGAGGACTGCTGGGGTCCCGAGCCCCGACCGCGCGGGCGGCGCTGGCGGCACGCATGTGGGGGTGCCCGGGCGGCGCTCCCGCTCTGCTGGTAGCGCGCGGCCAAGGGCGCGGGGCTCAGCCAGCACCGGGGCGCGGCGCGCGGGCGGCCAAGGGCGGGTGCGATCGGGCCACCCGGGCCGCTGCGCGGGCTCGGCGGAGGCGGAGGACGGTGCGGGGCGCTGCGCTGGGCGCCCGGGGCAGGGAGGGGGCGCGGCGCCGCCAGGGTCAGCCCGCGTGCCCTTGAAGGGGGCGGGAATCGCGCTTGGCTCCTGGAGCCGCTCACCCCGGCTCTCGCCCCACGCGCCTCTGGCCTCCCAGGGGCTGGCCCATCTCGGCCCAAGGGTGGGCTGGGTGGGGCCCCAAGTGGGGCTCAGACGGGCCGTGCTTGGGAACCCTGCGAGTGCCCCGGCTGGGGCGGCTTCCTTCAGGACCCATGAGGGCCCCAGGCCGGGCGCGTGGGTTCGAACTCCTACTCTCCTCTTCCAGCCTCTGGGTGCTGTGACCGCGGCTTCCAAACACTTTGCCCGGCCGCCGGCGTCGTCCTGGCGCGCCTTACAGCCGCCGGCGTCTGCAGCCCAGGGCCGCTGGGGCAGTGCTGTTCCCAGCCACCCTGCTTTGGCTGTGGGCCTGCCGCCCAGGCCTCCGCCCCTGCCCTTGCCATTCCTTTCAGAATTCAGCGTAAAGATGGCTGGTGCGTCAGGGGTAACCTTGCAGGATCATTCTTTAGTTAACTGCTGCTTACCGTTTGTTTGGGACGATCCCCTTCCTGGCACAGCTGGGCAGGGCCTCCCCCTGTCCACCAGCCTTTCTCCCTCCCTTCTGGGGGACTCGGATACTTCTTAGCATCCCGCACCAAGTCCCTGGCCTCTCCTGTGCTCCCGAGAGACCTGTGGGATGTCCAGGGGCTCTCCCTGGCCCAGCAGTGTGCTCTCTGGCGCCAGGGGTGCCTTTCGCAGGGAATAGAACATTCCACAAATTGGTACTCCAACTCCTATGTGCAGGAGATGAGGAGAGGGGCCTAATAGACAGCAGCTGCCCAGGGTGCTCTGCCTTCCTGCGGAGGGGATTCCCATCAGGTGGCCACACCCACTGGGGGCTCCTTCCCCTCCCCACTTGTTTTGCTTGCTTTGACCTAGTGGCTGAGGCCCCTTTAGGAACCTGGCCTCACGCCACCTTTCAGACAGCTGGCCGACTTTGCAATGGGCCTGCTAAGGTGAAAGGAGCTGGGGTGAGGTGGCCACATGGGCGGGGTCCCTGGGACAGTAGTAGTGGACTGTTGCATCCTGCATCCGGGAAATCAGGCCCATTTTCTGGGAGGAACACAGAAGCCCAGCGCAGGCTTGGAAGCCATGGCTGATTCCTACCCAGGAGGCTGCTGGTTCCTTGGTGAGTTGTTCACAGTGGTTCTTGGTGGTGCTCTGGGCGTGGCCCCTTTGTGGCTCTGATGGGGACACTGGACAGCTGAACATGCATTAACGGGATCATTCCTGGGACTTCACTGACCCCCTGGTGGGGTCCCCTGTCCCCTTTTCCTGAAGACTTCCTCTCCCTGGTTGTGTCAAGGTGCCAGATGTGGGGAGGGGAGGAGCCCCAGAAATGCTGTTGTGCCGGTGGACACCCAATTCACTCTGTTTGGGTCAGTGTCATTGGTGCTCAGTCAGAGTCTGCTGCCCGCCCCTAGTCTCCCTCTCCCTCCTGCTTGTGCCTGTTGCTACAGGGGTGCCAGTAGGCTGCCCCCAGAGGCCCGAGGAACACCCCCAAAGGTCTGCAGCGGAGAGGTCCTGCTTTGGCCCCTTTGGCCTGGGGACTACAATACCCCCATCAGTAAGAGCACGTGCTCCACTTGCAGAACATGTCCCGAGCCTGCCAAGCTCCTGGCTCCTCTCCATGTCCCCAGATCAAGCCACTGTCCCCTCCTGCTGGCCCACTCCAGAGCTTCCTAACAAGTCCTCACTGGCCACCCTTTACTCAGCAGCCAGAGTCACCTTTGTAAGTCACAGATCAGACCCCAGACTCCACCGCTCCGGTGGCTGGTGCAGCCCCGCCCTGTTCCACCCTGCTACCCCCACGACCCATTCACATTCTGCGGCCACGCTGGCCTCCTCTCCACGTCTGGAGCCCCCCCAGATTCCTCCCTGTCCTTGAGCACCGGCTGTGACCTCTTCCTCATCTGCTCTTCCCTCTGCTCGCCGCTGCCTCCTTCCTGTCATTTAGGTCCTGCTCAGTGTCACCACCTGGAGGCCCTCCTTGACCTCCCAGCTCCAGCCTGGCCCCACCCCTGTGGCTCGCAGACCTTTTCTCATGCTTTATTTTCCCGGCTGCTGTCTGCTCCCTGGAATTTTATCATCAGTTTGCTTCTGTGTTGATGGGCTCCCCCTTGTGTGTCTCCCATGGTCACCAGTTGTGTCTGGCACCTGGCACTGTGCATGGTCGTGAGATGGCTGCGGTCTCAGTGTCTGAGGGCTGGGAGTCTCTAGGTCACCCCTGGCCCCCGACACCATGACAGCCTAAGCTCAGGCCTTGGTCTCGCCTGAGGTTCCCCAGCTGGCCCCCTGGCTCTCCATTACAGCCGCTCTGTAGCCCTCCACCTGAGCCTGAGCCCATGGCCATGACCTGCGTGGACCTGGAGCCAGCGGGTTCCAAAACACCTTTCAGACAGCTGGCCGACTTTGCAAAGGGCCTGCTAAGGTGAAAGGTGCTGGGGTGAGGTGGCCACATGGGCGGGGTCCCTGGGACAGTAGTAGTGGACTGTTGCATCCTGCATCCGGGAACACAGAAGCCCAGCGCAGGCTTGGAAGGAGGAGGAGCGATGGGAGGAGCCAGCAAGTTGGGAGCCATCACGCTAATTTTGAATCAGCAACAGTTGGACTTAGTTGTCAAAACCACTTTCTTTTCACTTGCCCGTCTCCTACCTCCCCTGCAGTGGTATTCCTGTTGTCCACACAGGGCTTTGTCCGACCAGCTCTCTGGCATAGAGGCAGGTGGGCGAGCCAGCCTCCAGGGGAGGGTTTGGTGGGTGCCTGCCTCTCTGACTCAGGGACCAGCAGCTGCCAAGATCTCCTGGAGGCCCAGGTGGCCAGCAAAGGGAGTGCTCAGGAGGCGAATGGGTCCTGGCTCTGCCTGTTAGCTGCCTGACTTTGGGCAAGCCCCCCAGACCCCTGTGCCTCAGTGGAATGGGGATCTAGACTCGTTACCTCATAGAGGCTTATTATGAGGACTGCTGAGACAGTGCCCCTGGAACACTTAGGTCACAGTGCCCAGCACATAATAGGTGCCCACTAAACTGTGACTGTTATCATTGGCACCATCCGAGGGGGGCAGCGGACCTGCCTTGCCCAAGGACATGCTTCCGAGACTTGTACTCACATTCAGTAAGTTGGGGTGCCATGGGAGTCAGGGCTGGAGGGGGGAGAGAGGGGCCGGACACCTGGGCCTTTTCCTCCAGGTTCCCCGCCTGGTTGACCCAGCCCTTCCTCAGCTACACAACCTTGTCTGTCAGCCAGAGGGGTGGGTTTCCCAGAGCGGGTGAGCCCAGGCTCTCCCCTGGCCAGGCAGTGTGGCCACTCTGGTCCCAGAGACACTTGGATGGCCTAGGTCCTCCGTGCCCTCAGGACCGGCCCCGGCGACCTGAGCATCTTAGGTTCCCTGAGCTGAGGGGCCCGGGGGGAGTGATGATAGCCATGACCCCAAGGCCAGGCCTTCTTTGCTTCCCTCCTCCCCGCTTTGGGGAGATGGGGGTTTGGTGGGGTGTCTCAAGGAGCCTGGTGGTATTTAATACTCTGCTGGGAGGAGGGAGGCGAAAGGATCAGCACAGTTAGCCCAGTGGCCTGGCCTGTGGACTATTTACCTCACTCTGAATTGATCAGAGACTAAGATCCATCCAGCATGTCATCAGTTCTTTCAGTCACCCACCCATCTATTAATCTACCCACCATGTGTCACTCTTCTAACTAGACATCTTCCCGTCCAACCATAAAACTAATCAACAATCCACTCTCCACCCACCAGCCATCTATCCAACTTACTTTCAATCCATCTATCCACCCTACCCACTTGCCATCCACTATCCATCCATCCACCACCATTCAGCGATTCTATCCTTCCATTTATGTATAATACATCCTAATCACTCTCTCCATCCATCCATCCATCCATCCTTTCATCCTTCCTTCCATCCTTCTATCCATCCTTCCTTCCTTCCTTCCTTCCATCCATCCATCCATCCATCCATCCATCCATCCATCCATCCATCCATCCTTTCATCCTTCCTTCCATCCTTCCTTTCATCCATCCATCCTTCCTTCCATCCATCTTTCCTTCCATTGCTCCTTCCATCTCTCCTTCCTTCCTTCCTTCCTTCCTTCCTTCCTTCCTTCCTTCCTTCCTTCCTTCCTTCCTTCCTTCCTTCCTTCCTTCCTCCCTCCCTCCCTCCCTCCCTCCCTCCCTCCCTCCCTCCCTCCCTCCCTTCTTTTCTTCCCTCCTTCCTTCCTGCCCACTCTCTATTTGTCCATCCATGCATCCTACCCCTCTCTATCCATCTACCCATCCATCCATCCATCCCTCCATCCACCCAGCACAGATCTTGTGATTATCTTCCCTGAGCAAGGTACTGGGTACAGTGTGTAGTGTCTAACTTTCCGGGGCTTTTACAGGTCAAACTTTGAGACTTTCCACCTTATCTCTTTGGCTCTGTCCTAATTTCTTTCTCCCTCACTCTGTCCTCACGTCGAGCCCTGTCTGTCTCCAAATCTGCCAGTCTGTCTTTTCTGAGTCATTGGCTGTCCCTCTCTCTTATTCTTTTGTCCCTGTCTCTCCCTGGCCCTCCTGGAGTGTCACCCCGTTTCCTCCCCCTGCGCCTCTCTTTCCTCCTCCTCTCTGCCAGTGCTCTGGGTTTGCATGTCCCCCGCCTGTGCTGGGCTCCCAGCCTCCCCCATCACCACTCCCACTGCCCTCCGTCCCTTACGGTAAAGCCTCCCCTAGTCCCAGTCCCACCCCCACCTGCCTGCTCACAGTGCTTCGGTCTGGCGCTCTCTTTGATGAGATGCCAATGAGGTGATGTCTGGGTTTTGTTAAACGTCATCAGTAAATTATTAATCCTGTCTTGGGTGGAAATACTGTCCCCCCATTATCAGCAGAGGGCCTGTGATGGGGGGGGGGCGCTCCACGGACTGATGGGAACCTAGTCTTGACCAGCCCTCACATAGCCCTGAGAACTCCTGCTCCAGCAGTGCCTGAACCAGAGACCGTCCACCCTCTGCCCTCCACCCCCCACCCCTTTACTACCTCTGTCCTAAACACCTTGGGGACTCCCTAGTGCCTGCCAGCTATTGCCAGGCACCTCTTGGGCCTTGCATGGTCACTTTCCACTCCAAGTTTCAGATTTTCCATCACCCACGAGAAAGGCAGTAATAGACCCATTGTAAGGACAGGGATGAGTGCAGTGGGGTGACCCTGCTGAGAAGGGGGCTGTGGGTTGCAGCCTGCGCTCCCCTGTCCCTCCTTCTCGCCAGTTCTGGAGAGGATGGTGGAGGATGTTGAGATGGCCGCCAGTGGTCTTGTGCCCTGCTTGGTGCTGGGTTGTGGGTGGGGAATGGAAGGAGCCCCTCTCGCCAGTTCTGGAGAGGATGGTGGAGGATGTTGAGATGGGTCCCCATCACTGTTAGATTTGCTGTCCTTTCTGGACCCTGGTGAGGGAGCTCTTATCCTGGCTCCTGACTCGGCGGCCCCAAATCCTTGGACCACCCCAGATCAGATGACTTGACTTTCCTGACTGCGGCCATATGTTGGGCTTTTGCTCTGATCACGTTGTGTTCACAGAGCTCCCTGGGGAGCTGCGTTCTTGCCCCTGGGCTGGGATCTGCTGCTGTCCCTCTGGGAGGAGGGGGGCGGAGCTGGTCAGAGCATAACCTGTGGGGTCAGCCTGGGGACTTGTGTGGACTAGCCCTACTGCCCCTGAGGGACCTGTATGAACTTCTAGGCCAGAGGGTGGCCTGAGCCACCTCAGTGTCCTCAACCTTGGCACATGGACCATGCTGGTTAAGTGTTAGAGGGCTTCTTAAGTAAACATTGGAGACAGTCTACACTCTGGGAGGGTCCCACGCCTGGAGGGAGGGGCAGGGTCGGGACTGCTCTGGCGCTGTCACCTGCCCAGCTGTGGAACTGAGATGTGGGCAAGTGAGGTGGTCCCGGGAGCCTCAGTTTACCCATCTGCACGTGTGGGGGTAATAGTAGTACCACCTCCCAGGTCGCTGTGTAACTAATATAAATCCATGTCCGCTAGCTGCTTTGCCGGGCACAGGTGATGTGCGGGAACTTCCAGCATCACGTCGTGGTGCCCTGGGCTGCAGCCTGTGCGGGGAGATGGTGAGGAGCTGGGGGTGAACTAGGAAAAAGCAGGACCCCCCATTGCCCTGGCAGATTCCCTGCCCACTGGTCTCCCTCCTGTCCATTCCCCCAACCCTGCCCTCTCCCCAGGCCTGCTCTGACTGGGGAGCCCAGCAGGTAGGAGAGCTAACAAGGCTAATGGGTTCTAATTATAGCCTGTCTTGGATCGATGAAGCCTTGGGCTTGGAGGGGCAGGGCTGGTGTGCTAGGGCCTGGCCAGGCAGCTGTGGGGCAGCCAGGAGCTAGCAGGACACAGAGTTCTCTTCCCCCCCTACCCCTGGGCCTTCACCCTGGGTGAGCGGGATCCCACCATACCTCCGGTTGTGTGCCCTGGGGACAGGGCCCGGGCCAGGGCTTCGGAGGGGTGTTGGGCGCAGGAAAGGGTTGCTTAGGTGAGTCCCCAGGTTTGGTTTTAGCTCAGAGCTCCGGCAGGAGAGGGAGGCAGTCGGAGGGGGGCTGCAGGGAAGGCGGGCTGCGTGGGCATTGGAAGGTTGGGGGGGGCAGTGTCCCCGAAGTTCTGCCCTGGGTTGTCCTCTGGGCCACCAGACGCTGTGAAGGGAGAGGAAGAGTCCGTCTGAGATGGGGGTGGCAGGGTGGGGTCCCCATCCTCAGGTGACAGCCCTGGAATGTTCTTGGAGGAGGGGTTTAATTAGGCAGAGGGGCCTAGGCCTTGAGGTCTTCAGGCGTGGAGGGCAGGGCTGCCCTTGGGCCGAGGGTTTAGGCCTTATCCTCTGAGGCTTGTTTTGGGCGTGGATTAGGGCTAGAGTGGGCTGCCTCCTCCCCGGGCAGGGCTGGGTGCAGCCCCCCACACGTCACAGTCTTCCTTCTAGAACCTCCTGCAGCCACCTGTGCGTCTGCTCTGTTCTGCTGGTTAGCCAGTGACTGTGCGCTGGGCCGGCCTTCTCAGTCTGGGGACCACCCTGCGGAAGGGACAGGGGCATCGGGAGGTGGCCAGAGGCGGAGGGAGAGGCCCCCTCCCGATTGCATCAGCCTGAGTGCGTTACATAAGGTGCTGGGCAGCGCCTGGGCGCGGGGGGTGGCTCTGCCCAGGCGGTCTCAGTCTCCCTGCCGCGTGGGGAGCGGAGGCAGCCCCGGGAGTGAGCAGGCGTGGACAGGCATCTGAGTCTCAGCCTGGCTCCCAGCCAGCCCCGTCAGGGCCCCCCAGACTTCTCTGCTCCAAGATGATTCTGGGGGTCCCCATGCACGTTCTCAACTGGCCTGAAAAGTCTCTGCCCCTCCCACATTGTGGCTGGGGTACACAGGGTCCCTGTCCAGCCTCCGCCTGCCCTGATTCGAGCAAGGCCTGCCCACATGAACCCAGCGTAGGGCCCGCCCCTCACTGCCGGACCTGTGCCCTCTCGCCTGGGCCCAGGCCACAGCAGCTGTGCCTTGCACATGGCCCTGTCCTCAGCAGTGCCCTTCTCTGCTGCTCAGGACCGCCAAGCTGGCTGAGCGGGTCCCCCAGGATGGCTGGCACGCAGGCCCTGCTCAGGCCGCCGCCTCTGGAACAGCTCCCCGTCCTGCCTGGAGTCTGCTTCTCTCCAGGTCTGTGCCCAGCAGGATGGGGAAAGGGCTGGGATGGGGCCCCTGGGGCTGGCTGTCCCAGACAGGGAGGGGACCTGTGCCCTGGGTGGGGAGACAGCAGGGCCCTGGGCCACCCTGGAGGGGGGCCCCAGTGCAGAGGGTGGCCCAGATGCTGGTGCGGCCCCACCTTCCCCTGGTAGGGGTGAGTTGTGTGGGAGCCAGCCCTGTGGGGCCCTGGGTGTGGGAGGGGCGTCCACTGAGCCCCTAAGCACCCTCTGGCTGCACCCAGAGTGTGGCTGTGGGAGCCCGGAGACCCAGGGTGGGGGCGTCCCAGACAGGGGCGGAGGAGTGGCTGTGTGCAGGAAAGGGTCCAGGTGGGGGGGCTAGATGTGGGTGTGTCCTGGGTGTGCACACTTGTGTCCCAGCATCTCTGGAGTGTGGGTCTGACAGGGGAGCAGCCTCAGGAGTAGAAGTTTCCTGGGTTGATTCCCAGAGAGGCTCCCGGTGGCCCTGGGACTGCACCCGTCCTCAGGGCCTCCTGGGTGGCGGGCCTTATACTTGTGAGATGCCCCGTTGTGCCCCCCACAGCCTGGGTGGCTCTCTTCTTTGCCCCCCTGGGCGCTTGTGGAGCAGGGCGGGGACTGCTAGGACAAGCCGGCTTTGCCCCAGGCCTCTGGCGGCTCGCTGGCGGTTCTGCCGCAAGGGCGGGGCTCCCTGGGCCCTGGGGCACAGCTTGTTTTCCCTTCAGGGTGCTCACGGTTGTGGCGGCTTCTTGCCATGCTCACCCCCAGGAGGTCCCTCCCTGCCCTGCCCTGCCCTGCCCTCCATGGCCCATGTCTGGTCCCTGGATACTCGGGGCTCGCTGCCTGTCTGGGTATGACAGGGTGTGTGTGTGTGTGTGTGTGTGTGTGTGTGACTGTGGGTATGCTTGTGTTGGTGTGATGGGGGGTGCACCTGTGTGGGTGTGACATTGGGTGTGTATACCTCTGTGAAGGTGACTAAGGGGATGTATCTGTGTGGGTGTGACTGTGGGTGTATGTATACCTACACTGGTGTGATGGGGGTGAACCTGGGTGGGTGTGACTGGAGGTGTATATACCTGTGTGGGTGTGCCAGGGGCTGTACCTGTGTGGGTGTGACTGAGTGTGTGTGTGTATACCTGCATTGGTGTGACTGGAGGTGTATATACCTGTGTGGGTGTGACAGGGGGCTGTACCTGTGTGGGTGTGACTGAGTGTGTGTGTGTATACCTGCATTGGTGTGACTGGAGGTGTATATACCTGTGTGGGTGTGACAGGGGGCTGTACCTGTGTGGGTGTGACTGAGTGTGTGTGTGTATATCTGCATTGGTGTGCCAGGGGCTGTACCTGTGTGAGTGCATGGGGGAGAGAGGCAGCACGGTCCATGATTCCCCATTAAAGGGCCCTGGCACCCTCCTGGGTGGCCTCTCCCCCAAACCCCCAGGCACTGGCGGCTCAGCGCCCCGTGGTTCTGGGTGACGTGACCTGTGTGTTGTCGTGCATTCATGAGCTCCCTCTGGGCCACACTGCGGGGCTCCGGGGGGTGGAGGTGGCTTTGTGCTCCTGTGGTCTGCTTTCTCCTTGGGTATCCACACCCACCAGGTGTCCTAGGAGTCGCCCACTTTGTCTCAGCACCAGGCTGCCTGGGCACTGTCCTACAGGGGCTGGGGGGCGTGGTAGTCACAACATCCCATCTTTCTCGTGACGGGGGAGAGGCCCACTAGAGCTAGGCTTCCACTCACTCGGTCTGTGGGGCTGGGAGGGGCTGGGCAGGGTGACAGAACTGTCAGGCTATCAGCCCGGCAGCTACGGCTGCCAGCTATCAGGGTGCAGCTGGGGATGCCTGGTGGCTGTCACCTGGCAGGGTTGGAGACAGAGGAGCTGGCTGTCCCAGAAGGCCCTGCCCGGTGCTTTGTGTCTCTGGGGGTCCCCTGAGGGGAAGTGGCCGAGTAATACCCCCCTTCTGATCCCTCCAGAAGAAGAAGATGGTGGCCTTGGAGGCTTTGAGGACTTTTTCCCTGAGGAACCTGTGAGCCTTCCCAAGAAGAAGAAACCCAAGAAGCTTCCGGAGAACAGGTCCAAGGGGAAGCGGAAGAAGAAGGAGGTGCGTGAGGCTGGGGCTGGGCACGCTCAGGCCGGGTGGCTGCCGGGGGCCTGTAGAGCCAGCCTGGGCTCCCCACCCTCAGGGTGGCTGCCGGGATTTGAGTCTGGGTGAACTGTGTGTCAGGGGTCATTTGTCCTTTAGCCAGCGTGGCTGTCCTGGACCGTGATGACGGTCCCTAGCATTGGTCCCTAGCATACCCGTTGGCCAAAGGAACCACATTCCTGCCTGCACCGTGGGTCCCCTGCCTCCTGTCTGTCCCTTTCCTCTGGATGGCACACCTCTGTCCCTCTGGGAAGCTGCTTTCAATCTGTCAAGTTGGAATGCTGATGAAAATGAAATAAGGGGGAGGAAGAGTCACAGTCCCCGGTATGGGACGAGGTCCCCTCTGAGACGTGCGTTGATGTCTGTGGCCTCATTTCCAGAATGTTCCATATGGACTCCCTTCATCCTCAGGTCAGCCTCAGAGTCGGTGGGGTGGGGTGGTTGTCACCACTGGGCAGGTGGGAGAGCTGAGGCCGACCTGCCACTCACAGCCCTTCCCACTTGGACAAGTGGGGATGGTGACAAGACAGTGTGACAGCTCCTGTCTCACCAGGTGCCAGCTGTCCACCTCTTTGGGCATCCTCCTTGGTCCTCCAGGTGGCCCTGTGGGGAAGCGGTGGTGTAAACCCACGTTACAGATGAGGGAGTGTGGAGGCTCGGAGACAGACTTGCCCAGGGTCACACGGTGACCACAGATATTTGGCCCTAGGGGCGGTCAGCCCTGTCCAGCGCTGCCCCCCTGACCTGGCTCTCCGCCAGCCCACCTGCCCAGGGGTAGCCTACCTGGTCCAGCCTTGCAGGGGACAGGCCCAGAAGAGGCAGTGGGAGGTGCAGGGACCCTTGGTGGCTCTGGGACCGTGGCCTTCTGACTCAGAGGGAGGGTTGGAGGGGGCAGCACCTTCCAGGCTGAGGGTGCAGGTGTTCTGGGGCTGGTGTGAGGGACTCAAGGCCAAGCGGGCCTCTCACCTGTCCCCTGAGTGACATGGAGTCTCTGGAAGGCTTTGCACAGAGAGCTCTGAGAACAGAGGGCCATGCAGGTGGGCAGGCGAGAATCTGCCTCTGAAGCCCCTGCCTGCACCTGCCCGAACCTCGCTTCTGTCTGTAGTGCAGGGCGGGGGGGGGGGGTGTCGTCGTTTGTCCACCTCCTTTGCTTGTTTTGGGGGCAAATCAGATGTGGACTAACAGGGCACCTTCATGTGAGGGTGCTGCGGTGAGGGCTGGCGGCACGTGGGGGCGTCCATGGTGTCAGTGTGGAGGGCAAGGCCTACCCTAGCTTGTGTCCTGGTCCCCATCTGACCTCTGATGAACTCACCCTGGCCCTGCAGATCTGTCCTGTGGGCAGAGGCTGGCTGGCGGGGCCCGGGGATGCAGGGGCCAACTTCCTGGTCGAAGTTGTGTTCTGCCGCCACTACTGCCCTCATTGTGCCCGAGGCCCCGCGTGTGTTGGGGCGGCGGTGGAATCGGGGTCCAGGGTGCAGTAGTCCAGGGCAGGGCCTTCGGCACCCCTCTCTCCTCCTGAGTGTTTTCTCTCCGGCAGCTTCTTTTGTGGGACTGGGCAGAGGCTCGGTCTGGACAGGGCATGCTGTCTGGTCCTTGGTCTCAGGCCTTCAGGCTGGTCTCCCTAGTTCCCAAATGCGCATTAGGGACCACGGGGGGGGGCATGGGCCTGTGGGTACCCCGTTCTGCCTCTCCCAGCCCTGGGCCCTAAGCAGGCCCCAGGGTCAGCAGGCCCCTCCCCACGGTCCCGGCCGGGAAGGAGGTTAGAGGTGGGCAGCTTCTGGACATGGTAGGCTGGTGGCTGGGGTGGAGAGAGCTCGGCAGTGGGGATGTGGGGGCTGCTGGCCTCCAAGGTCAGGGAGGGCTGGTGCCCCCCCCCCATACCCAAGCCATGATCACTCAGGTCTCTCTTCTTCTGGAAGCACCTGAACACGTTTCTGTCTCTGTGCCTGGCTCTCTGGCTCGGGTTGGTCTGTCTTTCCGTCTGCCATCTTCGTTGTTCCTCTCCCTCAGTTGGGCCTCCGCCGCCACCATCTCTTGTATCTGATGTCTCCCTTGCCCTCTTCTCTCTTCATTTCCTCCCTCTCCTCTCTCCCCCCTCCCTCTCCCTCTCATCCTCTCTCCCTCCCCTCTTCCTCACAGTCTCTCTCTCCCCTGATTTCAGGTTGGAGGCAGGGTGGCCAGGAGGTTTCAGACAGGCCCCCAGGGCGATGCTTGTGACATTGCTGCCCCCTCCTCTGCATTCCTGAGAGTCTGGCTTGGCCAACTGGCTCATCTTAGAGGGTCTGGAGCATGCTGTGGCCAGAGGCTGGTGGCTGTGTGCCCACGCCCCTTCCGCCTACCCACAGACCTGGGTCTTCAGCAAGTGGGGAAGGGAATTGCAACCTTTGCACCCCTCCATGTCCAGCCAGGCAGCCCCAGGCCCGGCGGTGGGCAGGGGCAGCGGTGTTGTTTCTGTGTGTGTGTGTGTGTGACGCGCCCGCTTGTTGGGGGCCGGGAGGAGACAGGCCGCAGGTCTGGATTCTGATTTACATAGAATAACCGGACGAGGGCCAGAACCTGAGCATATGTAGATGAAGCTCCTTGTCAAACCCAGCGCAGGAGGGAGAAATGATTTCAACCTGTACTGCAGTGGTTACCATAGCAACCAATTATTCAGTGCTAAATTATAACTGTTTATAACAGTCGTGAATGGGGAGGGCTCATATTTGATGCCTTTTCCCTCTCAATCTTGAAGGACCCCAAATCGCCAATGACCCAACTCTTCTGAGCCCTTCCCTTTGAGTTTAAATGCCTAATTTTTTGAGACGTGGTGTGTGATGAGCGGAGAGGGAGAGGGGGGGAGATGGGAGGCCTGGATCCAGAAACATCTGCAGAGCTGGGGGAGGAGGAAGGGCAGGCGAGGACCTCTCTCTCAGGTCCCCCCCCCAGTCTACCATGGTGACATGCTCTGTCCTCTGTGGGCCTGGAGCTCAGGAGAGAGACCCCTCCCACCTGCTCCCCCACACAGCCTGGGTGTGGCGGTCAAGGCAGCTTTTGCCAATGAATTCTGTTGGGGACCTCAAGTCCACTAAGATTCTTCTACACCAAGTGCGTCCCCCAGAGTCATGCCCAAAGCTGCCACAGCCCCAAGGATCATGTCAAGGTCAAAACCCAACTGCTGTCCGGACGTGTGGAGCCCGTGGTATAGCTCGGGGCTTGGGAGGGGGTACGTCCCAGGGCATCCTTGTTCCGTGCCTGCCCCTCTGCCCCTGAACATGGCGTGGCCTGCAACCCCCTGTGTGGTTCTCCGTCCCTCCTTCCTTTATCGCCACTGGCTGAGGCTGGCTTCCCCTAGGTCCCACTGATGGGTGACTGCCCTTCCCCTCGCCCTTTCTCTTCAAGGAAAGATTTTGGGGAGAAAAAAGGAGGCTCAGGTCTACAAGTGTCCAAACATCTGGATGCAGATGTATGCTGTGGACACAGACATTGTACCAGTGCAAAAGCAATCTCTAAAGACTTGTCCTGCATCCCTACCCTCCACCAGCCCCCGGGTGTGGGCAGCAGGGCTTGGATGAGATCCTGGCACAGGTGGGGGTGGGCCTGGGAACTGTGAGCTTCATTAGGTTGAGGGATGAGGCCGGGCAGCACAGCGAGGACCACAGGCCTTTCCCCAGGGCGGGTGACAAAGGGGGAGCTGTCTCCCCTGCCTGCAAGTGAGGGAGCCTACCGAAGCTCCAGCTCGTTCCTCGAGGAGGTCTTTCCCTCTTGCTCTCCCAGGTCGTCCTGGAGTGACCGCTGGGCCCGAACACCTGGCAGGGGGCCTTCTGCCTGCCTGCTTCCCTCCCTCCCGCTCCTTCTGGGCTCTGCATTTGGAGCTCTGCTGGCCGCTCCTTGCCTCTTCTGCATGTGGGCTGTGACAGGTTCCCGCCCCCCCAGGTGTGCCCACAGCAGCCCCTCTATGGCATCATATGGCCGTCTGCACTGTGGCTGTGTTCTCCAGTGTCCCATCCTAGCGCATCT
This sequence comes from Saccopteryx leptura, assembly GCF_036850995.1. Taxonomy (NCBI): domain Eukaryota; kingdom Metazoa; phylum Chordata; class Mammalia; order Chiroptera; family Emballonuridae; genus Saccopteryx; species Saccopteryx leptura. The sequence continues at coordinate 86,919,037 of NC_089505.1, read as the reverse complement.
TTGGCTTCCAAGCAGAGTTGGGGGTTGTCATCCAGGTACTGGGGACGCTCTTGTTCTATTATTTATTTATGTATATTTTACTGAGAGGAGGGAAGGTAGAGAGACAGACTCCTGCGTACACCCTGACCAGGATCTACCCGGCAAGCCCCCTACAGGGTGATGCTCTGCCCATCTGGGGCGTTGCTCCATTGCTCAGCAACTGAGCCATTTTTTAGCACCTGAGGCAGAGGCCGTGGAGCCATCCTTAGCACCCGAGGCCAACTCGTTTGAACCAATTGAGCCATGGCTGTGGGAGAGGAAGAGAGAGTGAAAGAGGGAGAGAGGGGAAGGAGGGGTGGAGAAGCAGATGGTCGCTTCTCCTATGTGCCCTGACTGGGAATCAAACCCGGGACATCCACATGCTGGTTCTACCACTGAGCCAACCTGCCAGGGTGGGGATGCTCTCATTTCAAAATGTTTAAGGCCTTCTCTTACTTCATCTCCTTTGTGCCGTTTATCACCCTGTGGCATCCCCGTCCTGCAGATGAGGGAGCTGAGGTCAGGGTGCTAGCAGGGATCAGAGCTCTGAGGCATTCTCTGCTGTGCAGCCTCCCCAGGACCCACCTTGGGTTCTCCTCTCTCATCGCTGGTCTGGATGGTGGGGTCCATCCCAGGGCAGCTGAGAGCCTGCCCTGGGCCCGACCTCCTTATGTCCCGCAGCCTCTGTCCGTGGTGCTGAAGTCCATGGCACCCTTCCCACCTCCTGTCTTTCCCTTTGCTGTGGTGAGGGCTGGCATAGAATCTGTCTCTCAGGTCTCTCGAAGGGTGTGGTTCCTCCAAGCTGGCTGAACTCTGCACCCTGGGGGGAAGTGGGCATCCCTGCCTGACCCCCACCTCCCAGAAGAACAGAGGCCCAGCTGGCCGTTGTAGCTGTTAGTCCTGGGAGCAGGAGCCATCACCGGGCTGTTCTGCCCCAGGCAGGCTCTGGCAGCAGCCTGGACCTGCACTGCCCCTGGTGCTTGGCATGGCCAGTCAGTATTGGGGAAGCACCAGGACTCAGCAAAGGAGTAGAGGCTGGCCAATCAGCAGCCATCACACTGACTTTGTGCCTGAATGGGGACCAATGGTTTGGGAGTGAGTGGGGAGCCCCGATGTGGGAGCTAAGAGCTGGGAGCCCAGAGCTGGGAGCCCGGAGCTGGAAGCCTGGAGCTGGGAGCCTGGAGCTGGGAGCCCAGAGCTGAGCCCAGGAGCTGAGCCCAGGAGCTGAGTGTCCGGGAGAGTTTGGGGAGTATGGGAACCTGTGGGTGGGTCCTTTCCCAGGTGCATCTCAGGGAGCGCCTCCCTCCTGGGAGAAGACTCAACTCCTTACAGCGAGGTCACGAAGGCCAGGGACCAGCCTTTCAGATTCTCCAGAAGACCCCACTCTTCTCCGCACCCTCCTCCTTCTCCTTCTCCTCTGTCTCACCTGCTCCCTTTCCTTCTCCCTCCTCTGTCCCTTCCCTTCTTCCCTTTTCCTTCCCCTTTCCTCCCACGCCCCTCGCTCCCCACCGCCCCTTCTGCCTGTCTCCCTTTGCCATTCCTGAATTCATCTTGCGTGAATTCCCCGTGTTCTCCTCCATCTCTTCCCTGCCTCTTTTTGCTCACCTTGCAAACAGTAAACAACCAGGTGACCCTGCCGGTCACCAGAGCACCAGCGCCCAGCCTCTGTTCCTGCAGACCCAGCTAGGATGGGCTGGCAGAGGTTGCCAGCCTGCTCACATGTCTCTGGAAAGGCTGAGAGCACCCAGCTTTCTCTGAGGGGCAGTGCCTTCTTGTGGGGAGGCTCTGGCTGTAAATGCCCTTATCTCCATATAAATGGGCCATTTTGTGCCTGTATAGAAGGGGAACTAAATCAAGGAAGCCAAGCTTAAGAGCTGCCTAAATGACCACCTCTCCTATTGTGACACTGCGGTCAGGGTGTGGGTGTGAGTGTGGGGAAGGTGGGCTCATGCACAGCAGCTTCCGGAGAGCCCACAGGCAGGTAAAGCTGGGCTGCGGTGCTCTGCACTGGTCACAGCTCGCACTGGACATACACAGTTCCACGGGAGGCACATGGAGCCCAGAGGGAGACGCTCCGAGCTGCTCCTGAGCCAGAGGCTCCTGCCGCTCCTCTGGTGCACTCAGCTTTTTTGGAACCTGGTGCACTCTGCTTTTTTGGATCACATCCTCTGCTTTGAGCTCCTGGGTCCAAGCACCATCACACAAGACTCATTAAAATCCCAAAGTCCTCAGAAAGCCTGATTCTGATTGGAGCTTAGCCCAGGGCGGTCCCAGCAGGCGGGCCCTGAGCTGGCCCAGTAGGGAAGCCTGGCTTGGGCTTCCTCCACGGCGGTGGCCTGGCTGTCAGGATGAGACCCTTGACCATGCTGGCTCTAATGCCGAGCCCTGCGCTGCCAGATGCTGAATGATCTAGAAAGCACAGCTGACTGGCTGTGCCAGAGGCCATTCTCAGGGCAGGCCTGCTGCCCCGGGCTCCAGGTTTTCTTGGGCCCCTGTTGCCCACACCGTCCCCCTTTGTCTTGCAGGGGAGCCACGATGAGCTGTCGGAAAATGAAGAGGATCTGGAAGAGAAGTCGGAGAGTGAGGGCAGTGACTACTCCCCTAACAAAAAGAAGAAGAAAAAACTCAAGGACAAGAAGGAGAAGAAAGCCAAGCGAAAAAGGAAGGGTGACGATGAGGATGCCAATGACGATGGGTGCCTGAAGGTAACCCCTGAGGTTGAGCCAGGCTGGGGAGCCCTGGGCTCCTACAGGGCAAACCTCCTGGGATGGGCGGAGCCTCGTGCTGGGATGGGCACAGCCTCCTGCTGTCACTTGTCTGTCTTCTGCTCTAGTCTGCTGGGTGACAGGGGCAGAGCGTTGTTCCCCACGGGTGGCAAATGGTGTGGATCCCTCTGCAGGTGTGAGTGTGTATGTGTGAGCACACATGTGGAGGTTGGTTGCATTTTTGTGAGAAATACTGTAGCCACAAGTCTCAGTGAAATAACAACAGACAAGGTTTAGGAGCTTGGGGAGGAAGCGGTCCAGCTCTTGGATGTCTTATCTGTGGTCCTGCCCGATGGACTGTCAGGAACCTCTTACTTGGAGCCATCTGGGAAAATCAATCAGGAAGTGGAGTCTTTGCCAGCGAGAAGCAGCCAGGCAGCTCGGCTTAGAGTAGAGGGGAGTTTGTTCCTCAGCACAGGTCTGAAGTCCTGCCCATGTGAGCCTACAGGACTGAGCTGGCCTGGCCCTGCCAGGGAAGCTGTAGGAAGGGCCTGGGGCTCCCCTGGGCAAAGCATCTTCCCTGTGACTCGGGAGAGTGATGTGTATGAGCCACACCCCGGGGGCTCGCGGGAGGGGAGGGGGGGCCGAGGGTAAGGGCTCTGGGCTCAGGTCTTGGGCAGGGGGCAGAGGACTTCCAGTCACCCAGGACCAGCCAGGACCAGGCTCCCAGGCTCAGTTTGGGTGAGCCTGGATTTAGAGATAAGTGCTCTGTAAATACTAGTGTGGTGGCTGTTCGGTGGGGCAGAAATGGTGACTGTCAGCACCTGACGCTAGGCAGCCCTGGTGATGTCCCTGCACCTGGAGGGGACTTTGCTCAGTGGCAGGTGTGTTGTGAGCCGTCTGTGAGGGATTGTAGCTGAGGGGCTGACAACTTTGAGTGAGGAACCACAGAGTGATGCGGGTTATTCTGTGACAACATTGTCAGCACGCTCACAGGCTGCTCTGCATCCTGGTGGGAGCCAAGGCCTGTGTACCCCCCGAGAGGGGCTGTGTGGGGTGCCAGAGGGGATTCCACCTCCGAAGTGTCACAGAGAACAGGCGGCCGGGAAGCTCTGGGCACGTCGGAGAATGGACGTAGTGGCAGCTCAGGGCTTCTTTTCCACTCACGGCCCCATCCAGCAGGAGGGACAGGCCTATGTCCTACAGCAGGCCACACTGGAGCCCCAATGTGCTCTTGAGTGGCCCAGGTCTGCGCCCTGGGGGTGGCGTGTATGGATTGGCAGAATGGGTTAGTGGATGGGGCTGGGTCAGGGGTACTTGGAACAAGCCAGAAATCGGGCCCTGTTCCAAGCACCTGTGCTGCTCCTCCTGTAAGGCAGGTGCTGTTGTCCCAGTTTACAGATGGGGAAACAGAGGCATAGAGAGGTGAAGTAGCTCGTCCACCTCTCACTGTCAGCATGTGTCAGAGCCAAGATTAGAACCAGCATCTTCCTGGCTCCAGGGTCCAAGCTCGCCGCCAGCACCCCACCTCACCCCATCCTAGCCAACCCAGGGCCACCCTGTGATCTGTCACCTGAGGCTAGCTGTCTCATGAGCTCACTGTGTGCCCTTGGGAAGTCACACGCCTCTCTGGGCTTCAGTGCCCCCATCTAGAAAGTGAGGCAGTAACTGAAGGACCCTCCTGGGATTGTCCTGTGCCCCTGCTCTGGCCAGGGCATACCCTGCTGGCCCTGGAACCTAGCAATTGCCTGTTCGTTCTGGGGTCCCTGCATGATTGTGCCAGGGGACAACCTGGAGTGGCCTTATTTCTCCCCAGCATGCCTTAGGCTGCCCTTTAGCCTGCTGCCCTCCCCCAGGGCCATCTGCTCCTAAAACCCACCTTTAGGCTGCTGTTCTATCCCAGAGCCCAGACTCCCCGAATGTATTCCTCCCAGAGAGGGAACCCCACTATGCCTGCCCTGGGCACACACACGGCCTTCCCCACAGCCCTGTATTAACCCCCCCAGGCACCTTGCCTTGCCCCCCCATCAATGGACATCTGAGCTGGACCTCCATCAAGGGTTTGCAGGTGGGGTGTTTCAGGGTGCTTTTGGTGGTGGCTGAGAACGCTCTTGTTAAGTTGCACGTACGATCCCTGCCCTTCCCCCTGTTCCAAGGTCTCCTAGGTGGGGGCCCTGGGGCTGGGGGTGCTGATTAGAAGGACCCCGCCTCTGATTTCACCTCTGGCCCGTGTGTCTGTAGGAGCCCAAGTCGTCAGGGCAGCTCATGGCTGAGTGGGGCCTGGACGACGTGGACTATCTGTTCTCGGAGGCTGATTACCACACGCTGACCAACTACAAGGCCTTCAGCCAGTTCCTCAGGTGGGCTGGGGGCGGGCATCCGTGGGGGGGCGGAGGGACGGTGCCCAGCCCCTGGGGTGGGGTGTGGCTGTCAGGCACACTTTGGCAGACGGTCTGCTTCCCTTGCCCATTCTGCATCTGGGGTGGTGGTCCCGGTGGTCCTGGTCAGTCCCGGTCCTCACACCCTCACGCCCCTCTCAGCCAGGGGAGACAGCAGCACCCACTGCAGGCCCCTCTCTCTGGCTCCTCAGGTCCTGCACGTTCTAGAAACCCAGTTATTTAGAAAATTGCCATCCACATACATAGGGACTTGAGCAGTGGTGGGATTCGAGTAATTTAACAACCGGTTCTCTGCCCTAATGACCGTTTTAAGTATATAAAAAATGATATACCTAAAGGTAGTTTATTATTTCACACACTGAATACTTAAATAAGAACAATAAAAGAGGTATACAAAACTAGATTGTCATAAGAGTTTTAAAATATTAATAAAAATATTAAATAATACTTGACAAAAAACAAGAAAACTTAAGATATTCCCATACTGCTTCTTGATTGGCATCCTCACTTGCAATTCTTTTCACCTGTGGGCGAATGAACACGACTTCGGGCGCTTAGAACACGCTGTTGTGCTGGTGAACATTAAAAAAGAGTAAGGGATGTAAATGTGTGGTTTCCACATTGGGGGGCTTCCCAGGCACCTACCCTAGAGAGAACCCCAATGACAAGTGCCATTTTAACAGCTGGTTCACTGAGCTCAACAAAAAATTACGTATTGGTTCTGCCATACCACTGTCAGCCGGCTGAATCCCACCACTGGACTTGAGCATTTTGGGGTGGTCTGCAGTCCCAAACTTTGTCTTCTCCTGTCCCGTCCCTGGCCTTTCTGTCCCTCTTCCCCACCTGAAGCACGGATGGAGCTGTTGTTCCCAGTCCCAGGTGTGGGAGGAGGGGTGGGTCCTGCCAGGGTCACACGGGCAGTCTCACCCCTCCATGGCATTGCCCTCACCCTCTTGCCTCTCCCCACACACAGGCCACTTATTGCCAAGAAGAACCCGAAGATCCCCATGTCCAAAATGATGACTGTCCTGGGTGCCAAGTGGCGGGAGTTCAGTGCCAACAACCCCTTCAAGGGCAGCTCGGCCGCAGCGGCCGCGGCGGCAGTGGCTGCAGCTGTGGAGACGGTCACTATCGCCCCTCCGCTGGCGGTCAGCCCCCAGCAGGCACCCCCGCCTGTGCCCATCCGCAAGGCCAAGACCAAAGAGGGCAAGGGTAAGGCTGCAGGTGGGTGGGCACCTGGCCTGCTGTCAGGAGCCCTTCCTGACCCTGCTGCCTCGGCCAGCTGGGGTGGTCTCTGTCAAGGAGCCAGTGCCTTGGTTGACCTTGGCCCACCTGGCCTTTCTCGGCTGTATTGCAGCGTCATTGAAGCTGCTGTCCCGCCTCCCTTTAGAGCAGGGGTAGTCAACCTTTTTATACCTACCACCCACTTTTGTATCTCTGTTAGTAGTAAAATTTTCTAACCGCCCACCAGTTCCATAGTAATGGTAATTTATAAAGTAGGGAAGTAACTTTACTTTATAAAAATTTATAAAGCAGAGTAACAGCAAGTTAAAGCATATAATAATAATTATTTACCAAGTACTTTTTGTCAGATTTTCGCTAAGTTTGGCAGAATAAATCTTTATAAAACAACTTACTATAGTTAAAGCTATCTTTTTATTTATACTTTGGTTGCTCTGCTACTGCCCACCATGAAAGCTGGAACACCCACTAGTGGGCGGTAGGGACCAGGTTGACTACCACTGCTTTAGAGGCTGGGGGAGGAGCGGGAGATGGTGCTCAGAGCTTTGGGGGTTTTGCTCTGGCCCCCTCCAACTTGAGCATGGAGGAAGGGGGAGGGGAGGCCCAGGCTGCTGAGAGTCCAGATATCTTGAATTTGAGGCTGCACCATTCTTAGGGAGAAGGGGTCCAAGGTTAGCCTGTGACCCCTCTTGCGTGATCAGTGGGCTCTTAGGATAACAGAAAACAGACGTGCATGGGTGTGGTCAGGGCCAGCTTTCGGGGAGTCCTGGAGGGAGGTCCAGATACAGAGTTGGACTCTGTGGGGTGTCTAGGTGAGGATAACAGGGACAGCAGAGGCTCTCTGCGACCTCCCCTGGGTGGAGGATATGTGGCCCCATTGCAGGTAGGCACATGGATGTCCCCAGGGCTCTCAACGGGAGGGTCACCAGCAGATCAGCCTTTCTGGGTACCCTGATTGGACTCTGATGGGGGACTAAGGGGGCTCGGGGACTCTTTGTTTCAGCTCCGAGGAACTTGGCTCTCTGAGACGGTGTGCCCCTTTGCCAGGTCCCTGCAGGCCCTGGTGGGCAGAGTGACATGGGTGAGGGCTGGCCTGCTCCTGCTGGCCCCTTGCTGGCCTCTGTCCTGGGCCCACCCTGCGTTCTCATTGCCTCTCAGATTCCAGCCAATGAGCTGGATTCCCTGGGCTGCCTATTTAGAGCCTGAGAAATTGAAACAGACTTCCAGGTGGTGCTGAGGTTACAGCTGGGCCCCCACCCCGTCTCCCTGTGAGTGATAGGTCTGGAGAGGGCCCCGGGAAAAGGTCGCCTGCTGCTTGGCTCCATCTCCCCACTTCAGCCCAGGGGAAGGGGCTGCTGGGCGGCCATTACTCCCCAGGTGGCTAACTGTTCTGTGGCCAGCTCCATAACGACAGCCTCCACCCTGCTGGCCCCCAGTAGCCAGCATTTGGGGCAGGGGAGTGGGGGGACTGATAGAGGTGAGAGCATTCTTGAGGGGTGCCAGCGGTGCCCGGGGGTGGGGATAGCCCAGAGGCTGGCAACTTTCTGCACCAGGGCATCCCTCCAGGTTCTAGTGTGGCTTACAGGTGGGCAGGCCTCTGGTGGTCCCGCTGGCCATGGCTCCATTGGGAACAGCATTCTGGGGAGAGGGGACAGGACAGGGCTGCTCCCGAGATGGCTAGTGTTTCTGCTGTTCGTGGATGAGGGGCACCCCAGTGCCTGGGGCATAGCCTGGGTCCAGGTTTTTCTCTGGCACCCCCCCTTGACATGCTGTATAATTGTAAGCAAGGTATCAGTCTTCGCACCTGTAAGGGCCATGACAGGAACGGCCCTTTCCTTGTTGCGTTCTTGCGTGGGCTGCTTATTCCTCCGTGACTTTCCAGGGCCTGGAGTGAGGAAGAAGATCAAAGGTGCCAAGGATGCCAAGAAAAAAGGCAAGGGGAAGAAGGTGGCCGGGTTCAAGTTCCGCTTCGGAGGGATTGGCAACAAGAGGAAGAAAGGCTCCTCGGTGAGTGTGGACACACATGTGCAGGCATGTGTATGTGTGTGATTGTGTGGTCATGTGTATGTGTGAATACATGTGCGATCATATGTGCGGGCATGTGTATGTGTGAACATGTGTGTGATTCTATGCGTGGGACGTGCGTATGAATGCACATGTTATGTATGCAGACATGTCTGTGTGAACATGTGTGTGATTGCGTGCGCAGCATGTGTGAAACACATGTAACGGTACATGTGGGCATGTGTGTGATTGCATGCACGGTCATGTGTATGTGTGAATGCATGCATGATCATATATACAGGCATGTGTATGTGTGAACGTATGTGATTGTATGTGTGGGCATGTGTGTGAACATGTGTGTTATTGAATGCAGCATGTGTGTGAATGCACATGTAATTGTATGTGTGGGTGAATGCATGTGATTATGCAGTTAATGTATGTGTGAATGCATGTGTGATCATATGTGGGCATGTGCATGTGTATACACATGTGTGATTGCATGTGTAGGCATGTGTATGTATGAATGCATACGTGATTGTATGTGGGCGTGTGTGTAAACACATGAAATTGTGTGGGCATGTGTGTATGAATGCACATATGAGTGTATGTGCGGGCATGTGTATGTGTGGATGTGTATGTGATTGTATGTGCAGGCATGTGTATGTGTGAATGCACATGTAATAGTATGTGTGGGCATGTATGTGTGAATGTATGTATGTGTGGGCATGTGTATGTGTGAACACATGTGATTGCATGTGGGCCATTGTAAATGTGTGAATGTGTATGTGATTGTATGTGCGGGCATGTGTATGTGTGAATGTGTGTAATTGTATGTGTGGGCATATGTATGGGTGAGTGTGTGTGTTTATGAGCATTTGAGTGTGAGCATGTGTGTGGGTGTGTGTGAAAGAGGGTGGACTGGAAGGTGTCTGTGGGTGTGAGGCAGTGAGTCCACGTGTCCCTGGCATGTTAGTGGGGTATGTGAGGAGCCGAGGTGCACTCCGCACGTGTGTGCAGAGTTTGGGGGGACTGGAAAGCAGGGCTGTCATTCCATCCCCTGAAGTGGACTGGGCACGGATACTCCCTCTCTCCAACTCCTATCTCATGCTCCCTGCAGGCCTGCTGGGCCTGGGTTTCCCAGCCTGACTGCTGAGGGCTTTGGACCGGATCCCTGCCAGGGCCTCTGCAGCTTGGACTGTGGGCGTGGAGTCTGCCCTGCTGAGCTGGGGACTCAGTCCCGGCTCTTGCCGCCCCAGCTGCCACCTCATCTTGGCAGCATGTGGGAGGGTCCCCTGGCCCTTAAGGGTCCTGATGGGGCCTGGAAGCCCAGGTCTGCTGGGAGGCCAGACCCCTGGGAGAAAGGTGGCCTGGAGGCGGGGTCCAGCTGGGCTCTTTTGCCCTTGCAGGGCCAGCGTTGGCACCAGGTCAGGTTGACCCTAAGGGAACCTGTCCCAGGAGCACTTTGTATTACTTCTCTGTAGGGAGTGCCATGCCCTGGTTCCTCCCTTCTCCCTAGAGGGGACATTCATACCCCCTACCCACACTGGGCACTTGTTCCTCTCACCTTTTCCCCACCCTGTAGAGGGGCAGAAATGGAAGACCTTTCTCTGTCCCTTGGTAGAGGCAAGTGACACATGCCAAGTTTAGTTGCCCTGGAGGAGAATGTGAGAGCAGGTGTGGCCCATCCCAGAGCTGAGGGAGAAGCTCCTCTCAGCAAATACTTTTTTCAAAAAAATTTATTGATTGATTTTTAGTGAAAGAGGAAGGGAGAGAGGGAGAGACAGACAGAGACAGGAACATCAATCTGTTCCTGCATGTGCCCTCACCAGGGATCCAACCAGCAACCTCTGAGCTTGAGGATGAGGCTCCAACCAACCGAGCCATCTGGCCAGGGCTGCAAATACTTTAAAGCATATATTAACGTGCTCACCTCTGTGCTTAGCCATGGTTGGCCCTGCTCCAGACACTCACAGTCTGCAGGGGGTTTGAGTGTGCACACTGGCAGAGAGCCGGTGACAGGCAGATGGGACAGGCCAGATCTGGCACACAGGCTGTGCAACAGGTTCAGTTAAGGAAAGATCTGGGAAGCCTCCTTGGGGGAGGTGCCCTTAGTGGTTCTCTTTTAGGGATGAGTACAAAGAGTTTGGCAGGGTGGAGGGCACACCCTGGGAAGAGGTATTACATTGGAAAAGGTGGGGACTCTCTTAGGGCTGGAGAGAAGGGCTCAGGGGGATGTTAGGATTAGGCTTGCCCGTGGGGGTTTTAGCTGGATGCAGACTAGATGAACCACAGAGAGAGCCCTGTGCCTCTAGAACCTCCACAGTGCCCTGCCCCACCTTCCTCTGCCCAGGCCAGTGAAGCCCTCTGGGATGAGCCCCCAGAGCAGGCTCTAGGCTCTAGGCTCACAGGGCCCTCCCTTGTCCCGGCAGAGCGAGGAGGATGAGCGGGAGGAGTCGGACTTCGACAGCGCCAGCATCCACAGCTCCTCCATGCGCTCTGAGTGTTCTGCAGCCCTAGGGAAGAAGAGCAAGAGGAGGCGCAAGAAGAAGAGGAGTAAGATTTTCCGTCTGCAGCATTCCCATGACTGCCATGTGGATGTGGAGGGTGCACAGGGCCCTTGGGAAGCAGGGCAGGTGTCCCCATGCCTCAGCCTCTTCTGGCCTCAGCTAGGCAATTCCCCTGTGCTTCCTCAACCACCCTGGTGTCTGTGGGTAGGAGAGGGGGTTCCTGGTGTCTATGGTTAGGAGAGGGGGTTCCTGTCCCAGTGAGGCTAAATTCAGGACCTATGTTGTGAGTCACCCCAGGGCATTTGCACTGGCAGAAAGAGGGGGCACTGGGGAAGGAAGTGCTTCTTAACCTCATCCATCACCCACCCATTCAGTCATCCACTCCCTTACCCATTTATTCCCTCTCATCCTCATACCCTACCTATCCCATCTCTCTTATCCCTCTTTCCCTCTCTCCCTTCCTTTTACCCATCTATTCATTTTTATATCTATTTCTTTCCTTTCTTCCTTCCTTCTTCCCTTTTCTCCCTCCCACCCTTCCTTCTTTCCTTTTATCCATCTTCTATCCATCTTCTTACTCCTTTACTTCCTCAACCATTATCCCCAACATTCAGTCACCCTGTCTCTCCATCCTCCATCCACTCATCCAACATTTATAAGCACCTACTATGTGCCACTGTGGCCTAGGGTGGAGACTGGGTGGGCGTTGGGAATGGGGATGAAGCATGCACGGCTGCCTCTGCCCCCCTCCCAGTTGATGATGGAGACGGCTATGAGACAGATCACCAGGACTACTGTGAGGTGTGCCAGCAGGGCGGGGAGATCATCCTGTGCGACACCTGTCCGCGGGCCTACCACCTGGTCTGCCTCGACCCAGAGCTGGAGAAGGCTCCCGAGGGCAAGTGGAGCTGTCCCCACTGCGTAAGCCCTTGGCAGAAACCCTGGGCAGGATGTGGCCTGTGCCTGGCTCCCCGGACCCCAGTGCTTGTTGTCTTGGGGCAGAACTCCAAGTGGGAGGGAAGGAGTCCCCATGTAGGGGAGGGTGTCCCCATGTAGAGTAGGGTGTTTCTGCCCAGGGTGCCTCCACCCGCACTCCTCCCTCCCTCAAGGAGAAGGAGGGAATCCAGTGGGAGCCAAAGGATGATGATGAGGAGGAGGAGGAGGGCGGCTGCGAGGAGGAGGAGGACGACCACATGGAGTTCTGCCGCGTGTGCAAGGACGGCGGTGAGCTGCTCTGCTGCGATGCCTGCCCCTCCTCCTACCACCTGCACTGCCTCAACCCGCCGCTGCCCGAGATCCCAAACGGTGAATGGCTCTGCCCGCGCTGTACTGTGAGTGTTAATGCCCGCCCCGCGCGGAACGCCCCGCCCCGCCCTGCCGGCCAGGCCCCGCCCACCACTGCAAGGCCCTCCCCTCCCGGGCTAAGCCGTGTGCCAAAGACCCCGCCCTCTGCAGCCCGGCCATGGCCACCCACACTGCCCCGCCCACTCACCAAAGACCACGCCCTCTGGTCCCGCCCCTTACCAGCTTCTGGTAGTTTAAGCCTACCCTCGCCCACCGCTGGTTCTCACCCTCCCTGAGTTCTGCCCACCGCCTCACCCGGATCCAGTCTGCTTCTCAATCCCCTTGACACTCAGATGCAACTTTCTCCCCTGAAATCTGAAAACAGAGCTGTCCTGAAAAGAAACAGGTGGTGGTGGTAATCCTAGCTCCTCACCACAGCCACTGTTTATTGGGCATCCCTTGAAGACCTGCTCAGTTTCCAAGTACCAGGCCTTTTGTTATTCCCATTTTTAGATGAGAAAACTGAGGTTCAGGGAGCCAAAGTGACTTGCCTAATGCCACACAACCATAGTACTGTCTACTCAGACCCCCTCAGGATCTGGCTGCTTCTGTTCCAGGGCTGGGGGTGGTGAGAGGGTGGCGGGCCCCTGGGGCTGGAGTCTAGTTTCTTCAGAGAGGGGAGCACCCTCCCCACCCATGCCCCCCAGTTGCCAAATGCTGCCATGCTCTGAGTTGTCCCCTCGGCCCACCCCTGGGTCCTGTGCTGTGCTATGGCCAGCCCTCCGTTTTCTGTTTGCATCTGGGCTTCTGTTCTGTGTGCGTGTGTGTGCGTGTGTGAGTGAGTGAGCATGCATGCAGACCCACACTGCCTGTCTCCTGTGCGCACTGCACACGCGGGCTTCTGAGGACAGGTCTGTGTCATGGAGCCGTGGCGGTGCTTTCTGACTTGGGAAGCAGTACAGCTCCCCTGCCAGCTGTCACAGAAGCCTCAGTGTGAGGCTGTCGCTAAGGACCCTGCCGTTAAGCCCTGACCCTGGGGATCTTCCTCTATCCACAGTGTCCCCCACTGAAGGGCAAAGTCCAGCGGATCCTACACTGGAGGTGGACAGAGCCCCCTGCGCCCTTCATGGTGGGGCTGTCAGGGCCCGACGTGGAGCCCAGCGTTCCCCCACCCAAGCCTCTGGAGGGCATTCCGGAGAGAGAGTTCTTTGTCAAGTGGGCTGGGCTGTCCTACTGGCACTGCTCCTGGGTGAAGGAGCTACAGGTGCGGTACCTGGGCAGGTGTGCTAAGGCTCAGCTCCCTGAGTGTTGGGGCAGGGGAGGCTGAAGGTGAGGCTTGTCCTGTCTGGGACCCTGGCTGGGGAGATGGAGGTGCTGGGTCAGGGGACAAGGGGGGCCACAGCCCATCTCCCTCTGGTAACCTCTGTCCCCTCTGGGAGCAGCTGGAGCTATACCACACGGTGATGTATCGCAACTACCAAAGAAAGAACGACATGGATGAGCCACCGCCCTTTGACTATGGGTCTGGTGATGAGGATGGCAAGAGCGAGAAGAGGAAGAGCAAGGACCCACTCTATGCCAAGATGGAGGAGCGCTTCTACCGCTACGGCATCAAGCCTGAGTGGATGATGGTCCACCGTATCCTGAACCACAGGTGTGTGCCCGGCCTGCTGTGGCCCTGAGCCTCCCTGGAGGTGAGGTGGGTGTCCAGAGGCTGGGACGCCCTCCCCTTCCCTACTGAGCACAGGGCTCTTACATGTGCAGTGGGGGCAGGAGGAAGAGGCTGAGGGACCCAACTGTCAGTGATTTGACCATCCAGCTAGAGGGGTTGTCATCTGCCTGTGGGCACACATGTCACACTTGTGGTGGGAGAACAGTTCCAGAGCTATAAATATAAAGGGGCAACTGAATGAACCTTTAAATCAATAGCCTGTGAAATTTTCACAGAGTGGGACACACCACTGAGCGCTGTCTACCCCAACAAGTGGGTGTTTTATTTCTGCCTCTATTACGGATGCGAGAGCAGGCCCAGCAGGTTGAGTCACTTGCCCAAAGTCACACAGCCAAGAGGTGGTGGAGCAAGGGTTTGAACCCAGTGCTTTCTGATAGCAGGACTTGCTTCCTTGGCCACTATTTCGAACCCCAGTGCTTCTGTGAAAACTCTGAGTCTGGCTTTGGTTTGGTGGGTGGTGGGAGCTCAGTGAGAACTGGCAGGGGCTGACAGGTAGGCAGCCGGTGGGTGCTGGGTGCCCATTGCATGGTTGCAGGCTCAGAGCCTGGTACTTGGCACCCCCATATGGACACGTGGGCTCTCTACCCTGGAGGGACTTAGGATCCAGCAGACCACAGGCATCCTGAGAGGCAGCAGGTGGGTGGGTAGAGCAGAGGTTCCCATCCTGGCTCCTTGTTTTCTATGCTCTGTGTGTGTGTGTGTCTGTCATGTAAAATGGGATCACGAGAGTACCCCCCACGGGGCTGCTGTGAGGACTAAGGGAGCCTGCCAGCAAAGGGGGGTGAGAATTCACAAAAGCTGCCCACCTCAACTATGAACCCCCCTTCTTTTTAATTTCCTGCTCTCACTGAAGATGACTCTTAAAAAGGGGGTCAGTTCCTAGGAAAACCAAGCTCCTCATGGACCGATCCACAATGCATGTTAAAAACATAAATGGCGCCTGACCAGGCGGTGATGCAGTGGATAGAGCGTGGACTGGGATGCTGAGGACCCAGGTTCGAGACCCTGAGGTCACCAGCTTGAGCGCGGGCTCATCTAGTTTGAGCAAAAGCTCACCAGCTTGAGCCCAAGGTCACTGGCTTGAGCAAGGGGTTACTCAGTCTGCAGAAGACTCGCGGTCAAGGCACATATGAGAAAGCAGTCAATGAACAACTAAAGTGTTCCAACGCACAACGAAAGACTAATGATTGATGCTTCTCATCTCTCTGTTCCTGTCTGTCTGTCCCTGTCTATCCCTCTCTCTGACTTTCTCTCTGTCTCTGAAAAAAAACAACAAAAAACCATAAATGGCAGTTTTTCTCAATGCCTCCAAAGCAGGGCAGGTGAATTTCTCCCCGGGGTTTTTTTTTTTTTTACTCGAACAAGGTCTGAATAACAACCAATTCTTTATTGAGAAAAACTCATTAATTTCTATGATGACTGGGGACTGGTCTTTCTCTTAAGGGTCCCCAGGCTGCTCCTGCCATTTAGGGGAGAATACAGCTCCCTGCTCGCTGGCAACTCAGTTGCCGATCAACTCAGGCTGGGCGGGAGGCTCCGAGGCCCCCCCCCCTCCCCGCCCAGGGCCCAGGGTCAAGCCCAAGCTCCCTGTGCTGCTCTGTGCTGCTGGCTTGGTCCTCAGGCCCCTGTGTCCTGGGGGGCGGGGGGTATCTTCAGAAGAGGACCCTCCGCCTGCAGGAATTGCATCCTTGTCTACTTTGTGGACAAGGTTGAGTACCACTCCAGCTCTTCAACTTATAAGTTAGCAAACAAATGCCTTTGGTCAGCGGAGAGGACTGTCCAACACAGGACTTCAGATTTCTGTGTCCAGACCCCATGACTGATGTGATTGGCAGCCGTAACAGAGGGTTGCTCCTCTGTTCTGGTGGCCTCTCCGCCACTCCCTCCCTCCCTCCCTCCCTCTCATTAGTCTTGTGGCCTTGGGAGGGGGTGCTGTTTGTATCCTGCAAGGTGTCCTTGCTGGTGATTCGCCCTCCTCCTTCTGTAACCTGTCCTCCTCCACCATCTGTCTACTGTGTTGCAGCTTCGACAAAAAGGGGGACGTGCACTACCTGATCAAGTGGAAAGACCTGCCCTACGACCAGTGCACCTGGGAGATCGATGACATTGACATTCCCTACTATGACAATCTGAAGCAAGCCTACTGGGGCCACAGGTGGGGCTGCTGGGTGGGGCCCTTCGGGGAGTGGGGGGAGGGGAGGCCCTCGGGGTGGGGGGCGGGGCTCTTGCCTTCTGCTGGCCTGAGCTTTGCTCACTTGCATCTCACTTTCCTTCCCAGGGAGCTCATGCTGGGAGAGGATGCCAGGCTGCCCAAGAGGCTGGTCAAGAAGGGCAAGAAGCTGAAGGATGATAAGCAGGAGAAGCCTCCAGACACACCCATTGTGGATGTGAGCGGGGATCGGCCAGCAGAGTGGGGTGACGTGGGGCCGCCACCCTAGGCTTGGCCCCGGAGCGTGTTCTCCAGGGGACTCTGCCTTGGGCCCTCGTGGTCTGTGCACATGGGCCTCATGCGCTCATGTGGTAGGGGGTATGCCGGCCGGGGCCCTGCACGTCAGACCACACACAGGCCAGGCACCCGAGGGTACATGGATGACAAGGCCCAGCTCCTCTCTTCAGGAGAGAGCTGACACCCTGGGGTCTAGGCCCCAGCCACCTGATGTCGGGGTGGGGGTGCGGACTGAGGCCATGGCTCCCTGTGCTGGTTGAAATGGGAGTTACTGGTGTACAAACTGGGGGTGGGGCAAATGGTCTCTATTCAGCTCATGAACTTTCATTACTTTAGATGAGCTAACCCCAAGCATTTAAATCAAATAGCGTCTCTAACGGCAGGAGAACCATAGCCAGTTACACAGCATGCGTATCTGTTCACGAGGAGAGACCCCTCCCCCAGTTTGCCCCTGGGGGCTTTGTGTTCATCAGGAACTGGATGGTTGACTTGTATTCACTTAGCAAACCTTTCTGGGGTGTCTGCCAGCACCTAGCGCCGGGGAGGGGGCAAGGGCCCTGTCCCGTTTCAAGACCTGCTTGTCTCCCAGGGGTGCATGGCAGGTACACACAGAACTTGGGGGTTCGGCCTGGACTGTGGGATGCCTGGAAAGGTGAATGGGGCTGGTACATTGAGGGGACTTCATGGGTGAGGTGGCCTTGAACTGCAAGATAAAAGAGGCAAGGAGGATACTATTCTGGATCAAGTAGATGAAGTACTGTTGGCATGCATCAAATAAATGTTGACTGGATGCCCACCATGTCCCAGGCACTGTATAGGACTCGGAGGAAACAGAATTGAACAGGACCAGTATAGTGACCACAATCTGGGCTCTATGTCAGAGAATCTAACAATTGGGAAACTGTCCAGATAGGAGAACTACAGGGTTGCCATTCTAGGACATGGTAGGAATGAGGGAGGGCTTCCTGGAGGAAGAGGCATTTCAGCTGAGACCTGAAAGATGGTGATTCATTTAGCAGGAATGCAAGGAGTGGGAACTGTGCGAATGGGAGGGTAGGCTCTGGTGGCCCAGGATTCAGGCTGTGTCTGAAGCTCTGTCTACCCCGCAGCCCACAGTCAAGTTTGACAAGCAGCCATGGTACATCGACTCCACAGGTGGCACGCTGCACCCATACCAGCTGGAGGGTCTCAACTGGCTGCGCTTCTCCTGGGCCCAGGGCACCGACACCATCCTGGCCGATGAGATGGGTCTGGGCAAGACAGTACAGACCATTGTCTTCCTCTACTCCCTGTACAAGGAGGTGTGGGCCGGGTGGGCACATGGTGGCAGGGTGGGGGTTGGCAGCTGCACTGGCCATGGGCAGGCAGCCTCACTGTATCCGTCCCCCTCTTAGGGGCATTCCAAGGGGCCGTACCTGGTCAGTGCTCCCCTGTCCACCATCATCAACTGGGAACGCGAGTTTGAGATGTGGGCACCCGACTTCTACGTGGTCACCTACACGGGGGACAAGGAGAGCCGCTCCGTGATCCGAGAGAATGAGTTTTCCTTTGAAGACAATGCCATTCGGAGTGGGAAGAAGGTGTTCCGCATGAAGGTGAGTGCCCCTTGTCCCTGGGGAGGGCACTGGAGAGGTGACTGGTCTGCCCTGGGGCACAGGGGCTCTGCACTGGTGACCATCGGAGGCCAGTGGCTGATCAAAGGCTTTTTTTTTTTTGTGGCAGAGACAGAGAGAGTCAGAGAGAGGGACAGATAGCGACAGACAGACAGGAAAGGAGAGAGATGAGAAGCATCAATTCTTTGTTGCGGCTCCGTAGTTGTTCATTGATTGATTTCTCATATGTCATTGATCGGGGGGCTACAGCAGACCGAGTGACCCTTGCTCAAGCCAGCGACCTTGGGCTCAAGCTGGTGAGCCTTATTCAAACCAGATGAGCCTGCACTCAAGCTGGCAACGTCGGGGTCTCGAACCTGGGTTCGACACATCCCAGTCTGACGCTGTATCCACTGTGCCAATACCTGGTCAGGCCCAAAGGTTTTTCTTGAGGCAGTTACCAGCTCTGTCCATGTTCCAGTGCCGCTCTGTAACAAAGAACCATAAACTGGGGGCCGTAAAACAGCAAACTTACCATATTTCCCCATGTATAAGATGCTCCCATGTATAAGATGCACCTTAATTTGGGGGCCTGAAATTTGAAAAAAAAAAGTATTACATAAAGTTATTGAACTCAAGTTTTTATTCATCATAAAATTCACACAACTCCTCATCACCATCAAAACTCCCATCCATTACCTTGTCCTCATCTGGGTCTGATGAAGAATCACTGTCTTCAACAATGAGCACAAAAACAAGCGCAAAAAAGTGGGAAATGCTAGTTAAAAAATCCTACAGCCACTGTATAAGACATACCCAGTTTTTAGATCCCAAATTTTTTGAAAAAAGGGTGCACCTTATACATGGGGAAATAGGGTACGCCCTCCTAGTTCTGGAGGCCGGGAGTCTGAGAGCAATGTGTCTGGAAATTATTAAGAATTTCAAATCGGCAGTAGCACAGCGTTAAGCCCCAAGTGTAGGATCCCCTTCACTGTTCGACCCTGGCCCTGCCATTTGTTGGCCATGGGGCCTGGGGAAAACTACCCAGCCTGAGACAGCACTAAATGCAAATGGGGACACTGACGACGTAGCTGGAATGGTATGGGGGGAGAAGGTGACTGTGCGTGAGGGACCTGGCACAGCCCCCTCACACAGCCGCTTCCCCACGCAGCCATGCGGCTAGTTCCATACCCAGCACCACCCGCAATGGGTGTGGCTGGTGCTTGGGGCCTTGGCTGAACCCTCCCCCTCGTGGCTGGTGTCCTCTGCCCAGTGCCTGGGGACTCAGGGTTCTTCCTCCTTGCTCCTCTCTGGAGACCTGGATCCTCTCGCCTCTCCGCTCTGCCCCCCCCCCCCCCAATGCTCCTCTTCCTTCCAGAAAGAAGTGCAGATCAAATTCCATGTCCTGCTCACCTCCTACGAGCTTATCACCATCGACCAGGCCATCCTGGGCTCCATCGAGTGGGCCTGCCTCGTGGTGGACGAGGCCCACAGGCTCAAGAACAACCAGTCCAAGGTAGGGGGCGCTAGCCCCTGCCCCAAGCGGCCCTGGCTGTGTTGGACTGACTGCCCTGCCCCTGACGGCCCTCTCTCCTCCCTTAAGTTCTTTAGGGTCTTGAATAGCTACAAGATTGATTACAAGCTGCTGCTGACGGGGACCCCCCTTCAGAACAACTTGGAGGAGCTGTTCCATCTGCTCAACTTCCTGACCCCAGAGCGGTTCAAGTGAGCCGGCCGTCTGGGCGAGGCGGGGTGGGGGTGGGGTGGGCAGAGCGGCAGGAATAAGTGTGGGTGTCCTGCTCTGGGGGCTGCTGCTAGGTCTGGGTTTCTCATTATTAAAATGGGAGCATTTGTGGTATCCACTTCAAATGACCTGCGTGGAGGGGAGCACCGGCCAAGCACTCGGGAAAAATCCTGATTTTTCCTGAGCTCTTCCCCAGATGACCCATCCTCCAGGGGTCCTGTCTCTCCCCCTGTACCCCAGGCTGATTTCTCCCTCCCCACACACAAAGACCAGAAGTGACCACATGGGTGATGGTGATGGGAAGGCCGGGGATGGTGGATGAGAAGGGTTTCCAGACAGTTCCGGTCAGTGGAAACTCCTTCCCCGGCTGTCTTGTTTCACCTGCCCCCCATTTTCCTGTTCAGCATGGGGGGTTCAGGGCGGAGGACCGTATTCTGTGTGGCTGAGAGAGCTGTGATGTGTAAGGGGACCCAGCACAGATTGACACTGAAAGGACACTTCATGCAGCGCCAGCACTCCCTCTGGCTGTCCTGTTCCCTTACCTTAATCCTGACTCCCTCTGCAGAGGGGCTTTGGCCTACTTCTGGCTCTCATCTCAGCTCTCATCTTGCAGCAATCTGGAGGGCTTCCTGGAGGAGTTTGCTGACATCTCTAAAGAAGACCAGATCAAGAAGTTGCATGACTTGCTGGGGCCGCACATGCTGAGGCGGCTCAAGGCTGATGTATTTAAGAACATGCCAGCCAAGACAGAGCTGATTGTCCGTGTGGAGCTGAGTCAGATGCAGAAGTGAGTGGGGGCCACTGGCCTGGGGGGGGGGCTGCCCTGGAGCAGCCTGCCCCATTTCCCCTGGGCTTGCCTCCTCAGCCACCCCTTCCCAGAGGGCCCCCACCTAGCCTTCCTGGGCTGCTTCCCCCCCTGGGGGGGGGATGGGGGTGCTCTTCAGCTTCGCAGAGGCCTTGACTCCCCTTACCTACAGCGTCCTTCTTGAGGCCTCTTCTCCGATCTTAGCGACCACAACCTGGGGCTGCCTGAGTTTTTGCAGTGTCCCCCAGCAGCTTGCTGGGTGACTCTAGGCCTGAGTCTTCACCTCTCGAGGATTCCCCTTGTCTCTCTATAAACGGGTGCTGACCCCCAGTCCCCAGCGCTCCTGCGGACAGCCCTCGCCGAGGCTGGCATGGACAGGTGTGTCCAGCCTGCCCCTCCTTGGTGCCCTGCTGTAGGAAGTATTACAAGTTCATCCTCACACGGAACTTCGAGGCGCTGAACTCCAAGGGGGGCGGGAACCAGGTGTCGCTGCTCAACATCATGATGGACCTGAAGAAGTGTTGCAACCATCCCTACCTCTTCCCTGTGGCTGCGGTGGTAGGTGCCCTGTTGCTGCTGAGGGTGGAGCCCCATGGCTGATGTGGGAGGAGCTTGTGGCTGATGTGGGAGGAGCCTGTGGCTGATGTGGGAGGTACTTGTGGCTGATGTGGAAGTTCCCGGTGGCTATCATGGTACATGTTCATGGCTGCTGTGGTGCTTCTTGACTTTGAGGACCAGAGGTGATGTGGGTCCCTATTATGCCAATTTCTGAAAACCTGCCTTCATATACTGCCTGGGCAGGCCCTCTCCTTCTTTTGGCTCCTCCTGTGACCCATAAGTTAATGGGGAGCATTGTGTCACCCCAAGGTTCCCCCAGGCCAGGGTTCTGAGGGCTAACCAGGCTGAACTCAGTCACCAAGGGAGTCAGAGAAGGCCGCAGAAGAGGGGCCAGGCAGCTGATTCTGATATGCAGCCCTGGGAGAGAGATGGGAACCTGGGTTGCACACGCAGTTTTGGCCTGGTGATCTCAGCAAAGTTAATGGTCCTCTCTGAGCCTCCATTTTTTCTCTATAAACTGGGTCAATGGCAGCATATACCTGGAAGGGTGAGGCCCAGACGAGACAGCCCACAGAGAGAGCTTGGAATGCCGTTCTCAGAAACATGAAGCCATTGTCCTTGCGTTTGCCGCCATTCTGGTTCTAGTGTAAACCCTCTACGGTTTACCCCCGCCCCTGACAGCAAGGCCAGTGCAGAGTTAGGGGCAGGGTGCCGTGCTGTGGGTGACTCCGGACTGCTCTCATGACTCCAACAAGGCAGAGGCCTTCTGACTGACGTTTCGCTCAGCTGGGCTTCAGGGGTTGGCCTCATCTGGATGCGCCTGGCAGTCGTGACCATGGAGACCAGGTCACATTCCTCCTGGGGAGGCTGGCTCATCTGAATGCACTCTGTGTCGTTTGTCCTTCACTGGTGTGTCTCTGGTCCTGGTGGGGTGTGGGCAGCAGGGAGACTGAGCCCTGCCTGGGACCGTGGTGCTGGGCGCATGTGACCCAGGTGCATCCGTCCCTGCTGAGCCTGGCCTGAGCCGGAATTGGGGTTGGTGTTCAGCCCATTGCTAGGCCCCTTGGAGCAGGGCCAGAGAAGAGAGGGTGGCCCCAATGCCCCACCTTCTGCTGTGTCTGCAGGAGGCCCCCGTCTTGCCCAACGGCTCCTACGATGGCAGCTCCCTGGTCAAGTCTTCAGGGAAGCTCATGCTGCTGCAGAAGATGCTCAAGAAACTGCAGGATGAAGGGCACCGCGTGCTCATCTTCTCCCAGGTGAGCCGCCCTGGCGGCTGGCCAAGTCCCCGCCCCCACCCCACTCCACCCCACAAAGTGTCTGACGCCTGTTATCTGAGGGCTCAACCTGCTGGCAGCCCCT
The DNA here is from genome assembly GCF_036850995.1 of Saccopteryx leptura. Lineage (NCBI taxonomy): Eukaryota > Metazoa > Chordata > Mammalia > Chiroptera > Emballonuridae > Saccopteryx > Saccopteryx leptura. The sequence continues at coordinate 86,896,642 of NC_089505.1, read as the reverse complement.
CTGGCCTGATGCTGTTCCCATGTGGGTTGCAAGTCAGGTCATCTCCCTGTGCCCTGGTGTGACACAGCCAAGGGGAGCTGGCTGTCTGCCCAGCTCAAGGCTCTCAGGGCACAGAAGGCTGCCCCTTCTGGCATTCTCCTAAAGCAGTGCGGAGCCTGCCTTCATGTCCAGGCTGGTACGATAGCACCCCTTATCCCTGCAGCCTGGCTTCCCACGACCATGGGGCCCTGGGCGGGGTTTGGGAGGAGCTCCCAGGTGGTGCAGCAGTGGGGCCCTCTCTCCAGCTCCATCCTGAAGTTACCTCGGCAGCATTGCATTTGGGGTTGTCAGAGGCCGGGCTGTCCAGCCTCGCTGGTGTGTGGGTCTCACTTATGTTCCTTTGTCCCTTGGTTGCATCTGTCGTATGTCAAGCTCTGTGCTAGGATGCGAGGGGCGCAGGTGCTTGTCCTCGAGACATGCATAGTCTTAATGGGAGTGTGAGGTGAAGAGAGAGTTATCCAACCCTGTGGTCAGCTCTGTGGTGGAGGTCACAGTGATGGTGTCGTAGGGTCCTGGTGCTAACCACGCTCCCTTAAGCCATTGTTCAACCTGGAGGCTGGGAGGTGGCTCCCCTGTGCACAGAAGTTACCTGGAAACAGCAGCTGCCGCTGGCTGCAGGTCACGGAATCTGGAGAAAGGTGACCAAGGCAGTGACTGTGGGCTGGCCTGAACACGGGATCCACAATCCTCCCCACCTCTCTGCCAACATAAGATGTGGTTCTGGGCTCGAGAGGCGAAGTAGGACTGCACAACCCCTGGGAATGTTCAAAGAGCGCAAGTCACAGACAGAACCCTCCTGTCCAAAGTGAGCCTACAAACCTAGTGCCAAAGCTCACGGCAAACCCAAATGCTAAGATGTCCCACAAAACAGTAAGCTGAGCCCAGTGGAAAGATTAATAGAAAAGCCTAGCAAAGACTTAGATAAACATGTTTAGGATCCTCAAAAAATAATGATAGTAGCCCTGAGTCAAGAATACCTCAGTTAAGCACAAGCCAGAAGAAGTGAAGCAAGAATGGTTGCTTGTTAGACACCCTGCATGGAACTGAAAGGAGACAGTTCTACAGACTGGATAAACTCTCCACACCGTGGAAGAGAATGCACATGAATGGGAGCCTGGCACTGAGGGATGTCCTGACAAGCACCCCAGAGAGACAAAGATGAAAATGAGCAGGAGCCTGGAGGACACCCAGGGAGGCTCCCACAGTCACCTCAGAGGAGTTGCAGAAGAAAGAGAGAAAATGGTGATGGAGCCAGATTTCAGTGAGAATTGGCCGACCTGGGAAAGATGTGAACACTCAGATCTGAAGTGCACTCTGGTGCAGTACTGAGCAAGAGAAATATAAATTATACATAAACCCTTAGGCATGTCCCAGGGAAACTGCGGCACGTCAGACCTCATACCTACAAAGGAATGACAGTCACTGCCCTCAGCCTTCTTGTCAGTTGGTAGCAGGAAACAATTGCAAAATGTTCAACACGCTGTGGGAAAATGGCTACTGATAATTTTATATCCAGCTAAACTATCTCTCAAGAATGAAGGGTTATGGGTACTCACAAGGAACTGCCTTTCTCTTCTCATAGGGAAGAGTGAAATCAGGGAAGACCTCACAAAGAGTGCTGTTTGAGCTCTGTAGTTAGTAAGGGTGTGGGCATTCCAGGTAGAGAGTCCAGGCCATTTGGGATGTCTAGGGGGTATGAAGGAAGCAGTTGGGAAATGAAGCCCAGATGGACGGGGCACCGAGTCCTGCCATCCTGGAATGCCAGGGTGAGGAGCTGGGGTTTTATTCTGTGCGATGAGAGCCGAGAAGCTCATGCTCAGATTTGTGTTTTAGGCGGACGGCTGTGGGACTGCTGGGATGGGTGGCTCTGGGGGCCCAGGTTGGAGGCTGTGCTCTTCCCCAGAGAGCCCATGTCAGGTCTGCTGGGAGCTCACCCGTCTCCCCACTCAGCAGGCTTCCCTGTCCTCCCAGAGCTGTTGTGGGGTCCCTGCTCTGCCACAGCTCCTCAGGCAAACCATGTTCCCTGCAGATGACCAAGATGCTGGACCTCCTGGAGGACTTCCTGGAGTATGAGGGTTACAAGTACGAGCGGATTGATGGTGGCATCACGGGGGGCCTCCGACAAGAGGCAATCGACAGATTTAACGGTACCCCCACCTCACCCAGGGCTCTTGATTGGGATCCCAGAAGAGCAGACCAGTCCTTCAGTCCTAACGGCTGCTCCTTAGTTTTATGCTAAAGGGGATTCATTCCATGGAATCTTCTAGGGGACTGCTGGGTGTTAAGGGGTTCGGTAGATGACACCTGTTTCGAACTGAGAAACAGACAAGGAGGAAGACTGAGGGGGAAGAAAGTACCACTGTTGTTACTAAATGGAGCTGGTGTGGAGGGGCTGGCTGGCACCTGTGGGCTTCTAACACTGACACCAGATAGAATGCTAGTTACAAGCAGCGCAGGACAGAGCTGAGCCCGTGCCCCCCCCCCCCCGGGCTGCTTCCGAGAGAACCAGAGAGGACAGGGCAGGGCCACATGCCCACGCTTGTCAGTCTGCTCCATTCATCCCTTGGGGAGGAGCGTCCAGGGCAGGGAGGCCAGGAGCGAGCTCACAGTGAAGGGAACTTGGAGTGGGGAAGTGTCCAGATGAACTGGGGGCATCTCTAGGGGCAGGTCTGCAGCAAGTAGCCATGGGCTCTATTTCCCTGGGGTCCATGAGTGTTTCCCGGCTTCCATGCTCAGAACCGGGCTGGGGCCTCACTGCCCAAACACGCCAAGCAGCCATTCCTGTTGCCCACTCATGTCAGATGGAGAGAAAACACAGAACTACTAGACGTGGCCATGGCCACATGTGGAAGCAGGAATGGCTGAGGCACTGGGCAGATCTTGGACCTGTTTGCAGCTCCTGTGGGTGCCACAGTCAGTCCCAGGTCACTTCATGAAGGGCCCCGATGGACCTGAGAACCTGGGCAGGATTGCTGTGGGGCAGCCTGGGCCCTGGAGCTGTGACCCTGGGCAGTCCTGGTGTCCTCACAGCATCACGGGCGGGGGCAGCCAGGAGGGCACGGAGGACCAAGCTCTCCACGGCCTCGTCAGGGGCTCTGCCCTGTTTGCTGACTGTTGGCTATTATGCCTTTGCTTGTTTGGGCTTAGAAAGCTGACTTCCTCCTCATTCTGGCTCCTCCTGTTGGGTCAGGGCTCAGAGCGCAGCTGGGGCTCAGTGGGCACAGGTGGGCTGCCCTGTCCCCAGCCTGGGGCCCAGGCCTCCTCAAGCTTCGCTGAGTGCGGTGTGGCTCTCGTTGTCTGTAATGGAATCACAGCTCCCACCCCTGCTTCCCTCTGTCTCCCCCACGCCCTCTTGTCTGCCTATACCCGTCCCCGCCCCCTCGCTCACCTGCTGGGCACCCACCTCTCTTCTCCAGCCCCTGGTGCCCAGCAGTTCTGCTTTCTCCTCTCCACCCGGGCAGGCGGCCTGGGCATCAATCTGGCCACAGCAGACACGGTCATCATCTATGACTCGGACTGGAATCCGCACAATGACATTCAGGTCTGTGGTCCTGATGCTAGATTGCCGAACCCTTGTGAGCCCCTCGCTGCCCCGAGTTTTGTGGGTCTTCCTTCCTTCCCCTCTGCCCCCCCCCCCCAGTGTCTCAGGGCTCACTTTCTCCTGGGCCAGCCCGTGGAGTCTCAGCCCCAAGAGGGGCCTTGCGAGGCGAATGGAGGCTCTGCCCACCCCTCCAGGTCCTCAGTTGTACAAAGGAAGAAGCAGGCCCAGAGAAGGCAGGGGATGTGTCCAAGGACACACAGCAATGTGTTTGGCTGCTAACCCCTGGTCTGTCCCATCACCCTCAGGACCAAGGCCATGAGAGAGACAGGATGAGGGAATCAGTCTTGAGACCCAAAGGGGGCCAGTTTAGGATGGGACAGGAAGACAGAGTGGGGGGACAAGGCCTGCTGAGGCCTGGGGGGGGGGAGATGGAGGAGGGGCAGATGAAGCTATTGAGGAAGGATAGGAAGTTTGCGAGGTTAGGGGCCGTGGGAGCAGAGACACAACCTACTGTCCCCAGGCCATCCCACTTGGGGCCGGGACACACACACATACACTTGTGCTCGGGCATAAACACAAGCTTGTGTCTGATACACAGCTTGTGTGTTCACCTACACACAGTCACCTACAAAGTTTGATTACACTGTGTCACTGCATGCAGGGACCCAAAGCACAGAGCCTCGGCCTCGTATCAGTCACCCTGCACAGCTTCCAGGCCTTGCCGCCCTTAAGACGCGGTCATGCATCTCCAGCAGTCCCGTATTGGCTCACTCCCCATGACCTTCTCCTCTGTGGCTTGTCTACATCCAGCTAGCTCCCTTGCCATGCTGCCCCTCACACACACCCCCCTCTGCATCCCTGCAGTCACGCTTAGTTCTGGGTGCACAGGCACCCGGACCCACATGAGATTGTGCAGTCAGGAAGTGAGCGCAGCGACCCTTGATGTGTGCACATCTCCATACGGAGTTCCATGGCCCGTCCCACGGCCTATCCCACACAGAACGTATTCATGCGCATGATTGCATGCCTCCGCCCTCCCCCTGCCCCCCACACGGTGCCCGGCCATGTGCTCCCCACCCTCGGGCGAGCCCTGGGTGCTGAGCTTGCAGGTTGTCCCCAGGCCTTCAGCCGAGCCCATCGCATCGGGCAGAACAAGAAGGTGATGATCTACCGCTTCGTGACGCGGGCCTCGGTGGAGGAGCGCATCACGCAGGTGGCCAAGCGCAAGATGATGCTCACCCACCTGGTGGTGCGACCGGGCCTGGGGTCCAAGTCGGGCTCCATGACCAAGCAGGAGCTGGATGACATCCTCAAGTTTGGCACTGAGGAACTCTTTAAGGATGACGTAGAGGGTGGGTGTCCAGGCCATGAGAGCATTGGGGTGGGGCTGCCTGAGACACACCCATCCCAGGGCCCGCCCCCACACCCGTTCTCCCGCCCCCCAGCCTCTGCTCCTCCCTCCCTGTCTCCCGCCGGGGTGGGCAGGGCCTTCCAGGTCTGCAGCCCTCTGCCTCTGCCCTACAGGCATGATGTCTCAGGGCCAGAGGCCCATCACGCCCATCCCTGATGTCCAGTCCTCCAAAGGGGGCGCCCTGGCCGCCAGCGCGAAGAAAAAGCATGGCAGCACCCCGCCAGGTAGGGCCAGCGCAGCCTAGCCCCCGCGCCGCCTGTGCTAGTGACTGCGCCTGGAGAAGAAGGGGTCCCCCCCCCGCTTCACCTGTCTGGCGGTGTTGCGTTCCTTGACCCCCCACTGCATGCCCACGGACTGTTAGTGGGTGGACAGTGGGGCTGTTGCGGTGCGGGTTCACTCTGGGGCCCAGGCTTTCCCGCTGCAGCCCTGGCGAGGACTGGGAGGAACCATGGTCTGAGTCTGTTCCCATTCCCGTGGAGCCCCGTGGCTGGACCTTGCTGGGAACCCCCTGTCCCCCGTCTTATCCCCTGCTCTGTATCTGTCTGCTCACAGGTGACAACAAGGACGTAGAGGACAGCAGCGTGATCCACTATGACGATGCGGCCATCTCCAAGCTGCTGGACCGGAACCAGGACGCCACAGACGACACAGAGCTGCAGAATATGAACGAGTACTTGAGCTCCTTCAAGGTGGCGCAATACGTGGTTCGGGAGGAGGACGGTGTGGTAAGTCTGCTGGCCACCAAGGCCCTGCCCACGGCCCCCAGTCCGGGGCCCGCCCCCACCATAACCCCGCCCCCACCATAACCCCGCCCACAGTAGCTCCGCCCCCTCCGCGGACCTATTCTGCATACAACAAATGGTTTAGGGATATGGTCTGGTGGTCAAGCCCTTCCCAGCTCTGCCCGGTGCCCCTGTAGCTCCGTGCCCAGTGCCATCAGGACCCCGAGGACCACATCCTCTTCCAGGACACACAAGCACCCCACCCACCACACCTGTCCACCCAGAAAACCCCTTTTGTCCTCCAAGACCAGCTCCTGGGGCTCTCTTCCTCAGCTCCCAGTCCCTTCCACAAAGACTCTGGGTGCAAATTGTCCTTCCACATGCCCTTTTATTTTTGTTTTTGTTTTATTTTTTTGAAACCGGAGGCTCCCTGAGGGCAGGGTTGGTGCTTTTTCTACTCTGTACTCCTACGGCACCTGACACAAAGCCATGAAATACTTGGGGAGTGAATGAACGAATGGATGAATGTATGGATGAAGGATGTTGACTGTGATGGGAACAGAAAGCAGGGCAGATCCAGGAAGGCTTCCTGGAGTAGACAGGTTTTCTAATTCGTCCTCGAGGCCCTAAATGTGAGATATGGTGGAGGCAGCATGAGGCTTCCCGGTGGGTAGAGGTGCCCACCAGTGGACCCCGTCCCTGCTCTTACTAAGCCCCCGGGGGCCTGTGTCTGCAGGAGGAGGTGGAACGGGAGATCATCAAGCAGGAGGAGAATGTGGACCCCGACTACTGGGAGAAGCTGCTGCGGCACCACTACGAGCAGCAGCAGGAGGACCTGGCCCGCAACCTGGGCAAGGGCAAACGCATCCGCAAGCAGGTCAACTACAACGACACGTCCCAGGAGGACCAGGGTGCGTGTCTGGGCTCGGGCTCGGGCTCAGGCTTGGGAGGGTGTGGTGGTTCAGGGGCGGAGGGCCTTGGCAGAGGATTCTGACAGGTCGGGGAGGGCATCCCATGGCAGGAAGCCCCTGGGGGCTGGAGAGCAGGAGCTGTGTGGGTATGGCCTAAACTGGGAGCCCTTAGGAGGGCTTCCTGGAGAAGGGGGGCTTGAGGGTGGTGTGACCTCAGGCTGCCTCAGTTTCCCTACCTGTAAAATACAGCTGATAGTGGTCTAACACCTTAATAGTGTCGGGTTGTTGGCTTTATTAAATGAGCTCACAGGAAGGTGGTTTTCGTGGTCCCTGTTATTGGGCTTCAGTGCAGGGCCTTAGTGTGGCCCAGAGTCTAGGGGCCTTCGGTGTGCTCTGCCTGCACAGCTCACTCTGTGCCCCTCTGCCGGGACCCCCAGAGTGGCAGGACGAGCTCTCGGACAACCAGTCCGAATATTCCATTGGCTCCGAGGATGAGGATGAAGACTTTGAGGAGAGGCCGGAAGGGCAGAGTGAGTCATGGTGCTGGTGACCCTGGGCTGGGGCCAAGGCTGAGTGTTGGGGAGCTGATGGCCAGGCTGGGGTACTCTGGAGTCATCAGGACAGGCTTGAGGGCAGCTTTGGAGGTCGTCCTGAGGGGTCCCAGTCCTGGGCGAGTTGGTGGATAGGATAGAGTCAGGATGCTCTGGGTCCTGCTAAAAGGTTATGGTGGGACTGCTCCCCAGGTGGTCGGCGACAATCCAGGAGACAGCTGAAGAGTGACAGGGACAAGCCCCTGCCGCCTCTTCTCGCCCGCGTTGGAGGCAACATTGAGGTTGGGGCCCATCTGCGCTCCCACATTCCCAGCTCCCCTTCCCTCAATTTATCTTGTCCCCTCTCAGAACAAAGAGCTCACCCCTGCTGCCACCCCTGGGGGATGGAGGATAGGTGGGGTCTTCCCAGGGTCACACCACGTAGAGGTGGGTTGGGGCAAACCCTGGGTCTGGGGTCCCCCCTCTGTGTCCTGCCCCAGCTGGCGATGCCTGCCTTCTCTCTGCCCTCTCCCTGCTGCCTTCCCCCATGCCTTGTCCCCATGCCTGAGTCCTCTGCGCTTCACTCCCCACCTCTCCCAGGTGCTGGGCTTCAACGCCCGGCAGCGGAAGGCCTTTCTGAACGCCATCATGCGCTGGGGCATGCCCCCCCAGGACGCCTTCAACTCCCACTGGCTGGTGCGGGACCTCCGAGGGAAGAGCGAGAAGGAGTTTAGGTAAAGGCTGAGGACGTGGCTCAGGATGTGGCCCAGGACGTGTCTGTCCCCTCCGCAGGGGTCAGGCTCCAGCTGGGCGAGCCAGCGCCGTGGGCAGCATTTCTGCTCCTGCCAGGCTCAGGGCACCTGGAGAATTCACTACCATCTGGTTTCTGGGTGGCTGGGGTCCAGGCCTGAGCAGGGCTGCTTTGCAGAAGGCGCTGCCTGGCCGCCTCCCCGGAGCAGCTGTGCTAACAGAAGCGAGAAGGATGCGGGTTATCCAGGGCGAGGGCTGTCCTGAGAGGGTGCCCTGCCCGACGAGGCCCCCTCTGCCCTTCCCTGGGGGTGTGAGCCAGGAGGCCTGGCTGGGAGGCAGGGGATTGGGTGATGATTCCAGCCTGGAGGTCTCCCTGGGGGTCCTGCCAGTCCCCGCAGAGGGTCCTTGCTGGCCCCCCACTCCCTGAGCCCCAGTCCCCCCCATCCCAGAGCCTATGTGTCCCTCTTCATGCGGCACCTGTGTGAGCCGGGGGCTGATGGCGCGGAGACCTTTGCGGATGGCGTGCCCCGTGAGGGGCTCTCGAGGCAGCACGTGCTCACGCGCATCGGCGTCATGTCACTGGTTAGGAAGAAGGTGGGTGAGTCGGCTTTTACTGGGTCCTTTCTTGTGGCTGCCTGTGGCCCTGGCAAGCTCCTGGGGGGTCAGTGGGCAGAAGGCAAGTCCTGGCTCAGGGTCACACAACTGCCTGGGCTCTGAGCCAGGCCAGAGGGACTGGCCCAGAATGCCTCTCAGAGTGCAGTGTGTGAGAGACCAGGATCAGGCCACAGGGCAGGGGACACAGGGAGATTCGGGTTGGTGTGGGGCCTGGCCTGAGCATTTGTGGTCATAAGTACTTCTGGCTTGGCCAGCCTTGGGCAGAGGTGTCATTTACCATAAGCCTGGGACACCCCCAGTTGCACTGGCGGCTCTGGGGCCCTCACACCAGACCCGTGAGCTTCCTCCCTCCCTTCCTGTCGACCCCAGGTGCAGGAGTTTGAGCACGTCAACGGGAAGTACAGCACCCCGGACTTGATCCCGGAGGGGTCCGAGGGCAAGAAGCCGGGCGAGGTCATCTCCTCGGATCCCAACACACCAGTGCCCGCCAGCCCCGCTCACCTTCTGCCCACCCCACTGGGCCCGCCAGGTCTGAGATCAGATGAGCAGCGGAGAGCACCTGCTTGGGTTGTGGGAGGTGGCAGGCCCCTGGAGACCCCGAGTCCTCTGCACACCCCACAAAAAACGGCTGCCCTTCCTCCCAAAGATTCTGCCTGCAGCAGCATTGCTCTCCTGAGAATTTTCTTTCTTTCTTTCTTTTTTAAGATCTCATTTATTGATTTTACAGAGAGAGGAATTGGAGGGGTGAGAAGTATCAACTCATAGTTGCTTCACTTTAGTTGTTCATTGCTCGCATGTCATTTGTGCCTTGATCGGACAAGCCCAGGGTCTCGAACCAGCAACCTCAGTGTTCCAGGTCGATGCTTTACCCACTGTGCCACTACAGGCCAGGCAGACTTTTGCTTTTTCAATGACAGCTTTGAGATGTGATTTACATATCATGACATTCATTCTTCAAAAGTGTACTATTGGGTAGTTTCTAGTGTATTTCACAGGCATGTGCTGCTGTCAGCTCCAGAGTATTTTATCACCCCTCCTTCCCAGATGAACACATACCTATTAGCAGTCTTTAGCATCCCCAGTGCCTGGCAACCACAAATCTTTCTGTGCCTCTAGATTTGCCTGTTCTGGACATCGCTTGTAAATGAAGTCATCCAATATGTGGCCCTTTATGCCCGGCTTCTTTCTCTCAGCATAATGTTCTCAAGGTCCATCCATGTTGTAGTGTGTCTGCATTTAATTCCTTTCCCTGGCCGCGTAATATTCACTGGGTGGGTAGACCACGTTCTGTTTGTCCATTCATCGTCAGCTGGTGGAGTTGGGGTGCTTTCCTCTTTCTGGCTGTTGTGGACAACATCGCTGTGAACATTGGGGTTTCAGTTCTCCTGTGTTTTTGTTTCTCTTGGGTGCACGGCTGGGATTGGCACCTCCGGGTTCCTTTCTGAGGAACCGCTGGCCTGTTTTCACAGTTACCACACCATTCTGTTTCGCCGGCTGTATTTGAGGGTTTCGAGTTTCCCCACATCCTCACCAGCATTTGTTCTCTGGCTTTTGGCTTCAGGCTATTGTAATGAATGGGAAGTGGTTCTCACTACGGGCCATTAGTCCATCTTTTTGGAGAAAGGTCTTTTCAGGTCCTTTGTCCGTCTTGAATGAGTTTATTTCAATCTGAGTGTCTTTTTGGTGACCTGTGTATTTGTTTGGGCAAAGCAGCTTCTCTCAGGTGGACCTCTCGGGCCCCGGGCAGACCTGAGGTGTCTTCCCTAGGTGACAGATGAGGCCCCGAGAGGCATGGGCCCCCGAGGACATCCTGCTTCTGGACACAGTGCACCCTCTAGAGGTGGACACTCCTGGGTTTGCTTCCTGACCCTGTGTGATTTTAGGCTCAAGTCACCTGTGAGCCTGTTGTCTCCCCTGTGGTGTGGGACGGGACACTGCACACTTCCCAGGGCTGTTGGCAGCACATGAGTCACCGGTACGCCATGTGCTGGGAACTGACTCGGTGTGGAGGAGGCACCCGGCTGGTCAGCCAGCCTGAACCCTGGACCTCGGACGTTGGCTCCCAGCCCGGGCCTCCATCCACCTCACTTCCCTGCTTCCAGATGGGGGCCCCGTGGTGTGCGGCCCTGCCTGTCAGTCCCTGGCTTTGGCGTCACTGGGCCCAAGGGCCTCCCAGAATCCCCACATCGCAGGCCTGGCCTGGGCTCTCTGGCTCCCCTGGGGGTCCTGTCCTCCTACTGGACGTGCCTGGTCTAGAGGGCGCCCCCTACAGGCCAGACCCTTCTCTCCTCTCTGGTGTCCCTGTCTCCGGCCCGTGCCCACACGTCTCACCTCTCCCTCTTCATCTTTCAGACAAAATGGAAGCCCAGCTGGGCTACGTGGACGAGAAGGAGCTGGGGGTGTCGAAGCCTAAGAAGCCTCCAGAAGTCCAGGTTTGGACGGTGCTGGTGTGTGGGGCCCCTGGTGGACGTGGGGTGAAGGGCTGGGTCTGGGGGCCTCCTCCAGCCTTGCCCAGAACCTTCTTCTGGCTCCAAGTTTGGGCCTCTGAGTTTGGAGGAGCAGGTTGGGAGCCAGGAGAGTGGGTCCCAAGCCCAGTGCCCATTCCTTGTCTTCCACTCCTGTTGAGACCCAACCCGTCACCCGTAGGCCTTGCCGACCACCCTGGACAGAGTAGAGGGTGAGGACAAGCACGAGACCTCAGATGGCAAGGAGAGGGCCCGAGAGGAGCGCCCAGAGGAGACGGAGAAGGCCCAGCCCTCCCCGGAGCAGCTGCCGAAAGGTGAGGGCTCCCCTTGGTCACCCGCCCCCGAGCAGCCTCTAGCCTCATCAGCCTGCGCTGGAGCACGGCGGCCAGGCTGGGCTTCATTCCATGGCTCCCTGGCCACGTGGGGGATTGTGCTTGCTCTGTCCTCACGCGTCTGACCCCGGGGAGAGCTGGGGGCTTGGTTCTCTCCTCGTGGGCATCCACTTTTCCTACTGTACAGAGTTTGGGGGCTTTCTTTTTGTGTGACAGAGACAGACAGAGACAGATAGGGACAGACAGACAGGAACAGAGAGAGATGAGAAACATCAGTTCTTCATTGCGGCACCTTAGTTGTTCATTAATTGCTTTCTCATATGTGCATTCACTGGTGGGCTACAGCAGACTGAGTAACCCCTTGCTCAAGCCAGCGACCTTGGGCTCAAGCTGGTGAACTTGCTAAACCAGATGAGCTCGTGTTCAAGCCGACGACTCCGGGGTCTTGAACAGGGTCCTCCGCCTCCCAGTTGGACGCTCCATCCACTGCACCACCGCCTGGTCAGGCTCGTGGGCTTTCTTTTTACTAGTGATTGCCTTGTGGTCTAAACACCTGAGTCTGTATGGGATCATTTTATATGATATCGTCAAAACCTGTTTTCTGACTGGATGGCTTAATGTGGTCAGATTTTGCAGACGCTCACGTGTGCTTGAAAATAACATCTCTTCTGTAAGTTGCTAAGCGTGAGTTTCTGCTTCAGTAATGCTTGTTGTGTTGTTTGGAGTTTTATGTCCTTACTCGTTTTTGGTTTGCTTTGATCAGTCAAGTCTGAGGGACTGAAAATCTTTCACTACGATTGTGAGTTAAGTTTCTCTCTCCTCGTAAGGCCACATGTGGCTCCGTGCTGTTGGAGGTGAGGCTGTGAGGCGGGCACCAGTTCAGTTGTATTTCTATTTTTCTGATGAAGTGTGCCTCTGATTCTTATGTAATGGCTTGGCTTTAGTCCTCCTGATACGTTTTGCTTTAAGGTTTATTTAGGCTTATTTAGATTCGTCTTTTGTTGGGTGTGCAGTCAGTATTTCTGTTTCTGTCCCTTTAGTTTAAAAATACATATAAATAACAGCTTTATTGTGATATAATTCACATTCTGCACAATTTAAAATGCATCATTCTGTTGTTTGTAGTATGTTCACAGAGTTGTGCAACCATCAGCACAATTAATTTTAGAACAGTTTTTTCTTTCTTTTGAGGAAGGGAGAGAGAGGGTGAGAAGCATCAATTCGTAGTTGCTTTTCCTTTAGTTGTACATTGACTGCTTCTCGTATATGTCTTGACTGGGGTGAGCCAGTGTTCCCTTGCTCAAGCCAGTGATCTTGGGCTTTGCATGCCAGCAACTTTTTGGGCTCAAGCTGGAGAGCTTTGGGATCGGGCGGACAATTCCACTGCTCAAGCCAGAGACCCCGTGCTGATTGATGAGCCCCCCCCCCTCCCGCTCAGAGCCCGCGACCTTGGGGCTTTGAACTGGCCACCTCAGCATTCCAGGTCGACACTTTATCCACTTCACCACCATGGGTCAGTCAGTTTTAGAACTTGTCATGATTCCAAAAAGAAACCCTGCACCCATTAGCTGTCACTCTCCATTTCCTCCCCCCTGCTTCCCCCCCCCCTCCCCCCCCCCCCCCCCCCCGCCAGCCTCTGGCAACCACAAATCTACTTTCTGTCTGTATGGATTTGCCTATTCTGGGCCTTTCTTGTAAATAGAGTCATAAAACATGAGTCCTTTGTTTCTGGCTATACTTAGAATAGCATAGTGTTTTCAAGGTTCATCCACGTTGTAGCACGTGTCAGTACTTTGTTTCTTTTATGGCTCAGTCACATTCTCTTGTGTGGGTCGACCACATTTTGTTTATCCGTTTCTCAGTTGATGGACATTTGGGTTGTTGCTAATTTTTGGCTCTGCGAAGAAGAACCGCTACTATGAACATTTGTATACTTTGTGTGTGTGTGGACACAGGCTTTAGTTCTTTTAGGTAGGAGTGGAAGTGTGGTATTATATGGCAACTTTTCTGTTTAATATTTGGAGGGACCTCCGGAATGTTTTCAGTAGCAGCTGTGCTGTTTTCTGTTCCCACCGGCAGCGGAGGGTTCCAGCTTCACGTCCTGGCCAGATACTTGTCATTTATCTCTCTTTTATGGTAGCCATCCCAGTGGGTGAGGAGTGGGATCTCAAGTGATTTTGATAAAGATGTTGAGCATCTTTTCACGTGCTTGTTGGCCATTTGCATATCTTTGTTGGAAAAAATATCTTTTCAGACCCTTTGCCCATTTTTTTTTTTATTGATTGACTTTTTTAGCTAGAGAAGAAGGGAGATTGAGAGAGAGAGAACAAGAACTATCGGTCCGTTCCTGTCCCTGACCAGAGAGCAAACTAGCAACCTCTGTGGTTTGAGCTGATGTTCTAACCAACCAAGCTATCTGGCCAGGGCCCCTTTGCCCATTTTTAAATTGGACTGTTTGTCTTTATTATTGAGTTGCAAGAATGCTTTGTAGCTACATGTACCTTATCGGAGTTATAACTTTGCAAGTATTTTCTCCTGTTCCTGTAATTTTAATCTATCTGTGTATAGCAGGATTCGTTATCTTAAATCTAATCATAGAATCTCTACCTATTAGCTGGCAAGTTTAATTCCTTTACATTTATTGTAATAGTGAGATTATTTTAATGAATTTCTACCGTGTTACCGTGGGCTTTATTACCTTTGCGTTTTCTTCTTCTTTTTTTCCTCCTCCTCTGCTGCCTCTTAGATTGATCAAGTTTTCTTTATATATACCTTTCCCCCTTGGCTCCTTTGGAAGGTTTCTAGTCCGTTCTATTTTGTACTTCTAAAGTTTTTGTATGTACCTCTCCTGAATCCTATGAGGACTGCTAGGCAACTTGAACTCTAACCCACGCTCTTTCCATCTTCCCTGTACTCTATCTGTTGCTCGGTGTTTTAGTTTCAACTTGTTTTAATCCCCAGATTGGCTATTAGGCTTACTTCTAAATTGTTAATCCCTATGTAGACCTTTCCACATTCTTAGCAGTTCTGTGTTTGCTTGTCTGTTCGCTGCTGCTTCCTAATGTGCCACGTCCTAAAGCATACCCCATTTTAATGATGCTTCCAGCAGATTTATGTGAAGGGCACATTTCTTTGTTGTGTGCAAAATTCAAGGTGGATAGGGGTTTCTCCTCACCATTTTGGAAATGTTAATTCCTTCTGGCTTTCTTTGTGGTTGTGCTGCTGAGGAAGACTCCTCTTAGGGTAATTGTTGCTTTTATAGGAAATCTGCCTTTTCTGTTATTTTCTAACACCAAAAGACCACTTTTAAGATATTGTGTTTGTGTTTGATGATGCGTATTTTTACAGCCATGAAATTTTTTATTCATCCTACTTCTGGACTGTGATTCTTTTTTTTTTTTTTTCTGAAGCTGGAAATAGGGAGAGACAGTCAGACAGACTCCCGCATGCACCCGACCGGGATCCACCCGGCACGCCCACCAGGGGCGATGCTCTGCCCACCAGGGGGTGATGCTCTGCCCCTCCGGGGCGTCACTCTGTTGCGACCAGAGCCACTCCAGCGCCTGGGGCAGAGGCCAAGGAGCCATCCCCAGCGCCCGGACCATCTTTGTTCCAATGGAGCCTCGGCTGCGGGAGGGGAAGAGAGAGACAGAGAGGAAGGAGAGGGGGAGGGGTGGAGAAGCAGATGGGCGCTTCTCCTGTGTGCCCTGGCCGGGAATCGAACCCGGGACTTCTGCACGCCAGGCCGACGCTCTACCACTGAGCCAGCTGGCCAGGGCCTGGACTGTGATTCTTAAAGATGAATATTATGTCTTTCATCAATTGTATCAATAGGTAAATTTCTGGTCACTCTTGCTTTGAATATTGTCTTGGTCCCCATTATGTTTTTTTTTTTCCTGCCATTCCTGTTGCTGGTCAGTTCTTTCATTCATCCGAGTAGTGTACAGAGGTGGGAAAATGTCAGCTGACAGTTGTGTGTACGCAAAACACAGAGTTAATAAAGCTGTTGTAATAATCATGACTTGTGTGTCTTTTTCCGTACGCACAACTCTCAACGGACTTTTGCCCACCCCTGTGTATTGAAGGCTTGCCATGTGTTACTTTCTTAGGTACTGGGGTCACAAAATGAACTGAAAGAGCAAAAGCCTCTTTGACATGAAATTTTTATTTTAGTGGGGGAGACAGGCAATCAGCAAAAAACGGAAGTGTGTTTTGTTCAAACAGAATAGACTCCAAATGCAATAAAGAAGGGAAAGCATATACAAAATTAGCAAAGACGGGCTGATGTGTCTTAACACATCTTTTACTTCTTTGATGTTTCCCATCTCTCCACAAGAATTTCTTTTTAAGCCTGACCAGGCAGTGGCGCAGTGGATAGAGCGTTGGACTGGGATGCGGAGAACCCAGGTTCAAGACCCCGAGGTCGCCAGCTTGAGCACGGGCTCATCTGGTTGGAGCAAAGCTCACCAGCTTGGACGCAAGGTCACTGGCTTGAGTAAGGGGTCACTCGGTCTGCTGAAGGCCCGCGGTCAGGGCACATATGAGAAAGCAATCAATGAACAACTAAGGTGTTGCAACCAAAAACTGATGATTGATGCTTCTCATCTCTCTCCTTTCCTGTCTGTCTGTCCCTATCTAATATCCCTCTCTCTGACTCTGTCTCTGTAAAAAAAAAAAAAAAAAAAAAAAAAATTCTTTTTAAGATTTTATTTATTGATTTTACAGTGAAAGGAAAGGGATAGCGAGAACATCAACTCATAGTTACTTCACTTTAGTTGTTCATTGATTGTTTGTCATATATACCTCGACTGGGTAAGGCCAGGGTTTGGAATCGGCAACCTCAGCATCCCAGGTTGATGCTCTATCCCCAGGCTCTTGGCAGGCTCTGCAAGGCTTTCTGAGTCATCCTGAGATCTAGCTTCAGCTCCTGTTTTCTGTGCACAGTGGTAGGTTTTTAACCTACCCATTTGTATCATTTTCTGTGGCTGTGAAACAAATTATATTACAAATTTAGCTGTGGAAAACAACACCTGTTTGTTAGGTCATAGTTTTGAGGCTCCAAAGCCTAGCGTGGTGTGGCTGGGCTTTCTGCTCAGGGTCTCGCGGGACTGAAATCAAGTTCTCATTTGGAGGCAGGGGGGAGGGGCAATCTGCTTCCAGGTCCATCATTGTTGTTGGCTGACTTTGGCTACTTGAGGTTGGAGGACTGAGGTCTTGTTTCCTCACACTGCCAGCTGGGGGCTGTCCTCCACACCCAGCAGCTGCCGGTGCTCCCAGGTATGGGCCCACTCTATCTCTAAGGTAGCCATGATGCCCTGGGTTTGCCTTGTGCTTCGGATCTCTGTCGTCCTTTTCAGTGACCAGTCTGAGAAAACTGTTTTTAAAGGGCTGGTGTGGCCCTTGCCGGTAGCTCAGGAGATTGGAGCTTTGTCTCAATACGCCAAGATTGCAGGTTCAATACCGGCCAGGGCACATACAGGAATCAAAGAATGAATGCATAAGCAAGTGGAAAAACAAATTGATGTTTCTCGCTCTCAAATCAATAAAAATAAATTTAAAAGGTTGAACCCAGCACGTATGTGGACCTGACCATCATGCCAAGCTTGTTCTCTGGGGCCAGGCAATCTTAGAGGACATCTTAGAAATCCACAATGGAAATATTTAGTGATAATAGTTGTCTCTTTTATGTCTCAACGTTTTATCTGGCTTTTCCAGTTTTTTTTTGTCTTGTCTTTTCCTGTGGATTCTCTTTCTGTTTCTCTCTCTGGCAGGTAGATAATTGATTTGTTTTCTTTTTTATTTTTATTCAGTGAAAGGAGGGGAAGCAAGGAGACAGACTCCTTCATGCGCCCGAATGGGATCCACCCAGCAAGCCCACTAGGGGGCAATGTTCTGTTCATCTGGGGCCCTTGCTCCATTGCTTAGCAACTGAGCCCTTCTTAGTGCCTGAGGTGGAGTCTGTGGAGCCACCTAGGTGCCCAGGGCCAACTCGCTTCAATTGAGCCATGGCTGCAGGAGGGGAAGAGAGAGAGAGAGAGAGAGAGAGAGAAGCAAAGGGGAGAGGGTTGGAGAAGCAGATGGTCGCTTCTCCTGTATGCTCTTACTGGGAAATGAACCTGAGACTTCCACACACTGGACATTCTACTGCTGAGCCAACCAGCTAGGGCTGATAATTATTTTCTGCTTTTGGCTGGGTGCAAATTCATCAGAGATTCTTTTATCCATGGGAACCCATGTCACCAGTCTACAGGAATGTCCCCCTTCTATTTCCTGAAGCCCAAGGCCCTGTGGTCTCACTGGGGGTTTTGTCAGGCTGGGACCAGTCTCTATGGCCTCTCCTTGCTGGGGTGGCGCAGAGGGGACAGTACGGCCTCTACAGCCCCCTTTGCGTTAGGTGTGGAGCCACTTCATTCCACGTGGGAGCCAGGCTTCCTCAGCCTGGCCGTGGGCCTGCGGGTGGAGCTTTCTCTCTCCCTCAGAGGGCACAGTGTTTGGGGGGCACTGGTTTAATTCCAGTTCTTTGCATCACTGGGGCTTGAAGCCTCATCCTCCCTGTCTGGCTGGGGAGAGATGGCCCGAGCCCTCCAGCCCGCTTCCTGGTGTCCACTTCCCGCCCACCGGGCCCTGCTCGGGCTTCTTAGCTTCTGTTCTCATTTATGGCACCCGGCCATCTCCTTTTCTTCTCGGGAGCTCATATGTGTGCTTCTTCAGTGCGATGATGAGAGTTTGCCTGATGTTTCAGGCGCTTGTAAGAGGGGTTGTGTGTTATCAAAGGTGCACGTCGCCCGGAATGTTAGTGCCACGGTTATTGTTGTGGGAGGGAGGATCTCGGGGCCGTGCCTGGAGGAGTTCAGGCCAGGGTGCTGCTGGGGCGGGGGTGATGGTGGGGGCCCTGTCCCCGCCCCGCCTCCCTCGACATCTCCTGGGTGGCACCTGTAGGCTCCTCAGTAAAATGATGGAGAGGGGCCTGTATGTGGCTAAACAGTTCTGGCCACCAGCCCGGAGTCCGCTCTGCCCTTCCCGGACCCCTTCCCACCTCACAAACACCCCTTGTCTTGCAGAAGAAGGGCTTCCTGAGAAGGAGAAAATTCTGGATAAGCTGGAGCTGAGCCTGATTCACAGCCGAGGGGACAGCAGTGATTACAGGCCAGGTCTGGGGCTCTTGTGTGCGCTCTGCCCTGTGTCCCCTGGTCTCTCGAAGGTGCTATCTGGACCCTGTTGGGACTTCAGCCTTCTGGGCACCGTCCCCTCGGCTCTAGGCCCCAGCTAGAGCTGGGGGGTGGGAGCCTGGACTCACGAGCTCCACTTGGGACTGACCCCCGTCCGCTCTCCTGACTCCTCCATGGCCACCACCGGGAGGAAGGAGGGCTGGCGGTAGAGCTTGACCTGGAGCATCGGGGCTCAGCGGGAAGCTTGGTGTGCCTCCAGGTGCTGGGATGTTCTGGAGCAGGTGTGCTCTGCTCAGACCCCGTGCTGTCATTCTCAAACATAAGCCACACTTTTCACAGGGCCGTCCCCCTGTTCCCAGGTGGTCCTGACTTGGCGAGGAAGGGGCCCCCGGGCGGGGAGCCAGCCCTGCCTGTGTGGACGTAGAGAGGGGGCAGCTGGCTTGTCCACTTAAAGTTCGCCTCTGCAGTGGTCTCCTGGAGGATGGCGAGATGTGTTTTCCACTTGCCTTTGGGCCCCCAGCACTTGGCAGAGAGAGGCCTCTGGGCAGCGCCTTTTGGATGGATGAATGAGTGCGGGTCTGTCCTCCCACAGATGATACCAAAGTTGAGGAGAAGGAGCCCATTGAAACACAGCAAAATGGTGACAAAGAAGAAGATGAAGAGGGGAAAAAAGAAGACAAGAATGGGAAGTTTAAGTTCATGTTCAACATTGCAGATGGAGGCTTCACAGGTATTGGGGTGGAGTGGTTGGTGTCATAGCCTTCCTGGCTGTGTGGGTCCTGGGAGTCTGGGCAGATGGTTATTTTATACTAAAGTGTGAATGGTTGATAAGAGTTCACTGTATAACATTTTCTAGCAATGCTGAACCTCTAGGGATGGGAAGATATTGGGTAGTGAGGGGATCCTGGGCCCACCTCTGTGAGGGACTGTGGGGCACCTCATTCTGTTCCCCTTGGCTGGCTTCCCAGAGCTGCACACACTGTGGCAGAATGAAGAGCGTGCTGCTGTGTCCTCGGGGAAAATCTACGACATCTGGCACCGGCGCCATGACTACTGGCTGCTGGCAGGCATCGTGACGTATCCTTGGCTAAGCCCGGCTGGGCAAGACTCTGGTCTGGTCCTCTGTGGACCTCTGCGTAGGATGTGAGGCGTGTGGGGTGAGGAGTCAGGAGCCACTGCTTCTGACCAGATCAAAGGCCCTTTGCTGGTGATGATGATGGTGATGATGGTGATTATGATGGTGATGGTAGTGATGGAGATGATGATGATGATGGTGATGATGATGATGATGGTGATGATAATGACCATAGCCACAGCTCATTCCTTCACCCTCAATATTCGCTCCACCTCACAGCAGCTTTCCACGAGGGGCACTACATGGTCCCTGTTATTCAGAGGAGGATACAGTTGCTCAGAGAAGCCAAGTGACTTGCCCAGAGACACACAGCTAATAAGTCATAGCCCATTTATCTGACTACACAATAAATGCTCCTCTTACACAACACAGACCTTACCTTGTCCCGGTAGTGACACCTGAAGGCTGCTTCATGATTTACGAGGGCTTGCATTCATTCATTCATCACTCATTCACTCATCCAATCTTCAGTCTCATCTCTATCGATCACCTGCCATGTGCCAGGAATGGAGGTTGCGGCTGTGAGCAAACCAGCCCCTAATCCTGTCTACCCGGAACTCACATCCCACTGGGGTAGGTGGTGAACTCTCTGAGTTAGCAAAGTGTGCGGTTCAGCGGAACCCAGTAGGGCAGGGAAGGGGCACAGGGAGCATTTGGGGTGGGGTTGCATTTCCAGCGGGATGGTTAGGGAAGGTGATGTTTGAGACCTCCAGGGGGCAAGGAGAAGGCAGCTATCTGGGGACAGTCCCCCAGCAAAGCTGGCGGTCCTGAGAGCCTTGAGTGCAGCTGTTTGTCATGACGAACGGCGGATGTTGTTGGCAGGCGTTGCCAGGCCATTCCTGCAAGGAGCCAGAGAGGGAATGTCTCAGGTTTTGCAGGGTGACCACCCTGCTTCACCATGGTGGCCAAAGTAGCCGCTGACAGTGCAGACACCAGTGAGTGCGCCCATGTTCCGATAAAACTTTATTTACAAAACCAGCCTGTGGGCTGTAGTTGACTGATCCCTGTCATGGAGGTGAAGGTGTAGAAACCCTGACTCTGCCTCTCATAACTGAGGGTCCGTGGGCAAGATAACATTGTGCCCCCTGTTCCCTCAGGAGGCTTTGGGGAGGACCCTCCCCCACTTCTCCCCTGCTTTGGGCCGGCCATCAATCCCTGGCTCCCCTTGGTTTGCAGCTACATTACCCCAGTCTTCCCCAGTGTTGGTGTGTCTGTGTCCAAATTTCTTCTTTATAAGAGGACACAAGTTACAGTAACCCTAACTCAGAATGACCCCTTCTTAACTCAAGTACATTGGCAAAGACCCTGTTTCCACATGAGATCAGTCACAGGTACTGAGGTTAGAACTTGAACATGTGTCACCCTCTCCCCTGCTCGGGTGGCTGGGATGCAGGCGGTCACCCTGCCAAGCCTCAGGGCTGTGTTCGTGTCCCCCACGGGTGCCCGGCAGTGTCCGCTGGTTGTCACGTGAGCGTCATCAGCATGCTTGTCCTGCAAGCCAAGGTCAGTGGCTTGCCGAGGACACACACAGTCAGGACTCTGTCCCCTGCCCTGTGTCAGAGTTCATCCTTAACGGTGCCCAACCAGGCACGGCTACGCCCGCTGGCAGGACATCCAGAATGACCCGAGGTACATGATCCTCAACGAGCCCTTCAAGTCCGAGATCCACAAGGGCAACTACCTGGAGATGAAGAACAAGTTCCTGGCCCGCAGGTTCAAGGTCAGAGGCTGCCCCGGTGGGGGTGGGGGTGCTGCAAGGGGGGCCGGCTATGCTCAGGCCTGGTGCAAAGGAGTTAGAGCGGCAGGTCTTTCCCCATTTATCCAGATGTGGGCTGGGCTGTCCGTAAGGGGGAGTCAGTCAGTCAGCTGACAGGGTGCTGGGTCCTTGCCCAGCGTCAGTTCCCGCTGGCCGAGTGTCCCTGCCCTGGTTGATGGGTGTAGAGAAACCAGCTTGGTGAGGGCTCCGAGGGGGTGGCCAAGGTCAGATAAGGATGGACCTCTTGGTGGGAGTGTGCCCTTCCTCCCTCCTTTCTGCCCAGGGCTTTGGTCTGGGGGTGGGGGTTGTAGGGAGTGAAGGGGGACAGGCCAATGCTCATCCCCCCCTTCCCGCCCTCCAGCTGCTGGAGCAGGCACTGGTCATCGAGGAGCAGCTCCGGAGGGCAGCATACCTCAACATGACCCAGGACCCCAACCACCCAGCCATGGCCCTCAACGCTCGCCTGGCTGAGGTGGAGTGCCTTGCCGAGAGTCACCAGCACCTGTCTAAGGAGTCCCTCGCGGGGAACAAGCCTGCCAATGCTGTCCTGCACAAAGGTGAGCAGGCCCACTCCCCACAGCTGTCCTGCCCGCCTCTCTTCTGCCCAGTGGCTCGCTGGCCACAGATGAGGGTGCTGATGGGGGCACGGAGCTGGGGCAGAGCGTCAGCCCGAGGACTAAGCCTCCTGGCCAGCCTCCAGTCCGCCGTCCTGTCTCTCAAGCCCTGACAATACGCTTTATTTATGATTTTAGTGAAGGGGGTGGGGAGAGGGAGAGGAACGGGAGCCTTGATCTGTTCTGTATGTGCCCTGGCCAGGGATCAAACCGGCAACCTCTGCGCTCCAGGACAATGCTCTTGCCAACAGAGCTACTTGGCCAGGGAACAATATGCTTTAAATACGTTCTCTCTCTAATCGTTATGTTCTGAAGTGGTGTGGTTTATGAGCCCATTTTAAAGATGGGGACATGGAAATCAGGGGTGAATCTGCCCCAGGCTTTCTGGCTGCAGACCCTTGATCCGAGTCTACAGGATGCTCCAGTCTGGTTGTTACAGGGAGGAACTCTCGGACCTCCCTGGCCCCTGTTCTGTCTGGGAGATGTTTCTAGAGGCCGCTTTGCCTGTGGGCCCCCCACCCTCAATCCTGTCCCCAGTGGGGGTTGGGGGTCTGCTGCAGCCCTCCCTGGGAGCCCCTGGCCCAGAGCCCTGCCTCCACTTTCCTGTCACCCCTGCCCTGCTGAGTCGTGGGCAGTCCGGGACATGGCCTCTGTCTCACCCCTACTCCCTGCCCAGGACCAGGAGGGAGGCTCAGGGTTGGGGTGGGGCCAGGAGAGGGGAGCTTATCCCCGGTTCACCCTAGCCCCCACCAAGCTGGCTGAGGGCCCAGAGGGAAGCCCAGTGTCAGCTCAGTCTCAGAGTTTCGGGCCCTCTTCGCTCCAGCCTGAGGCCCCGGGGAGACGCTCTTTGGGGGAGCCCTGCTCTCCTTGGTAGCATGTCTCAGCTTGGTGGGGCTGGGAGGGCTGGGCGAGGAGCACCACCTGGTATCTGCTACCCTGAGAGCATTGTAGCACTCCCCCCATGAAGAAACACTAGCTCTGCCCCCTCTCCCTGCCCCTCCTTCCCACAGTCTTGAACCAGCTGGAGGAGCTGCTGAGTGACATGAAGGCGGACGTGACGCGCCTGCCTTCTATGCTGTCCCGCATCCCCCCGGTGGCTGCCCGCCTGCAAATGTCAGAGCGCAGCATCCTGAGCCGCCTGACCAACCGAGCCGGCGACCCCACCATCCAGCAGGTCAGCGCCCTGGGCCAGAGGCCCCGTCATGCGCGCCCCGCAAGTGCCCTGGCTGCTGGGGATGGGGAGTGGAGTCCATCGTGCCGGATGACACGGGACAATGACCTTTGAACCTGGGTCCTTGCCTCCAGGGCGCCTTCGGCTCCTCCCAGATGTACAACAACAACTTTGGGCCCAACTTCCGGGGCCCCGGACCGGGAGGGATTGTCAACTACAACCAGATGCCCCTGGGGCCCTATGTGACCGGTAGGTGCCCGTCTGCCCCCGGGCAGCATGCACAGGGGTGCCCCGCGGGGCCCCGCCTGCCCGCCACCGCCCCAGGCTAGCCGAGGTTTCCTCTCTCCCTGACAGATATCTAACCGTCCCAGTGACTTCCCTCTCGCGCCGAGCTCCTTCCCAGCTGAGGTGAGCTGCTCGCGGGTGCTCCAGCATCTCTACGCCTCTCCCTGTCTCGGAGGGTCGCACCTGGCCTGGCCACAATGAGCCCTGACCCCCCTGTCTTGACTCACAACCCTGAGGCGTGAGGCCTCTCTGCCTTCTGGGGCCCCCTGCCCCTGTCCCCGCCCCCTGTGCCCCGAGGACCACCTTGGGGCCGGTGTGTCTGTCCAGGGTTCCAGATGCTTCCCTGGGAGGCTGGGAAGGCAGGACGCAGAGGGGCGGGCTCCTATATGTATACATGTGTCTGTGGCAGGAAGTCAGCCTGCCCCCGCCTCCCCCGGCCCGGAGCCCTGCCTCCACTTTCCTGTCACCCCTGCCCTACTGAGTCGTGAGCAGTCCGGGACATGGCCTCTGTCTCACCCCTACTCCCTGCCCAGGACCAGGAGGGAGTCTCAGGGTTGGGGTGGGGCCAGGAGAGGGGAGCTTATCCCCGGTTCACCCTAGCCCCACCAAGCCCTGTCTGTCCCATAAGAACTCTACTTTGGGGTGCAGGTGCAGAGGGCAGGGCGTGTCCAGACTGGCCTCCCCCGTGGGCTGCTGATTCCTGGGGCGCTCTCTGGGGCTCTGGGAAGGCTTGGCTGGGGGGCCTCTTGATTGCAGCTGCCCGTGTCAGGCTGTGGGTGGGGTGGTGACAGGGTGTAGGGTGCTACTCCCAACAGAGACCTCACCGCCCACCTGGGGGTAATCTGTCATCTACTTCTTGCAGCCACGCCTGCTGGGCCACCCGCCCTACCCCCACAGGAGAGGAAAGCTACCGCCCTTTTAGGAGCTGTTGCCACCGTGGGACAGAAGGGGCACTTGCATCATGCCATCATGTGGGGGACGGGGCCCCGCAGTGCCACCTCATTGTAACCCACGTGTCCCACACAATGTTACACCCTCATCACACGGGACGCCCTCCTGGGCCACCTTTGCCAGGATGACATCTTAGGGGAGATTTCATTTATTTGTACATCTTTTGCACTTTTCCTATTGAAGACTTGAACAAGTTTGTCTTGATAAGAGTTGAGTGGCATTTGGAGGAGTCTGACCCGCAGCCAATGTCTCTGTCTGTTCATGGGCGCCAGACCAGACGGACGCTCCTGGAAGCCTCGCTGCCGCTCTGGACTCGGCCCGGCCGGGAGGACACAGTGCCCGCCCCGGAGCTCTCGGTGTGCCCCCGCCCACCCGTCTCCTCTGCACTGCCTCACTGCCCTCTGCTCTGCCCCCCTGCCCACGCGGGCCCCCAGCGACAGGTGGGGCAGCATGGGGGGCAACCGCCCAGCCCGATGGTGGAGACCTGGTTGGGGCAGGACTTTTATTCTGCTCCCTTCCTGCCAGGGCTGGAAGCTAATGTGTGGTCCCTGGGGGCGGGGGCTGTCAGCAGCTGTCTGTTCCTGGAGTCTGTTGGCACACGTGGAGGGCCTGTGGCCGCTACCCTGCGGGCCAGGCCCAGTGCGTGGTCATGAGAGTGGGGGGCCAGGCCTGCATGGTTGTGGAGCCCTCATCTCGGCCACCTGCTGGGCGCCGTTATGGGCAGGTGATTGTTAGCGTCTTGCCAGAGAGGTCACAGCAGCACGGGAGGTGGCCCAGGAGCCCTTGGCCCTGTCCTTGCCCTGGGAGCTCGTCACACTACCTCTAGGTGCACACTCCCCCGTGCAGTCTCATGGTCTGCAGATAGGGAGAAACAGGCCACCCCTGGAGCCTGCCCTTTTTTTTTGTCCAGAGAGGCCTCAACCCAGGCTCTGTCAGCCAGGGCGGGGCCATGGGTGTCCTCGAGGTGTTCTCAGATGGCCTGGGAGAGCGCCCCCCCCCCCCCCCCCGCCGGAGCCTCCCAGGCTGCTGCTTTGTGTCCTGGCCCTCCTCCAGCTGCCCCAGTGTGGGGATTGGGGTGTCTGTGTCTGATGCTCAGCCTGGAAGGGATTTCCAAGCCTCAGGCTTTCTGGGGAGATGCCCTGGCTAGGAATCCTGTTTGAGTGACAGGCAAGCTGAGCCTGGGGGTGGGGGTGCCAGGAGGGGCTTGGGCTCACAGCTCCTTAGGCTGGGTCTGGGGCCAAGAATTAGTGGCTCACCTTGGGGACAGCTGGGTGATTGGCCAGCCCTTACGGAGCCCCAGACGTCCTCAATTGTAAATGGTTCTCTCTGAACCCTGGAGGGCTGGACCCCCAAGGACCCTTCCATCTTGGTTGCCCCATATTCCATCTTGATTAGTTCCCAGAGCAGACCCAGGGCTGGCGTTGCGGGTGGGGCGGGGAGTCGGGAGGGTCCTGGAAGTGGCCCACAGGTTTCCAGGACACACATGAGGCAGCGGCTGACCCCGCCTCCTGGGAATGGTGAGGTCATTGCAGTTCACTGTGGTTCACATGCGTGTGTGTCCCCTGGTCAGTGCCTCCCTGCAAAGGCTCCTGGCTCAGGCCACAGGTGAGGTGACTGCCACGAGCCGCCCTCCACCCAGGGGCCTTCTTGTGGTTGGCCTCACTGGAAACGGTGCCAGCCTTCCCTGGCCACAGTGGGTGGTCCCGAGTGCCAGGCTCGGGGCACATAGCAGCAGGAGGGGGTCTGCATCAACTGGTCCAGCTCAAGGGTCCATGGGCCCTCCCTTCCAAGCCTTCCTCCCTCTGTCCCCTCTGTCCCTTCTGTCCACACACCCTTCCAGGCCTTGCTAGTGTCCCCTGGGCCCTGCTCACCGGGGCAGAGCCAGGCACCCACAGACGGCCAGCAGGGACTGGCACCCCTGAGGCCCAGGATGGGGGCTGTGGACGGTTGGGGAGTGGGTTTCTGTTATCTGCTTTAGGAGAGAAAGAGGATCTTAAGAGCATTTTCTTGGTTTATCAGTTACCTCCTGCCCAGAGCGGTGTGTGGGCACCCATTGTCTTTGGCACTCCAGGCTGGGTTTGGTTTTTGATGCTGGCAGAATGAGGGTTGTCGTGGGGCGGGCGGGACCCCACAGCGCCAGCCTGCGGGTTCGTTGCCAGCCACCTTATTATTTAAACCAGTGCCGAGCAGGCTTTCTGTTGAACTACCTTTGGGCTGCGGTCTCCGAGTGCATTACCTGCCGTGCTCCTGGGCAACGAGGGGAGTTTGGGTGGGACCAACCGTGTCTGGAGAGCCCTGCCCCCCACTCACATACGCCTGCCACGGAAGCACGTCCCGAGACCCCTGCCCGTGTTGGGAGAACTGCCCCGCACGCCACCTTTAGGAGCTCCTTTGTTTTTCTGCAAATTGTGATCAAGGTCCTGCACGGCTGGTGCAGGTGCCACCGCCACCAGGGGTCCCTTGCCAGGGTCCCTTGCCAGGGTCCTCTGGGGGCTTCCCTGCCCAGGTCAGGGGCTGGTGACATCTGGTGCCCTTGTTCCCAGGTGTTGGGTACCAGGGCTCTTGGCCTGGTGGGTGGTGGCTGGTGTAGAGGGAGAGCTTGGGGACCTGGGAACAGGTGGCCTGTGGAGCATGGGGGTAGGGGAAGGGGCCTGGGCAAGATGTAGGGGCTGAGGTTTGGCCTGGCCATGGCCTGGGGTCTCCCCGCCACCGTCTGCATCGAGGGACGCGGCTCCAGCCCCGTTTTCTATTTCCGGAAGTTTACAGGTTGCGGCGTATTAGCCCAAAGTCATTGGCGTTATGTGTTGGATTTTTTTTTCTTAGTTTTCAGATTTTTTTTAAACAAAAGTATTTTTTTAGGTGCGATAACCCAGAAAGGGCCTGTCGGGTGTGTGTGTGCGTCCTGAGCCCCTGACGTGGACACGGGAGCCTGAGCCCCCCCAAGTGGAGATGAGGGAAGGGACCCCCCCACCCAGGCGGTACCTGGTCCAGCTGAGGGGCCGGGCCCCTTGCCCTGGGACAGGCCCAATAGCTGGAGATGCTTCGGGGCAGTTGGAGGGTCCCATCTGGGGTGTGGGGGCTGGGCTTTGGCAGCCGAGCCCCTGTAAGTGGTGACCTGTCCCACCCTTGGGAGGACATGTGGGACTCTCGACAGAGACTGTTGCCGACACGATCCCTTCGCTTTGTACTCCGTGTGTATGTCTTGGTTTTCTGTGTTTTAATAAATCCTTTGGGAAAGGACTGAATCCAAGTGTTTCCCCGAGCTTTTCACTGATCCAGGAAGGGGGTGAGGGCTGGGGGCAGGAGACAGGTGTGGGGGCAGATGTCCCCTGAAGCCATACCCTACCTGAGAAGACCTGGCCCAGTGGGGTTAGGGGACTCACCGGGGAGGAGGGCACCCCAAGAAAAGGTATGCATGGGTGGTGCCTGCTCCTCCTACCTGCACCCCTAAACACCTCCCTCCACTGTCAGAGAAACACTGCCCCCCTTCGGACCCTGACCTGTGTCCACAGAGGCCACAGCAGGCTCTCAGCAACCAGAGTGTGTGTGTTCTGGGGGCACCTCCATTCCTGAGTCACTTGGGAGAGATAGGGGTGCCTTGGCCACCATCTCATCTGTTTCTCCCCCAGGGCATATTTCTACCAGCCCACCCTCCGCCTCAGCCTGAGCGGTGGCTGCCTCCCACCCCCAACTGCCCAGCCCCCACCTGAGTGCCCAAGCCCCAGAAGTGAGGGGAGCAGAAAGCCACGGGCCCGAAGGGCTTGGGTTTATTTTGTCATTCCATAAATACGGCGCCGGAGCCTCGGCTGAGTGTCGTCTGATTGCGCGGGGCGGCGGCAGTCTCGCCCATGGAGGGGTACAGGGAGCCGAGAACCACAGTCGTTAAAAAACGGAAGAGAGAAGCACACTATTTACAAGATGGGGAACAGAGGATGAGGGAGCTCCCTCTGCCGGGCCTCGGGCCTGACCAGCACGTGGGACAGGAGAGGGCGGGGCCCTGCGTGTCACTAAACAGGATCCCGGCCCTGTCCCCCCCCCCCCCCCCCGTGTCAGGCACTCCTGGGGGGCAGATCCGCTTCACAGGGAGGGCAAAAGGCTGGTTGGTGGGCATGGGCCTCAGTCTGGGCCTGGGCCCAGACCACCCCTCCAGGCTGGCTTCTCCCAGCTCTTCCCTCTCTGACCGCCCCCCCACCTGGGGCATCTGTCCCACTGTCTCTCCCCAGCTCCCTGCTAAGTCGGGCCTGTCCCCCAGGAAGCAGGGCTCTAGCCTCCCCGTTGTGTGTGCCGAGGACAGTGCCCAGGGCTGAGCCAGCTGGGCCTTGGTGCTGTTCTGTTGGCCTCTGCTGAGCTCAACCTTGAGGGCCCTGGTCTCCCTATGTTTGGCTGACAGGGGATTGGCCTTCCCACGTGTGGCTCATGGGGCAGCAGCAGTGCCCACCTCTGGCCCGCTGGAAGCCTGGTCCTTGTGGGTGACCTCTGGGGCAGCAGAGTGGAAGAGGCCCAGCCATTCTGCCCCGTGAGAAGTGGGCAACCTGGCTTACTGCATGGGCCTGGGACAAAATGCCTGCCACAGGACCCTGTCCTTAGAGCAGGGTGCCTCCACCTGGGTGATGGGGAGTGGCCGCAGGCCAGGCAGCTCGGCCGGGACAGGCATTTTTCCCTCCCCACACCCACAGGGTGAGCTTGTAGAGATTAGTTGGGAAAGAACCCCCCAAGGGCCTGGTCTACCGGGAGGTGGGAAACTTTCAGACTCCAGGGTCAACACAAGGGCGGGAATGGAGAATGCTGTCCCCACCCCACCCCGCCTTTGTGGCTTTCCCAGGCCACAGCAAGGCCAGGACTGACGGCAGGACAGATAGCAGGCCCTCTGAGAATAGCAAGGAGGAGTCTCTGGGGACAGCAGCTTCTCTGAAAGCAGGACTCCCTGCGCTCCCGCCTGGCATGTGAGGGTATGGGGGTGCCAGGGGGCTGGCCAATGCTGCCGGCCCTGGACAGGGGGCACACAAGGTCCCTAGAGAATGGGTTGGCACATCTGTAGAGTCTAGCTCTACCTGGCCACCCACATAGCCAGCAGAGGCTGGGGCACCTCTCAGGGTCACGGGGGCTGGGGCTTCTGGCTGTAGGCCTCCCTCCCTCCCCCATCCCTCCAGCCTCCCTCTTGGGCTGCAAAGGGGCTCTGTCTGTCTGTCCTGCCCTTCCTCCCTGTGCCCGATCTGTTCCAGGCTGGGGGTGGGGTGGGGTAGTGGCGTGACAGGGAGATCCTCACTTTTCACAGGGTGTGCGGGTCCCAGGGGTAGCACTGCTGCCCCTCTGCCCAGCCCACAGCTCTGAGCACAGAGACTTAGCACCCCGAGACGGAACACTTCAACACTACCTGAGTGGGGGCCTCGCAGGGGTGCCTCTCCAGGGAGAGGCTTCTGAGGTCTTCTCCTACATTATGGGGGCTGCGTCTGGGTGTACAGGCCTCCAGCCCCGGGCACGCAGCACAGAAGACCCTGGGGGCCCTCCCTTGAAAGGGTCAAAGTCTCTCTACAGACTCCAAGGCCACCGCCTTGGGCAGAACAGAGGTGCCCTCTCTCGGGAGTGGCGGGCAGCCACAGTCCAGCTAAGCATGCACAGCCTTGGGGCCTTGCGGGATAAGGACAGAGGGGCGGCAGACCGGGCACCGGGCAGGGGGGCGGGTGGAGGGAACTGGGCTGGAGCCGGCTCCACAGAAACCCTGTCAAGCCCACCAGCCGACCTGGCCTGGGACTCATCGACCGTGCAGGGAGCAAGACTGGGGGGTGATGAATTTGAAATGAGACCCCCAGACTTTCTGTGGGTCCCCTGGATCCCTCCCCCTCCAGCCAGGGAGGAGGCAGGGCTCAGGGAGCAGTAGGAAGAGCCCCTGGAGCAGGTGGTGGTGGAGTAGGGCTGGGAGAAATATCTGAGGTCAGGCCCGTTGGAAAGTCCTCGGTCACAGGGAGATCAGACCGGTCTCCTCTTCCCTTCCCCAACACCAGAGAGGCCCCAGCTGGTCCAGCGCAGCCTGGGCCCGAGACGGCTCCGAGAGGGGTCACGGCTGGGAGGACACGTGCTGGTTTCTTCTTGGAGGCGAGGTGAGCAGAGACTGCAGGCTCGGGTGGGCCCGCTCGACCGTCTGTCTAGTGGTCAGTGCCGGCTCCCCGGTGTGACGTGGGTCCCGCAAGGCGGCAGATGGTGCGTTGCAGCGACTTTTGAGATGTTTTCCCGATGACATCTTGGCGTGTGTTTTCTTCTTGACGCCAACTGTATTCTTGACTTGGCTTCGAAACGGCTTAAGCAAGCAGCGAACAGAGACTAGGAGGGGAACGGAAAGTGTCCGGGCCGGCGGCGGGGCTTCTTAGGACCTGTAGTCCTTTTTGCTGTAGGGTTTATTGCCCAAAATACTGTCAATCTCGTGGATGATGGAAGACGACAGCTTGGGAAGGATCTGTGCATCAAGACAAGAGCCAATCAGAACTCCACCGAGACCGGCCCGCAGGGGCAGTGGCCCAGGCCCGTCCTGCCCTCGTGGCTCTGAGCTCGAGAGGAAGTCTGTCCGCTTTGTGCTTTGCCCCTCAAACTCCAGAGTGCTTTAGAACCTTCTGGAAGGCACAAAATGCAGACCCGCCCAGGGCCAGACCCCCGATTTCCACGTTCCAAACTGCTTTCCCCATTCTGACTCAGTCCCCCCATATCCGGTCTGTTGGCCATGTCTGCCGGCCCACCTCCCAAACGTCCCGGGTGCACCCACCCCTCCCAGCACATCTCCCTGCTCCCAAGTCTTCACTCAGCAGCCAGAGGGGGTGGGGGTACACTTCTAAAACCCACGTCAGACTGCACCCCTACTCTGCTCGGGATCGCAGGGCTCCCAGCGCAGGCACAGTCGTCACCAGAGTCCTCAGATGGTGCTGTGTCTCATGGGTCCACTCACTGCCGCCCGCCCCAATACGCTGGGCTCCTGCCCACCTTGGGCCTTCCATCTGGGGTCCCTGCTGCCTGGACCCCAAGTATGAGCGTGGCCTCCAAGCCTTTGCTCACATATCACTTTCTCCCCAAGCCCACCTGACAACCCCTTCACCCTGGGCCCATGGCACTACCTCCCCCTCTGCCTCACCGGACACCCTGCCCTTACTCGAGTCCCCCCTCCATAGTGCTTATCTGACACCTACTCTAATTCCCCTAATTGTTGATTTCATTGTGCAGTGTCTGTTCTGGCTAGAACGGCAGCTCTTTCAGAGCAGGGCTCTCTGGTGGCTCGCTGAGGGAGCCTACGTGCCTAGCATAGTGCCAGGCACACAGTAGGTGCTCAACAAACACCTGCTGGACAGATGACTGATGGGACCCTGAGCTCTGCCCGAGGCCCAGGGGGCCAGTGCCCAGCAGGACCCCTGCTCACCTGTATCGCTCCGATGTTCTCCATTAGCTGGTCTGCACTGGAGGCCCCCAGCAGCACGGAGCTGACCCCCTCATTCCTGAGGCACCAGGCTGCAGGCAGCAAGACCAGAGGTGAGGGACACACACCCATGGCAGGCGTCCGCTGTGGTTCTGCTCTGCCTTTGTTGGGCCAGAGATACCCAGCCTCTGGGTCTGCCCTGCCCTCACTGGGCCAGAAACACCCAGCCTCTGGGTCTGCCCTGCCCTCACTGGGCCAGAGACACCCAGCCTCTGGGTCTGGGGGGCGGAGGGTGCTTAAGAGGGGCCTGGCAGGCCCAATGCTCAGCAGTGCTGGGTGGGGGGTCTGGGGGAGACTTGGCACAGGCTGCCCCTGTGGAGACATGGTCCACGTGCTCAAGGACGCCTGTGCTCTCCCCGTGAATGTGGGACCCCTTCATAACCATGGCTGGCTGGTAAAAGGGCAGGACCAGGCATCAAGGACTCCTGATGTCTCCCAACCTTGCCTCTACCCCATAGCCCTGTTACCTACGGCCAGTGCCCCCCCCAGCCCCGTTACCTGTGGCCAGTGCCACCCCCCCCAGCCCCGTTACCTACGGCCAGTGCCTCTTTCCAGCCCCGTTACCTACGGCCAGTGCCCCCTCCCCCCGGCCCTGTTACCTACGGCCAGTGGCCCTCCCCCTGGCCCTGTTACCTACGGCCAGTGCCCCCTCCCCCCGGCCCTGTTACCTACGGCCAGTGCCCCCTCCCCCCGGCCCCGTTACCTACGGCCAGTGCCCCCTCCCCCCGGCCCCGTTACCTACGGCCAGTGCCCCCCCCCAGCCCTGTTACCTGTGGCTAGTGCCCCCCCCAGCCCTGTTACCTGTGGCTAGTGCCACCCCCCAGCCCTGTTACCTACAGCCAGTGGCCCCCCCCCCCCGGCCCCGTTACCTACGGCCAGTGCCCGCCCCCTCTGGCCCCGTTACCTATGGCCTGCACCTGTCCCACTATGGGGAAAACAGCTGTGGTTGCTTGTTGACTTCCTGGCTGCAAACACTTTGCATGATTAGTGTGTGAGTATGTGGCACAGAGCCACATATGGCCTGGCCTATGGTGGCACAGTGGATAAAGCATCGACTTGGAACGCTGAGGTTGCCGGCTGGAAACCCTGGGCTTGCCCTGTCTGCCCTGTCAAGGCACATTCGACAAGCTACTATGAGTTGATGCTTACTGCTTCTTTCACCCTCTTTCTCTCTCTCTAGAAATCAATACATAAAATCTAAAAAAAAAAAGAAAGCCACATATGTGTCTATGAAAAGCTCTGGGGGCTTTCCCCGGGGGTGATTCTCCCAGATTGCTCTCCAGGCAAAGTGAGGGGCAGCGGTTCCCTGAGGGGCAGCGTTCCTGATCCTTGGCCCCCTCACTGTGAAAAGCGGGGGTGGGGTGGGGTGGGGGGGTGTTCCTTTGCTCTTTGCTTATTCGCTTACAGGTCTCTGCGAGCCTCCAATCAATGGGAATGGCCCAATGCTTTCTGGCTCCGCAGTTCTCTACCCTCTGCCCAAGTTCAATGGGAATGTGCCTGGCCTTGACCGCTGGCATTATATGCCCTCTGCCCCGCTGCCTGTGGCCCGACCCAGCCCCATTACCTATGGACAGCTGTGGGAGGGTGCAGCCCAGGCGCTCTGCGATGGCCTGCAGCTCCTTCAGCTTGGCCTGCTGGCGCCGGCCCTCCTCGCTGAGGATCTTGTCCTTCAGCCACTGGTAGCCCTGGTCGGGGGAGGGGGGAACACAGCCCACAGGTGAGGGCGGGTCACCAGTGTACACACAGCTGACGACAGGCCAGGGCGGCGCCCCTACCACCTCAACCATGTCCCTCTGTGGGCACAGCTGGAAGGTGGGACCTGCTGCACTTGGAAGCCTGCCATCTGTGG
The DNA here is from genome assembly GCF_036850995.1 of Saccopteryx leptura. Classification (NCBI taxonomy): domain Eukaryota; kingdom Metazoa; phylum Chordata; class Mammalia; order Chiroptera; family Emballonuridae; genus Saccopteryx; species Saccopteryx leptura. The sequence goes on along the minus strand of NC_089505.1, from coordinate 86,862,940 downwards.
GGCGCTGAGGCCGGGCCCCTGAGCCAGGACAGGGAGGGGGACCACCGCCCCTCCTTCCCCCCAGGGGACCTGGTGGCTCTGGGAGATGTGCTGCTGCCTTTGGTCCAGCACGAAGGGGGTGCAGTCTCTCTGACCCCATGCCGGGGTTGTGGTCTCTCTGCCCCCACTCCCGGGATGCAGTGCCTCCCAGGGGCCCCCTGACCTTGCAGTGGGGTGGGGAGGGATAAGGGGGGCAGGCCCCTGAACCAGGGCCAGGGACTTAGGCACCGGACCTGCCCTGGCCTAGGCAGGCCTTTCTCTGCCGGCTCCTTGTCCCTCAGACCCTGCATTCTGGAGGCTCTCCTCAAGTCCCCTCTCTAGAGGGATGTGTGTGGGGTGCTTGTCGTGGGGAGTCGCCTCTGAGTGACAACTGAAGAAGCCCTGCGGCCCCAGGTGCTGAGCTCAGCCCAGCGTGCGTGCACGCGTGTGTAAGGGGGGAGGAGCATACCAAAGGCACAGGTAGACCCAGTGGAGGTTGGGAATGTTGAACAGAGGAGGATGTTAAGGGGGTGCAGGGGAGTGAAGAGACCTCTTCCCCTGGACATGTCCCATGAGGGGGCAGCTCTTCCAGCCATGGGTTCAGGCCAGCCGGGGCTCCGAGTGCCCACAGCCTGAACCACCCTGCGGGCAGGGGCCCAGGGAATGGTGCTGGCACCAGGGCTGTCTGCCCAGAGGCCACCCCCTCTACACAATGCCCGCCCCTGCCTGTCCCCCCACCCCCCTAGCCCAGCCCCTCCTGACCTTTAGGGAGGCTCTGGAGTAGGGAGGGATGCCGCTGTCATACTTTCCAGAAACGATGCCACAGGCCAGAGGGGACCAGGTCATGGCGCCCACCCCTGGGGAAGAGAAGCCAGGTGAGGCCTAGCCCTGAGCCCCTGGGGCGGGGCCGGGCGGGGCGGGCACCCACCGATCTTGTGGAAGAGCTCAGGCAGCTGCACCTCCACCTTCTCCCGCTGAAACATGTGGTACTCGGCCTGCTCGCAGATGGGCGGGATCAGGTTGAACTGCCGGGCCACCGAGTAGGCCTCCTGAGGATGCAAAGAGGGAGCGGTGGTCCCTGCCCAGCAGCGGGGCTGGGGCTGGCCGGGCAGCAGGGAGGAGACACCACGGCATCCCGGGGAAGGGCTGGCCTGCCTGCCCATCCGCCCTTCTTGGCTCTCCTGGGAGTCCGCTGGGTCCCCACCATGAGGTAGGGGAAGGGGGTGGGCCGCTGAATCCCACAGCTGAGGAGACTGAGCGGAAGTGCAACCTGGTAGTGAGACTTAGGTTTTGGCATTACTGGCCAGGGAGCCTTAGGCAAGGGGCTCACCCCTCTGGGCCTCAGTTTCCCCATCTGTCGCGAGGGTCAGATGAGCCTGTGTTGTTTGCGGCTCTGACAACAGCGCCTGGCATGGGCGGGCAGGTGCCCAGTGCGTGCCGGCTGCGTGGTTACCATTTTTGTCGTGATTGTCACTCCAGGGCCCTGGACCCAGGAGGATCACACTGGCAGAAAATGCTAGGTTTGCAGACTGGCCCTCGGGGATGCCCTGCCTGCCTGCCTGGGAGGCCGTTTCCCCTGCGGCTGGACACTCAGCTTTCCCATTTGTGAGATGGGGAGAAGCCACTGCCGCCTCCAGGATGCCAAATGCTCACTAAAAGCCGACAGGGCCAGGGGCTGCGGAGCTTGCCTCGAACTAGAAAGGGAAATCCTGCTTAATTTCTCTGCTGAAGTGGAAAGCTGGGAGTCATTAGAGGAGAGACCCAACTCAGGGACATCGGAATGCGGGAGCTGTGGAGCAGGGAGGTAAGGATGAAGGCTGGGAAGGGCCTAGAGGAGAGGGAAGTGGATCAGTCTGAGAGAAGCTGGCCGAGACTCTGCCCATCCCCCACTCCGGTCCCCCCTCCCTCTGAAGAGCACAGGGCCCCCTGGCTGACCCTTCTGGGATATTCCAGAAATAGCAAGAAGCATCTGCTGTCCTCGGCCTCGGAGGCTCCCGTGGAGAGAAATGACAAAAAAGGGGACACTCTCCTGAAGTGCAGGTGGGGTGGGGGACATCATGGATTACGAGACAGATGCCTGGGGTCCCAAAGCAGCCCACATTCTGAGGCAGCCAAGACTCTGAATGGCGCAGCCTAGGCATTCTTCTCTGCATGAGTTGTGTGACTACGGGCATGTTACTTAACCTCTCTGTGCCTCAATGGGCACAACTGAAACACAGGGTGACAGCAGCACTCACCTCACAGGGCGCTGTGAGGATTAAATGTGAGTTAGTCCACACGAAGCCCTTCAATCTAACGGTACTTGGAAGGCCAGGACGGCTCAGTGCCAGTGCCTGAGACTGTTGTCACCTGAGCTCCGGGGCCTCTGCTGAGAGAGCTTCACCCCTGCTCTGTCAGCTAACTCTCAGAACAGTGTCATGAGGAGGAGGTCGCCCTAGCGGTCCTGTTCCACTGGTGGGGAAAGTGAGGCCCAGAGAGGTGCACCGCCATCTTTAACACAGACCAACCCCACCCCAGGGCTCAGGCCAAGACCCCTGCCCGTGGGGCCTGCGCTTGTGATCGCCACATGTCACCGTTATCTGAGCCACGGGGACCACCAGCCCTGAATCTGCCAGAGCCCCGGGATCTCCACCCCAGAGCGGGGCAGGTGCCCACGCCCGTGGCCGCCCCCACGCCAGCGGTCGCTGTACCATGATCTCCATGGAGCTCCAGCGCGATGTGCCCCAGTACATGGCCATCCCCTGGTTGATGACGTGGGTCATGGCGCGCACAGTCTCTGTCAGGAGAGAAGGGGAAACCACAGATGTGTGTGTGTGGGGCGGCCAGAGGCACAGGGCCCGGCCGGGGGACTTTCTGCAAAGACAGGCGCGGCACCGGGAGCAGGGACAGGGTGCTGCAAAGACGTCTTGCAAGCAGTGTACTTCCTGGCTCTGAAGTCGGGTGTGGCGGGGGGCGGGAGTTCTCTGGGGCAACAGAGGAAAGTGAACCTCAGTCCAAGAAGTCGGTCTTGGAAATGGCTTCCCCTCCTAGTTACAGGCCTTGCGGAATCTTTTGAAAAATGGGTTCTGGATGGAGTGGGATGTTTCTGTGACGACTCGAGGGGTGAAGGGAGCCGAGACCAAGAGATGGGATTCCAGAGTCTATCAGGGGCAGTGCTCTAGTCCGGGGAGGGGTCAGGGACCCCGCTCCTCAGGCAGAACCAGGCAGCGGGTTAAAATGACAGCTGGATTGGTGGGAGGCCACAGGAAGAAACACCTGCCTGTTTCTGGTCTGCGACCTCGGTGACGAGGGCACCTGTAGGGACAGAGGATATGGCGTGGGGCCCTGGGTGATCCCCGAGGTGGGGGCTGCAGGCTGGAGCCCCCCCCCCACGTGGAAAAGCCAGAGGAGACACGGGCAGCACCGTAGGTCAGCCATGTCTGGGCTGGAGAGTGTCCCCCAGCACGGGGCAGTGGTAGCTTCTGCTCCTAGGACAATGGGGGGGTCTGGGTGCCCCTCCTGTGGAGGCCCAGGTCCTGCAGCAGGATGGTCAGTCTCCACATGCTCTGGAAACAAGCTGAATATACAGGACAGCTGAGAACCGGACCCCCCACCACCCGGACAGGGGGGCGCTTCCTAAGACACAAGAAAGGGTCCGAGGAATAAACCTCTGACGAGTTTTGTTCCTTCCTGGGCTGTTTCAGCTCTTGGGAGATGTGATAGTTTTTAAAACAGAACTTGGCCTCAAATTTGTAGGTGTCCAATGTCTCAGTGTTACGGGTGGGGAGTGCGCCCAGACCTCTCCCCGGCGCCCGTACAGTGCTTGCAAGTCCGACTGCCCGAGGCCGTGTGGGAAGTAGAGCTGACAAACAAGTGTTTCTAAAACCAAGCACGACACTGACCCTTGGCTGAGGTCCCCTTTCAGGGCAAGGCTAAGGTAGCTGAGGTTTCTGGGGTGGCGGTCTCTGTGGGCTCCCCCAGATCCCCTAAAAATGACACCTGGACTTCTATACCTGCAGGCCAAGCCCTCAAGGGCAGGGAATGGGCTTCTTCGCCCGTCCGGGGAGGAGGGCTGGCTGGCAGGGGAGCCCGGAACTCCCGGGCCACCACTGGGCCACCACTTGAACTGCCGACACTGGCCGATGTGAAGGACAAAAGTGTCTGGTTGGAGAGGCTTGTGGATCCCAGGAAGATATCTGGCCACATCCAAACCCCATACCCAGGCACCCGGCCTGGCTCCCCTTGTTGGGTTCTTTAGAAACACTCTTGGGGGGGGGGGTGCACCTGTGACCATGCAGCGTAAGTGCCTGAATCTTTCCAGCCAAGGCTTCGGTCCACATGCTGAGAGAGGGAAGCCAAGGACACCCCTGTCCCCCAGCCTGTCTCCCTGAACAGCTTCCTCCTAATGGGGGGCGCACAATGCAATGCCCTTCCATGCAGAGGGGAGTCCACTGGCGCCTGGGGGGACTAGGCCGGCCACGGCAGCAGCCGGCAGGAGCCTGCGGCTGGCCCCTGAGGGCGGGGGTCCTGGGTCCCCTGCGGGTCCCAGGCAGTGGCAGGCTGGCTGTGGAGTCCCCACACAGGAGCATGGCAGTTGGCACTTCTGCCCAAGCGTGATGTCAGTGACCTCAGAAACAGGGACAGTTAGGGACAACTGTCCTTCAACCTCAATATTTAATGTCGTTGAACAGAAGCATCAGGACCCAAACCGTGCCGCTGCTGCCAAAACCCCTGGCATCTCCTGCCGTGTTACAAATAATACATGGGAGGGGTCAGGTGGCAGTGCCAGCTGGCAGGCAGGAGCCCTGCCATCATGGAACACAGCCTTGTCCCCTGGGAGACCAAGGACCCATGGTGTGGGGTCCTGGGGGTCCTTAGCTTAGGGGTGGGCAGAGACCACACAGGGCCAGAGGCTGCCTTGGGTCTCGAGTTTCCTGGCTCATGTAGGTGATATTCGAGGGGGACCATGGTTCATTCCAGGGGGGAGGTCGGGCCACACAGCAAGGGCTGCGGGTGGCAGGTGGCCAAGCCCGCCCTGGAACATGAGTGCCACACCGGCTGGGCGCTCACAGAAGGGCCCGTGCACTGTGTGCAGAGCGGCTCGTGCTGGGGTGTGTTGCTTCGGGTTGCGGCAGGAGCTCGGAAGACAAGACATCTTTTTGTGGGGTCCCCGATGGGCTTGCTCCGGTGGGGACCTGGCTTCCCTTCCTAGCTTTCCCGTAGCCCACCCAGGGGTCAAGGTTTCAGGCACTGATCAGAGCATCCCCAAGTCACGAGGAGGCCCCGGCCGGCCCCCAGGGGTCGCAGCGATGCCAGGCAGGGTGGGGGCATGCGCAGGAGGCCAGGGAGGGGGGATGGAAGGTCAGCGTGGCCTGGGCGGGGCTCCTCCTTCACTCGCCAGAGGTTCTTGGAGGGTTCTTATCTTTCCCTTGTGCATTTTATGGAGAAGTCTGTCATGGGTTGGGGGGTGGGGGGTGGGGAAGGAGTTGTGTAAATAAAATCACTGTCTCATAAAATGCAGCTTGGACACAGAAGTCAATAGTCGGGCCGAGGGTACTGTGTACCTTCTATGATGAATGTCCTGGACTTGGAGGAACTAAATGGGTCCCCTGGTGATAAAAGAAAGATTTAAAGAGACCAGAGTTTATAGCTGTGGGGAACACGGACAGGTGCGGTATGACAAAGGGCCCAGGAGGGAGGCACAAATCACTCTCGCGGAAGACTCGTTTGTTTAAAAAGAAACAAACCATCAAAACAACCTGTGCACGTATATATATCCACGCGTGCATGCACAGTATATATATACATCAACAAACGAAGGAAAGAGTGACTGCACACGACTTAATTCCCCGAGTCCCTGAAGCAGGAAAGCACAGATGAGAAGATACCCGAAGCAGGATGTGGGGGGAGCCGGGAGGGGGTGGAGACCCCGATACCCTGGGAGTCGAGAGAGAATAAATAAACGCCTGAGAAACCCAAAGTGCTCTTGCAAATGCCCTGCCGCCCTGCCGGGGTTTCCCCCTCTAAGTAACACAGAGCAGAGACCTCCCGCCGAGCCTCCCAGGAGAAGGTGGCTGAAAAGAAGGAAACAGTTGCAACCAGTCATCACGTTGTGACTTCATGTGGTTACAAAACAGGAACAGCTAGGAGCAGAGAACATTCCACATGATTCTAAACCCAGGAGGGGTGGGGAGCCGGGTGTGGGTCAGGCGTGGACCCAGATGGGCTGGGGCGCACCTGGGAGGTGTCAGAGGCCAAGGTCAGCCCGCTCCCCAGCCTGCCCGCTCACCCCCCACCCCCAGAAGGCCTGGCGCTCCCCACCCGCCCGGCCTGGCCTCCTGACCGCAGGCCTGGGTGCCCATCAGGGCCCGTGTCTGCAGCCCTCATGGCCTCAGGTTCAGAGCTTCCTGGCCAGCTGGTGGAGAGCCTACCTTCCATGGGCGTGTTGGGGTCCGGGCGGTTGGCAAACACCACGTCCACATACTCGAGCTGCAGCCGCTCCAGCGAGGCCTTCAGACCTAGGGGTGGAGTTGGGAGGGACGGTCACGGTCACCAACTTTTCTGGGCCCGCACCCGAGCCAGAGACGGAAGGGACGAGGCGGTCGGTATGGGGCCATGCGCTGGCAATTGCCAGCCGGGGTCGTGGAAAGCCAGGGTAGAAGTGGAGGCATCCCACCAAAGAGGGTTCCGTCCGGTGCAAGGACGTGGGAGGTCCACAGGCCAAATGTCCTGTGACTGAATCAAGGGGGACCCTCCTTGGCCTTCCGGTGACCCGCGGGGTAACTGGGAGAGCTAGGTTACGCAGCGGCAACGAATGGTTTAGGACAGAGCCACGGAGAGGGGTGCTGGCTGGGGGACGGGCGGGGCGGGGGCAAGGTCCTCCCTCCTGTGACCGTTGGTGGACCAAAGTGGACGTGGGTCGGGGAGGCAGGAAGATAGGAGAACCAGCAAGAGCAAGGCGTGCTTGCTGAGCCCTCTACGGGCTCCCTGTGCTGAGACCCTCGGGGCTGTGTGTCCGACCCCCACCCTCACCTGGGGTGCTGCCCATTCCCAGCGACCCCACGGCGGGGTGTGCTCTCCGTGCCCATGTGACCGAGGCTGCGTCGGAGGCCTGGGGAGGTGACGTCCCTCGCTCGTGGTCAGCAATGGAGGGGAATCCAGGCCTATCTGTGTCTTCCCGGGAGGCAGCACTGTCCCCTCCCTCACCACATGGAGGAGAGAGTAGGACCGGAGAGCTGTGCCGCGTCACTGGGAGGGGTGGGGTGTGCGCCCTCATTTCGCGTCCCCATCCCAGGAGGTGGCACCTGCAGAGCCAGAGCCCCTCACCTTCTATTATGTGCTTCCTGGACAGGCCCCTCTCCGTCTCCGCTCTGAAAAACAGGCCAACAGCGCGCATGTCTGTGAGCTGTTTTTTTGCAAGCATTTTTTGGGAAAAATGTTTATGATGCAAATGTTAGGCCAAAAACTAGGTCAGCTCATGCCACGTGCGTTCGGGCTGATTCCGCTTTGGGGTGACACTGCAAGGCTACAGGGGCTCTCTCTTGCAGGCCAGGGGTGGGGGAGGAGGCCCGGCTGAGCCCCAGCTGGCCGGGGGGCGGGGTGGGGGGGCCTGGGAGGGAGGGGCGGCAGTGGGGATGGAGGGGGCTTGTGTTTTTCAATGTACTCTTCTGCTTGGCTTTTTTTTTTTTTAAAGATGAAGAATGAATCCTATTTATAATTCCCATGACACCAATTCTGTCCAGCCCCACAGAGGACATGGGGCCAGGCGCCTGAGAGGGGTGCTCCGTGGCCCTAGGGATGACGTTGTGGTGTGGACAGTCCACACATTTTCTGTGTTTTCCAGAATTTTTAGACTGTTACCTTTGTAATCAGAAAAAAAAAAAAGTCCATGAAAGAAAAAATAAAAAATAAGCAAGGTTTGAATAGAAGACAAACTCAGCCAAAGCTGCTTGTCTGGAACCCGATGTCCCTGGGTAGGGACAGGTGCTGGCAGGGGCCGAGGGCTGCACAAAGGCCCGCCCACCGCTCGGGCACCAGGGCACAGGGCACTGCGAGGGGCTGGCTCCTGCCCTCGAGGGGCTTCCTGGCCCCGGCTGGTCTGTCCAGGATGATCACTGCCCTCCCCCCACCCAGGAGCCCCAATTCATGGTGTCAGCAGGCCTCGGGGCTTCGGCCACGGGACCAGACCCCACGGGGCATCGCCTGGGGCAGCACCTACTTTCCTCCCCAGAAGATCTTGGTGGTGATGACCAGGCTGGACCGTCTGTGGACAGAGGAGGAGGGGCGTTACTGGACAGGATCCCTTGGGTGGGTGGGGGTCCTAACACCCTTCTCATCTGGGAGCGCTGGTGGTGACAGGGGGTACCTCCCTGTCATTCAATGTCCCCAGTATGTGGAGTCTGGATCCTGGGGCTTCCCACGGTGCCGGGGGACAACCCACGAATGCGGCTCACTGAGCACATAACCGTAAGTTGGGTGTGGGGTCCGAGGGGGATGGCCCAGAGGAGGGGGCGTATTTGGCAGAGGGAGAATGAGGGTGAGGGACACAGCCCAGGGAGCAGGGGGCAGGTTGGGGGAGGGGAAGGAGCAGAGAGTCAGAGAGGTCAAGTGAAGGGCTGCAGGCCATGGAGGAGGGGCTCGGGTGGGTGGTAGGAGCCAGGGTGGAGGGAGGGAAAGGGGCCCATGGAGAGAGGGAGAGGCAGGGGCAAGGGCAGAGCCTGGGGGGGTGAGGGGAGGCTGAGCTGGGGTGGCTGAGAGCCTGGGGGGTGGGGGGGTGGAGTGGGGTGGGGGTGGGGGTGGGGCAGGTGGCAGGTGGACAATGGATTGTTCTCCTGCGTTAAATCCCCACGAGCCAAAGGTGGACCTCGTAACTCTGTCCTGCAGGGACCGCTGGGAGACAGTGATGGGTCTTCCCAGCAGAGTGGTTAGAGTGATCTCTGGGGCTGTGGCCTCGCCCAAGGGCGGCTCAGGAAACAGCTTCTCAAAGCCCTGTGGGAGGCTCCGGGCTGGGAGGGGGAGGCCCAGCCTCGTAACTGCTTCTGACATTCTTGAAGTAAAGACACTGAGGCCACAGGGTGCACCTGCCACTCAGAGGGAACTGGGCTGCGGGGTGGTGGCCCCGAAGTGCTGGTTTCAGCCTGTCCTATCCTGGGAGGGTGGGACTCTGCCTGCCAAGGGGCGCTAGGCTCCTGGCCTGCTTCCCAGGGGCCAGCTGGGAGGGACGTGGTGGGTCCTGAGGTGGAGATCAGGCTTCAGGGCTGCCACTTCCCAGACACAGACGAGTGTGATGCGTCCAGCCCTGGGCTGGGGCTGTGTGAGCCTCTGGACAGCTCTCCCAGGGAGACGGGACAGTGGTCCCTTTACAGGTGGGGACCCCTGTAAAGGGTGGGGGCCCCGAAGTGTCCACCCGCCACCTGCCCCACCCCCACCCCACTCCACTCCCCCACCCCCCAGGCTCTCAGCCACCCCAGCTCAGCCTCCCCTCACCCCCCCCCCCCCAGGCTCTGCCCTTGCCCCTGCCTCTCCCTCTCTCCATGGGCCCCTTTCCCTCCCTCCACCCTTGGCTCCTACCACACCCCTATCCTCTTGGGAACAGCCCTGCCATACCTGGGGCCCTCCAGAGTTCTCATGGCCAACTCTCCTTGGCCTAACCCAACTTTGCAACCCAGGACCCTGGCCCTCTGGATCCCTGTGGACAGGCTGTTTCCCAGGGGAGAGGCGGGGACAGAGTTGGGGGGCGAGGACCTCCATCCAACTGCCCACTCAAGCAGAGACTCTTTCGGTCTTAGAAGATTGAATCGGGCACCTCATCTGATGACTCAGTGGAAACCCCCACCTCACCACAGCCCCTGGCTCCTTGAGGGCGGACACCCAGTGTGGCCCTCGCTCTCTCTGGAGGAAGCTTGGGGCTGCCTCTGTTCTGGGATATCCTGGGACAGCCTTCCCTTTCCAGGGAGGAAAATCCTGGGACTTCCAGGTCTTAGAGAGACAGTCTGGCTGCACAAAGGCCGACGACGGCTCCACCCCTGGAGGCTCCTTAGTAAACAGGACGGGAGAGCAAGGAGACCCAAGCCAAGGCTCTCCCCGGGCAGCCCGACCACCCAACCCCAGAGCCCGGAGCGCGTCTGCCTCTCACAGAGCCCCCTTGCGTCCCAGCGGCTCCTCCGGGCTCTGCCTTGTGTGCGCGCCCTGGACACCCACCACAGAGACAGTGAGTATTACCTCCATCCTTTCTTCTTAATGATGTTCCCTAAAACCACTTCAGCCCTGCAAAAAAGACCAGACATGGAGATGCCATCACTGTTCAGCAGAAGTGACACACCCTGCCCCACTGTGCCAATCGGCCGCTTGGTCCCCTCTGGGCAAATGCCACTGGGGCCAGAGAGCCAGGCTGTGAACGCCTGCCTTGGCCTGGGCAGCTCGTCCAGAGAGAGGAGAGAGCCCAGGAGCCACAAGGGTGGCTGTGGCCCGTGTCCCTGCAAGTGTCGTCTGAGCAGCAGGGGCTCTGGCTCTCGCAGGGCCAGGAGGAGCCAAAGTCCTGCTAGGCAAGGCCAGCCGCACGCCGTTCCCTGGCCCACTGGACGTTCGCCCAGGAAAATGCTTGGCAACGTTACATGGGCCAAGTTTCCAGACAAGTATGTTTTCTAAAAGGTAAATTATTCATCTGTTTTCAGAGACAACCAGGGCCAGGGGCCGGGTTTCCAGCAGAGTGCCGCGGGCATGTGGGTGTGGGTGTGCGTCCCTCTTGCTTTTTGCTTTTGAGCAGGAGAGAGACACTTGCCCTGCTGACCACTGTCTGTTCTGCTTGGCATCACTCGGGGCCCTGCACCAAGCTCGGGGCTGCTGGCCTCATGGGCGCTGTTCCAGTCCGGCTTGGCGCTGCAGCAATGGGTTTGTAGCTTTTTAATTTGTAACTTCTAAGAATGTTTAGCTTGTAGCAAAATGTTTCCAAGCAAAATCCACCCAGAGAGAACATCCATACCCAGTGCTAACTTCCAACTCTGAAAGCACCTGAGTCATCCACTCAGGAATAATGGGCTCTAATTTGCAAGCTGTTTGGCATAGGTCCCGAAAGCTCTTCGCCTGCGGCCGAGATGCACGGGAGTCCACTCCACTCTGGGCCCCTTTCTTTATTCCCTGGTCCCTCGTTTGTGAGACAAAGGCTCAGGAAAGGAGGGAGAGAGAACGGACAGCCGTGGTCATGGGGCTACAGGAGCTGTTGACAGAGTTAACCAAAGCCCGTGGCGCATGCCCGTGGATTTGGAAAGGTTGGCACTGCCCAGCAGGGCACAGAACTCCTGCAGCTCTTTGGGAAGTGCCCACGTTAGTGTCAGCAGGAGCAGCAGGGGGACTCGGCAGGTGATGAGACCGGCACTCTGGTTGGCGAGAAGGACAGTGCCTGGCCCTGCACCCGCTGGAGCTGCCTGGCAGCCCAGGGCCCCGAGCAGTTTCTCCCTGCCTGGCCCTGGGCACAGTGCCCGGCTTCCCCATGTGGGTGGCCACTGGCGCTGAGGCATTGATGGGGGTGAGCAGGCAGGTTCCGAGGCCACGGAGTAGAGGGCAGAGTGAGGGCAGTGGGAGCTGTTCCTGGGTCCTCGGCTTTTGCCAAGGGGCTTCCGAGAGGCCCAGCGGCTGCCCAGGACCCAGGGTGCCTGTCCCCAGCATGCTCTCCCTGGGTGTCCCTCACCAGGGGAGTGAAGATAGTGACACACAGTGCGCTGGCCCGTGCATAGGGGCTGCACAGGGCTGGCTGCCTCCCACGTGCCCCCTCGGGCAGCACGCCACAGGTGCGGGACAGAGAACAGGCTAGGGCGCTCAGGATGGGGTGGGGACTGCAGGCACGGCTCCCGTGTGGGGCTTCCCCGCCTCTGACCCTTCAGCACAGCTCACCTGTCTGAAAAGCTATTTCCCTTTGATGGGGAGCGGCCACCAGTCTGGAGGGGCTGGGAGGGGTTGTGGCGTCAGGAGGGTCAGTGAGCTGCTGATGGGGAGGGTTGGGGGAGATTTGAGGGTGCCAGTGGAGGCCCCAGGGATGTCAGATCCTCAGACCCTGGGCCAGGACTTAAGCAGAGGCCCAGCTGCTTTGGGGCCCATTATAGGCGGCAGGCGATGACCCAGAGCTCGGCGCGGGGCAGGTGCAGCCGGCCCAAGCTGCTGGGAACATGGCTCGCCCCAGGCAGGAGGGACCGGAGGGAGGGGGCAAAGAGAGCCAACAAATGACTTCACAGACAAAAGCTGACTTCTGGGAACCCGATGCAGGAGAGTGGATGATTTGATTACAGCCAGTCTTTAAAACCGAAGCCAGCAGCCTTGGCTAAAGAGGGCCTTTTACATAATTGAGTAGGAAAGTTCATTGCCAAGGTGGGAAGTGCTTCCTACCGCGCTTGGCTCGCCAGCTCCTACTCTCCCCAGCGCCAGAGGCCCCGATGCCCTGCAGCCCTAACTGCGCCACGAAGATGGGAAAATGTCAGGTGTGCGGGGCCGGCTGCAGGTCACGGCACGGGCACGGCAGGGGCCCTGGATGACAGCTTCATCTCTCCGACCTCGCCCAGCATGGCACCTCTCGCGCCAGAGGGACCGAGGTCATCTTGAGAGTGTGCACGCACGGGGAGTTTAGCAAGTGACCAGTGTCCAAGTGTTCTGCCCAGGGTTTCGGCTCCATGGAAACAACACATCCCTGAGCCATCTGGAGTTCAGAAAAGCCAGTAGAGTGGGGGAGGCATGCGTGTGTGTGAACCCTCTTGGGATGAGAGCACCCCTCTCTCGTTCTCACGACAAGGGACACGTACTTGCCCGCTGCGTAGACTTCTGCAGTATCAAAGAGGTTGATGCCATTGTCGTAGGCCAAGGTCATGAGCTGCTCTGCCATCTAAAACGAGAAACCGGGATTGCTCGCAGGTGGTACTGTCCTGCCAGCCCAGGGGGAGTGCCCAGAGGCCCGGGATGCACTGGGGTCCCCTCGTCCTCTCCTTCCGAACGATGGTCATGGAGGCAGTGCTCAGTAACGGGCCCAGAGAGAAGAAAGGGGAAGAGAAAGAAGACAAAATGGCCTGACCAGGTGGTGGCACAATGGATAGAGCGTCAGACTGGGGCGCAGAGGACCCTGATTTGAGCCCCGAGGTTGCCAGCTTGCACATGGGCTCATCAGTTTGAGCGCAGGGTCACTGGCTTGAGTGTGGGATCATAGACATGACCCCATGGTTGCTGGCTTGAAGCCCAAAGTCACTGGCTTGAGCAAGGGGTCACTCGGTCTGCTGTAGCCCCCCGGTCAAGGTACATATGAGAAAGCAATCAATGAACAACTAAGGTGCCAAAACGAAGAACTGATGCTTCTTATCTTTCTCCATTCCTATTTGTCCTCCCCCCCCCCCGCCCCCCGCTTAAAAAAAAAAGAAGACGAAAAGAGTAACAGCTCTGGATTGTGACTTCCTTTTGAGCAGGGACCCGTCCCCGTCTGTTGGGTCATGGCAGGGCTTTGCACCTGTACTGGGTTGAACGGTGTCCCTTTCAGGTGCATGTCCACCCAGACATGCGAGAGGAGGTCTTTGCAGATGCAATGTGTTAAATTAAGATGAGGTCACCATGCATCAGGGCGGACCCTAAGTCCAGTATGAATGGCGTCCCTGTAAGAGGACACACACAGGGAAGAGGCCATGGGGAGATGGGGGGAGATGCTGGGGTGATGTGCGCACATGCCATGGAACATATTCCGTTTTATAAAAAAAAAAAGTTAAAAAAACTTAAAAGTGGTAAAATACACACACAAATGATCATTTTGGCCATTGCACCTGTGCAGCTCAGCGGCATGAAGCACACTTACATGGTTGGGCAACCATGACCACCACCACCGTCTCTAGGACGTTCCCACCTTCCCCAACTAGAGTCCTGCCCCCTTCACACTCACCCCCCATCCCCCAGCCCCCAGCCTTCTACCTTCTGTCTCAGGGAATCGGACTCCTCTACGGAGCTCACCCGAGTGGAGTCAGCTTCATATTTGTCCTTCTGTGACAGGCTTCTTTCACTTAGCATGATGCCCTCAAGGCTCATTCATGTGGCAGCACATGACAGAGTTTACAGGGCTGGGCGTTGACAGGCGGGTAGGAGTTTGGCGGGTGGGCAGGGGGAGAGTGGGTGGGGGAGGGGGCGTGGCACGCAGGGTGCCCGGTCTGTGCCGAAGAAGGCAGCCTGCTGTCCCTGTTGCGCCTGTGGCCTTGCCTGCCCTGTGTTCAGATCATATACCTGGGTGCCCTCCTTCACGCATCTGTCTCTGACTCCTGCATGACACCTGCAGCCGACCTTGCCAGCTCCCCCTTGCAAATGGGTCCGGAGTCCGACTGCTCCTGCCGCCTCCACGGCACCCACGCGGTCTATGCTAAGCATCCCTCAGAGGGTGTTTTTGGTAGACCCCCCCCAACGCTCTCTACCTTTGCGCCATGAAACCCTGGCTTGGCAAAGTGTGGGCCACGGACCATCAGGGTCAGTCAGCATCAGAAATGCTGGCACCTGTGAATGTCACTTTAGGTAGGAAAAAGGGTCCTTGCAGATGTGATTAAATTCAGGGTTGAGATGGGGAGAGTCTCCCGGATGAGGTGAGTGGCTCTTAAATGCCACCATCAGGGGTCCTTATAAGAGGGAGGTGAAGGGAGAGTGACCCAGAGGAAGAGAAGAAGAGGTGTGACCACAGGGACGGAGGCTGGAGGGATGCAGCCACGCCGAGGGTGGCCACCAGCGCTGCAGGAGGTGGGGAGAGATCCTGCACTAGAGCCTCTGCTGGGAACAGGCCTGCCCTCACCTTGCCTTCAGTCCAGCGATGCTGACTTGGGACTTGTGGGCTCCGGACTGCGAGAGAGTAAGTTTCTGGTGTTCTATCTAAACTGTGCAGTAGGCAGTCAATGGTGACAGCAGCCACCAGACTCGGATACACCCTCATGGCACCTTCAACCCTCAAGGGTCAGATGCGCTTGCTGTCTGTGCCCCTCTCCAGAGGGCGAGCAGCTCAAAGTCAGGGCCCTGGCACTGGCGGGTGCTCAGCAGGCGTGAGCCAAACAGAGACCCCGCACCCGCTGGCTGGCTCGGGCGGTTCCCAGACCTGCCGCTCTGATCGCCCCCTTGCTGCCCCCCACTCCCAGGGAGGCCTCCTCACTGATGGGGACACAGAGTCTAGACTCTAGAGCAGGGGTCCCCAAACTACGGCCCACGGGCCACATGCGGCCCCCTTAGGCCATTTATCCGGCCCCCGCCGCACTTCTGGAAGGGTACCTCTTTCACTGGTGGTCAGTGAGAGGAGCATAGTTCCCATTGAAATATTGGTCAGTTTGTTGATTTAAATTTACTTGTTCTTTATTTTAAATATTGTATTTGTTCCCATTTTGTTTTTTTACTTTAAAATAAGATATGTGCAGTGTGCATAGGAATTTGTTCATAGTTTTTTTTTTTTAGTCCGGCCCTCCAATGGTCTGAGGGACAGTGAACTGGCCCCCTGTGTAAAAAGTTTGGGGACCCCTGCTCTAGAGCATGACCACACGGACAGGCCTGCCTCCCTCCAGGGAGGAGGAAGCTGCCACTGGCAATGGCCCAAGGCTTGGCAAGCAGGTGAGGTCAGCACGCTGTCACGGAGGACACCCTTCTCATCTCACCTGTCCTTGCACAGAATGACAGACATGACCCTAACTACACCCAGGACAGCGCCTGGGACGACGGCAGAAGGAAAGAGAATGAGGGAATGTGGAGCTTTTTGGGGCTGTTTCCTTTTTCTTTTTAAATCTCGGCCAGGGTTTGCTACGTGAACATACGCTTCTTCCCTACAGAACTGCAGCTCTCTCACGTAGATCCCCGTAGCTGCTGCTTTCCACGCATGCTCTTTCGGGGGCCCTTCCCAAGTCACTGCCCAAAACGTGACTCCTACACAGGCTTCCACTCTGGGGCTGCAGCCGGCTGACCTTAGGAAATGGAGCCTCTATTTTGTGACTGTTCCATTATTTCCCAAGTCAGAGTCCCAGAAACTGGAGGCAAAGGGAACCTCAGGAGTTATGTGGGCCACCTCCCTGTCACCACCACCTGAGGGGTACCCTGTACGGTTACCCCAGAGCCAACAGCTGGAGGCCAGAGCCCGGGGGGAGGTGCCCCGTTCATCTCCCTCCCAGTGTGACCTTGGACACCGGCTCAGTCTCCAAGGAGCCTCTTTCTTGAAAAGCGAATGAGGAAACCCCCTGCCCCGGTTGAAAGAGGACTGAATGCTGTACTCAACGTCAAGTTCAAGCTCTTACTTAGCTCAGGCTGCTGTGAACACATGCTCTGGGGTGGGGGTAGGGGGCGTGGGGGGCGGGTTTCTCCCTGAGCCAGCGGTGTGAGGTCACAGAAGGGGCAGTGAATCTGGGGCTGGAAACCTGACTCTGACCAGGACAGTGCTGAGACTTGGCCACGTGACCTGAGCTGGACTGACTGTCTGCTTCCTCTGTGGCCAGCTCCCGTCTGTCCGGCCCACGGGAGCCTCCCTGCCCGGGATGGCAGCCCCACAGACGACAGCGGCTGTGACCTCACAGGACAAAGGACGGCAAACCTCTTCTGTAAAGGGCCAGAGTCAAGCAGCCGCAGACAATCTGTAGGCCAGTGGCTTGCCTGCCAAGCAAACTTGAATTGCAAAAATGGGCTGCGGCATTGACGGAGCCAGGGAGTGCGTCAGAGGTTGGCAGGGGCCGCGGCGTTGCTGCTTACTGGGTACGGGGCTTCTGTCTGGGGTGATGGAAAATTCTGGAAATGGCCAGTGGGGACGGTGGCCTAGCAAAGAGAATGTGCTCCATGCCATTAAACCCTACACATACAAGCAATTAACAAGTAAATTGTATATTATGCGTATTTTAACCGCAATAAACATGGCCGAAATGGCAAATTTTACGCTTCATATAGTTAATATAAAAGGAGAAACTAGGCCTGACCAGGTGGTGGCACAGTGGATAGAGCGTCGGACTGGGATGCTGAGGACCCAGATTTAAAACCTCGAGGTTGCTGCTGGCTTGAGCGCAGGCTCACCAACTTGAGCACGGGGTCACTAGCTTGAGTATGGGATAATAGACAGGACCCCATGGTCACTGGCTTGAGCCCAGAGGTTGTTGGATTGAAGCCCAGGGTCGCTGGCTTGAGCAAGGGGTCACTCGCTCTGCTGGAGTCCCCTGATCAAGGCACACATGAGAAAGCAGTCAAGGAACAACTAAGGAGCCACACAAAGAATTGATGCTTCTCATCTCTCTTCCTTCCGTCTGCCCCTATCTGTCCCTCTTTCTGTTTCTGTCAAAATAAAATAAAATAAAAGGCGAGGGTCAGATGTTTGCTGACGTTGGTGGAGTCCGGCCACAGAACACTGGTTTGCCACAGAAAGCCTACTGTTTTCTCGGTTCTGCCCCGCCCTGGTGCCCAAGTGTGGTGTCCAGCACACGAGAGGTAACTCTAGTAACAGGATCCTGCTCCTTCTGGATTTCTGGGCATGTGCCTTCCTTCAGACACGGGCTGAGCAAGGAACCTGGAGTTCCAGACAGGGCCACCCCTCTGGAATGCCCGGTAGGCCATGGCCTCCCTGGGTTGGCCAGCGCACCTGTTCCTCTGCAGCCCACGAGGGTCCCTGCTGCCTGGGGCACCAACCCCGCTGGCTCAGACCCAGCAGGCAGCCAGCTGAAGACTACAGCCCAGGCCTTCCCGCTCTGACCATGGCGAGGTGGGTCCCTCACACCTGACTCACGGATGCCTTTGGACATGAACGGTGAAGATGTCACATGGGCATGCTGCTCGCTCCTGTGCTCAATCATTTTTGTCTGCTGGGACCTTCTAGAATCCTGAATCTCTCATCTACTGTGCCCGCTATCCACCCAGCGTTGTGTCCTCTGGATACGCCTTCCAGTGCTGTCCTACACGTCACTATGTCCCTGATGGAGAGGAGGCAGAGGTGGCCTGGGCTGCCCTCAATCATTCATTGATGACTCTTCGAGGGCAGTGATCTATTGGTGAAAAAGTCACCTGGTTGGATGGTCGCCGCCCACCATGTCTACCTTTCCCACAGGGACATCACAGGTAGGACAGCAAACACCGTGTGGAAACCAAGTCCCACCCTCCCAGAATTCACGACCTTAGTAGACTCTATGGATTTAGTAA
Organism: Saccopteryx leptura; assembly: GCF_036850995.1. Taxonomy (NCBI): domain Eukaryota; kingdom Metazoa; phylum Chordata; class Mammalia; order Chiroptera; family Emballonuridae; genus Saccopteryx; species Saccopteryx leptura. The sequence goes on along the minus strand of NC_089505.1, from coordinate 86,844,802 downwards.
CCACATCGGAAGGGAAACAGGTGAGGCAGACACGACTTATTTTTGGGAGCCACGTGGGCTCTGGGGCTCCACCTTCTCGTCTCAGAGCTCAGTACCAATTTGGTGGCTGGAGAAAACAGCTCCCTGGGCCTTAAAATTCCTGCCTCCGCCCTGAGACCACCCAGACCCAGATCCTCAATGCAAGACCAAAGAGTTCTCGAACCTGCCGCTGTCATAACAAGAAGAAAAAGGGACAAAAAACCCCACAAATTAAATGCACCTAGATTTTAACGGAAGCAAAGCTTTTCCTATGAAAACTAACCCGGCGATCACAGCTGACAAGCTCTCCGATGAAGTCACGTATTAATTTTTAAACGCAACCTTTCCAATGGTAAGTAGGGCGGATGGGAAGATGGCTCCCTGAGCAGGTGGCCAGAGCTCTCCTTTCCTAGACATCCGCTCACTGTCCCGAAGGGCACAGCCACCGCCGGGGAACTGCTGGCCCCTCCAGGACCGGACCCAGGGACGCAGGGCCATGCAGCATTCCAGCTGTGAAATCGGAAGTCCCAGCAGGCGTGTTTGCGTGCAGGGCACAGGACTGGCGACAGCTCTGGGAACTGGGCGCTGGGACCAGGTGGAACGGCATCTGCCCGGTCTTGAGCGTGCAGCAGGACTAGTAGCGCCTGCACGCTCAGTGACCTCAGCGGACAGGCACTGAAGTTTCAGGTTCACACCGGCCTCCTCTGCGGGAGTGGCTCAGAAACCACAACTGGCTTTGCAACCCGGAACGGCTGCACTCCCTGAATTTCCCTGGCACTCTGCTGATGAGGAGCCTGAGTCTCTGGGACTTTGAGGGACTGGCTGAAGCCCCAAGGCACCGGGCTGGGCTGCGAGGTGTGGTGCCCAGGCTGTGGCTGAGCCTGCCTGCCCCAGCAGTGCAGGGCAGGGTGAGGGCACACTGCAGAGAGAGGGAGGTCCTAGTGACCGCTGGGAGCAGCGTTGCGGGTGCATTTAACAAGCTTTACTACGTGCCTGTCAAGGGGGCGGGCACCTTCTCTGGGGCTTGGGGGAATGAGGGAGCCCCATCTTACCTCATCGGTGATCTGGCCTCCGAAGGTCACCCATGTCCCTGGGAGAAGACACACAAGCTCAAGTTAGAGAAACCTCCCCACGGAGCCTGATTCCCCCATTCCCGGGGGTGCTGGGACCTCAGGCTGCGGGGCCCAGGGGGACGCCACAGGCCTCCACGCCACTCCGCTCTGTGGCGAGTGTGTCCTTGGCATGTGTGGACGCTTGGCCTTCAGGGCAAGTCTCTCTCTTAGGGTCACCAAACCGAGGGGACAGGAAGTGCCCAGAGCAGGCAGCTGGCTGTAGGGCTTTGAGATGCTCGTTGGGGCTTAAGCCAAATGACTCCTGTGCAGGGACAGGCTGCCAGGAGCAGATAGGGGCGTCTCCCTGGGAGCGGGCAGGTCCTTGCTCTTGCTGGACGGTGTGTGTGTGTGTGTGTGTGTGTGTGTGTGTGTGTGTGCATAGGAACAGTGTGACCCAGGAAGAGAGGTCACATCTTGGGAAAGAAGAAAAAGGCTTCACCTCCATCCCCCTCCTTCTCCTAGGCACCCCCTCCTGTTACCATGGTAACAGACAGGTGCCCATCCTGGCTCTGGGTGCAGCCTCCTCCAGGTCTCCCACTGCCCCTGCTTCCCTGTGTGGCTCTGGACCAGGGCCCCACACTCACCGAGCCCCAGGCAGGAGACCCGCAGGCCCGACTTGCCCAGGTTCCTGAAAAACAAACACTGTGTGACTTCTCAGTGGCGGGCCCCCACCATTCCATTGCCAGCTCCGTGAGCCCCCCACCCCCAGCCTGGGCTGTCTGGAGGCTCTGAAGGCAAAGGGACCTTCAAAGAGGGGCCTGCTGCTCGCCTGTCCCCAGGGGGAAAGGGCCAATGGTCTCCCCGCACCGCATGCACACACACACACACCAGGGCTCAGCCATGGTGCTGGGACAGGCCCTGCTGTGACCATGCTGGAGCCCGGGCAGGGCCACCTCAGAGAGCATAACGGAACCGACGTGTCTTGTTTCCCAGCTGAAATGAGACTGACTCATGCCGGTGCTCCAGGCTGAGGGCGTCCTCTTGCCAGAACTTCCTCTTTCCATTTGCTCAGGGTCATGTTTGTGATTTTGTGTTGTTTTCATTCCTGCTCAGAGGTTAGTCCTGTGTCCTGGGCCACATGGCCCCGGGACCTGTCCCTCTGCAGGGAGCTCCATTGTGGGTGCTGGTTCCTGTGTGAGCCACTGCCCCCCAGCCAGGACCACCTAGGACAGCATACTCTGACAGCATACTCCCTAGTCAGGCCCGGCAGACATAGCTGCATGGGCGGCTGGGTTCCGTCAAGGGCCCTCCAAGGTGCCCGCTAGACGGGGTACATCCCAAGGCTCACGTGAACTGGCTGAGGGCTGTCACCTACGGGGTCATGGAGGGTAGGAACGCCCTGCTGAGGATCGGGGTGCCCGTCTGTCCTGATACAGGCTCCCTCTGACCCTCTACACGGCTGTGGTGGGCACGAGAGTAAGGCCCCACCCGTACTGCAGGCAGTCGTTGGCGGCGGTGGTGGTGGGGGAAGGGTGGATCGCATAAACTTGTAAGCAGTTTAAAAAGTTTAACATGTCACCAAACTGAAGGTCATTTGAAATGGCCCAGCTTTCTGGTCAAATTTCCCATGAAAACTGGCCCATCTGCTGGCCCACTGTTCCTACAGGAGTAGGGGTTCTCCCTCATGAGGATTTCTCTTTTGGGGAGACAAGCAGATCAGGCAGAGGCTCTGAAGCCAGAGCTCAAATCCTGGGTTTGACCTTCCGGGCTGAGTGCCGCTGGGCCTGTGGCCTCGGTGTCCTTCTCTGCAGGATGGGCTCACAGTGTTGGCCGCTGCTCTCACGAGGCTGCCGTGAGGGTGGCACAAGACAGCCCTTTGCCGGGGCCCAGGGGCCCAGGACGTTGACTCTGTACCTGTCATTTCCAAGAGAGACAGCACAGGGTGCCGGGCGAAAGCCTTTTTCTTTATACGTAAAAACGACAGGCAGATCAAACAGGCTTGCACTACTCCGGTGTTAGGAAGGGAAGAGAAGCCTCCCCTTGCCTCTCCCCCATACGTCCAGGAAAGCCTCTCATGGTGTCTCAGCCTCGGTGAGGTGTTCCCACCCGAGACAACCCGTGTGCGTGACTGCTGGACAGAAAGGATCAACCCCACCACTGACACCCTTGCACCAGGCTGGGCATTTTTAGCATTGGAGTCATTTTTCACACGCTGGCTAGGAAGTCCCTATGATGACAAAGAAGTTACAGCCTCGCTCCTAAGCGGTCTGCTACCAGAGTGAAAAGGAACGAAGATTCCAATGAGTGATTCTCAACAGTTCTGGGGTGACAGAGCCCTTCGAGAAAGCCCTCTTCCTGGATATGTGCACAGGCACGAAAACCCCTAGAACCTTGTCTGCAGTGCCCAGGTGTTCAGAGCCCCGGGCACCTGGTTGAGATAAATTCAGGTGCTGGAGGAGGACCAAGAGGCAGGACGTGCTACGTATTCAGGGGGCGAGCGGCTTTAGCCACAGACAGGTGAGGACACTTCACCCGGTGGCTGAAGGCAGCGCGGCCTCTCACCCGCCCACCAGACGGCCGAGTTCCCTCCTGCACCCGGGGTGGGACCCCGGGCGCGTGAGGCTCTCCAGCTGCCTCCTCACCGCCCACAGGAATAACTTGGCAAAAACTAGGACACTGCGTGATATGCCGCAATTACCCTGCTCAAAGTCGCTTCCCCGTTAAAATGATGGTATTGGTTCTGCCATCCGCTGCCAGGCCTCGGGAGAAGAAATGAGAAAGGACAGGCTGTCTCTGGGCTAAAAACTTTATACATCTGCTGCTCAGTGGGGGAGGGGCTCTCAACAAATCACCGCCTGCTCCCCAGTGGGGACCAAGGCCGGTGAAACGTGCCGCCTCTCCAAAACTTTCAAAAAGCGAGTCATTTCCGCAGACTTCCCTCCCCTAATTAAAATGTGACACGGTGATAAGACAGCTGGCTAAACCTCTAAACCAAAATGTTAGTCTTCATTAATTTGGCTCATGTCTCTCCTGTGGTCCGGAAAAAACGCTAATGAGGACTTTCGGGTTGAACCTTTGCAAAGAAAAGCACTGAGACCTGTCACCGGACGCCCTGTGTCCCTAAACACAGCACCTTGGACTTGGGGGCAGTTACACAGTCTCTTTAAAAAAGCTCAGGGTCTTTGCCGTCAGCCATCTGGGCAGAGGACCACATTCTGATCAGGAGATGGGAAGCAACACGGCTTTGATGAGCTGGTCGGATGAAGACGTGACCAGAACGTTTCCCAGTCAATGAGGGGTGACAACCTGTTAACGAGTCTGCTTCTCTCAGACTCCAGGCTCCCCGAGGCCGGGCCTTGGTTTCCTGGTCGCCTGGCAGGGACAGGGTCCCAAAGGTGTGACTGGGGTGGTGTGGGTGAGCAGAACTGGCCCGGCTGCAGGCCGGATCTAACGCCGGCCTCTTCCGTATTCATGCGCTTGACCCCCTGCTCTCTTTGCACTGAGTGCCTCCTGGGCCGTCTGGCAAGAATAGGGTACCTGGTGCGGGCTACACACCTTTAGTTCTCTTAACACTGACAGGTGTGGCTGAGGCCTGGTCCTGGATCACGCCACTGGGAAGGGCCAGCTTCCCGAATGGTCAGGGTGGGGCAGGTGGCCATCAGGCAACCTGTGGCCCCACGGTCACCCTGGCTGTGGCCCTAGGTCAATCATGACGGAGCAGCCCCATGGGACAGCTGGCTGTGAGGCCGGAAGGAACTCCGCGGGCCAATTCCCTGTGAGGCAGGTACCTGTGCCCAGCAGAGGCTCCCCGTGGTTTGAATTCTGACTTCCGTTTCAGCTGCTATGAAACGGGATGAACCCACCCCACCTCCTGCACTCCAACGGAAGCCCGCCTGGCCCAGCCACATGTTAAGGACAGATGGGGTCCCGCAGTTAGGAAGTGTCGGGGCTGGGATCTGAACCCATGACCTCTGACTGCAATCCTCCGGCCCAATGAGCATCTCTCTCCATTGACTGTCTCTCTCGCCCTCCTGCCTCCAGCATGGGCCATGCATGCACACGCGGGCCCATGGATGCACACACGTGTGCACACATGGCCATCTTGAGTGCTCAGGCTCTTTGAGATCTACTCCTTAATGGATCTTAGGATCTCGGGAGGGAAATCACATTAACAGCCATTTTTTTTTCATTGACATAGCACTTTATATTTTTAGAAATGGCCTCACTGGCATAATAAGCTCCTTTGAGAATACTAGGACTGACTCAAAAATCGCAGCAGGTAACAGGTATCAAAGTAGAAAAAGTATATTGTTTACTCCTTGCTTTTGATCCCCAGTTGACAGGAGACATGAGCCCCCAGAGGCCCCTGGAATAGAGAATTCTGGTCAGGATCATCCTCACTGAGCTCAGAGGATTAAACAGAAGCCTTTTACCCCAGAGAGTCCTTACGGAACGTCAGACCTCCCCTCCCCCAAGGGCCCCGGGAAGGAGGAGGAATGGGCACAGATGGCCAAGGACTCAGTTATGGCCGAATTCATCTCGAGGGGGCACGGGCTTGTGAAGTGGTTCCTTCACACGAGATCCAACTCTGAGGGTCGCATTGGTTTTGTGGAGGTTTAATCTATGTGCGTGGGTTGTTAGTGTTGGCAGGATCGGTCCTCTCACTGTCGAGTTGCCACCCCTAGCCGCTAACAACGCACACGTTCTCCTGAAATCCAACTCGAATTTCTGGCGATGGTGGCCCATGGGACTCTCTGAATCACAGACAGAACGAGAGACACTTTCCTGCAAAACCTAGGGGCCAGAGACTGCCCGGCTTCTCCAGATTACGCAGGTGGCTGGTTGTATGAACTCCTCTTTCCCCAGGAACATTGTTCTTGAAGAAATACGGGCTCTAGGCAGAGAAAGACTCCTGGGGACTGAGAAAGGACAGACCCCCAGCACGGTGCCCCATGATCCTGTGCCCCCAGGGGCTCTTTGTACAAAGCTGGACCCTCCTTTTCCACCTGGGTGAATCCACTGAGCATCTGGGCTGGGCCCTGGTGGGGATGCAAGGGAGGGCAGGAAGGTCTCTGCCCCCCCCCCCCCAACCTTCTCCATATACTAGACACACGAGAGAACCTGGAGCCCTGAGCCAAGCAGAGGGACCGTCCCGCCTGTGGGGGAACTTGGGCCTGGGGTCTGGCTCAGGCCGGGGAGGCAAGATGAACTCCATTCCCTGGTTCACCCGGTAGTCTCTGACTCTCAGACCAATGCCTATCACCGTGGCTGAGCTGCAGGGACATCGGACCACCCTCTGGACAGTTTCTGGGGGCCTGTGGTCAGTGCCTGGGGAGACAAAGTGTCACAGGGTCCGACGCTGGGGGGCTTGGCTATTGTGACCCTCCCACCCCGAACAGAAACAAACGAGCAGAAGGAAGAGACGCTGTCATGCACCTTCCCTCTCTCCCTGCAGCCATGAGGGAACCAGGGCTGGCCCGAGCCTCGAACTGATTTCTCATCCTGCCTGCCAAGGCTGGAGGAAGCCCCTCCTGGCCTCTGGGCTCGGAAACAGCCCGAATCTGAAGGGGTGTGCAGCTTCCACCAGCTCTCCCAGATGGAGTGGGGGAGGGCGGCCCCTGCCCAGCCAAGCCCTCTAAGCCTCCTACCTGTATGCCATCCCCGGCGGTTTCATGCTGGCGTCACCGGTGCTCCGGTGGCCCTGCGCCGACAGCTGTCCCAGGCTCCGGGCCACCATGGCCACAGCGCGGAAGCGGCCACGGGTTCCCAGGCTGGGGCTGCTGGCGGCTGGCCGGCCCAGCCTGTCGTCGGGACCCCGGCCCTTGAGGCCATGCTCCGAGCACACGAAGGACACCTGCATGCTGAGTTCGTGCTCAGCTCCAGGCCTCACCCGCCCTCCATCCGGGCTCCCAAGTCGTCTGCCTCTGCCCGGTGAGACTCGGTGCCACAAAGGTTTCCAACAAGGATGAGGACGAGGGAGAAAGAGCCTGTGCAGCCTCCAGGGGCGAGGGAATCAAATTTCCAGCAACGTGCTGGAGAAGACCTCGTCGGAGAGACCTCGGCAGGCAGCCGGGTGGGGGTGCCACTTTCTGCCCCCTCTCACCTCTTCCTCGTGTCTGGGGTCCCTCCTCTGTCCCCACCCTGGTCTGGCTCTCTGCTGCCTGGTCCCCAGCAGTGTCCAGCGGGGCTGGGCTGCCCGCTACTCCTGACCAATGAGCAACACCGTGGCCTCTGACGGGGGAAGGGGAAGGGAGGGCCGCTCTGGGGCCCGGGGCTGAGCTGGGACCGCTCTCCTGGGGCGGCAGCCCGGGCCTTTCCGGGAGCAGCTGCTTCTCCAGGCTTCCCAGAGTCTCTCGGAGAGAGCCTGGGGTTTAACTCCCAGGGCTGCACACTAGGGGGCCGTTGGGACTCCCACCAAGTCAATTAGGTGACCGGTGAGAGGCTCAGCAATGCGCCCGGTGATCCATTATTAACGAGGCTGCGTGCACTAGCTGCTGCCCTGGCCGGGCCCCGAGGGTGGCACTGGTTGCACCGGGCTGACGGCCACTCACCAGGACCGGGAGATGCAGGCTCTGAGCCAGTGGACAGCGCAGCTCGCAGGCGGCGCCCAGGCGGGCTCCATCTGCCCGTGGGGCTTGGCACCAGAAATGAGGAGAAAAAACCACTCTGTCTAGATGATAAAGACACAGATGACCCGAGGAAAGAAACCCAGAGACCTCAGAAGTTCCAGCACTTCTCAGACCTCAGGTCCCAGCAGGTGCCCAAGAAATCCTTGTGGAACAAATGACTGAGCTAATAAATGAATGAATGAATGAATGAAGACCCCCATCCCCATTCCATCCTCCTTTCCCACACTCATGGCTCATGGGGTTTCCTGAAACCCAAAGCGATGTCCCCACTGGCAGGAAAGGCTTTGCCCTCTGACCCCCAGCATGACACGCACATCCTTTGGGGTGGGCTCTTGCCAAAGCTGACTTTTGGGTCGGTTCCTGTCCTTTGGGGAGGGGGAGCGCTGAGAAAGACCACTGGACAGGAGGCAGGTAGTCAGGGGTCCAGCTCAGGCTCTGCTGTTAATTCGCTGTGTGATTCCAGTGGACTTCCTGCCCACTCTGGGACTCCTCGACTCCAATGACAAAATGAGGGAGGTGGCTAGAGGAGCAATTCTGTCCCTCCTAGCTTGGACCTCCAGGGCCCTTCCACCCCTGCCAGCTGTCCACCCTCTGCTCCAACAGGACGCAGAGAAGAACCCACCCAGAGATGTTTGTGGTGACGGTGGCTGCACTTGCTCTCGGCTCCAGGCCTGCCTTTTGTACATAGAGGTCAACTACGAAACCTTGTTCGGTCCTGGGCTCTCTGCTCCTGAGCCGGGCAGCAGGGGGCACTTCCTCCCCAAGCCTCAGTGCTCTCAGGGTCCAGTGCAGACCACCAAGGCACGGTCGGGGCTCGTCTGCAAAGCGCTCACTCGGGGTCTGGTCCTCGAGAAGTGTTCAGAGGGTGTGCCCTCCATGGCCCCCCTGCAGAGAGGAGTGGCTCCCTGGAGGCGGGAGTCAGTGGGGGCCCACATGTGAGATCCCTTCGCCACTTCCCGCCAGTAAGTGGACCCCACTCAGGGGTCCTGACTTGGCCGCAGGAGACACTCCCTGAGAGTGGGACCCCGACACACCTGGGGACAGAGGGTCTGGGAGAGCAGAGCTGGTGCCTTTTGCCAGTGGGCCCTGGCTGGTCACAGATGCCATCTATAGAGGCCAACGGGGCTCCCTGGACCCACAGGCTCAAGTCCGCTTTTCTCGTCCACCTGTCCAGGTGAGCCCCTCAGGTGGTGGGGGATGGGAAGGTGGGTGGCTGCTTGCAGCGCTGACCCCCTCACCAGATCCTGCTTTGAGGACAACACATCCTGGTCCCCAGGGAGCCCACAGGCCTGCTGAGGGGGCTGCAGGTGGCAAAGACTCTGCCTCTGGCCCTTCCCAGGGCTCATGGTACACATCGTTCCTGCTAGGGCTGCCTAGCACCTGACCAGAGCACTAGGGGGAGCTGGTTACAAATGCAGATTCCTCGGTCTCACCAGACCTACTGAATCAGTGGTTCTGGTGTTGAGCCTGGGACACTGTATTGTTATCAAGAGCTTTGAGAGTGGCTATATACACCTGTCCCAGGGGATGCTGCATCTCACGCTTCACCCTTCCTTAGACACTTCTGTGCTCTGGCAAACAATCGGATCCCACAGGGCCGGGACTTCCTATTTCTCAGTGGTGTGCTCTAAGGAGCACCGACCTCAGTGAGCCCCACAAAGACTTAGGCACCACAGTGTGCAACACGTCACCTGTGTCACCATGTGACCCAGCAATTCCACTCCTAGCGGTGCGCCCAGAGACCTGGAGGCAGACGCCCACACACAAACTCGAACACAAGTAATGCCCACAGCAGCATTACTCGCGACAGCCCAAAAGCGGAAGCTACCCACGTGTCCATCAGGTGATCGGCGGGTCCCGAAACGAGGTCCATCCACACAATGGAATGCTATTCCACTGCGCAGAGGAGTGAGGTCCCGACAGGTGCCACAGTGGGGAAGCACCTGGAGAAGACCATGAGACGGGAGAGGCCACACGAATGACTTCATCTACGTGCAGTGTCCAGAATACGCAAATCCACAGAGACGGACAGTGGATTTGTGGTCGCCAGGGGCTGGGGGAGGGGATATTGGGGCGTGACTGCTAATGTGGATACAGGGTGTTTTTTAGGGGTGGTGGTGATGAAAATGTTCTAAAATGGATTGTAGTCATTTCTGCACAGCTCTATGACTTTACTAAAACCACTGAATTGTACATGTTCACTGTGCATATGGTATGTAAATTATAGCTCAAGAAGGCTGGTATCAAAAAAAAAAAAAAAAGTAAAATCAGTTATCCAAAAGCCTCCTGGCCTTCACACGTACTGTTCCCTGTGAGAGCGCCCTTCCGGTTTCCCTACCTTTGAACACATCACATGTTGACATCAGCTCAGACAGCACCTGTGGTGTGAAGCCAGCTCCCCCTCAACTGCCCCCCAAGTACCAGTGATGTCTCCCTTCCTCAAGTGCCGCCGCCCACACTCTCCCCGGTGACAGCAGGGGGCGGGGAGCCATGTGCTGGTCTCTGCAGCAAGAGGCAGCCCCCTCACCCTGACATCGGCAGGAGTCAAGACTCTCTCCTCAGGGCCCCGGGCTAGAACCCCAGGCCACTGAAACTTGTCATGGGGACAGTGGGGATGAGTATCTGACCTCGGGACTCTCCTGGGGCACCCAGGACGAACACGCTGCACCCAGCACAGGACTGCCACGCAGAGAAGGTGGGCAGGTGAGTTTGGAAAGGCTGGCCAGGGCTGGTCACTTTCCACTTGCCCAAAACAGGGCTCATGACTCCTTAAATTCTTAGAATCTCACAAGAATGAACGAGAATGGAAAGCAGAAGCTTAAAACCTTGACCTGAACTTGTCAGTTTAAACGCCACCCCCCAAGGGGTTTCTCCTTCCAAACGTGTTTTGGTACAAGGGAGGGTGAGTCCTACCTGACTTGAAATGGGCTTTGGGCCGAAGCATTGAGCATAGATGGTTGATTTTGACCCCTAGCTGATTTCTAGGTTCTCTTCCTGCCTCTCTGGTACCCATTCTTGTTAAAACATAGCAGCTGTTCCTGCTGTGATTAATCAGAGGCGCGGCCACCCTGATTATAAGCTCTGCTCTGTGTGCACAGAACACCCCCACAGAGAGCCACTGGGAACAGAAGTGTCTGGCTCAGCTGCCTGGACCCCACAGCCCCGGACTGCCCCAGAGACAGGAAAGCTGGGCCCAGCATGGTTCATCCCCCAAGATGGGGACAGGTTCACGGTAGGCGGGGGCGAACACCCTCCCTACACAGACTGCGGCAACAACTCTCAGAGCAAGGACGAGTGGCTGTGCTCACAGGGGTGCAGGGGCTGGCGCTGCCCCCATACCAGTTAGGCAGCGCTGACTGTGGTGAGTGGAGCACGGTTTGCCCAGGACACTTGTCTGGGACCTTTCTCCAGGGCACTCATCACCGCGTGGCTCCCTAGACTGGCCCACCAGCCTAGCCTCTGCTCTTTCTCTCCCGCCTCTCCTCCTGCCACTGTGTCCTCTAAGGCATATTCGGGTTTCCAGCTCCTCCAGGAAGCCCTCCATGACTGAGTCCCTGTGCATGATCGAACAACTCAGTAGAGTCTGATCAGTGGACTTGAACAGAAATCAGGTACCGTCCCTTGGACTTCCTGGCTCGCTGGAGGAGTCCACGCAGGCCTCCTTGCCCTGCCGGAAGCGCACGGCCAGGGCTCCCTGGCCAGGGCACCCCGCCCTCTCCCTGTGGGCTGTGGGAGGGGCTCAGAAGCAGCTTCCAGTCCTACTGTTGCGGAAGCACCAGGAAGGAGACACATCTCACGGGGAAATATTCTGGGAAACTGAGTTATACCCAGACTACTCAACACCATCAGCCGGTACTTACAGAGGTTTGGAATGTTCTAGGTGCTGGGAACAGACAAAGGTCCTGCTCTCAGTGGGGTGCAGAGGGGCAAAAACAAGATGGGAGAGATAGTGGGAGGAGTGGTGATGACCATGAGTCAGGATGGTGGACGCAGAATGACTCCCTTAAGGCATTTATTTGGACAGGGTGGCTGGGAGAGTCTCTTCGAGGACTCGGGTACCGATGACGGGCATGAAGCCAGCTGTGCAGAAATCTGGGGTATGCGTCCTCCACGCACAGGGAACAGAATGTGCAAGGGCTCCGAGGATGGAATGAGCTCGGCACTTGCGAGCATCCTGAGTGGGAAGGAGAGGGGTCCACACTGAAATCGGAGGCGTGCGTGGGCCATGCAGGGCCTTGTGGGCAGTTTGGGCTCATTCCCGGTGCCAGGGGGGAGCAGAGGAGGGACACAACGAGCCAAGGTCTGGTACCCGCCAGCGCCACCTGGGCCGGGGTCACAGACTCCAGCCTCCCGTGGCTGCAACTGCCACTCCGTCTGAGGCCACATCTCTGGGCCCTCTGTCACTAAAGCCGGGTGGGCACCCGGAAGGGCAGCATACCCAGGGACTGTGAGGATTTAAAAATCAAGTGCATTTATTTTAAACAGCCAGAGCTGGGGCCTGTCACCACGGGGGCTGTTAACACAAGAGCTTCCCAGGCTGCAGGGCTCTGTTCAGCTGATGAGACACCTTGGCTGAGCGGCGCTGATCTAAAGGAGTTATTTTCTTACGTTAACCAGTTTAACCAAGTCCTGGCCCAGCGGCAGAGGGGGACCCGTAAGTGCGGAACGGCATTTATCTTGGATCTTTAATCACTGGTGGCATTAGTCGGGAAGGCCCCGTTTCCCAATAACTGCCTGGCTGCTGCAAGATGAACTGCCTCGGAAAGAGAGAGAGGGCCCCCAGGTGGGATGACATCCGGTCTGTCTAGTGCTAAAGGCCAGGCGGTGTCCTTGTCACCTCTGTGCCTCTGCGGCTAGTTCCCCAGGGTATGTCGACCTCACAGTGAGTTCAGCCCGTTCCAGGTGTGGCAGATGTTCCTTGGGGTGTCAGGCTAATAGGAGATTTGTCCCTGTCCCTTTCCCCATGTTGGTTTCTTGAGGCTTCTATAACAAAGTCCCACAAACTGGGGAAGGGAGGGGGGGCCTTCCAACAATAGAAATGGATTCTCTCCCAGCGCTGGAGACCAGAAGTCAGAGGAGATAAGGGTGTCGCAGGGCTGAATTCTCTCTGAGGACTTGAGGGGAGGCTCCTACCTGCCTCTCCCAGCATCTGATGGCCCAGGTGCTCCCTAGCTTGAGGTCATGATCACATCACCCCAGTCTCTGCCTCCACCATCACATGGCCTCTTCCCTGTGTGTCCCCACATGGCTTTCTACGGACACCAATCTTTGGGCTTCAGAGCCCACCCTTCTCCAATATTAAGCCCACTCTGTCTTACCTAATTACATCTGCAATGACCCTGTTTCCAGATAAGGTCACATTCTGAGGTTCTGGGTAGACTGTGCTTTGGGAGACATGATTTACTCCAGCGCTCCCTCGATCACAGGTCACATCCACGGGGGAGGGAGCTGGGGTCTTCCCGGGGGTGCAGGACAAGCTCCGGCCAACCGGCCTGATCTCTACTGCTCTTGTCTCCCTCCTTGTGGCCTAGCCTCCAGGCTTTCTCTCCTCTCCTCCATCGTGCCCTGTCCCTTGGCCCGGAAAGTTCTTCCCCACATCTCTAAATGTCCCTTCAGAGGCTGCGATGTCCACTGTCCCTGGCCTCCCCTACTGCTTAGGTGTGACTGGCTTTTTCTCTGCCTCCCCCAATGGGGGCATTCATGTGGCTTCAGCTGGTGGCCTGGAGCCAAGGAGACCCTTCCTCAATACGCATTTACTGAATGAAAAGCACCAACGACTAGCCCAAAGCAGAAAATAATGTGGTCTCACTTCTCTCTTGAGAAATCTCCCTGAGGCCTCATTAGCTGACCTGTGTTCCTCCCCTCACAGCTGGGCTGATAATACAGAGCCTTCAGAATTCTGCCATCTAATGGATTTACTGCAGAACTGTCCTGTTCCTTTAAATCACAACCACGTGTTTAAACGATGAGCTAAAGGCCCAAACACAAGGTCGGTCGGAGAAAATGTTACCGCGCCAGGGCTGGCCCCTGCCCTGCCCTCCAGTGGCCAGCCCGACAACCCCTGGCCTGTGTGAGGTGGGAGCCAGACAGCTAATCCGGGACACCCAGTGAGATCTGAACGTCACCTACACCACGAATAGCTTTTTAGTATAAGTATGTTCCAAATATACTGCTCACAAAAATTAGGAGATACTTTATAGCTTCATATTCATTTTTAAATATTTCCTAGTTTTTGTGAGTGGTATATCCCATGGGACATGCTTCTTACTTAAAAAAAAAAAGGTGTTTCTTTGAAATTCAAGTGTAATTGGGCATCCCATATTCTTATTTGCTACATCTGGCAATGGTACACAGACCTGGTCTGGGGCGGGGGTGGGGGTAGGGGTGGAGTGGAGGTGGGGCGCAGGTCCCCTCTGGCTGACATTTAGGAATGCAAAGGCAAGCTGGTTGGGGGGAGCCTTGGGCAGCTGTCTCTGAGGCCTTCAGAGGAGCAAGCGGGCAGCTGGAGTGCTGTCCCAGGTGCTGATTTCAAAGATGAGAGTGTTAAACAGGATGTCCTTGTGAAACTCCCAATAGTTCTACAAGCCTGTCATTCGAAGAACAAGGGGAATTTACTCCATAGCCTTTGTCACGACAGCTACAGGTGTAGCTGCATAGTTGCAGCAACCAAACAACCACCTGTTGAAAACCACTCCCAATGAGGACCGCCCAACTTATGGACCCGCCCTGGGTGGATCTGTCGTCTGACATGATGCATTAAGCTTTTCCACTAATCTGGGAGCCATCAACCCCTAACAATTACTTCGTTCCAATGACGCATCAAGAAGACAAATGAAAAGCATGTCTATCCCTTCTGCACAATTCCCCCCCCCCCTTTTTTTTTTCTTTTTTCTTTTTTTGTATTTTTCTGAAGCTGGAAACGGGGAGAGACAGTCAGACAGACTCCCGCATGCGCCTGACCGGGATCCACCCGGCACGCCCACCAGGGGGCGACGCTCTGCCCACCAGGGGGCGATGCTCTGCCCCTCTGGGGCGTCACTCTGCCGCGACCAGAGCCACTCTAGCGCCTGGGGCAGAGGCCAAGGAGCCATCCCCAGCGCCCGGGCCATCCCTGCTCCAATGGAGCCTTGGCTGCGGGAGGGGAAGAGAGAGACAGAGAGGAAGGAGGGGGGGGAATGGAGAAGCAAACGGGCGCTTCTCCTGTGTGCCCTGGCCGGGAATCGAACCTGGGTCCCCCGCACGCCAGGCCGATGCTCTACCGCTGAGCCAACCAGCCAGGGCCCAATTTCCCCCTCTTGAAACCACATTCTCTTTTCACGCAGAATGAACCAAACTGAACAGTGCTTATCTCCGGAGGACAGGGCCACGCCGACTTCTACGTTCCTCTTTTGTATGTTCCTACATGGTTGGGACTTGTAAACACATAGAGCTATTTACCCCAGCGTTGTACAATCAGGCTGTTATGTGGGCTTCCTGGGCCGCAGCCCTTTGGCCGGCTGGGGCTCCTGCCGGTGTCCCGGAAAACCACGCGCCCACCAGCCTGCCTGCGGGCCCTTACCGGTACTTCATGCCCGTGCGCCGGGCAGTGCAGCTGTCCAGGGAGAGGCCGTGCATGCGGAGGAAGCTCTCCATGTTTCTGGCCTGGGCGGCCGCCCGCACCTCCCGCAGCCGCTGCAGCTCCAGTGTGTCGGTCTGGCGGACGGGCTGCAGGGCCCAGTCCGAGTGGCACCTGCTGCTCACGCTCCTCAGGCTCTCGCTGTACGTCATGGACAACATGGTACCACCTGGGAGCCGCCACTGTCCGGACGGGAAAGGCCGAGTGGCCACCGGTCAGAGAGCCTGCTGCTGTCCCCACTGCCCAAGCTGGACACTGGCCCGGGGCAGGTCAGCCTCAGAGACACATCCTCCAACGGGAGAGCGGCCACCAAGGGGTGCGGGCACCTACAGACAGGGTCTGGCCCCTGGGTATAAACCCCTCTTGCTCTCCGGTGGGATTCTTGGTCCTCGAAGCTGCGCTGCAGAAACTGCAGCTAAGCCCCGCCCTCTCCGCGCAGTGAGTCAAGCACAGGCGAAGCGCATTCCAGGCCACAGAGCTCAAGGCGCTTCGGGGAGCATGCAGACTGCGTGAGCCCGTGAGTCCAAGACACGACGGCACAGTGCTCCCTGGAGGTGTTGCTGGGTACGACCAGGGAAAGGGATGTGCCTGGGCAGCAGCTGAGGCCCACTCCAGCGTGGTTATGCCAGGCACACCTGGACCCCATCGCCAGCCTTGTGGAGGGAAAGCCATACACACACACACACACACACACACACACACACACACACACACACACACGTGCTCTCATCTTGGGGGACATGCTCCATACTTCCTGATCCCTAAGTAAGTCACAGTCCACAGGTTCCTGAAATAGGGACCCGGAGTGGAATGCAATTCAGGGAGAGTGATGGGAGGTGGGGGGTGGGGATAGGTTTAGAAGGGGAATTTCATAGTTTAAGTATTAAGAACCATTGCTACGTGGTCATCCTACATGACGATGACTCTCCCTCAGAAACAAAAGACACCATACATGCCCATCAACAGGGGATCTGGGGACATAAATGAGAGTCGCCCATCACATGGGAAGCCCTGCAGCCTTCAAGGGCGAGGTCTCTCTGCACGACTGACAGGCAGCGAGTCCCAAGAGACGGCGGTTCAAGTCGACGGAAAAAGCGTGAATGCAGGATGCGACCACTGGAGTGAATTCAGGGGCAGAGTGAGTGCATCAGTGCACGGCGCACCATGGCTGTGCCACCAGGTCCTGCAGCATCTCCGACCAGTAGTAACAAGGACACGGTTGCAGGGGTCGGGGTGGTCTCCAATCCAGGGCACTCCCCTGCGTCTGACCACAGCCCGCTGCCACGGTGGCCCCACCAACGTCACCATCACTGAAGAGAGGAGGTGAGAGGGGCTAGCTATAGAGTGGGACCCCGGAGTCCAGCGCTGGGAGTTGGAGGAACTGATATTGTCCCCAGCTCTCTAGTCCCCATAGGAAAACAAGTTCGATTTTCCCTGGGAAGGCCTGGGAGGGCTGTTCTGGGAACAGAGGCAGCTTCAGAGGCTGCTGCTTGGTCCCCGAGGGCAGAGGTAGCACCGGAGCCCCTGGTCAGCATCTTCCTTGGGTGGACTCTCCACCCCTACCCTTCTCCAGCTGTGACTGTTCTCCATAGCACCTGTCGTCACCTAACCTGCTAGTCTTCTCTAATCATCTTGTTTGCTGCGTTTGCTGATCTGCCACCTGGCTCTCCCGCCTCCTTTCGCCGCTGAGTGCTCAGTGCCCAGCAGGGACGGGGTGTTTCCCTGGCAATGCCCTCCAGCACCTGTCAGGCTGGGCTGGCTTCCTGACTCAGGCCCAGGTTTGGCGGGCTGCCTTCTCCTGGGGGCAGGGTCCCCCAGGCCTGGACCTGCATTCACCATGGCTCAGAGCCACAGGGAGGGGGCCTGTGGGGTCTGGACTGAGGTCACTAATGGGTGCTAAAGTGGTCAGGGATGCCCCTGGCATAAAAGCCCCACTGCCCAGAAGACTCACTCTAGGGGTAGGAGAGGGGCCTGGGGCTCCAGGTGGGAGTTCGTTGTAGGAAAGCTGGCAGCACCAGCTCCCTTCTTTCCTTCCCACCTCCAAGCGCACGCTGGACAGCATCAGGCAGCTGCTTCAGAGGCGGCTGTGTGGGCTGCTCCAGCTCTGTGTGAGCTGGAAGCAGTCTGGTCCTGGCTTTCCTTGGGTCTATGTTCCCAGCGGGCCGGCTGCAGCTGCATGGAGGGATGCTTCTCAAAAAACAGGGCCCACATCAGGCATTTGGCCCGAGCCAGGCTGAGATCAATAGCCATTAGCTTTCAAGACATTACCCACAGAAAAGCACCCTGATCTGGCGTGGCTCCAGAAATCTAGTGAAGGCCCCAGGGCGGGGATGACGTAGTGACACGCCCAGGTTCCAGACAGGAAGGCCTTGCTGGTCACCCACTTTTGTGATCCAGGCACACACCTGACCGCTCCGAGCCTCAGTCTCCACGTCTGCGAAGTGGGACGGGCAGAGGCCTCTTGTAGAGAGAGGTTGCTTTGGACTGCATGGGACCAGGCCAGAAAGCTGGCCAGGGGCCGGTGTTGCAGGGGAACATGCCTTGTCTGGGTAGGCGATCCCAACCACAAGGTGTGGGACATGACACCAGTTATAAGAGGCGCGGAGACAAAAATACACAAGAGCGGGTGGAGGGTGCAGGGGCTGGCAGGCAGGGCAGGCCTCTCGAGAGGGCACAACTGAAGGCGGAGCCGTGCCGGTAGCAACCATTGCTAGAAAATGTTTGCCAGGACGAAACGCAGACATTACTAGTTACCCTGTCCTGCAGGGAACACAGGTTCCTCGTGAGGTGGGTGCAGGGAGGGCTGTGCCAGGGTTTATAGGGTCTCCCCTGCTCACGACCCTTCCTCACAGCAGCTCAGAGAGCGAGCCCAGAGTCTCCTGCAGGGGGCGTCCCGTGGTGTCAAGCCTGCGGGGGGCCGGGGTCTGCTGGGAGAGGTGGGATGTGGGCCAGCATGGCAGCCCCTGGCAAAGGTGGAGAGGGGAGGACCTGGCACCCACGAGGGGAAGACCTGGCACAACATGGGAGAAGGGGGGAAGCTAAGAAATGTCCCTCCTTCTCAGGCCCTCCGGGGAGGCATGACCCCACAAAGGGACCTGGTGGTCCCCAGGGTTGCAGAGGACAGAGCCAGGCTCCCTGTACTTCCCCACGCTGGGGCGTCCTCTGTGGGCACCCGGATCAGGGTCAGGTCCTCAGACAAAGGGGACCCAGGACGACACCACCCAGGAGAAGGGAGGGCACGCCCATCCATCCTTGAGCCTCCCGCCAGCCGTCCTGCTTCTCGGAGCTCAAAAGCGCAGTGACCCCAATCTCCCCCTTTTTATCACCACCCTGCGCCCCATCTCGAGATAAATCAGCTCCCCTCTGCAACAGCCACTGCGATGACGGTGCCTGCACGTTCTCCCACGCCGGGGCCTGCCTTTGCAAACCCATTCTCGTGGAGGGCCAGGGGGTTTCAGGGGAATTCACGTAATGAGCCCGGTGACACGGAGAGAGGAAAGGAAGGAAGTCGTTAACCTGATGAAGTCAATGGGAGTGGCGACAGCTCTGAGGAGCCTTCACCTGAAATTCCTGAACTGTGGTCTGTTTACCCGAAGCCACCAAAGCACGAAGTTTGGAAGGAATCCCGAACATCTCTTTCAAACCACGATATTGGAGAAACCAGCCCAAATTCCAGAGAGCGGGGACGCGGAGGGAAGCGGCACGGGCGCGGAGCGGGGGTCTGCAAGTGCGGCATCACGTCGGGGCAAGGACGAAATGACTTTGGCCTGAGGACAGCCAGCAAGCCAAGGCCCAGCCGAGCAGCCCGGCACGCTCAGGCCCGCGTGTTTCTAGCAGACAGCCACTAAAACGTCTCTCTGTCGTTCCCGGGAAAACCGAGGACGCTGTATCCCAGCGGTAAGCCCAACAAGGTGCGAACTGGACGCCCAGGTCTCCCTGGACAGGGAGGCGCCCGCAGGTCTGGGAGCAAGCAGGCAGCATCGGCAGAGCCCCCACCCGCCACCCCAGGCGCTCATCTCAGTTTCCCAGGGCCAGCTTTTGGGGAGGTTCCCTCCTTTAAAAAAAACAAAAAACAGAGGGTCTAATTTCCAATCTTCCAAATGCACCTCCGAATACCTTCCCTCCGTTATTCCGTCCCTGGGATGCTTGTCCCCAAGCTGCTCCCTCTGCAGGAGACACTGCCTCGGACTCCAGGAACCGAAGGCCACTCACCTGCCTTCCTGGCGCCTGCTCGTTACAGAGTACACAGTCTAGCTTATTAGGGATCACCAGGCGCTCTGAGGGTCTGGTGCGGCTGCGTTTCCATTAGGGAGTGTCACTGCAGAACGTCAGAGGCAGTTGGTGAACGAGGGAGAGGCCCCCAGGGGTCGGGCTTGGAGGCAGCAAGTCCATTAGTCCTATTAGGACATCTTCCTCTCCGTGAAGCAGGCTGAATTATTCAGGAGCGCCTCTGCCCCTGAAAGCCCGGGAAATGCAGATCCGCTGTGCCGCTGGCCAGGCCAACTCCTGCGGTGGGGCTGGAGGTGGGGGGCGGGGCTGGGGGGCAGCCGCTGGGTCCTGCCATGCCCGTGGCCCCCCTGTATGCCTCCATGGCAACCAACCGAGGGCCAGGGACAAGACCCTGGGAACCACTGGTCGAAAGGGGCCGGCCAGGCTTTTTGTTATTTGAGGACAGGAGCCCACTGTGCAGCACCATCCTCACCACAGTCTTCACTGCGTCTGTGGTGGGGAAGCCGGGGCCCCACGGCATGTGACCACCCCCACACTGCAGGGGTTGAGACCTGTCTTCAGCACATGTGGATGCTCCTCCTCCCTTGCGCTGGATGTGCCCCAGATTGGCACCCAGTGCCTATAAATGGCCGGAAGTTTCCTGAAGCCTGCTACTGGCTGCCACTTCCTCAGGTAGGGGCGCAGGGACCCGTCCTTACAGCACACGTCCTGCGCTGGCGTTTGGGGAAATGCTTCAGGGCTGAGCCCTGGGGTGAGGCTATGCTGAGTGCCCATTCCAGGGTCATCATGACCCCATGGGCACTTGAGGTTGGCCCAGGATGCCAAAAAGTCTCAGCATGACTTTCCTTTTCAGGTAAAATGGAGGCCAGTACCTGTGGGATTCCGGACAGAGGTTGCTGTTTACCCCACGACAAACCTGCTACCAGCCACCGGGCGGGAGGGGGATCCCTGTACCCCCACCCACCGCCGGAGTAGAAAGTGCATGAGACGCAGACACATGACCGGAGAGCACATGAACGGAGGTGCCTGGCAGTGTTACTGTCTCGAAGGCCTCGGTTGTGGGAAGGGGATTGTTTCTTAAAGGCCTAAGCGACTACGTCACGTGTCCCCCCAGCTGGATGTGGCCCTGGGTCTCGCTGCAGCTCAGTGGTCATCAGCCTGACGTGTTGGCAATGAGGACCATCTCCTTCCCCTGGCCAGTGCTCCTCTCTGTCAACACAGCACTGTTGGTCGACACACCCATGGACATGGCTCCGTGTCACGCCCCCTTCACTCCCTCTTCCTGTGGTTCCTTCAGGTCGGCCCTTCTCTGTCTCTCCTGGCCTCCCCCCGTCTAGCCTCTCTGTCCCCCACCCTACTCCCTGCTACACGCCTTCCTTCCTACAGCAGAGCCCTGATCCTGGTCCTGCTCAATCACCACCTTTGGTTCCCCAGTGCCACCACAGAACACAGCCCAAGCTGCTTAGCTTGGCATTCGAGCCCTCCCTCATCAGACCCCCATCCGCTTCTGCAGTCTGGCCTCTCATCACTCTCTGTCCTGTCCCTGATGACCCGTGTCTGTGAAACCACTGTTTCCTGTCCTCGGTGCACCTCTCCAAGGTGTGGCTCAGCTGTCGCACCTACTGGAACATTCTTCTTGGCTTCTGTGTTGAATCCTGTCCAGACTTCCAGGTCCAGCTCAAAGCCCCTGTGGTCTAATTCCCGGTCAGCCAAGTGCACCCCTGAAAACCCGAATACCATCCCTCCGTTAGCCCATCTTCTCCGTGGGGCCTCCCTGACTCGCAGCAGGCTGTGACTCCCTCCTCCTCGGAACCCTGGCAGCTCTTTAGACTTCTCCCAGGCACGTTTTACCTTCTGGACACTACTGGAGTATCTGGGCTCCGGAACAGGTCGCATTACTGTTGCCAACCCTCCGTCTCTGTGTCACGGGACTGGTTCCTCCCATGGTGGGGGTCTGGGGGAGTATGTTTCCTGCCCTCTGACATCATGAGATTCGCTTTGGCCGAAACCATGAGCAGAAGCGACCGTGCATGGTTCTAATCTTGGCTTTCAGAGACACTGCAGGCTTCTGCTTTTCTTCTGGCTTGTCTGCCACAAGAAGAAAGGGCCTGGGACAGCCCCTGGTTAGGAAGGCCGGGAGGGCTGAGTCCAGCCGAGAGGGACTGATGCTAACCAACCCGCCGACCTATAAGCAAGACACGGATGCGCTGGTGGTATAGCTGTGAGTTTGCGTGTTTGTTATGCGGCATTCTGCGTGACTCCTGACAGATGTGGGGATGGGGGCAGGGCACTCCCTGAACACCTTCACCCTGTTCCAGGAGAGGTGCCACAGTGCTGATTTACATAACCACTGAGAGCCACGTTGGTGCCTGGGCGACAAGGATGCCCCACTGGGTGTGGCACCCTGTATCTTGGGCAAAGTTCCCACCCCCTTAGAGGTCCTCATGAGAGGCGCCACAAGAGGTGCCTGAGTGGCCATGTGAAGAAACCACACCGAAGTCGAAAGGCTGGACCACCCGAGCCTGTGGTATCACACGTGGAGCTCAGAGGAGGAGAGGGACATGGGGACTCGGCTCTCCAATGGGGCAGGACGGCCTCGTGGGGACAGGCTGCTCATCCAGAGGGTCCCCACAGAGGTGGACAAGACGTTGGACCCTGGATCTGTGGCATTCTGAAGCCAGCAAAGGGCGTGGAACTGTTAGTTCAGTTGTACAACCTCCTCAGCCCCTCCCATGGGCGGGCCCTCTCCACTGGCTGCTGGCCCGTCTGACCCCTCAGGGCCTGCTTACCTCCTGTCAACTCCTTCCCTCCTGGGAGTGAGGCAGCTGGGATGTCTGAGGACACAGTTTAAGCACATATATGCATTCACTGGTCAGACCCCGCTGGGATGAGTGACCCATGTTCGCTCTGACAAGGCTGGGCCACTGCCTACAGACACCCTGATGGACATTTCACACAATACATGCATTTGTAACGCTCAGACCTAACTATTTCAGAAAAGGCATATTGAGCTCTCTGTAAGGAGGGAGACGGCACGGGGCACCCTGAAGCAGCAGCCTGGACCGTGGTCATGGTCAGAGGTGCCAGGCTGCGGGAAGAAAGAGCCACAGGGGGATCCAGTGCCAACCCTGCACCCGCTGCCCAAGATTCTTGGAGCATTGCAGGAACTGCTCCAGGTTCCATCATGGGTGGGCGGGCAGGACGGTGGGGCACTGGTTCAGGACCCAGAGGCCTCCCAGGCCCAAATGCCAAAATGCACCACAGACATCAGGGTCCCCAAGAGCCGCAGGGAGTCCTCACCCAGTCCCCAAGCTGGCGGAGCTGACCTGTGGGTCCCCTGCCCTGACATAGTCCTGACCAGAGAAAAATGTCAAAGTAAACACCTCGAGTTAGAGACTCTCCTGGAAGCATGTGTCCTCCTGGGGCGCCCTCCCTGATGTACAGGTTAGGAAGAGGCCGTCCAGAGGGTGGAAGGGACTGCCCAGAGGACCCTGCTGACTGACCCGCCTGTCTCCTGGGGACACGGCCTCGCTGATTTGGCACCAGGGATGTGCATCAGAGAGACGTCAGTCAGTTCGCCCCTCCCTAAGCCAAGGGAGCCGCACATCCCCGGGAGGGGGGAGGTACTGGCCTTTGGTTGCTCCGAGGCTGCAACTCCGCTCAAGTCCAAGGTTAGGAGACAGCAGATGGGGCTGGCCACAGCGTCTTCTCCTCGGAGGACCCACAAAGCACAACCTCGACGAGCAAGCGCCCCCTCCGCGGCCCAAGGGAGGCTTTACGACGGCAGATCCCGCGGGAGCTAAGCGGGTACCCCCAAGTGCCTTTGCACAAGCCCTAGACCAGCACGGGGACCCCAAGTTCACGTTTTTTTTTCACCTGGACAGTGCAAACGCACGGGACTGCGCACCGGGAGAGGACAGCGTTGGACCTCGTCGGCGGACTTGCACCCCCCCCCCCCCGAGACACCGCTAGCACACCCCCACCTGCGCGCACGGCCCTCCCCCCACCCCGCCCCCCGCCCGCAGCTTGCGGAGTTAGGGAAAGGGAGAGCTCGTTACCTGTAGAACTGGAGCTGTCTTTTGGGGCTCCCATACCGAGTACTGCGGGCAGCAATGAGGGAGAAAAGGAGGGAAAGAAGAGAGAGTCCACAATGGGCATTAACCGCAGGGATGTGCCAGCCCGGAAGCCTCCGCGACACCCGCAGCCCCGGCCCCACCCCGCGCCGCTCGGGGCTGGTAGGAGGGATGCGCGCCCGGTGCCACGCGCTCGGCGGCAGCGCCACCCAGTGGCGAATGGGGGCAGAGGCCCGCTCTGCGGGGACCCCGGGGTCCTCGGGTGCCCGCCTCAGCCTCGCGCAAAGCGGGGAATGCAGGCTGAAAGTCAACCCCGGGGAAAACATGTTTGGGTTTTGAGGAAGTATGCTTGAGAACAGCGGTGGGAAGCCCTCCAACCAAGAACTGCCTGCTGTCACCCGCCTCTCCACCAAGTCTGCACGTGATGGTTGGTGCTTTTCAGGATCTCGATGGAGGAGGAACGCCTCCTTTTCCCTGTGGTTTCCATGGACACTCGCTGTGGCTCAGGCCCTGACAATCACCTAGAGAGGCCCAGCTGCTCAAGGACCGATGGGCCCTGGGATTCCACCTGGGCCCCAGGCTTTTGTGACAGTGATTGCCAATCTGGGTTCTGTGCTCGGGCCCAGTGCCTTCTTGCTGCCCGCCCCTGTGGTTCAGCCTGGGCTATATCCAAACAGAAGGACCCAACGCTGGACTTGGAAGTGGCTTCTGGAGGGAGCCCCGACCTCCCCGCCAGGCCCAGTCAGGGGAGCTGGAGGGACCACGGGGAGGGGGGGCTCTAGGAACCTCAAGGAATGAGAGAAACCCAGGCCAGGGACCACCCCCGCCTCCCACCTCTTGGGCCTCTATTACCTCGAGGGGAATACTTCAGGAGAGATGGGGACAAAGTATGAGCCTAATCCTGTCTCCATCCCACCAGGAAGATCTTGAGGGTTTCTTTCCTACTTTGTCCGAAAAGCTCCTGCTTCTGTTCCTGGAGAAAACGCCTGCCCACTGCACCTCACAGCCCTGTGGGCCTCCCTTTGTCCTCCCTTCTGGGCCGTGGGGAGGACAATGGCCTTGGGGACCCCCCCCTCAGAGGCAGGACTGACCCTGGGGGTTCTGGGGGCGGAGGTCACCTGTAAATCATGCCGGGGGAGCCTGTCTGCCGCAGGGAGAGCCGAGCTGGGGAGCCCGTGGTGGATTCTGGGTACATGGAGCCGTCCTCACGTGTCCTGACCCGCTCTCTTCTTCACGAAGGAGGGCTCTGGAGGAAAAGCAGAGCGGGGGGGGGGGGGGAGGAGCTGGTCAAGAAAGGCCACTCAGGTTTGGCCAGGAGGCTCTGCAAGGGGGAGGGCCCAATACAGGGGTCCTCAGAAAGACAGACAGACAGACAGACAGACCCATGGTGGCTTGGACGAGGCTAATGGGGTCCAATGACCGTGAAGCATTTCCTCTGCCCCATCTCTCCACTCTCCCACCTCAATGTTACAGCGGGTCCTTTGCCCCTCCCCAGCTGCTTTCCTGGGGCTTGGAGGGCACGTTTCTCTTGCCCAAACTCTGCAGAAATGGTGGTCCCAGGGGAGTCTGCGGACTCTGGACTGTCCTCCCCATCCTGGGATGACAGTCTCCCAGGGTCGTCCTTGTCTCCCGTCCCCTGACCCTTACTCCAGCCCACTGCAGCCACTGCTTGGCGTTAAGGGAGCAGCCTGTCGGATGCCCTGTGGCCCCAGCTCCTGGCACTCATGCCCTTGTCATTCCCTTCCCTTAGGGGATGTTTCTTTTTTTTTAATTTTTCTGAAGCTGGAAACAGGGAGAGACAGTCAGACAGACTCCCGCATGCGCCTGACCGGGATCCACCCGGCACGCCCACCAGGGGCAACGCTCTGCCCACCAGGGGGCGATGCTCTGCCCATCCTGGGCGTCGCCATGTTGCGACCAGAGCCACTCTAGCGCCTGGGGCAGAGGCCACAGAGCCATCCCCAGCGCCCGGGCCATCTTTGCTCCAATGGAGCCTTGGCTGCGTGAGGGGAAGAGAGAGACAGAGAGGGAAAGCGCGGCGGAGGGGTGGAGAAGCTCCTGTGTGCCCTGGCCGGGAATCAAACCCGGGTCCTCCGCACGCTAGGTCGACGCTCTACCGCTGAGCCAACCGGCCAGGGCTAGGGGATGTTTCTAACAACAGAAGGTGGCACAGGTGATGGGACATCACTTCCGTGATTAGGGAGTGTGGCTCATGACTTCTGTCTTGCTAGTGGGTTCTCCCTCTGAGTCGCTGGCTCTGGTGAGTAAGGTGTGTGTTGGGGAGGCCCACACGGCGGGGAACTGAGGGTAGCCTCTGCCCAGCAGCTCACCAAACAGAACCCTTCAAATCACCACGGGAGTTTGGAGGGGGTCTCTTCCCACTAAGCCTTTGGATAGGAGCCCAGGCTGACCGACACCTCGGTGGCAGCCTTGTCAGGTCCTGAAGCAGAGGACCCAGGAAAGCCGTGCCCCAAACCTTCCAATAGCTTCTCACTATATCCTGGGTGAAAGCCCAGCTCTCAACAGGGGCCTCCTGACCCCCACCTGCCATGGCCTGCTGGACATCATTCCCCATTGTCCCCTTGCTCACCCACCCCCACCAGCTCCATGTACCCCAAATGGCTCTTTGGGGTCCCACTAACCTGCAGGCACTCCAACCACAGGGCTTTTGTACCAGGCATTCTTTCTACCTGGGCTCTCTGATCCCTGAGATCCATCTGAAGGACCTCTGACCCCCTAAGCTTTGCTTTTTTATACAAAGGTCACCTTCTCATGGAGTCTTTTCCGGATACGTTATCTTAATGGCAAGTGCAGTCTCCCCACGCTCCTAGCCCCTTCCCAGTGTCATCTTCCTCCCTAGCACCTGTCACCTTCTAATATGCCTTGTACTTCACCAACTGTCTCACACACAGCCTCTGTGGTGCTCACAGTTGCGCCTGGCATGCACTAGGCACTGAAATACTTGTTGAATGAGTGAATGAATGATTCTGCGGCCCAGCCTGCTGAAGGCCACCCAGTGAGAGCACAGGGGAGGTGGCTGGGCGGTCTGGGTCAACCTTAAGTGGAACACCTATGCCGATAGAGGGCCGGGGATGCTGCCTGCCCGAGGGACAGGACCATCTTCTCTGCAAGGTGCAATGCTCTCTCTGTCCAGGGTGGGTGCTCAGGGCAGCTACAGGTGCAGGGTCAACCAGCACCACCTGTGACTTCTAGGAAGGCATCCTAGGGAGGCCACCTGTCCCACTCCTCCCTCCACCTAGGCTGGACCCCCTGAGCCAGGGGCCAGCTCCTGCCCAGAGCCCACCTCCTGGCCCTGTAACTGCCACCGTCCAATCAGGAGCAACTGCATCCTCCCAGCGGCCAATCCCAGAGAAGCGGATATCCTAGTGGGATACTGCCAATCCCAGGCACCTTGGAGGGAGAAAGGCAGAGTTGGGGGACATCCCCACACACCCAGTAGGGAGAGAGGCTTCAGAAGCTGTTTTGAGAGCGTACCAGGCCCAGGAGGGACAGCTGGCTCAGGGTCAGAAGTCTGGGTACCTCTGTCTCCTGCACGTGCACCTGGTGTGTGCGACCTTGAGCAAAGGCTTGATTTATCCTGCGAGAAAATGAAGCAGAGAGCTCGCAGAGCCAGCCCATACTTTCTCACGGAGCAGAGGGAAGCCAGGCACGAAAATGCCAAGCTCAGGAAGAAAGCTGACGAGTAAATCTCAGCTCTCAGCCATCCCAGGGTGAGCTGATGGTGATAATCGGGGGCGGCAAGGCAAGAACCATCTGTGGGAGCATCTTTCTTCTCCCCAGTTCATCATTTTGCAAAACTTGCACGCATCAGAGAAGTTGTAAAAAATCAGAACGGCAACAAACCTGTGTTCTTCCCCCACCAGTGGTCAACGCTATGCTTTATTTGCACACATTCCCTCTCCCTCTCTTTTTCCCTCCCTGCTTCCCTCTCTCCCTCCTCCCCTCCCTTCCCCCCAGAGCCCCCTGCCCACAATGATGGGAAGAATTTAGCACATTCAGGAGAGAGAAGAAAATGAAAATGTGGCTTTAAACCAAGAAACCGCCGAGAAAGGTCAGACCTGAGCCTTTGGGTCCAGGATGGAGATACAAAATAATGGAGACACTTTCTGATTGGGCCTGGCAGGAGGCAGTATGGGTCATCCAGCTGTTCTGGTTGACTGAGTGGGCATCTGATTTGCATAAACGGAGGGTAACTGCTGCTTCTCCCCCCAACACACACACACACACACACACACACACACACACACACACACACACACACTGCACAGCTCCTCCAGCCTCGGCCATTGGACACTAGCCCTGGAGCCTCTGCCATCGCCACGGGTAAACGTGCCGCAGACCACCCCACTGGCCCAAAGACTGCATGTGCCACCTGGTCCAGACTGGGACGTAGAGCCGCCAACCCACAAAGGCTGATACATGAATGCCCAGTGTGGCCCGCCACCAGGGCTCCTCT
The DNA here is from genome assembly GCF_036850995.1 of Saccopteryx leptura. Lineage (NCBI taxonomy): Eukaryota > Metazoa > Chordata > Mammalia > Chiroptera > Emballonuridae > Saccopteryx > Saccopteryx leptura. The sequence goes on along the minus strand of NC_089505.1, from coordinate 86,816,708 downwards.
GCAGGAGGTGAGTGGGGTTTTAACTTCGGCACCCCTGGGAGCACGTTCCGGGGCTTCGGTATTCGCGATCATCCTCATGACATTAAATCATAACTCCAGTGAGTGGCGGGGCTACTTCCAATTACCGGAAAAGCGGGCCGTGTTTGTCCCTGCACCGTACATTCAGGAGTACGAGAAAGCTTGGGCAGCCGGGGCCTTCATTTAGCGAGACCGATGGGGAAGAAAGTTGGCACGTTGAGTGCTGGAGACGTGACTGACTAAATCGCAATCTTGCCCAGAGCTCACCACACGCGTTTCGATGGTCTTCTCGAGTTGGGCTGACGACACACTTCCACCCTCTGGGTGACCCGAGGAGAGACCTATCCAGGTGTCAGGAAAGGTGGCGAGGCCCAGTGCGGGCTCAGATTTGGCCCTGGGTCCAAGTTCTAACTGGCATTATTGGGTATGGCCTCGGGCAGACCTCCCAGGCTTCCCAAGTGCGAGTTTCTTCATCTGTGAAATGACAACAGGCGTCTGGGGTAGGATCCGACGTGCTCACGGTGAAGGCCACGGGATGCTGACACCAGCCTGTGCCTGGTCCCCGGTGGAGGGACGGTGAGGGCCCGAGGCTAGGAGCTCTTGTTGCCGAGGCACTGACCACAGCTCCCTCCTGAACATTCCCACTGTGTGCCAAGGGCGAATGGGCCTGCACCTGCGCCGGTGTGTCCCCGAGGTGGCCTGGTGGCCGGCAGTGACCTCACCTTCCAGAAAACGATCCCTTCTTAGGGTCCTCGGTCTTGCCGCACCACCTGCTGTTCCCCTTGCTGCCTCTCCTTTGCTCTCCGAAGGCTGCTTGTCTTTCCCATTTCTCCAGAGAAAGGCTAATTTCTCATAGATGTGACCATCACACACAGGTACAACTCAAAGTCATGGTGGGGACTCTGTGCTTCTTCGGCTCTCTGTGGCTGTGCCCGAAGTCTGGATTGTTCTGAAAACGCCAAGTTTCCAGAAGGCTTGTCCCTCGATAGCTGAGGTCACAAGAATAACAACACTGGACGAGTTATCCATGGCTGTGTGACAAGGGTTAGCTGGCAGCGTCACACAAGCCTGTCTCACAGTTTCGCAGAGCCAGGATCGAGTCAATGGGGCTGGCGGTTCTGGCTGAGTCTGTCCCCAGGTTGACTCAGGATGTCCGCGGGGGCTGTAGTCTCACCTGAAGTCTGGACTGGGGCCAGGGGCTCCTCTTCTTCTGTGTCTCATGCACGTGGATGTGGGTGGGGGCCTTGGTCCCTTGTCACCTGGACCCCTCACACTCCGGCGCCTGGGTCATCTCCCAGAGCCAAGAATCGAGAAAGAGAGTAGCTGCGATGTCTTTTAAGACTGAGGCTCAGAAGTTTGTTCTATCAGTTGCAAAGACCAACCCTAATATTTATATGATGAGGGATGGTATGGGGACCAGGCTACCTTGGAGGTCACAACTGTGATGCCTGAGAGGGACTGTCCCCCAAGGTTACTCCTCCATATGCCCTGAGACCACTGAGATGTTGGCTCTACTGGGGCAGGGGACTTTGTCTCTGGTTCACAGATATATCCTGGGGTCCAGGCAGCGCCACACAGTAGAGGTTCAGGGAGCGCTGACGGAGGGGAGGCAGAGAGGACAGGCTTGTGCTGCCTGGACACGCTGGACATCGGTGATGATGGTCATCGGTGATCTTCCAGAAAGCCGCCGGGCTGGGACTCCAGTTCCTGCTTCTTGAACTGATGTTACTTTGCACGTTGCGTCTCAAACCCTGGAAGTCCTGCCTGTCGCAGCCCTGGAGGACGGCTGTGACTATCCCAGGGCACAAAACCACTGCCTGTACGGGGCACAGCCAGCAGGAGCCATGGCGGCTGCAACGCCTCGAGGAGACAGGAAGAGGTGTAACTGCTGAAACCACAGAGAGCCGGAAGGGTGCTGGTGCAACAGCCTCCCTTCCCCTGGTCCCCAGGAGCCAGTGCCCACGCGGGAGCCCCTCCACCGCACGCCTGGGGCAAAGACGGTGCTGCAGCGCACGCATGACGTGGGGTCTCGGTTCTGCCTGTGGGGTCGTCTGGGGGAGTGAGCAGAGAGGCCCCGTTGCTGGGAGGGGTCTGGAGGTCAACAACTCAACCCCCAAATGGCAGCATCTGACCCTGCTCAGACTCAGGTGGTGGTGGTGGCAGCAAACATTACTAGGGGTGGGGGACGCAGCCAGGTGACCTGCTCTCTGTCATAGAGACCTGTCTCTCCTCCAGGCTCGGAGGCCTGCTGACCCACCAACCTGTCACTAAACAGCATGGGCCCCACGTGGCCAGATGAAAGAAGCACCTGGACCATGGAGCCCCGTTAAGAATCTCTTAGAAAGGTCACAGGCTAAACATTTCAGTCTTTTCAGAGCAACATTCGAACGCCTACCCCTGATGACAGTCAACCCAGCACAGAGCCCAGGCGAGGCCCTGTTCACATCTCATTCATGCCACAGTGGAAAAAAAAAAAAGGTCACAGCCAAGGAAGTCCAACTGTCCCAAAGTGACGGTGAAATCCCAGTACACAGCCCACCTAGACCCAGCCCCTTCCCTCGTACCTGCCTGCCCCTGGCTACATGGGGGGGGGGGGGCACGGACACAGCAATGGCTGGGGCTCCGCCAGGTCGCAAAGTGGCACCGAGGCCCTCAGTCTTGGGAACGGTCGCCCTCCCTCCCTGAGAGAAGGAACAGAGGCTCTGACCACAGGGTGGGGGCCTGGTCTCCAGGCTGTGGCTCCCCCAGCTGGACCCTGGTTTGGGCGGCCACAGGCAGAAGGGGGCTGAGCAGGGCCCGCACCTGGTGCTAGGCAGAGGGGACCTCAGTGTTTGAAAGCTCGCATCCGCGTGACCACCCCCAGTGCCCGGGCCACAGGCTCCCGCAGTCATTCATTCAGCACAGTCACAGCTCTGGGCCACCTCCGCCCCGCTGGCCTCCCACTGTGACCACGCCCTGCACTGACATTCTGCTGGGCCCTGGAGGAAGGAGCACCAGGCAGGGGAGGGAGGCGACCTCAGGAGAGCAACCGCCTTTTCTGGGCAGAACGGAAGCCCCTTAGGCACCAGGCAGCTCCCTGCCCTGCCCTCCTCCGCTGAATGGTGACCATAAGGTGGCCATGCTGGGGTGCTGGAGCTTTAGAGGGTCCTCCAGATGCCTTTCCCCTTGTCCTGCACCCAGCCCTGCAGGAGACGGGGGGGGGGGGGACCTTCTGTCTTGTTTTTAAGGCAGGGCCCCTCATTCCTCGCCTGTGAAACTACTTTTCACCCAGAGGTGGGGAACCCCAGGTGCGGGGTTCCCAAGAGACACAGACCGGCGGGACTCTCTCTGTGAGCTTGGGCACCGCTGGGCAGCTGGCACCACCTCACATCCACGGTGGGGACAGAGGTGGCCCTGCAGTGCCCTTGATCTCCAGGCCCCATGTGGCCCAGGGATGAAAGCAGAAGCCAGCTGCTCTGGTGGCAGAACTGTACCATGGTCACACATCTCTGTTGGCTGCTGGGCTGCCACACTCCGCCCGCCTGCCCGGCAGTCAGCGGGTGGTGGAGGGCCCGCTGTGCCCCCTCACAGGGAGGATGCCTGCGGCTGCTCTGACAGGTGGCCACACAGGCCCTGCCCGGTCCAGCACGGCACCCACAGGGCTGGCTCCCACCCGCTGCAGCCAGTCCTCTGGGGGTGTGGAGTCTAGCGGTGCTCAAGCCTGGCTCAGGGAGCCGGGGTGCCATCACTGCTCAAAACACTACCCATCTTGGGAAACAGGGTCCCCAAACACCCCAGTACCTGCTCATGGGTCAGGTGGCCAGAGACAAGCCCATTTTGGTGCAATGCGACGGCCACGGGACTCCGGGGCTAACCAGGAAGTTGGTGGCAGGAGGTGCCCCAGAGTGGGGGCTCCCCCCGGGGAGCCGGGGCGTGGCTTCCAGTCCCAGGCATGCAGGAGGAGGGCCCACACCCAGCCTTCCTGCAGTGCAAGCCTCAGGGCCTCCCGGCAGGCTGGGGCCTTTCTCCAGGGACACATGGGGACAGAACAGCTACTGGCCAGTCCTGGTGATGTTCAAGTTCCTGGTTACTGACCGGTGCTGGCTTTGTGGCAGAGCCGTCCCCACAGCCCTGGACGTGGTACTGCTGCTCCCCCTACTCTACAGATGATGACACTGACTGAGGGTCAGAGAAGTCAGGCTGGGACTTGAACCCGGGACAGGCTGACTCCAAAGCTGTGTGCTCTGAGCCGGGCAGGGATCTGCCTCACCCATGTCCCTGTCACTGGGCCCAACACTGTGGCAGGACACAGCAGGTGTAAGCGGATGTTGTGGGGGGTGGGGCGGCTGGGAGAGCAGGTGGGGGCCCCATCTGAGGGGAGAGCAAGGCAAAGGGAAGACAGGGATGGAATATCCCTCGCCCCCACCCGTGCTGGGACTCTGAACCATCAGTGGGGAGTCAGCCAGCCTGGCTCCTGTGCAGGGATCAGTTGGATGGGGGTCCCCAATGAGGTGAGGAAAGAAAAGGAAGACATGAACAATTGGGGTGCTCATGGCTGGGAGAAGACAGAAGCGGCTTCAAGAAGAGCGCTGGAGGGAGAAGAAGGGAAGGGAAGGGAGGAAGGGGGCAAAAAGCAAAGTAAGAGAACAGAGGGACTCTGAGGGAGAGTGGGGGATGGGCACAGCTGAGCCCTCTGTGGGTCTCACTCCAAACCCCCCACCTCCAACTCTCATGGGCGATGGGCGAGAGTGCTTCTGCAGACAGAAAACCAAGGCTCACGGCTACTCAGCAACCCCCACGGCCACCCACGCAGCCCATCAGGGGCAGAGTGGATGGAATCTGCAGGTCTGGCTCCAGGTTGGGGCTCTTTCCTCCACCTGTACCGTGACTTCTGCCCTGGAGGTCCCCTCGGCCTGACTCAGGATAGGTACCCTCTCCCATCCACCAGAATCAGACGTAGCCGTGACTGTGTGTGTCCTCAAGCACGGATGGAATTCCTGCTGTCACAGATCTCCGAGCGGCGGGGAATCCAGCACCAGCCGGGCATTTCAGACCAAGGCCTGTGCCCTCGCCGGCTGTGGCAGCGTTGGCCGCGTGAACCAGAACCTCACACTGCAGCCACAGTCCTGGCCCCTAAATGTTGATCCTGTTTCTTCAGGGACCTGCCGGCTCTTTTTCAGTGTTACTTTGGACCAGGAGTGCAGGCCACCGTGACATGCTGGGTGGTAGAGTCAGAAATGCTCTCACTAGGTCAACAGGCAGTATACTTGCATCAGGTGCAGGGCCTCAGCTGGATTGACAAACGTGGCAGACTGCTGATTGGCCCAGCAGACACCCATGAGCCCGCCTCCAGATTATCTCCCAGCCAATGTGGCCTGGGCACAGCCATTAGTAGAGTCCTGGGATGGGGAGGGGTGTCCAGGAAAGTTTTGCTTCCCTGATGGAGAGGGACAGCCTCTTCTGGAACATTCTTCTTCAAGGAGGAGGCAGCCTACAGCAGGCATGAGGTTGGGGCATCTCAGGTTGGATCAGAGGGTTGGGGGAGGCAGCACAGGTCCCGTGTAGGGTGACCTGCGGCAGCTGGTAGAGACCACAGAGTGGTTCTAGATAGTCCTACACCTTAAGCAGCAAGCCCTGACTGAGCCTGCCTGGATCTAGCTACCGTTCCTTGGGGCCAGGACCCTGGGGTGCCATTCCCCCCTACCCCCACCATAGTGAGAGAACTCGGCTCACGTGTCCTAGACTCTCCAGAGTGAGGTGCAGAGAGCCAGGTCCAGCGTCTACACCAGCCCTGTCCGTAAGATCCCCACACTGCGGGGGCGGGGTCTGCACATCTCCACCTAGGGGAATGCCGAGCACACACCCCTGGGGGGAAAACGGCAATCATGAGCGAGGTCCTTACGTTCATCTGAAATCAGCTCTCATGTAACTTGTACCCAGCAGGCCCACTGCCACTCTCTGGAGTCAGTATTCCCGACTCTCTGCCACACGGCTTTCCTCAGGGCACTGGGGACATCGGGCACTGTTCGCCTGCCCCAGCGAGAGTAAACAACATTGCTTATTTCGAAGCTTCCACACACAAGGTTTCCGACTTAACTAACAAATATGCCTTGGTCCGATGTCATGCAACACGCTTCACGTGGGTGTCACACACGGGACCGTTACAAAACCTTACAGGCAGCCAGGTGACGCTGAGGCCAAGGCCAGCCAGCTAGTATCGGGCAGGAATCCGACGCGCGAGGGTCTGACTGCAGTGCCTGGGCACTTCCGATAGCCGCCCTCCGTCTGGCCTCGGTCTGGAAGAACACCCCGTCACCTTCCCCCACAGGTGCTGCAGTTTGCCGAAACCCTTTGGAAAACAACGGAGACGCCCAGGCCAAGGGCCGTATCTCAGGTCGTGGTCAGCACGGGGTGACCTGAGGTGGCCTCCCCACCACTTTGAGACGAATTGGGCTTTGTTGTGGCCTGTGGGCCCCTGGGCTTGCCTGGCCCAAAGCTGAGGATGGTGTTCACGTTAAGTGGTTGGAAGAAAAATAAAACGATAGTATTTCAGGGCACATGAAGATTATATAGAACTCGCCTGACCAGGCGGTGGTGGCAGTGGATAGAGCGTCGGACTGGGATGCGGAAGACCCAGGTTCGAGCAAAAGCCCACCAGCTTGAACCCAAGGTCGCTGGCTCCAGCAAGGGGTCACTCAGTCTGCTGAAGGCCCGCGGTCAAGGCACATATGAGAAAGCAATCAATGAACAACTAAGGTGTTGCAATGAAAAACTAATGATTGATGCTTCTCATTTCTCTCTGTTCCTGTCTGTCTGTCCCTATCTATCCCTCTCTCTGACTCACTCTCTGTCTCTGTAAAAAAAAAAAAAGAAAAAAAAAAAAAAAAGAAAAAAAAAAGATTATATAGAATTCAAATGTCAGCGTCCACAAATAACATTGTGTGGGCATCCAGCCACGCCCGCTGTTGTCTTTGGTCAGCTTGGGCAGACTTGGGGGCTGCAGCAGCTGACGGATCTCTCCCGGTCCTGGAGGCTGGAGGCCCAAGATCGTGGTCCTGGAGAGGGCCCGCTTCCCGGCTAGCAGATAGCCACTGTCCTGCTGTGTCCTCACAAGGCGGACCGTGAGCTTTTGCTTCTTGGGTTCTTCCACATCTCATAAGGGCACCAATCCCATCATGGGCCCCACCCCCGGGACATCAGCTAACCCTACTCACCACTCAAAGGCCACATGTCCTAATACCATCCCATTGGGATTAGGGCTTGCACACAGGGGTTCTGGGGGGACAGACATTCAGCCCACAGCACTGACTAACATGTTGCGTACAAGCCTAACATATCTGCTCTCCGGTCCTCTATAGAAGAGGCTTGCTGAGTGAGCCCTGCTCTGGGAGGACACTTCCTCCGTCGTCACCACACCTCGTAGAAGGCCACCCTCATCCCTGCACAGACGGAGGCTCAGACAGACACCAAGCCATCCCCGGCTGCTTTGCACACAGCCTCGGGGTCATACATGTCCCCACTCCCGATGCCTGCATGGTTCCTGGGCACATGCCTCAGACTTTACCTCTCTGTGCGGGGCTTCCGGTACGTGTGTAGCCCCACAGAGCGCCCAGTGCCGAACTCCAGGACACTCCTGGTCCCGGGATTTTGTTCGTCTTTCGTTCAGCGGGTCTCAGGTAGATTAATGACTTCTGAGCCAAGCCTGGGATTCTCAGTTTTCCTCTCATGAGATCGCAGTCTGCTCTCTGGGATTGGACACGCTAATCCTCCTTAACAGCTAACACCAGAAGGCAGGCCCGTCTGGCGGATGCGTGATGTGCAGCATTTGGCCTTCCCCCCAACCCCCATTTAAAACCTCACTATGGGGGGGAGAGGGGCAAATGCAGGAGGCACCCTGCTGCCTGGAGGGTCACGTGCTGCCATCGTCCAGTGGATGCACTGTTGGTGCACGCTCGGCACCCTACCACCCTCAGTCCCTACTCAAGTTGTGTCACGTGCGAGAGATCACCCAGAGCCTTCACACAAACGCACACCTTTGTGGTTGAAAAGCTCCCTGACATGTTATGCAGGTTTTCCAAGTGGTCAAGACTGGCCACGTAAGACCACCTAATTGAACTCTGGGCTTGACGCCGTGGACTACTGAGAGGTTCTCCTCCCCCCGAGGCCCTGTGGCAGCTCAGGGGGTGGATGCCCTGCCACAAGCCTGAGGTTTTAAATGGCTCCACGATGACTCATGGGAGCTGGGAGGAAGAGGGCAGAGGACATCATAGGAAAAGGGACCCCCAAGAGAGAGGTCCCTCCTGGCCCTGCCGAGCCCTGCCGTGTGGGGCTTGTTCCAGGTGGACCTGGGCACCTGGCTGGCCCCTGGGCGTCCGTGGGAGGCCCTCTTCGCTCTGACGGCTGCAGCTCTCCACATGTGGCAGCTGGGTGCCAGCACATGTCTCCCTTTTAGGGAGGCTAACCATGTGACCCAACTGTCCCCACCCAAAGATGTTCCCTACATAAGAGAAACCTAATTATTGCAGATGATTAAAAAACAACAAGAAAAACACAAAGCCCCAAATCAACATCAGCACATGAAAACGTCACCAAACAACAGACCCCATCCTCAGTAGCTGTCTTTAGGTGGACGCGGTACTTCCCAGGATGCTCGAGCGTGCGACGAAAACATCTACAGCAGGGGACAGCAAACCTGTGCAGGGAAGGGCCACAGAGTCCATCTCCTGGGCCCCGTGGGTCAGCCGGTCTCTGTTCCAACTTGTTGACTCCGCCTCGCGAAAGCCGAGACAACAAACATGAACAGCAGGGTGTGGCCATACGTCAACAAAGCTGTATCTACAAAGACAACTAGGGGGGGCAGAGTTGGCTTTTGCAGACCTCTGATCTATGACATTGAAAACGCAAGTGACGTGCACGGAAATAAAAATTAGATGGCAGGGCCTGGCCTGCGGTGGCGCACTGGATAAAATGTTGAACTGGAACACTGAGGTTGCCAGTTCAAAACTCCGGGCTTGCCGGGTCAAGGCACATGTGGGAGTTGATGCTTCCTGCTCCTCCTCCCCTTCTCTCTCTCTCCCCTCTTTAAAATGAATTAAAAAAATTTTTTTTTAGGTGGAAGGGACGGTCCTCACCAAGGTCCACAGCACCTGCAGCTGTGCTCTGCAGGGCGCTCGAGCTCTGTCCTCTTGCGGGGACAGTCTGTGTCAGGAAGGGGACCCTTCAGGTCAACGATGACGTCATGCTGCCCAAGCCCCTGGCCTCGCGCTCCGCAGGGTTGTTGGGAGGAGGGGAGAAGGCGCAGAGGTTCCCACATGCCTTGAGTCCTTATTAACTGGTTCTCCTCAGCCAGTCATTGTGATTTGTCATCTGATCTCAGGCCTGATTAATCTGTCCCTGAGAAAACACACAGAGCCACCCCCCCCAGCCGCTCTCTGCTCTCAGCGCGGCCGCTCACCGGGGACAGCTGGCTGCAGGATGAGGCTGCTGCCTCTGCAGCCGGACTATTTTTGGCGACTACTTTTCCCCTCGCTTGTTTCTGCCTCGAGTTGCTCATCAGACTGGCTGTTCTCGCTCCTGCGATAAAACAAGTCCACGCAGTATTTTTAAATCCTGCACGGGCTGCCTCACGCTCAGGGCAGATGGGTCCCTCTCTCTGGGCCAGCAGCCTCCATGTGACACTGCACGGAGAGGCTGCCCCTCCACCTCCTGCATGTGGTGACCTTCCAGCCCCAGGGGGAAAGGCTGGGGTTGAATGGTTGGAGGCCCAGGGATACCCGCCTGCCGTGGGCGGAGGAGGTGCAAGCTGCCTGCCTGAGCAGTGGCCCTGGGCCCCCCACAGAGCGGGACCAGTCTAGGCTGTGGGAACAGAGTGCGCTAAGGGTGGGGCACCGGGGTGAGGGTTTTCCTGTGCATTCACTCACTTAGTCCTGGCCCCTGGTGCCGGGAGGGCAGTACTAATCATTGCTAACCACTGGTGACAGCTGAGGAAACTGAGGCTCAGAATGGGTAAGCTGGCCTGCCCACATCACCCGGCAAGTGTCAGTCCCAAGAGTCCAGCCTGTGAACCACAGCCCTCGGCTGCACCCAGTTGAGAAGCCACGAAGGTCCCCTCCTACGAGGGTGAGCTCACCTACATGTCCCTAGATCTCTGGGTGGCCAGGGAGGACTGGGGTGGGCGGGCAAAGGCAGGGGCGGGGTCTTGGCAGGAGGTCATTTGATGGTCAGGGTGGGAGCCGGGGTGGCCTGGGCCGGGTGGGGGGGAGGAGGAGGTGGCTCATGGCTGGCGGAGTCGGGAGGTCAGGACCAGAGTCATCTGGTGGTGGACGTAGGTTGTGAGAGGAAGGCAGGTGCAGGGTGACCCCACGTTTCTGGAGAATAGTTGCCAGTTCCTGAGATGGGGGATGGTCGGGCGCAGCAGGCTGGGGGAGTCCGGAGCCGGGCGGTGGCTGCCATCTGGTCTGAGGCGCCGGTTGGACAGTCGGGTGGGAAGCTGGCAGTGTCTTCTTCCGGCTCTTCCTCAGTCGCTGGCTGGAGCACTTCCCCACTCCTGCAGGCGTGGTCCCTCTGCCTGAGACACTCTTCCTTTGTGCCACTGATCGAAGGTCACCTCTCCAGAAAGGTCATCCTGGAGAGCTCTCTCCAAGGGGTCCTGCCCGTCAGGTCAGCACAGGTGTTTCCTGTGGGGAGTCCACCTCAGCCTGTGGCGACTGTTCACCTGGCTGTCCCGTAACCAGACGAGGTCCAGAGGGTGGTGGCTGGGATGGTCGTGTTCCTTGTGGGACCTCTCGTGCCCAGGGCAGGGCCTTTGCTGAATGCACAGAGGCACGTCAGTCCCGCTCTGGACAGTGCCTTCTAATTAACAGACTCCAGCGTGAGGCTGAGCCAGGCGCAGAGGCGGAGGCCGAGTGAGGGAGGGGGCTGTCCTTCCTGCTGCTCCTCCCCTCCCGGGTCCGCAGCTGCAGCACTCCACTGGGCAGCCCCTCCAAGGGTGTCCGGGCAGGAGAACGCAGCCCGCACGAGCTCACATCGGGATCTTGGGACGTGGCTCAACTCAACAGTCTCTGCCTGGTCGAGTCCCCCACCAGGATGATGCCCTGTTCATTGAACATGCATGGAGCCAGGCATCTCATGGGCACATGTGCAAGGGGGTCAAGACACATGCATACCCACATACAGACACACACACGCTTCACCTCCACCTTCTCTAACTCCATGTCCATCACTCTACCAACCTCACCTCCATCATGTCCATCGCCTCCAGCTCCATCATGCCATCACCTCCAGCTCCACTGTGCCCATCGCCTCCACCTCCATCGTGCCCATCGCCATTAGCTCCATCGTGCCCATCGCCATTAGCTCCATCGTGCCCATCACCTCCAGCTCCATCGTGCCCATCGCCATTAGCTCCATCGTGCCCATCGCCATTAGCTCCATCGTGCCCATCACCTCCAGCTCCATTGTGCCCATCGCCTCCAGCTCCATCGTGCCCATCGCCATTAGCTCCATCGTGCCCATCGCCATTAGCTCCATCGTGCCCATCGCCTCCAGCTCCATCGTGCCCATCGCCATTAGCTCCATCGTGCCCATCGCCTCCACCTCCATCATGTCCACTGCATCCACCTCCGTGTCCATCGCCTCCAGCTCCATCGTGCCCATCGCCTCCAGCTCCACTGTGCCCATCGCCTCCACCTCCATCGTGTCCACCGCATCCACCTCCATCGTGCCCATCGCCTCCACCTCCATCGTGTCCACCGCCTCCACCTCCATTGTGCCCATCGCCTCCAGCTCCATCGTGCCCATTGCCTCCAGCTCCATCGTCTCCAGCTCCATCGTGTCCATCGCCTCCAGCTCCATCGTGCCCATTGCCTCCAGCTCCATCGTGCCCATCGCCTCCAGCTCCATCGTGCCCATCGCCTCCAGCTCCACTGTGCCCATCGCCTCCACCTCCATCGTGCCCACCGCATCCACCTCCATCGTGCCCATCGCCTCCAGCTCCATCGTGCCCATCGCCTCCACCTCCATCGTGCCCATTGCCTCCACCTCCATTGTGTCCATCGTGCCCATCGCCTCCAGCTCCACTGTGCCCACCGCCTCCACCTCTATCGTGCCCATCGCCTCCAGCTCCATCATGCCCATCGCCTCCAGCTCCATCGTGTCCACCGCCTCCAGCTCCATCGTGCCCATCGCCTCCACCTCCATTGTGTCCATCGTGCCCATCGCCTCCAGCTCCATCGTGCCCATCGCCATTAGCTCCATCATGCCCACCGCCTCTAGCTCCACTGTGCCCACCGCCTCCAGCTCCATCGTGCCCATCGCCTCCAGCTCCATCGTGCCCACCGCCTCCACCTCCATCGTGCCCACCGCCTCCACCTCCATCGTGCCATCGCCTCCAGCTCCATCGTGCCCATCGCCATTAGCTCCATTGGGCCCATCGCCTCCAGCTCCACCTTTAGAACCTCTACCCCAGCTCTTCCTCCAAGCACGCCTGCTTTCAGCATTCTGCCCTTGGAATCTTCCCCCCTGAGTGACCTCCCAGGGCAATTCCTCCGCTGCTCCATGAGTTCCAGTCCTCACCCCACACCTGTAGGTCCCAGCACTGCTTCTTCAGCCCAATCTTCTGCCCTGAGTGCCAGGTTCTAACTCTTGGCTGCCTGCTGGCTCTGTCCACATGGGCATCCCTGGAGGGGTCCCTCTCTTGCCCACATCCACTGCCTGTCTCAGGCGGGTCACCTGTCACCAGAGCTCCGCTCCCATTTCTCAGCCACAGATCTATCAGCTCACGCCTTTCTCTACAGGCCCCAGGGGCTGTACAGGGCCTCGAGCATCAGGTCTAAGCACCTGGGCTGGGCATGCTGAACCACGGACAGCGGGCCCTGTCTGCATTCCGGCTTCCTCTCTGCTCCCCGGCCACCTTGGGCACACCTGCCTGCTGCTATCCCCTCAGGCTCCCATGCTGTCACTGCCTCTGTCCTTGCTCTTACTGTGCACTTGGGGACCACTGCATCTCTCCATTCACCGGGGAGTCACCAGCCTCAGAAGCCAATGCCGAGGCGGCTTCCTAGGACTGGACGGGCCACCCACACCATTCACAGTGGTTACCCTGGGGGTGGGTGAGGGGGGGTGGGCCCTTTCCATGCCCAACATCTCGTCCACGTGCATCTTCTAAATCATCTGCCTGAAGTCACACATCCCCAAGAAACAAAGGGCTGGGGCAAGTCTGCCCGCCTGCAAAGCCACCACTTTTGAAAGCACCTCACGCATTTGTCCCAGACCCCACGATGGCTTCCGCAGAAGAATGTCCCCCACAGCTTTCTGGTGTAAGTTTTCACGCGCATGCCAGCCCATTCCCTGGCGTTCCCAACAACACAGCCTCTGCCTAAGTCCAACCGGGGCATACATGGGGCGGACACCCCCTCCCAGGCCTCCCGATCTCTTATATTCACCTGAGCAGGGACGAGGAGGGCTCCTCAACTCACCCTCAGTGATGTGAGTTACCCTCCGCAGGCATTCCACCATGAAGTAGGGGGTGGGGGTGACAGGCGGGACCCCCCTCTTCCCTGCCAATACCCAGAAAACAAGCCGGGGGAGAACCAGCATCCACGAAGGTGGGAATTTTCAAGGACTGGGCACCCCGGTCGCACTAGAGGTGCTTCTTGCATCTAATATCTATCTACTTATTTTTTTCTGGTTGCATTTGAATTGTGACAAGTAACGCTAGACTTGCCTGTAGCGCAGGGACAGCGAGTCTCATTTCACAATAAGCTTATTTAAGAAAAAAGTGTAACCGACTAAAAGAAAAACGCAAACTCAGAAGCAGGACTGGTAGCACACGGCGCACATGTGATCCGGTCCTGGGATGCAAGGCCAATCGCTGAAGTGGGGGATATGGGGGGTGGGGGGGAGAGCCCACTGAGAGACCGAGACTGGCCCGGGGAACCCACAGGCCTCTAACGTCACCCCCAGAAACACAGGGAGAAGGTATCACGGAGACACCGCAGCAGAGCCCCAGGCCAAAAGTGAATTCCAGGTCACTGCGCAGTTCGTTCTTTTCTTGAAACTAACTTGACATCCCCTTTCCTGAAAGTGTGTTGCTTCTCTTACAGGAAGTTTATCAAGAGACTCCAGGGGGGACCCAAAGCCCCCAGGCCAGTGCATTCCAGGCCTGCCTGGCGAGCAGCTCGGACGGGGGCATCTAGGAAGCGTGGTGCATTTAACGATGTGCGTGTGCGAATGTGTGCATGCACACGCGGATGAGTGTGCACACACACAGGCCCACTCTACCCATCAGCCGGCCGTCTGCAGCCCAGTCATGTACCCGGATTGATGCCAGGTTGGGGCTCCCCTTGCACAGGCCCTATGCCGCTCTGCAAAGCAGATGCTTGACAGGGCCGGAGGGGACCAAGGGTCTGGGGTCCCCACACGGTGTGGGGTGGCCAGACGGACTCTGAGAACTGTGCAGTGCCATCTGGCCGACCCTGGGACTTATCTCCTGGAGAAGTGGCCATTCAGACAGGGCACATTCCAACACAGACTCAGAAAGCATGTCCCACTCCTCTGGGGGAGGAGGAGGAGGTGGGACCCATTTCCACCTCCTCGGGGAAGAGGGCACCCACGGGCACTTTTGCTTCCTCTAGGGCCTGGTCACACCCCCTTTTCCTGCCTCAGCAGCTCTTACTGCAGCCGCTGCCTGAGGAATGGACAGGGTTGTCCTGTGCCTCCCTCTGGGGACCCAGGTCACCATCCAGTTGACAGATGTCTCCCCACCAGGCAACCCACTACCTGAGTCCTTGAGGGGCAGCCTCTCCTCGGCAGCTCAGGGGAAGATGAGGGTTCCATGTCACAGGAGATCACAGAGGCAAGCGTGTGTGTGTGTGTGAGTGCATGTGAGTATGCACTTGTGTGAGCATGTGTATGAGTGTGTGTGTGAGCGTGAGTGTGTGCGAGTGTGGCACAGAGCTCTCGGGCAGCTGTGCGTGGGGCCTCATGCACTTCCCCATCCTCGCTCTCTTTTCACCATCTGTGGCTGGTCTGCTGGCACCAAGAGTATCGCTCTCCTGCTCCGATGACCTTGTCCCTCAGAGGGGCTCTTACGGATGACAGCAGAACAAGGGCCACCTCACCCTGGTGCTGGTCCTTGGGAACAGACAGGCCACCATCAAGGGGACGGGGGTTTCTGGCTGTAGGGCAGGGACTAGGCTCCTTGTCCGCCCGGAGGGCGTTTCCCTGGTGATGCCCAAGCCCTGCTCCTGATGTCAAGTAGAAAGCAGACTGTGGGTCTCCGTAGCCCATGTCCTGGGTACCTTCCCCACGGGTGCCAGGGAGGGGATCCTGGAGATCCAGGGGCTCCTGGCCACCCATACTCACCAGCTCCCTGGAAAATGGTCATGGTCATGCTGTCCCAGAGGACTCTAGGCAGTACCTGCAGCGGCTACCTGGGCAGTTGCCACCACCACCAGCACCACCGCTGCCATCACCATCATCACCACCATCACCATCATCATCACCACCACCGCCACCATCACCATCATTACCATCACCACCACCGCCACCATCACCATCATCACCACCGCCGCCATCACCATCATCACCATCATCATCACCACGATCATCACCATCACCACCACCACCACCATAATCACCACTATCACCATCATCATCACCACCACCGCCGCCATCACCACCATCACCACCATCATCATCCTCATCACCACCACCACCACCATCATTACCATCATCATCACCATCACCACTGCCGCCATCACCATCATCACCACCATCATCACCACCACCGCCACCATCACCATCATCACCACCGCCGCCATCACCATCATCACCACCATCACCATCACCATCACCATCATTACCATCACCACCACCATCACCATCACCATCACCATCATCACCACCATCACCATCACCACCACCATCATCACCACCATCACCATCACCATCACCACCATCATCACCACCATCATCACCATCACCACCACCACCACCACCATCAACACCACCATCACCATCACCATCATCACCACCATCACCATCATCATCATCACCACCACCACGACCACCACAGGTGCAACATTTCCAGCCCCTCCTGGGCCGAGGCGGCAGTTGCAGTGATTAGAGTACCCAGCTGGAGTGTCCGCATCCACCTCTGAGCGGGATGATCAGTCAGCAGGGGGACAGAGGGAGAAGCGTGGTCTGAGGACACACTTCGTCCCCCTCCCTCCCCACAAGGACAGGAGGGACAGTGATGCCCAGTGTCTGTGGGGAGAGCCTGGCTTACCCCACTCCCTCAGGGGTGTCTGCAGTAGGAGTGGACGAGGACAGGCTGTGTCTCCTCAGCCAGACGGGAAGCTTTCTAATGGAACCAAGGTAGGCATGTCAACAATACAGAGGTCAGGGACATGGGAAAGCAGACAGCCCTGCCCGTGGTCACTGAGTCTCAGAGCCTGACTCAGCAGCGGGGAACAGCTGCATGGGAGGGAGCAGGGGCCGCCAGCTCTCCGTGGATGGATGGACGGACAGACAGATGGACAGGCTCTAAGCTGCTTCCCTGCTCCCTGGGCGGAGGGGCGGCTTTAACTACTTCCGCCCCAAAATGGGAGAAGGAAGGCCAACACTTTGGTGTTTCCCAGACAGACTCAGTCTCTCTGTGTTCCCTGTACACTTGGCCCTCCTTCAGGGGTGACTGGGGTCTCTCCTTCTCTGGAGCCAGGCTGGGGGGTGTACAGGGACTAGGCCATGCAGCCGGATGGGGAGCTGTGGGTGTCCCCACTGGCCTGGCGGAGTTTCTGGGTAAACATCAGAGGGACCGGAACCATCTACTGCTGGCCAGCCCCCCACAGGAACGCTGTGGCCATCCTGTCCAGCAGGGCCCCTCCCTCGTGCTCGGTATAGTACCTGGCGCAGCACAGGGCTGCCCATCTCCCGCTGACCCCCAGCCCCCACGGGGATGCCACATGTGCTGGGTGCTGGCGCCCTGGACAGTACTCTTAACCTGCACTTCAGGATTTCGGTAGGACCCCCGGCAGAAGCTGGACAGACCTGGGTCCACTCGCAGAGGGGACCAGATGCCGGAGACGGCTCTGATGGAGCTGGGCTCCTTAAAGTCCTCCTGGGGGGCAAAGTCTAGCGTCCTGAAAAGGGGGTGACCTTGGCTCCCATCCACCCTCAGAGGGACCCGATGGCCTTGTCACCTTCAGGAAGCTGCAAGAAGAGGTGGTGGACTCCGGCTTCCGTGGCCTGCCCGAGCTGCTGAGCTCACTGCTGGGGGGGGGGGGCCTCTGCCTCCAGGCGTGGCCGCAGTGGGCCCCTACTCAACCCCACTCCTCCGCATGTGAGGTGTGACGGCCAGTTTTCTGGTGAGGGGACCCAACACAAGCCAGCTGGACTCCATGTCCATGTTCCACCCATCCCCCAAGGGGAAAAGAACGAGCAGACAAGAAGGAAGGCCACACTAGCATCTGGAGGGAACACTGGGGCTGGGGGGGGGGCCTGGAATCAGTGGCAGAAACCCACTGCAGTGAGGTGGGGACCCCCCAGGGGAAATGTCAAAGTCCCAGCCGCCTGTGAATATGACCTTATGCAACAAAAGGGTCTTTGCCGATGTCATTAAGGTAAAGGCCTTGCAGTAAGATCCTTGTGGGTTAGGGTGGGTCCTAAATGCAATGACAGGTGTCCTTAGAAGAAGCGGCAAGGTCCCAGACGCTGAAGGAAAGCAGCATGACAACGGAGGCGGAGAGTGGAGTGACGCCTCTCCAAGCCAAGCAATTCCGAGGATCGTGGTCGAACACCAGGACCCAGGAGAGACGCTCCCTCCCTCCCAGCCTCCAGAAGGAACCCACCTGGATTTTCGACTTCTGGCCCGCAGACCCATCCGAGAATAAATATGGCTAATTTGACCCACGGTCTTCTGTTCTGGAGGTCTAGGAGAGGAACATGCCCACCTGACATTTTAAAGGCTCTAGCCAGAGCAGGTTGTATGGGAGGCAGAGAAGTGGACTTCTCTGGCGGGGGGGGGGGGGGGGACGACGACGACCCTTTGCTGGGGGCCTGGGCCCTGGCCCCCAGCCTTGCCTCAGCTCCAGACCATGGGGCAGGGATAGGAAGATTACGGGGACATGTCCACAGCTCTGTGCATTAGTGTCTGCGACTGGGCTCCTGGGCTCCCCTGCCCTCTAGGGACTGTTCAAAATAAAGGACACAGCCTGAGCAGGTGGTGCCGCAGCGGATAGAGCGTCGGACTGGGACACAGAGGACCCAGGTTAGAAACTCTGAGGTCTCCAGCTTGAGCATGGGCTCACCAGCTTAAACTCAGAGGTTGCTGGCTTGAGTGTGGGATCATAGACATGACCCCATGATCATTGGCTTGAGCCCAAAGATCGCTGGCTTGAGCAAAGGGTCACTTGCTTTGCTGTAGCCCCCCAGTCAAGGCACACGAGAAAGCAATCACTGAACAACTAAAGTGTCGCAATGAAGAATTGATGCTTCTCATCTCTCTCCCTTCCTGTCTGTCCCTATCTGTCTCTCTCTCTCTCTCTCTCTCTGTGTGTCACATATAAATAAATAAGTAAATAACATATAGTCTCAGAGAGGATGGCATCTGGCCTCCCGTGACAGCCATGAAGGGTTCAGACTGGGGCCAGGCAGCACCACATCAGTGGCCCGAGAGCCAGCTCCACTCTGAATCTGTTAAAGGCTCCGCTGAATGAAAAAACACGCAAAAGACAACTGCCAGGCACCGTACCTTTGCAGTGACATAATCTACAGAAATATAAGGTTTTAAGTGTAAATACTCCTTGCCAGTGAGGCTGCGATGAAGCTATTCCACACTGCTGGGCACGTGGTACAATCTTTTTAGGGAAGAAAGGCCCCGAGGCTGGGGTCTAGAAATCCTACTCATATGGCCATTCAAGAGAGGCAATGACCTTGGGCACACACAGCTGTCCCCTCACTACAGCCTTCCCTCCTGGGAAGAGTGAAAGGACCTTAAAGCCCTGAGAAGACCCTGTTCAAATGAGTTATGGAAAAACAAGAGGATATGACATGGTGGGTCACGGTGACTGGCTCCCTGTTTAGGAAAGTGCTCGTGCGGTAACAGCGAGCGGAGAAAGCAAACAGCACCCATGTCTCCACTGGTGGAAGGGAAGGCACCCAGGTGAGTGGGATGGGGTCCCTCCTTGAAGCACACGATTCCTGAATGGGGGATGCTGTGTGCATGGGCAGGGAAGGAAGACCCCGTGGTAGCAGAGGAATCCTATAGGAGGCTCCGCAGCACCGAGCTGGAGCAGGGTGGGCGGGCAGCCGGCTGGGGGCGGGGCTGTGCATCACGTGGTTTCCCCTGACAGGGCATCCTGCTGACCCCAGCCCAGCGTAGAGGCTAAGGGTGAGCATCCGCCCTGTTAACGAGGGGGTGGAGGGCATAGGGTGGGGAGTCCCTGGAGGTCACATTCTAGCTCTGTCCTCTGGTAGCTGTGTGACCCAACACGAGGCATATAGCATGTGTTCTCATCCATGAAGCTCAGATCATCATGGTGCCTACTCCCGGCTAGCTCTGGAGGATTAACAGTAAATGCTCACATGGCTTAAGCACAGGCCTGACAAAGAGCCTATCTGTGACAAGTGGCAGCTGCTGATACAAATGATAGTTGTTGCTGTTATCATCACTGCTATCACGTCACCTGCATCATCATCCCCATCACCATCACCATCACCCCCAGAATCCCCATCATCTTCAACATTATCCCCAACATCATCACCATCATCCACAAAATCATCATCATCATCTCCAACATCATCCCCATCATCCTCAATATCATCCCCATCATCCCCAACATCTTCACCATCATCCCCAACATCATCATCACTATCATCATCTCCATCATCCCCATCATCCTCAATATCATCCCCATCATCTTCAACATCATCCCCATCATCTCCAACATCATCCCCATTATCCTCAATATCATCCCCATCATCTTCAACATCACTCCCATCACCATTACTATTATCACCATCACCACCATCATCACCATCACCATTGTCACCACCACCACCACCAACACTGTCTTCCAGCCTCAGATGGATGGCCTACTTGTTCCTACAGGGGGGCGAAGGCTTTTAGATGTCCAGGCTTCCCCACCTCCACCCCCAAAGGCCCCTGGAAACCTGTTTATGCAACCATGGGCTTCTCTGGCTGCCACCTGGGACCACTCAATCTGAAAGCCCCAGGACAGTTACCGCAGTTAGGAGAAACCATCTTTGCATAATTAAGTGGCTCGGCTGTGAAAACCTGAGCATGCGGTCTGTTTGGGGGAGGCTGTGCGGCAGCGGGCAGAGTGCGTGCATCCAGATGCCAGATGGCCGGGCGCCGGCGGCCCGCAGCCCACGCCAGCCTCAGGACCACAGCGGCCTCAGCACACGGCCTCTGCGCACCTGGCCTTGTCTCAGCTTCAGGGTGAGTCCTGTCTGCCGCTACTTCTGCTTGGGTGCCAGGCTCCAGAGGCCACAGCTGCTCTGCCCTCCCTGGAGCACTGCCTGGCGCTCCGGTGTGGCAGGAGTGCGCCCTGGGGGCTAAGGGCCATTGGTGGAGTGGCCAGCCGGGGAAGATGAAATCAGGGAGCCTGTGATGGGGACAGCTGTCGCCTGTCCCCAAGGAGCCCCCAGCTCCAGCCTCATGAGGTGGCAGGTGCATCATTGCAGGGCAGCTCCTGCCACCTGGTATTCTGAAGGCTCCCGGGACAGATGAGGACACGGAGGGTGAGGGGAGCAGTTCTGGCTGAGGGCGGTGTCAGGGCCACCGGTAGGACCTCACTCCCCAAATCACAGCTCACAGAGAATCACCAGGACTGTGGCAGTTACTGCTGACCATAGCTCTGAGCCCCAGACACCAGCACCCCAAGGGAGCTGGGGGTGAGGTTAGCCATCCAAAGCTTGCCCTGTGCCGGCCTCAAAGGACTGTGGGCACTGTGGAGTCTGTGGGTCAGCCTGGGTCAGGTGAGTGTACCTCTGGCCTGAGGAGGGGGATGCTTTTCACACTGCATGGGGGGCCGGCCTCTTGCATACACAAAGTTTTCCAACACGTACAGGCCAATGAGTGTCTCCCTGAAGGACCGGGCAGAGGCCGTGTGGTTTAGGAAGGGGGAGGCCTGGGGTGGGGGGCATGGGAGCACCCAATGTGTGATGGGTCCCTCCAAAGAAGGGTCTAATGCACGGAGCAGGGTCCTAGGAGGACTTAGCACAAGGTCTACTTCCTGCCACAGGATTCTGCTGTCTGATCATCCTGAGTTAGGTGGCAGCCGCCCAGTCTGGGGCTGGGGTCCTACACCCCTTCCTATCTCTGCAGGGGGTGGCCTCGGCTGGGTAGGCCGACCCAGCATGTGCCATTTCCCACGTGACTCCGCCTTCTGGAACAGTCCATGTCCCTGACCATTGCTGAGAGCCAGCTCCTGCTGTGTGCCCGCCTGGGGACTGAGCTGGGCAGACACACAGAGGTGATGGGACAGACACGCCCCACCGTGATGGAACATGCGGTCTCAGAGGAACTGGCCATCAGCTACAATGAGCACCATGGACTGGGCTCGGGAGACCTACAGGACACTGGTGAGCAAGCTGGGAGTGACGACAGGCTGGCAGTTAGCGGGGAGCCACCGGGTCACACTGTGGCCCCAGCTCTGCCAACAAGCGCCATTCCCGTGTCTCTACAGGCAACCCTGGGCCCTGGACGGCTGATGCGTCCCATCTAAACAGGCCTTTTGCTAGCACAGTGGGTCTGTGTGCCGTGGGAGCTGCCCGATGGCCTTTCCCAGCCCCGTGTTTCAGGATGAAAGGAAAGGCGCAGCTCGGCAGCTCTCAGTGCCCGTGTGCCTGGCCAGGAGTCCCCGACACCTGCTCCCCTTCTTCCACAGAGTGTCAATGGGGGTGTCTGCTGCTCTCTGGTACCAAAGCATGCCCGTGCCCCTGCGGAAAAGTGGCAACTCTCCACTAGGATTTGCAATTCCTATTTTGGGCGTCGTGTGTCCTTTGCAGGAGTAAAGGGACAGAGATGGCTCCAGGCCGCCTGTCCCTGACACCTGAACACCTCCTGGCCCGAGCGACTAAAAATACCTTCTCTTCATGGAGAGAAAGGCAATATCTCCTGGAGGGGGGAGGGTCGACAGGAAGCTGCAGAGCGCAAGGGGGAGAGGTTCCCAGAGGGGGAGGGGCAGACACCACAGGGTCCGGAGCTCTGCTTCCCCACATCACATGGGACAAGGGGACAAGGCTCGGACAGTCAGCACCCCAACCGGACCTCATCCCACGAGGAGTGGCACATGGCTCGCAAGAGCATCTCACCACACACACCAGAGAAACGTGTGATCTGAGACGCAAAGCCCACAACAGGGCAGCAGGCCGTCCCATGAGAACATAGGCTCCCATGTCCCAGAGAACCGGAGAATGCCAGGGAAGCCCTCCCCCCATCAGCGCCGTCACTGACCAGAGTGTCTTTCCTCATGTGACACTTTAAGGAGAAGAGGAAGCTGGGACGTGTTTCGGGCCCCTGACCCAGTGGCCGGTGAAGGCTGAGGCCAGCTGAGCTGCATAGGACCCCTGCGGCCCTGGGGTGTCCCCCCCCCCCCCGTTCTTATACTGTTGGCAGGTGACTGCCGAGCCATCGGTGAAGCTGGAAGGATGGGCCCTGACCCCACATTTCACAGGCACCCCCCCAGAAAGGCCCCATGAGGGCAGGACACAGGACCATGCCCTGGAAACCACCTACAAAAGGACAGGCCGAGCAGATGTTGCCGAGGGACCCAGTGAACCGGAGGGGCAACCCTTCTTGCCACCGACCTGCTGACCCCTTGAGCGCACAGCGGTCCTCTCCACTTCTTTCCTTCTACTGCCAGACTTCTCCAGGGCCCTCGAGACAGCCGAGCACAGAGCTTAGGAGAGGGGGTTTCGGGGTCAAACGGCCGCCCGTGCCAGATCCTGGCTCCTGCTCACATGCACTTTGTGACCTCAGGGGAGTGACTTCGCCTCCCCGAGCCTGTTTCTGCACCTGCACCAGGAAGCGGGGACGATGGCAGCTATGTGTCCATGGACAGTGGGGAGTGGCCGAGCAGACACAGAAGAGGGCCAAAGCGACACGTGCATCTGTTCCGGGGAGGGTGCCCCTGCACCGTGCCATCTGTGCCTGGGAGCCGACTTTCCTCCCCTCTCAGCAGACTGTGCCCCACTGTGGCAGGGCCACCTGCCACTGTGGACACCTGCCCGTCTGTTTCCTCTGCTCCTGGGCTCTTTGACCTTCACCTTCCCTCTCAAACCCTGCGCTCACGGCCAGTCTGGCTCTGTCTTTGTCCCCTTCCCTCTCAGCCCCAGGCCCCAGTGGCCGGTCCACTGTCAGGGCTGTTACCCGTGGGTGGTTGGAAATCACCACTCATTTGAACCCAAATCCTACCCTCTCAACGCCTGTGAGCATCACTGGCCGAGGCACGGACCTCGGACCCAGAGGGGCTAGCCAGCACGGGCAGTGGCGTGCACCTAGCCACAGGGACACCTGGACGCTCCTCCCGTGACCCACATCCCATCGCCACCCAGCTCTATAGATGCCCTCCTTTCCACTCACCACTCCAGACCTTTCATGGGGTCCCACCCTGTCCACACACTTCAGTGACTTCTAACTCCCCTCTGTAGAGAAGGGCTGGGAAGGGCGCTGCTCCCAGGGCCAGGAGGCCCTGACACGGCAGAGCACTCAGGACGGCACGCCTCCCCAACAGAACCTGACCTCCTTCTGCCCTGGGCTGCATTTGACATCTTTTGGACGCCAGGGCTGGAGGTGGCTCTGAAAGGTCACGGAGCTTCCAAGGGACGGAACACGAAAACACGTGGCGGTGAAGGAGGGTGGGCATGCTCAGAGAGGGGCTCTGCAGCGCTCTGTGCCCAGGGGCAGCTGGACGGCGGACAGGTGTGCAGATGAGCACTGCAGGCCCGCCTGGCGCTCTAAGCGGCCCGAGGTAAGGGAGGACAGGGCAGGGCCCGTCCCTTCACTCAGAGGGAGGCTCTTCTCCAGAGACAGATGGCAACAGGAAATGACTTCCTCCCTCCTTCCTCCCTCCTTCCTCCCTCTGGAAAGCACTGGCTGGGCACTCTCAGAGTGTCTTCTGGGAGCTCTGAGTGGCCTCAGGAAATGACTCAGAAGGGGACCCAAGTCACTCTCTTTGAGCTGTCCTGGGAGCCAACAGGCAGGGCAACGGTTGGGCTCAGTCTCTGACTAGAACTCACAGATTAAGTGACATGTACTGAATCTCCGCATGTGCCAGGGACTGTCCCCAAGCTTCCACTGAAGTCGCCTCATTTCACCAATGCAGAAAAAGAAAGACATAAGAACATAGCCGAGGGGCTGAGGGGGAGAGAGCCAGACCCTGCGAGAGCTGACTCCCCACCGGAGAGCATGGCTCAGGACGGTGACAGAGGGTCCCGTGGACAAGATCCAGTGTCTAGGGGACCCGAGATGTCGCTTGCTTACTGGGGAAACCAGCCCCGTCACGAAGGGTTTCCCGGTTTGTCTTTGAACCCGGCATGGGGTTCTGAGAAAGCAAATCGTGCGCCGCTGGTCTCCAGCCTCGAGTTGGGTGACGGGTCTCAACTGCTCAGCAGTCAAGGTCATGGTGGGGACGTCCTAACGGGGTCTGCAGCACGGCTGTGGTACCGGGCCAGAGGGTCCCACTGCCTCTCTGCATTTTCCCTTTTCCTCAGTCCTATGTTATCTGGACCCTGCAAGGCGTTGGGACAGTTCTACAAGTGCCCGAGTCAGACAGGGACGGCTGCCTGCAAAGAGGGGGCTCAAGGGAGGCAGGTGCCAGGTACTGGGGAGGGGGGCTGCTCTGTGGTGAGGGACACACAGTGCCCCGACCCCGGGATTAACCACGTGGACACCGGGCAGAGCAGGGCTTGGCCTCCCAGGACCCCATCCCACTATGTGTTGGAAATCTGGGTGTGTGGGAGCCGGTGGGGGGCGCTGGGCCCAGAGCTCATCCCCCGGCATGCAGGGAGGGGAAGGCCAGCCCTCTGAGTCCTCTCGGATGTGGCAAAGGGTAAGAAGATGCAGTCTTGCTCATGTCCACCCGGCAGGGTGACTCTGGTCTCTGCCAGGGCCAGGCCCCTTGGAAAGCCTTGAGCTACCCCCCCCCCCCCCCGTAATGGGATGACCAGGTGGGTGACATTCCCACCTGGCCCAGGTGTGCTCTCTCTCGGGGACCCCTTGCTCCCTTTTTCTCCCCTGAACTGGCTGAGCCAAGGACCAAACTCCTCAGAGTCGCCCCAAAGAAAGGGGGCACACAGTGAGTGGGGGCTGACATGCTGGGGTTCCCAGTCATGGAGAAGGCAGGCTTCCATGTCCTCGGGAGCTGGAATTGAACCCTGATTATCTGTAGTGGGGGCTAAGAATTTACGAGGAGGGCGTGCCTGGCTCCTCATGAGCCAAGAGGCCGGGCCAGTCTCGCCCCTGCTCCGTGCCTCAGTTTCCCCATCCTGGTTAGCCAGCCTACCTCGCAGGGTTATTTAAGACCCAGAGTGAAGCAAGGTTGGAAGCGCACATCCAGCATGAGTAGAGCCCCTTCTCTCTTTCATCTCCGGGGGCCCAGTGGCAGGGACCCTGCCATCTCTTCGACATCTTGGAACCATAGGGTCCTTGCTTTGGGGGACCTGCCAGGCCAGGCAGGATGGTGTTGCCACCATTCTCTGTGGTTGGCAGCACCTCCCATTCCTAACAGCCTCCCCCATCCTCCCCAGTGACTCGGACGCACCCCAGGGCACCCATTTCCTCTGTGCATGTCAGCAACACCTCCATAGTGGCCTTCCTAAAGAGTGAACAAGGGCGGCAGGTCCAAGGAGGGCTCGGAGAGCCAAAGAAGTGACCTGGGCT
The DNA here is from genome assembly GCF_036850995.1 of Saccopteryx leptura. NCBI lineage: Eukaryota > Metazoa > Chordata > Mammalia > Chiroptera > Emballonuridae > Saccopteryx > Saccopteryx leptura. Next base: position 86,790,805 of record NC_089505.1, on the reverse strand, counting down.
CCAACTGCCAGGAGGGGAGGGGTCTAACCTGGCCCCACCCCTGCCTCTGAATGACCTTGAAGAAATCACTGCCTCTGGGCTTCCTCTGACTCCTCTGAGGGGGGCAGGTGGCCAAGACCCTGGCAGCTCTATGAAGCAATAGCCCCGGCTGCTGGGAAGGAGGATGGAGAGAGGTGTGGGGGTCCCTGGCCCCAGACACTCTCGGAGACCATCCTCCCCAAATATGCCTGCAGCTGGTCCTGTTCTGTTCCATTACTCAGGGACCCCAGAAAACCACTCTGGCTCTGGGTCCTTTGGTGACATGAAGGTCACTGAGAATTTAGTCAAGGACTAAAGACAGGCTGCTTCCTCTTGGAGTCCCCACAAAAGAAATGCATCCCCTGGGTCTCCAAGAGCAGGGGAGGCCTTCCTTCACCAAGTGCCTGCTGCCCAGTTGCCAAGGCCCAGAACCAACAAAAGGGCAAGTGTAGAGGAGGCCCCTCCCTCCCAGTCCCTCCAGGAAACTGCCTAATCAAGACTCTACCTCTCACTTCCTCCTGAGTCATTTGGGGTTTAGAAGATCCTTGAAAAAGGAAAGAGAGAAAGCCCATGGCATGAAGTCTCAGGAGCTGCCCCGCCCAGAGCTCACTACCCCTTTGACCCCCTCTCCCCCCGCCCTCCCCAGCCCATAGCTGAGACCTTCACCAGGCAAGAAACAGTGTCCTATTGAGCCACCCTCCAGTGTACCAACGTCTCCCCATCCAGGCTCCACATCCAAACTCAAAAGGATTTTGAGCATGAGACCAGGTTCCATACTTTTCATGCTCCCCCCCACCCCACCCCCACCTCACCCCACCCCACAGCCTGGCTCAGTCCACAGAGGCTGCGCAGTGCCCACAGTGGATGGGCAGAGCAGAGAAAGGCACAGGAACTGGACCTTGTGCCTTGGTTCTGCACAGGAAGCCTCCAGCAGGATGCTTCTGAGGCAGGAATGTGCTCTATCCCAGAGCACCCTCAGAGCCATTTAGGCAGGTGTAAACTTGGAGAGCATCCAGTCTCTATGGACATGATCTGAAGAGCCAATGCCCTCTGGGGCCCCCATTGCCAGGGCACAGGGGCAGAAGCCCAGGAACCGCCATGAGCGTGGACGCATTTGTCAAGCCAGCGATCAGGAGGGCAGATGGGATTCTCGGCACGCAGGTCCCCAAACCCTGCAACATGGGGCCTCAGTGCAGCTTCCCTCACAGAGCTGGAGCTCACTCTTGGCATTGGAAAGGGGCTGGCATTTTTGAGGGGGAGAAGAAGTTGCAGAGAGAGAAGAAATCCTGAAACAACAGAGAGTGGGACAGCTGTGGCCTGAACTTGGTGTTCCTGATCCTCGGATGTGGATGTATTAATTTCCATAAATGCTAATAGCTCATTTCCCCAAGAGCTATTACTTATGTCATCTCCCCTTGGATGTGGTTCAACACAGGGTAACAAATGAAAGGGGGGAAGAGGCAGCCCCCAAAGGCAGGTCCCTGCTCTCCATCCAGGTAGCTCAGGTCTGTGTCCTAAGGTGGCCCTGGCTAACTGAGGGCTCAAGACACCCTGCCTTCAGCCCCATAAGCCTTGGTCCCTGTCATGCCAGGAAGCAAAGAAAGTTATCAACCCAAAAATGCTGAATCACAAAGTGAGGCTGGATAGGGACGTGGGGGTGGTGGGGAGGGAGGTAGTGGCCAGGGAGAACGGCACAGGCAGGAAAGGGTGCCCAGGGGCTTTCCACCTGGAGCTCCCCCAGGCTGCTCTAGGCAAAGTGTAGCCCCCCTAGAAGCCTCCAGAACAAACGCCAGGAGTGGAGCTGGGGTGCGCCTGGGTAGGAGGAGGGTGGGAGGTGGGCAGGTAGGTACACAGCTGCCGCTACTGCGGCATGCAGCGGTGCAGTGGCTGGTTCCCTGCGTCCTTCCGGAGCCGCAGCAGGTAGGGAGGTGGCAGGAGAAGGGAACCTGAAGATGCAGCAAGGGCGCAGGGAGGGAGGGGCGTGCACGAAGACTGTGCCGAGGTCCTGGGGAGTGGGGCAAGGTGGAGAGGGCACCCACGGGAGAGACTGCGAGCTGAATGGGTGGGAGGGCGGGGGCAGGGACCAGGAGGGAACGGCAGGGTCAGCCTTCGGGAGCAAAAAGGATGGAGCCACGGGGAGGACCGGCACCAAGCGCGCTCTGACGGGGCTGCGCAGAGGCCGGAGACAGGACGGGGAGAGGGGGTGGGGGGAAGGCGAGGCTCGGCTGCGGGAAGCGGAGGATACAGAGATGGGGCCGTGGGGCACCAGGACGAGGGGAGGGATGAAGTTTGCGGCAGGGGTCGGGGACCGGAGCGGAAAGGTCGGGAGGGATGACAGACAGGGCAGGCAAGGGAGGACGGGATGGGGGAAGGGAGGTGATGGGGAAGGGAGACGATGGAGAAGGAGGTGAGCCAGACCGAGGGAGAAGAGAGGAGGACGGGGGAGGTCGCGGGGACGCGCTGGGGAAGAGGAGATGGAGAATATGCGCGAGCTCGCGAGGGCCCACCGCCGCTCTATCGGTGCGCTGCCGTAGACAGCACAGCCCGCCGGGGTCTCCGCCGGCACTCACCTGGGGGCTCCAGCTCCGGATTCTTAGCCCCGCTCCGGATCTTCCTTCCCGCCCTACCACTGCGACTTGAGCGCGCCCCGGAATCCCGCTCTCTCGGCCAGGTTCCGCCCGCAGCATCTTCACCTCGTGGGACACCCGGGGCTACGCCTCTGCTAGCTTATCATTCGCTGGAATTCACGCCAGTCACATTCCCATTGGCTGAGGGCTCGCAGGACATGCAAATAAGGACGGGCCCGCCGCCGCGCTGATTGGCTGGTGGTGGCAGAGCAAGGACCCTCTCGACTCGGCCTCTGATTGGTCGATGACGGTGACACGGTACGGGATCGCGGCCGGAGAACGCGCGCCGCGCCGCCTAGAGAGGCTCCCCCTGCGGTGGCAGTGGCCGGGGCGTCTTTTGGGCAGTCCTCGGTCTACGAGGCCTACAGCTCCGGTGGACACCGGCTGGCCGCCGGGGCTCTGAGTCCATCGTGGGTCACTTCGTGGAGAGCGTGGGCCTCGTTGCTCCAGGGTGGGCGCGGGCGCGGCGGGCCGGTCTCCTAGGTAACGCGGCCCGCGGCGGGCGGAACCACGTTGGCTGGCCTTGGGGGGAGGCTGGGCACCGCCTCCAGATGCCGGCGCCTCTGAGCGGGCGGGGTCATCGGCTTGGGGTTTGGGGTGCTCCGTACGTCTCTCCGAGGGGGCCCGGTGCCTGCGGGGCGCGGCGGGCGGGTGGGGCGCAGGGCTGTGCCCACCTCAGTTGCATGTCCCCTCTTCGTCTTGACACTTGGTTCGGTCCGGGGCCACTGGTTCCTTAGGCGTCTGGGCTCCTTAGGGCTTAACCTTCGCCCTCTGCTCCTTGACCCTGAGCCCCTCTGCTACCACCCCACCCCCAGCTTAAGGTGGGCGCGGTACGGACAGGCTGGGCTTTGCTGAGACATCCGGCGTTAGTCTTTCTGATTTGGCGTCCCCAGCGGCCTTCCCTGGCCGGAGCCCTGTGGGGGAGCCTCGCTGGGTGCCTGCCCTGGGCTGGGTGCCCATCCCTTGTGGGTGCCCATTGCCTGTTGGTGCCGCCGCCCACGAAGATCTCCAGACTCTCTGGTCTTCGCAGGAGGCTACCCAGCTGCCTGCGTCCTGCGCCCATGACCGACACGCTGCCTTCACCCTCTGCTGTCCAGCCCGCTGACCTCTCGACTGGCTCTGAGCTCACCACCTGGCCCCCTTTTGTGGCCTGGATGGTCCCTCTCCTGCCTGCACCTCCCTCAGACTCAAAGACCTCCCACCTGTGCACGTCTCTTCAACGCCTATCCCCACAGATGGCTGCTTTCTCAGACCCACTCCTCCTTTCTGTGTTGCACTGTCTGGTTTTGGCTGAAGTAGGTGAAGGAAGTCCAGCCTCACGCCTACATGGTTAGAAAAGAGGCCCGGAGATGACCATAGGTAGCCAGCTGGGTTCTAACCCAGGTCTCTCTGTCACAGATCACTGCATCTGATCCTGCTAACTTGTATCCCCCCCCCCCCCCCCTTATACATGCTAGGAGGGCAGGGAGCTTGTCCATTGTGATCAGCAAGGTTTCTCCAGGGTCTGACCCATGGTGGATACTCCAAGATTTCTTGAATGAGGCAATTCCAGACAGTGCTTCATTGGATCTCCACTTACTCCCCCTAAAAGATCTCCAAAGCTTTTGGGTCTCAGTTATTCACGCTCTTGTTCATTTCTGGGAAGGCAGCTTCTCTGGATGGCTCCTCACGGCTCCTGTCCCTCCCTTTCCCGGGATTTTGGCCCAGCTTACTTCATCAGTTCCTCCCCCTCCATCCCCTGCCTGCTTTCAGCCCCCCAGAAAGGAGGCTGGACTAGGCTTGTCCCCTCTGTGCTGCTCCCTCACCCCTTGTCTCTGTCTCCCACTGGACCTTTAGCTTGTTGAACTCAGAGCGTTGGTCAGTCTTGCTCTGTGTGCTGGCCCAGAACAGGTGTTGGTAAGCTGCTGACTGGGTTTGCAGCAGCAAAGACCTCGGGCAACTTCATAGCCCCCTCGTTGGGTAGGTGGGAGACAGACGTAGGGAGGGGCCAGAGACCTTACAGAAGTCAGAGAGAGAGCGAGGACCAGCCCGGTTCCCTGGCCAGTGCTCCCACTCTACCCCTGGCACCTCCTGTCCCTTTACCTCTCCTGGCCTTGGTGGGACAGCGGGGACAGGCATGGTTACAGTGGCTTTGAGGTCAGGCACGGCTGGCTTTGTGACTTTGGAATGGCCATTGAACCTGTGAGCCTCGCTGTCCACCCTGTGAGGCGGGGATGATAATGGTACTTACAGCATTGTTGGAATAATAAGCATGTGAACGTGTTTGTGGGTGCCTGGCTCATCGCGCAGGGCTCAGTACAAGCTGGCATATTTCCTTTGTGTCACCCCTCCCCAGCTCATTGTACCCTTTTCTTGGAAAAGCATGGAGTCCTCCTGTTTTCTCATTATTGTTCGTCTGGCCCCAGGGGCTGCTCTGCCCTCCCTCCACAGCGATCTCAATTCCTCCACGAGACCACAAGACCATGTGAGCATTGACTCACTCCTCAGCCATGAGGACTGCATCCCCACCTCGCGGGGCACGGTCTTGTAGGATAGCAGTAACTGAGCGGTGTGGGGACTCCTGCGCCAGGATCCCATGGGAGCCACTGGTACGGGAATGGGTGCTCACCCTGAGAAGGTGGCATTTGATGTGACTCTCAAAGGACAAGGAGGCATTACTCAGGGTTGTGTGTGTGTGGTTGTGTCTGTCTAATGTCTGAGAGGAACTGGTGTAGGGCAGCATGGAGGTGGGGTGGAGGAGGGCTGGGGGGCAGCTTTTTTAGGGGGTTGGGAAGGTGTCGCAGCCCCTGCAGCTGCCTGGGCTCCTACCCCAGGAGCCTGTGTCCCAGGTGTCCGCCTCTATTGCCCATGCAGACTGTTGCCGCCTGCCTCCACCTGCCCCCCTGCCCCCCCCCCCCCGTTCAGTGTTTGGATTTTGGGTGGCTGTTTCTTTCAGAATGGATGCCTCCTTCCCTGTGTGTGTTCTCTGGGACAGCTGGGGGCCATCTTGTGCCCCCCCATAAGGGTGAACAGGGACACGAGTGTCCTTCAGCAACACCTACTGGCCCACAGTCACGCAGGGAAGGGGGAGGAGGTACTGGGTCAGGGATGGGGCAGGTGAGCGAAGTCTAGAGCCACCTGCAGAGATGCAGTCCTGGAGTGGGGTGGGGGGGATGGGGATGCGGGGCAGGCCTCCTTCCGTGGTGGTGCGTGGTATGTGCTCTGCCCGCGCTCTGAGGCAGGAAGGACTTCCTCTGTGCAATCCTCTGTGCAGACCTCCATCAGTCTGTTAGGGCACTTGCTTTGTATGAATAGACATCCCAAAAAACATTTCTTTGGAAAAAAAAAATGCTTGGGTGTCAACTTTAAATTTCTGTTTGCTTTTGTGAATATTTATTGAGTTCTGATGGTGAGCCCGCTACCAAGGACACAGAAAGGCTCCTCTATAAGCAGTTGGCCTGTGAGCAGATGAGTCCAGGGCAGGTGGTAGCAAGGGAAGCACAGGTGGCGGCCCTGTGGGCTTAGTGGCTGGACCCTGGGGCCTCCCAGGAGTCCTCCCAGACAGGTGGCTCTCCCACCAGGTATGGATCAGGCGTCTTCTTACATGTTGTGGACACCTGTGTGAGTCCGTGGCTTCTGTAACAAGTTACCACAAAGCGGATGGCTTAAAGCAACACAAGTTTATCCTCTCACAGGTCTGGAGGCTGGAATTCTGAAATCTGTCTCCCTGGGCTAGAGTCACAGTGCTGGCAGGGTGGGTTCCTTCTGGAGGCTCAAGGGGCGCATCTGTTTCCTTGCCTTTTCCCGTTGCCAGAGGCTGTCTGCACTCCTTGGCTTCTGGCTCCTTCCTCCACCTTCACATCCCTCCCCGCTTCCGTGGTTGCCTGGCCTTTGCTCTGAGCCCTCCTGCCTTTCTTGTAAGGACCCTTTGGACTGTGTGAGGCTCACCGGGCTAATCCAGGATGAATCCCCCCCCCCCTTGTTCCTTCCCGGTAATCATATGGGTGAGTGACCAAAATACAGGGTGGGGGTTGGCACCTGCCAATGACCTCCCCATCCCTGCTCCATTCAAGTCCTCCAGTCCGTCTTGCACTTTGGGTGGACCTGTTCCTCCTGCGGGAGTTTCCGTCATCCTTCACTGTTCCCTCGGAACGTGCAGTCTCTGAGTTACGTGGGCCTTCCAGATATTGACACACTTAACCGTGCAATTTCAAGGATCACTTTTGCCGCAGTCGGCGTGGCCCCTCCCCTCGGAGACGCCTTTGAGAAGGTGTCAGGCTCACGGTGGAGGATGCAGATTTTCTTGATTCTAAGTCCTCGAAGTGACAGGCTCCTTTTGTTCACGTTGGACAGAGCTGCCAAGTGCGAGTCTGAATAAGCAGGTTTTGTTGCTCAGCCGTTCTTTCCCGGAGAAGCGGCGTCTTGCTGTGTGAACAAAGCCGCCTGTGCGGGCTCACGGCCTGGGCCCATTATGGCCCTGCTCCGTCAGCGCAAATGTCAACGCTGCGAAAAAGGCCGATCCGTGTGGATGTTATGAAAACAGCTCTGACCTTGTGGGGCCCCTTGACCAGCCTGGGGGACCCCCAGAGGCTTGGGGACCACGTTTACAGAATTGCTGGTGGAGGAGACCAACCCGCTGCCTTTTTTCACTTGTCACTTAAACGTACAGAAATTCAGCCTCTTGTCAAAGCCAAAGCCTTAAGGTTTTTTTTTGTCAGCAGAAAAGAACCTCGAGAAGGTTTAGATCCCTTGTCTGGCCGAGAGGCAGATGCCACCCTGAGTGAGCCAGGTCTCCAAGCAGCCTGTGACGCTCAGAACCTGTCCCTCACTGGCTTCAGCAACAAGGGACACTTCCTGTAACTGAGCTGCCCTGGGTCCCTGGGTCCGCTTGATGACATCCGGGCCCCGTGGCCCTTGCTCTGGTTCTGCTCCTTGCTCTGGTTCTGCTCTGCCTGCTTTCTATGTGTGTCTGCAGGTGGGTGCCCCCCCACCCCCGGGCCCCTGGCAGCTTCAGGCTGATGGCCTCTCTGCTCCAGGAGCCGTGGAGAAGAGTGTCTCATGCTCAACAGCAGAAGCTCTGGGATTGGCATCTTGTTGGCTCCAACTGGGTCCTGCTCCCCAGTCCTGTCCAAGATCGCCCTAGTGCCCAAGGCCCGGTGCCCCGTGCAGTCCTTAGCCTCCACAGCTATGCAGAGCAGCCCTCCTGTGTCTGTCCCCAAGCCAGTCCCCAAGGCCAGGGTAGTCGGGCTCTGGTTGGCTTGCGAGCAGAGGGGCAGAAAGGTTCTCTGAAGCGAGACGGGCCCACTTAGCAGGGGAAGGCGGCGTGGGTGCCAGCCTACCACCCCTGGGTGTGGAGGTGTGGAATTGCAGGGTGTGGGTTTCGGGGATGTTGGGTCCTCTGGGATGCAGTGGGGGGCAGGAGACTTTCAGGATTTTCTCTGAGCACTGTGGTCCTTACACCCTGTTTCTTTCTATGAACATGAATTGGTGCAGGTGATCATAGAGGCCTAAGGGACCCACAGACCGGCAGAATGCATGACTGGCACCAGATTTTTGAGCAAAATGTGCAGGTCCCTCCCCACCCACAGAGAGCACGCCAGCCCTCAAAGGAATCGACGGCATTTCAGTGTGTCCTAAAGTGGCTTGATGGGCCGCTAACCAAGCAGGTAAAGAAATTTGCTATTTATTGTCAAACACACATTATTGCTGCTCTCAGCTGGGAGACTATGGATTTTCACTCATTTATCTGAGTCTCCCCACTGTACCCATTCCCTTGGGCCTTGGCAGTATTCAGAGGCAAAGTGTCCCATCAGCAAAGAGAATAACATGACTCAGCGACTCTGTCAGCACTTTTGACACTGGGTAAGGGTTTCTTTCTGCCCACAGTGGAGCAATTTTAAAACCCAGGCGATCTGATTTCCTGGGTTCTGTCTGTGCCAGGTTGTTTGCAAGAGGTGGCTTTGCGCACGGCTTGGCACGGCCTGCTTTTTGCCTGGCAGGAGAACTGGGGGCAGAGCCCTATACTCGGATGTACCACAGCCTTCTGCACACTTGGGTCCTGGCTTCAGACCCTGCATGCATCCACCTGTGCCTTCAGCCAGCAGGGAACCTGTGCTTCCCATCCAACCCCCACGGGATTGGGTTGTTCTGGTGAGGCCCGTGGGGATGCCCAGGAAGGGTCCTGGCCTGCCCGTGAGAACACGCGGCTGCCAGACCCCAGGGGGTTTGGCTGCACAAGACTGTCCAGTGTTGCTGTTGGCAGAGCGAGTCCCCATGCACTGAGAGTGGTAGGGGCCTGGGTCTGCGAAATCCCATCTTGCATGGCTCAGTCCCCCATGTGGCCGAGCGCCCCTTTGTCCCTGACGCTGCATTAGGTCCTGTGGCACCTGACTTGTGCTCATCCATTTCCTCCTCACAACGGTACTGAGAACTAGGGACTGTCCTCACCCCCGTTTCACAGAGGAGGAGACAACCCCAGAGCAGTGAAGCGGTTGCCCGGGGTGATACAGCTCTGGCTGGCCAGCTGGCATTCCAACCCAAGGTGGACTGGCTCCGGCGGCTCCTGCCCTCTGGGAGCTCACGAGATAGTGGACAGCTGTCTCTTTGTCCCTAGGAACTCCATGGCGGAAGTTTATTTGTGTTTGAAAAGACAATCCCTGTGGTTGAAAATGTACAAAGGCTCACAGAGCAGTGTTCCGTCCCAAAGAGTCCCCGCAGTGGCCGGTGTCCCACCCTGGACACAGCCGGGGCCACCTGCCTTCATATGGCTTTCCAGAAATTCTAGGGAAACACAGCCAGGAACCGTCCCTGTATTGCCTTGCTGTAAAGGAAGTGTTCTGGACATGTCAGTGATTGTGACATTACGTGCAGAATTTCTTATTTGTTCATGAGACATTCTGGGACTTCTCTGGATGTGTGACCGTTGTGTCTCCAGGCCGTCACTGGTGAACACACAGGCTCTCTCCAGTGTGCTATTGCAGACACTGCGACAATAAATACCTTCATTTACATTATTATTTTTCACGTACATACATCTGTAGGATAATTCTTAAAACTGAAAAAATTTTTAAAGACTTATCTATTTTAGAGAGAGGAGAGGATAAGAGAGAGAGAAAGAGGGAAAGAGGGAAAGGGGGGAGGAGCAGGAAGCATCAACTCCCATATGTGCCTTGACTGGGCAAGCCCAGGGTTTCGAACCAGCGACCTCAGCGTTCCAGGTTGAAGCTTTATCCACTGCACCACCACAGGTCAGGCTACAAGTGGAATTCTTGATCCCAAATCATGTTAAAAACGATCACGTAAGACCCACCTATTAGTTGTTTATAAAAAAGCACACTTTAAACCTTAAGCCATGAACTGTATGTGTGAAGTAAAAGGTTGAGAAAGAGGCCTTGTGAACACGAGACATGCGGAAGCTCTGTGGCGACGCTCGTGTCAGACACAGCAGACGGCAGGCTGGACGGTGCTACCAGAGACAGACGCTTTGTAACGATGATGGTAATCCAGAAGACACGACGGTCCCAAATGTGTCTGCCTCTGTGTTGGGGCCCCCAGACCACCCCCAGGTTTGCTGATTCTCTGGGAGAGCTCAGCGTGACTCAGCTGCAGTCACCCTCACAGGAAAGGCCTTTCTTTTTTTTTTTTCATTTTTCTGAAGCTGGAAACAGGGAGAGACAGTCAGACAGACTCCCGCATGCGCCCGACCGGGATTCACCCGGCACGCCCACCAGGGGCGACGCTCTGCCCACCAGGGGGCGATGCTCTGCCCATCATGGGCGTCGCCATATTGCGACCAGAGCCACTCTAGCGCCTGAGGCAGAGGCCACAGAGCCATCCCCAGCGCCCGGGCCATCTTTGCTCCAATGGAGCCTTGGCTGCGGGAGGGGAAGAGAGAGACAGAGAGGAAAGCGCGGCGGAGGGGTGGAGAAGCAAATGGGCGCTTCTCCTATGTGCCCTGGCCAGGAATCGAACCCGGGTCCTCCGCACGCTAGGCCGATGCTCTACCGCTGAGCCAACCGGCCAGGGCGAAAGGCCTTTCTACAGCAAGAGGATACAGAGCACGGTCAGCAGGGAGGGCGGTGGGGAAGTCCGGGGTAAGTGGGCACAAGCTTCCAGGGTCCCCGGCCAGAGGTCCCACAGGATCCACTTAACCTCCCCTGCCCCCCAGCACTGACTTGTTACGCTATACTTAAATTGTCCCCCACTAAGGAAGCTTGTTAGAGACTCAGTGCCTAGAGTCTCTAAAAAAAACACAATAAAAACTCAGTGTTTATGGGGGGGACTGGTCACACAGACACTGTCTTTCTAGCATGTTCCAATGTTCTGGATTCTTAGAGGGAAGCAGGTGTTCGGCTTACACCGCTTTGTACAAACAGGTCAGCACAGTGAGCCATGCCTATCTGTCAGGGTGGTGGGAACCCTCCCGAAATCTCAGTTCCCAGATTCCAGCCCAGGGCCAGCCGGTGAGCTGTGAGCCAGCCTTTCAGAATGTGACAGGCCTTCTGTGACAACTTCTGGGCGCAACACCCAATAACACGGCTCTTCACTGCGTGAAGCAAAATTGTGGAGAAATAAATGGAACTACATACAGGTCACCATCATAACTGGAGACTGTTCACTCTCTCCTGTTGATAGAACAGATAGACCAAACCAATCGGGAGGGTTTGGAAGGTCTGAACAACACCATCAGCTGCCTCAACCTACCCTGTCATCTCAAAACGGCTCCCAGCAGCTAGAATACACATTCTTCTTAAGTATTTGGGGCATTCGGCGAGATAGAGCATCTGCTAGGAGGCCATAAAGAGAAGTCTCAATAACTTTAAAAGGGTTGAAATGATAAAAGAATGTGCATTCACCGACTGATACATTGTTCAGTTAGAAATCATGATAATAAGATAGGAAATCTTCAAATAGTAGAAAATTAACACACTACTGACCAACCTATTGGTCAAAGAAAACTTCATAGAGAAATTATGATTTGAACCAAGTAATGGAAGAACATGCTGAGCTCCGTGGGGTGCAGCTAACGCAATCCTTTGTGGGAGACGTGTAGCTTTCTGCAACGCTCACTGAAAAGAAAAAAGGTATGAAGTCAGTGGACCTCAGGTCTTTTTAGAATCTAGATAAAAAGAACGAATGAAACATCTAGAAATTAGATGAAGGAAGTAGTAAGTATATGAGCAGACATGAGTGAAGGGCAAGTAATATGGAAAATCAGCAAAGCTAGAATCGAATTTTTTGAAAAGATGAAAAATCTTGATTACCCCCACCCCCTCCCAGCAAGACTGCACGAGAAAAGAGAAAACAGAAGACCGACCATATTAGGAAGCATCACTACAAAGCCTACAGGTGGTACAAAGAGAATTGGGCTACTGTGAAGAGCTTACGAGCCGATAAATTCATTGCCAGTTGCCCCAGTAGCAGAAGGATTTAGGCCAGAGTGGAAGCTCACTGCAGGTGTGTGGCTGTAGGAAAGAACATGTCTCTGTAGTCTGGTCGCTTTGTCTGTATTTGTAACTGTGATGTCTCAGTTCTCAGAGATCTCCTTTTGCTTTGCTAATTACCATCTCAAGAGATCATGTTCTCAAGTTGGGGATTTAGAGTTTGTGGTGATGCCAGGAAGGATTCACTTGATTGTACACGATTAAAAAAAAATAAAACCCATTCAAAACAGCTTGAGCTAGAGGTAATTTATTAATGCATAACAAACCCATAGTTGTGAGCTTCAGGTGTGGCTTGATCCAGGGTCTCACATGATGTCACCTGGACTTTTCTCTCTTGGCTGCACATGGTGTCGGATGCCTTTGTCCCTGCAGCCCCTGGCTATTGTGTCTCCTTGGCTCTCGCGAGCCTCAGTCCATGTTTGTGCCCAGGGGCTTGTGTTCTGAGAGATGGTTCCTGGAAAGGAACTTGAGACTGAGAGCAGGGGACAGACGCCGCCCAGTCAGTTTTGCCAGGTTGGCCATGAGCCCCTGTGGGATGGCTTGTGACATTGAGAGCCCTCCAGGTCTGACCCCTTCTGTCTCCTAGGGAGTGCTGGAGGTGCTGTCGGAGGTGGGGTGCCATCTCCGTGTGTCCCTGTTTGATGTCACCTACCGACACTTCTTCGGGAGGACATGGAAGACCACAGCGAGGCCCGTGGAGCTGCTTGTGAGGCAGCCATCCAGGATCGTCTTTAACGAGGTGGTGGGCAGTGGGTGGCGGGGCCCTGGGGTGGGTGTGTCGGGGGGTTCACCGGACCTGGGGTCACGAGCAGTACACCTCAGACCCTAGAGCAGTGTGACCGAGCCACAGACCCGGCATCGCAACTCTGGGCTTGGGGCGGGCACTTGTGTCCAAACAACCTGTGTGGTAGCCAAGAGTCCTAAACGGAGGAGAGTGCGCTGCTCCGCTTGGACCGCAGGCTGGGGGCACGTGGGGTCTTGTCACCTTCAAGGAAGCTTGGGGTGCTTGGAACAAAGGAATTGTTGCTCTCATTCAATCACCTGTTTTTCTTCCTGTGGCCCCCCCCCCCCCCGTGCCCTTTTCTGCCCACAGTGGAGCAGTTTTAAACTCAGGTAGATCTGATTTCCTGGGTTATCTCTGAGCCAGGTTGTTTGCAAGAGGTGGCCTTGTGCACAGCTTGGCACAGCCTGCTTTTGGCCTGGCGGTGAGAACCGGGGGCTGAGCCCTGGGCTTGGACGTACGGTAGCCTTCTGCCCACTTGGGCCCTTGCTCTGGGCTTTACGTCCACCGGTGCCTTCGGCTGGCAGGCATCTCGCTTTTAAGATGAGCAAATTGACACTTAGACATAAAATGACCTGTCCAGGTAGCGGATGGCAGAGCGTGGACTTGACCCATGCCTCCTGCCTCCAGACGGAGCAGGTAGCTTGACACTGGTGGACAGTGTGACTGGCCCGCATGGCGCCATGTCCGGCTGCCCTGTGGATGGCTGTGTTCTGTCCCAACTTGGCAGCGCCACGTCCACTGCGTTTGTCTAGGGCCTGTGCGGACGGTGGATGGGACGGGCGTGGTACTCACAGGCTGGACTTGTGGTCTGTGGAGGGTGGCACTCCAAAGCAGCTAACAGAGCAATTGTAGGTGGTGGTAACTTCTCAGCAGGACAAGGGCGGGAGAAGGTGCTGCGGAGGGCCCCTGTGCAGAGCTGCTGTCTGAGCCAGGCCTATGGGAGTGGGACGAGCGGACGGCGGGCATGTGGGGGGAGCCCAGGAGCCAGGGTGCGGTGGGCTTCCCGACACAGCGGATCTGTGGTTTGAGTCCTGTGGGCACGGTCGCCGGGGTTGAGAGGGCCGTGCTGTGTTGGCTGATCTTTCTCGTGTGTGCAGCGAGGCCCACGGAAGCCCGCTATTGTGACAGTTGGTACAGTGACTAATGAAGGCGGCAGTGGGCCTAGCCGTCCTTGGAGACCTCACTGTGTAACCACAGCCTGAGGTGCCCTTTTTCTACTGGGGACTGTTCTGGCCTAGCCATGAGGTTGCGGTGCGGGGGGGGGGGGGGGGCTGGCTGGGCACACGCTGAGCCTCGCAGACTTAGGGCCCTGTGGCCGGGGTTGGGGGGTGTTGATGCTGACAGGCACCCTAACTTAACACGGCAGGAGACGGAGATAATGCAGAGGTTAGGAAGGTGACATAAAACCGTGATAAAGTGTGTCCTGGGGATAAAAAGTGTGCCTGATAGTCAGATTGTCAAACAGCTTGTGCAAACGCCTCTTACAGGTCTCCCCGGCCGGCTGTGCCAGAGAGAGAGGTTTGTGCTGTAAACCTCGTGTGCGACCGTGGGCAGCTCCTCAGCGCTGCCCCTGCACAGCACACGGCACCCGCACTCATGCCTGGGACAGGAAAAGGTGTGTCATCAGCGGTGGTGGCCCTGATGGTGCTGGTGACCTGGCCAGGGCTCAGCCTCCGCCACCTCAGGGGGCCTTCTGGGGACTTTCAGGGCCAGCATTGTCATGCTGAGGCCCAAGGAAGCCCAGTATTGTGACAGTCACTGACCCATGAAGCTGGTAGTGACATAGCCATGCCCTCCTGGGAGTTCCACAGGCCAAGCTTTGGCTCACAAGCACATTTATGTCCTCTTGTCCTCAGCATCCTCCTCTGGAGGTCAGTATTATGTTGCCTCCTTAAAGAGCAACCTAGCAGGTCATGAGGCCATGTTTATGCAAGCAGGTGGACCTGGGGAGGCCGGCTCCATGCTTTGACCACAGGGACTGTCCCGGGGACTTCTAACCCTGTGTGTCCCTGTGAAAGAGTGCTGCTCTGCGTGGCGGGACAGGGCTGTGGTCTGAAGTCACACAAGGGTGCTTTGCAGTCACTGAGGACCCGAGCTGAGTCCCCGCTCTGTGTCCCACTCAGAGGGGTGGGGCTGTCCATCGCAGCGCAGCCACAGCCTGAGAAGAGGTGCGTGTGGCGGCCCGCCGCCTGCCCTGATGCGCCCGGCTGCGGGAACCCTCCAGAGCTGAAGGCACTGTCAGCGCGCCTCCTGGGTGGTGTGTCTCCCCCTGCACTGCTTCTGCCACTCAGGTTGGGGAGGCGTCAGGTGTCACTGCGCCCGGGAGCTGTGTGCAGGGCCCCAGCTCGCAGCTCAGCTCCCAGTTGGGGAAACCGAGATTCGGTCCCAGGTTCTGAGTCTGGGCTCCGAGTCTGCTCCAGCTCAGCCCCCGCCATTTTCCCCTTGTGTCCCCACTGCGCTGGGCGTGAGGACGGGATGGGGGTTAGAGAGGATCGCAGTCCTTATGCTTCTGGAAACATCTGCACTCTTAGTCTTGTTGTTGCTGGGGTGGAGCACACAGCTGGGTACGTGGGTCAGCAGAGTGTTCCTGGTCCGGAGCCGATGCCCGAGCGGCAGGGCCCAGGGAAAGCGGTTCTCCAGCTGCGGCGCCCTCGGTGGGCAGCAGAGGCCACTGTTGCCCCGGGAATGAGTCCGGCCGCCACTGCCAAGCGGCAGCCTCCACGCCCAGCCCCTGCTCTCGGTCCTTGCTGTTCAGAAGACAGCAAAGCAGGTTTTGTTCAAGCTCAGTGAGCTCCAGAGACGTCCTCCTGTGGTGTGTGCATGTGCATGTGTGTGCGTGTGCCCCCATGTGTACGTGCACATCGGCACTGTGTGGGGCTGTCCCTGGGGACCGGGGGCTGGTCACGTGGCTGCATCATGCTGGGGTTGCTCCGCCTGCCCCCCCCAATGGGAATAGAGACAAATATAGTTTGACCTTTTCAGAGGGGGTGGAGGTATTTGTTGGAGGTCTCAGTCTGACTTCACCACTGCCTGTGTATTTCTGGCTTTACCGATCAGCAAGGGTGTCTGACCTGGGGTCGCCGGCCGCCTGTATCAGGGGCCACGTTGGGACTCGGTGTAGCTCTCCTGCCAAGTGTGGGTTAGTAAGTCGCCCTGAGTGCCCTGGTTGGATTGTGCTGCTGGTGTAAGACGGAGCCCTGGAAGAAGGTGCTGTTGAATCACCCTGCAGAAAAAGACTTTGCAAAAGGAAGTCTGGCCTTGACCCCGAGCTGGGTGCTTTTCTGGGGCCGGGATCTGCTGGCGGAGCCCAGCGATCAGCCCGGGCCCCTCTCTCAGCTCAGCTGGCCGTGGGCTCTCCTTCGAGACCACCCCTCGTGGAGGGGACTGCCCCTCGTTCCTGCCAAGACGGCTCATAATTCACTCAGCCTCCCAAAAGTTGTCTTTTAAAAACTAATCTTGGAGGACAAAGTACCATGCAGTTTTTACATTTTCTTCCCGAGATGGACATAATTCTCCTGTAAATTCCTTCCTGAGCTAACCACGCTCAGCCTGTCGGTGACAGGCTCATCTTTCCTGCTTTCTTTGGGGGCAATGGGACAGGAATCCTAGGGGCTCTGTGCAGACAGCCGAGACTCTGCCCAGGGCCCCCTCCCTGAGCCCGCATCCGCCCAGGTGTTGCTAAGGTAACAGGCGGTCAGCTGCCGTCCTTGGGACACAGGTAACTGGGCTGCTTCCCCTTCCCATGGCCCCCACCAGTGAGACACGACTAGAATGTTCTTCCTTGTCAGTGAGAGCGATGTCACTTCCCCTTGGAAGCGGGGCTACAGGGAGTGTCAGGGCCACCCCATGGGACTCCAGGGAGTCTCTCAGATGACTGGAGCAGTCCCCCCCACCCCATGGGCCCACCTGGCCTGTCGTGATCCTGGTGCTGCCCTTGGTACAGCACGGCAAAGGCAGGAAACCAGCTTGTTTCTGGGAGAGCGTCTCCCAGAGAGAGCGAGCGTGACTGTCCTGTCCCCCTGAGGACGGCCCCTCTCCTCTCAGGCTCAAGAGCAGCCACCCCCGGGCGAATTCGAGCCAGGAAGCGGGGTGACAGATGGTTCTAGGAGAAACGATGTCTCTCCAGGATGCGTCTGGTGTTGGGACTTAGTTGTGTGGGGGTTTAACTGTCGACCTCGGGGGCGGTGCCAGGGTGTGAATCTGTCGGCTTGTGTCGTGTGCTCACTCCAGTGATGGGGGAGGTTTGCCTGCAGGTTGTAGCTGGTTCGCTCACTTACTTTTCCGAGCCAGCCAGGAGTTATTCTCCAGCGGTGCAGGGCCAGCGCTGGCCTTTGTTGTAGGGTTTGCTGTAAGAGGGCCATGTTGACTGGAGCCCCATCGGGCTGCTCTATTCTGGGCTTTTGGGCTGCGCACTTGACCTCCTGGCTCTGAACTTGCCACCTGTACAGCAGGGATGCAGCGTGCTCATGGGGCCCTGTGGGTACGGAGTGGTCTCCTCCTGCCCAGCGGGGCGCTCACGGGGTCCTGTGGGTACGGAGTGGTCTGCTCCTGCCCAGCGGGGCGCTCACGGGGTCCTGTGGGTACGGAGTGGTCTGCTCCTGCCCAGCGGGGCGCTCACGGGGTCCTGTGGGTACGGAGTGGTCTGCTCCTGCCCAGCGGGGCGCTCACGGGGTCCTGTGGGTACGGAGTGGTCTCCTCCTGCCCAGCGGGGCGCTCACGGGGTCCTGTGGGTACGGAGTGATCTGCTCCTGCCCAGCGGGGCGCTCACGGGGTCCTGTGGGTACGGAGTGGTCTCCTGCCCAGCAGGGAGTTCACGGGGCCCTGTGGGTACGGAGTTGGTCTCCTCCTCCTGGCTAGGCCCCAGTGGGCTTTCCTTAGTGACATGGGCTGGGTCTTGGCTGGTGGCCCAGCTCTGCCTTGGAGCTGGATGTACAGGTGGATGAGGTGTTCAAGTCACATGGTCATTCTAGACAGGTCATCACCCTTAGGGCACAGACATTCTGGGCCTGGTGGTTCTGCAGGTGGTTCCACAGGTTTGGGATGTCTCCATGGCTGCGCTCCACCCAGAGGCGTGGGTGCTCCTCACTCTGGAATGGGAGACCTGCATCCCCGGAGGAGAGCATGGCTGACTGGGGTGCACTGTGCTCGGGGCGTTCTGCCTCGGGACAGGCTGTGTCCTGGAGCCCCCTGTGAGCCACTTGGAGAAGAGTGGGCAGAGGGAAGTGGCAGGAAGTGCTTGTGAGTTACCGGCCCCCTTGCAGATGGTCAGTTGGAGGCTTGTGGACAGACCAGCTTGTGGTCTGGTCCCCTCTCCCTGGCCTGGTCGCCCGGCCTTATCCTTTGCTCGGGACTGAGGACTGTGGGTCACCAGGTGGGCTGGTGGTGTGCAGTTGGGAATTCGTGGCTGCAGCCCCTCCACGATGGCACATTATCAGAGGCCCAACTTTGGTGAAAAATGGAAACTTGGCCCTGAGGCAGAGTGGTGTGCTCGCCTTTGACAATGAAGGCGGGGAGACAGGAGCCTCTGGTGATTTATTGATCTGTTCACCCCATCAGGGCAGAGGCCTGTCCCATGCGATGAGCGAGATGTGACACGGGGCGGGTGGGAGCCTCACTCTCCCTGTGGAGTTCCTCCTGCGGGTGACTCGGTGGGCTTGACTCGGACTTACAATTGTGCGATTTCAGTTGATGGACAGGATTGGCTTCTCAAGGCCTGCCCTGTGGCATTGACGACTTGTCCTTGGACTGAGGGCCTTGTTTGCAGCTCTCACTCTGCTGAGCGCTGTTGGGGTTTCTGGCCCGCCTGGCGTGTGCTGTAGGGCGGGCATAGGGCCTGGGCATCAGGCGAGTCTCCTGAGGATGCCTGGGCATCCATGGGGTGCAGCTGCTGCAGCGTTGTGCTGTTTTCAGCCCCAGGCGGCTTTTCCCTCCACAGAGCCTCTGAGTGTCCTGAGCAGGGCTTGCATTTGGTACCGGCCTGGCCTAGCCTTTCCCTCTGAACTTGGACCCTCCCGAGGGCTGGGTCGCTTTTCCCAGGATCCTCAGCATTCTCTCGCACGGTGCCGTTCCCAGCCCGGAGGGTCAGCAATGACACTGGGAAAAGAGCATCTGCCCTTACGGATCAGGGTGATGTGCTAACATAACACCCAGCGACCCCGTGTCTTCTTTCCACACGCCGCACTTCCAGGGGCTGATGTCTGCCCAGAGCGGCGTTCTGCAGACAACCGCTAGGTCTCTGCTCTGCTTGTCTCATCTCAGAATCCTGTTTTGGTGCCAAGTGGAAGGGAGAGGCGCGGGCCACGTCCCTGGACTTGAGCCCCACTGCTGCAGGCAGCTCGCTTTCAAGATGACCCTTAGCTGCGGGGTCACTGTGGCTTCGCATCAGAGTCTAAAGTGTCTGTTTCAGCGCTGACAGGAGTGGGGGCTGTGGTGTCCATAAACGCGGCATGCGCAGGTGTGAACATGAGAGGTGAGGTAATGACAAAGTCGACTGCACAGTGGGGCTTTTAAACCAGTTCTTGAGTCTCGGAAACAGGGACATAATTCTCCCTCGCTTCAACCACCTGTCAGCTGTAAGCGGTCATTATTTCATCATTTTGCAATAAAAGATAATAGAATAACGATTTATATCTCATGGCTGATGTTTTAATGTGTCTCTCTGTTATCCTGGGCTGACAGTCTGTGATTACAGTAAACGTTTCCTGGGTGACACCGTGGAAAGGACTCGCTCACGGGGGGATTAGTCCTAGTTCAGATCATTTACCGAGCCCCGCCCAGCCCTGCCTTGGCGGGGGTGGTCTTTGTGCTCAGCTGGTGACCCCAGCACGGACGCTGGGTTTGGGGACACTCTGAGCCCAGAGCCACAGCTGAGCTGCTGTGACGCTTGCTTCCTGTTGATTCGCAAACCTCCGTCTCTATCTTCTGTGTCTATGATGTCTGTTAGTTTTAAATAAAAGCAACTGCATTTGGGTTTTATGAAATAGGAAAAAGGAAAACAGCCCCAGCAGCAGTGTGCAGGCGCCTTCACTCGCTGGGAGTGGACAGCGGGTCCAGCTCCCCCTTATTCACTCTCTGTGCCCCTGGGGGGTCAGGGTGGCAGGACTCGAGGACTGCCGCTGTTCGCACGGCAAGGGACGGAAAGGCTACCTGCGGAAAACCTTTTTAGAGCGATTTGAATATCATCTGCTTGGCTTGGGTCCCAAACAACCTTGTAAGAAAATGACCTCAACCTGACTTTTGTCATAAAAAGACGTCAGTTGGGCTCTGGACTGGGGATAAGGGCATAGTACCTCAAGAAATCTACGGAGCCTGCTTAATTAAAATCAGCTCAGACACAACTTTGTAATAGTTCCACATAAAACAGGGCTTAGCGTTAAATGTCAGCAGGTTGAGATTGAAGTCTTGTACGGCGAGTGTCCTGTGAAAACGGCTCAGCAGAGGTGCTTGCGGGGGCGTGCTCTGTCTTTATCCATACGGCTGGGGTCCAGCCTGGGGTGAGGGGAGCAGGGCCCCCGAGCCTCCTTCTTCTCGACAGGCCTGAGGTCTGTTGGCATTGTTTGTGGATGGAAAGTCCCCAGAGAAAAGGCGAGTAGTCTGAGTTCCTGGGCGTTTGGTGCTCTGGGGTGAGAGGCTGTCACTTGGAGGGAGTCCCTGCATTGTGCCTGTTGTCTGCTCTGGCGCCTTGGGAGGGACACGGTCCCCCACGCAGCCGTGTGCAACGGCCCATGGGTGGGGGTGACCGGGGAGCTGGGCTGCGCCCCCTCTGAGTCCTGCTCTGCCGGTGGCGACGTCCAGCCCCACATCCAGCTTCCCTCCTGTCTTGCAGCCCTTGTATTTTCACACGTCCCTGAAGCACCCCGGCATCGTGGCAGTGGTGGAAGTGGTCGCCGAAGGCCGGAAGCGGGACGGGACCCTCCAGATGGTGTCCTGTGGGTTTGGGATTCTTCGGCTCTTTGGCAGCAGACCGGACTCTCCCACCTCCGCCTCCCCGGACAGACGGTACCCGCGTGCATTCTCCGTCCTCGGGCTCCTCCTGCATTTTCCTGTGCTGATTAAACTGCTGGGTGTTTGGCCATAATATTAAGAGAAAGCCTTATGCTTGTGGGCTTATTATGCTGTGGGTTCGTAACAGTATACGGTGGGGAGGTGCTTTTGCTTTGTAATCATGTCAGCCTGTTGAAGCCACAGTGTCACCCTAGGTCAGGCCTTCTTAGCCTCGGCGCCCCTGATGTTTTGCGCTGGATAGGTCTTTGCTCTGGGGGCCATCCGGTGCATGTAGGATGTCCAACAGAATATCTGGCCTTCATCCACTAGATGCCAGTGGCGTCTCCCCGTGGCTACAGCCAGCAATGTCTGCAGGGACAGAATCGTCCCTGGCTGAGAACCACTGGTCTGGACAGACCGCTGCGGAGACAGGGCCGTCCTTGTCTTTCCTGGGGCATTTTAGCTGTGTAGGTCTACCGAGTGTTCCTTCCCGGGCCCCTGGTTCTCGGGCTGTGTGCAGATGGTGCTGCACGTGTGCCCGGAGTGTGGGGCCGGTCGCTGAGCGCGGGAGCTGGTGCCGCCCGGGTCTGCATTGTCCGCGAGGGTGTGGTCATGTGGCGTTGGCTGTGGTCCAGGGGGTACAGTGGTGGCCGGCACCCATAGGCTCCGTCGGGAAGAGCAGCCAGGCTGAGACTGAAGCAGAGCACGTGCTGACGTGCGTCTCGTGGCTCTTGTTTTGCAGGTTGCGACTGTATCACGGCACCCCCAGAGCCCTGCTGCACCCGCTGCTGCAGGACCCCATAGAGCGTAAGAGACCAGGCCCGGCGTCCTTCCAGCTGCCTGTGCACTGTCCACTCGGGGTCTGTCCTGGGAGCTTCCTCAGTGTGGACCGTTACCAGCTCAGCTTACTTGTTGAATAACAGACTTTGGCAAAGTGCATTGTGAGCTTGGGTTTCTGATGTAATTTGAAGATGGGCTCGCCAGGAAGGCATTGCTTTGTGAGGGTGACCATGGGACAGGTGTGGCCGCATGGGGGCCACTTGATGGGAAGACTGTGGGTCTTCTTGCCTCTAGGGTGACAGCTTTGTCCCCAGATAGAGTAGTTGCTGTCCATCAGTGGCCACCGGCCATCACTGGAAGCCACCAACTGTGAGCCCGTTGGTAATCTCCAGCACAGCCAGGCCCTCGCTGTGCCTGACTGAAGGCCACCTGTGGGGACGTCGGCCACACTGGAAGCACCGGGCTCCTGTCTTCTACAGGGCCCAGTGGCTGTGGGGCCAGTCTGTGGGGCGCCAGCTGGGAGGGCCGTGTGGCCCTCTGGCTGCGGCCACGTGGAGGATGGCTGGAGGGGCATCAGTGGAGGCTGGGTGGAGGTCTGTGCCCACTGCGGTGCCAGTGTGGACAGGCCACGCGGTTGCAGGCGGGTATGTTTGGGAGGTGACTTTCTGTCCCTCGCGGTGCTGCCTAGATCCCGTGACGGGATCTGTGTTTGCCCCGGAACCATGTGGAAGGGTCACACCGGCCCCCTCCTCTCCTCTCCATGCTGGATTTTGAAACAGTCAGTGAGAAACTTAATATTTATTGATTAAGATTGGCTTTTAGATTATTTCTTAATTGAATTTAATAATTTGTCAGCGTTTTCTCTTCTGGAGGATCTTTAGACTCGGGACCTTTTCAGAAAAAGTACACGCCTTGTTGGCGTGCCATCTGTAGTGCTGGGGTGCAGTGGGGAGGTCTGCGTGGGAGCCGTGCACAGAACCGGGGCACAACCCTGGGCCGCCGGTGGACCTAGAAGTTTATGGCTGTTTCCTTGAATGGGTGGTCCATTCACATGGTTCCGGACTGAAAAGGCAGAGAAGCACAGACAGGTTCAGAGTGCGGTCTCCTGTCCACGCCCCTGCCCTCCCGCCCTTCGCCTGCACCCAGTGGCCTCTCTCAGGGTTCTGTGGTTCCTTCAGGGACTTCTGATGGACACAGCAGCCAGCACTTATGCCCCAGGCTTATTTCTGCTCCCCTTTTGCGCGTGGCCCTGGACCCAGCTTTCCCTGGCACGACTGTCTCGAAGGTTGCTGCATGTCAGCGGCCCCTTGTCCTCTCAGCTGCGGGGTTGCTGTGGTGATGGGCTGGGTCCCGCAGGCTGCATGTGAGTGCACTGGAAGAGCTGGGCCGAGGCCATGCTGCCCTGGGCGGCAGCCCTCGCAGGCGCCAGAGTTCTGCAGGACAAGCCCCACCAGGCTGCACAGTCGCGGTGCTGTGGTAGTTCTTTCTGCACCCTCCCCAGGGGTTGTGGGAGACCGCCTTCTGCGGCATTTAAGGTTTTAGAGTGAGTGGAGCCCATGTGGTCCCTCTGAACCCCAAGGCCCTGTGATCCCAGGCGTGCCCCTTCCTGCACCCCGGCCCACTGGGCGGCCGTGCCCTCTACTCCCCAGCAGGCTGGGTCTGAGCTCCCCTGGCCTTCCTGCCTCCAGCACCTTCCCTGCCCCCGCTATCCTGGGGCCTTGTCTGAACCTCGCTTGGGGTGTGGGTCCCATTCTCCATGTGTTATGGAGATCGAGGCTGCGTCTTGGCCCTCATCCCAGAAGCATGGCCCGTCCTCGAGGTCAGGGCTCTGTCCCGGAGGCCCTGTCCTCAGTGCCCGGGCTTGCAGCTTGGGGGGCTCCATAGACACCAATGCTGAGAGTGAGGGGAGGCCCCCAGCCGCGTGATGCCCTCGACCCGCCCCAGGGAAGGCCAGAGCCAGAGGGATTTTGTTACGTTGCGTTAAAAACAAGCATCTCTTTCGGTGCAGATTTACCAGAGGGTTTCTAGGAATCGATTTTTCTTTTACTTTTGGGCTGAACTTACAGAGCAATTCCCCTGTTTCCCTCAAAAACAATGTTTCCTGTTTGTGGTGTTCACGTTTCCTCTGCCGACGCAACCCGGGTGCCTCTGGTCCCCGCTCTCACCGAGCTGTGTTTTTCCGCAGAGAACAAGCACCTGACCCTGGTGGAGGGCTGCGGCCTGCACTACACCCTGCGGCCGCACCCCGCCCTGGAGCCCGCCCTCCACCTCCTGCCCGAGAACCTGCTGGTGTCCGGTCTGCAGCATGTTCCCGGCGTCCTTCCAGCTCACGGGGACACGGGTAAGGGCCGCCCTCTCCTCTCCACGTGTTAGCTCGTGGTCAGCCTCACAGGAGTCGGGCTCTGCCCGTGTGCCTGTGGCTGGCTGGCTGTGGCCAGTACCTCTCGGCGGCCAGCCAGTGGGGGAGCAGCAGGGGGGGGGGGCAGAGTCGCCGCCGTCCTGAACAGCCCCGTCCCTCTCGCTGCATTCCTTCCTCGGAAGTGTTTTCATGAGAAAAGGAGTCCACGTCTTCATGGCTGTGGCCCGCAAAATACGGTCGCTGCGTGTCACCCAACTGGACCTCCACATCTGTGGCTGGATTGCTGTTGTTTTTTCATTGTGGTAAATAGATATAAAATTGACTGCCTTTATTAACCATGCTTTGTTTTGTTTTTTTGTATTTTTCCAAAGTGAGAAGCAGGGAGGCAGACAGACAAACTCCCGCATGCACTCGACCGGGATCCACCCGGCACGCCCACTAGGGGGCGATGCTCTGCCTCTCTGGGGCGTTGCTCTGTTGCATCCAGAGCCATTCTAGCGCCTGAGGCAGAAGCCACAGAGCCATCCTCAGCACCTGGGCCAACTTTGCTCCAATGGAGCCTTGGCTGCTGGAGGGGAAGAGAGACAGAGAGGAAGGAGGGGGGGAGGGGGGGAGAAGCAGATGGGCGCTTCTTCTGTGTGCCCTGGCCGGGAATCGAACCCAGGGCATCCACATGCTGGGCCGACGCTCTACCCCTGAGCCAACCGACCAGGGCCTAATTAACCATATTTTTAAGTTTATGGCTCCCTGGCATCGAGTGGGTTCACGTTGTTGTACGACTTCAAACTGTCATCTCCAGAACATCTTCATCTTCCTCAGACTAAACCTTAGACCCATTAAGCACTCAGTCTCCACCCCGCCCCTGCCCCCGCCCCTGGCACCACCATCTCTCTCCGTCTCCGTGAGCCGGGCTGTTCTAGGTACGTCACACGAATGTGTGTCCTCTGGTGACTGTCTTATTTTACTTGGCACGATGTTCGCAGGGCTCACCCTTCGGTTTGGGTTTCCTTCCTTTTTAAGGCCGAATAGCATTCCACCATGTGGATGGGCTGTGTTTTGTTTATCCGTTCATGTGCCCACGGATCCTGGGGCTCCACCTCTGACTGCTGAGCACAACGGTGCAGGGAGCCTGGCTGCGCACCGGCTCGCTTGCACTGGGAAACTGAGATTCGCGTGAGAGGCCCGGGCCCTGCCTGGTGTTGGAGGAGCTGGTTCTCCAGCGGTGGGTGGGTCAGCCCCTCTCAGCCGAGATCACGGCAGGTGGGGGGGGCGGTGTGCTCTGCTCCAGGGCCCGCTGACGGGCCTCACCACCTGGGCCCTGTGCTCTTTCTGGGC
This sequence comes from Saccopteryx leptura, assembly GCF_036850995.1. Taxonomy (NCBI): domain Eukaryota; kingdom Metazoa; phylum Chordata; class Mammalia; order Chiroptera; family Emballonuridae; genus Saccopteryx; species Saccopteryx leptura. Next base: position 86,765,497 of record NC_089505.1, on the reverse strand, counting down.
ACTCTGGAGGCTCTTTGGCAGTCTGGAGGAGGAGACGGGACCCATACCAGCCCTCCTCCCCGCTGGCTCTGTTGGAACTCCTGCCTGGCTGGGGGTGGGGGGTGGGGGGTGGGGGGGTGGCTTCTGCCTGATCCAGGAAGAGCATTCCGGCCTCGGGCTCAGCAGACGAGATGGAAGGCTGTGACAGGCTCAGTGTTCGGCTCGGACCCTGAAGGATGGGCCGTAGCTCCGCTCAGGCGTGGGTGTGGTGGTTTGCAGTGACGCTCTCCCTGCCCAGGCCACAGGCTTCTGGTCCATGCTGGGATGCCAGTGTGTTGTTTGTGCAGTTTTGGATGGGTCCATGGTCACCATGAGGCCACTCTTTGTCCAGCGTCCCATGGCACGTGAGAGATGATGACTCCACTGTGAGCAGGAGCGCATCTGAGGCTTGGGCTCGCCATGGTTTACCAAGCTTACATGCCCCCCATGCCCACCTAGGAAGTCTCGTTACCTCCGTGGTTTACCCGCGTTCTCCCAGAAGAGGAGGGGACAGAGCCTCGTGGCTGTCTGCTGGGACTGAGTGACGAGGACATGAAACCTGCGTCTCTGAGGCCTCGGCTGTGGCCCATCCCCTGGCCTGGGCCCCCTGGTCAGGGCGGCCCTGTGAGCTCCACGGTGATGTGTGCTGAGGCGCACACCTGCTCCGTGCCAGCCTACGCCGTCTTCTTCCTGGGCTCTGCGTGTTTAAACAATGTTCTTGGGGCCTGAGCTGTAGCCGCCCCTTTGTGACTTGCCAGTGGGTGTCAGAACTGTAGGTGAAACTCGAAAACATCGATGGTTAGCCTATTCTCGCTTCTGGGTCATTGCTGGAAAGAGCAGCCCAGGCGCCCAGACGGCCCGTGTCTGGTTCTCAGCATCTCCGGTTAGACGGTGGAGTCCAGGGGCCACACTCCAGAAGGGTGTTTTGACTTAAAGAGGCAAGACTGCAGCTCTCTATCCTTAAAGCTCATGCTTTCAGGGGAGACCTGAGCTGAGTGAGTGTGGAGCAGCCGTTCCCTGGGGCACATCCAGGTGCTGCTGCTATGTAGTTTTTTAAGCAAATGACTAGGAGCTCTGGAGTGGAGCCGGGATGCGCTCTGGCGGGGAGGGCTGGGGGAGCCCGACTTCCCACCTCCCTGTGGGCAGGGGGCACGCCCCTCTTCTGGGGAGACTGGAGGGACGCTTCTCATCAGTGCGTCCCCTGGCGACCACCCAAGCAGACACTGTGCACTTGCACGGGCGCGGGAACGCATGCCTCACAGCCTGAGGCGCCGAGCTGCTTCCCGACAGGTATATTGTCTCCTGTCCGCTCTGCCCGGCGCGCGGGTCTTCTGTGACTCACTCTTGAAAAAGGGTTTCTTGCTGGACGGTGTTTTATGGCCCCGGCCGGCTCCCGGGCAGAGCATCTGTCGAACTGTGGAGGGCTCGGTTTTATTTCAGTGCCGTCCTGGGAGCCGGGTGTTTATTCATCTGTAAAATGCCACAGTAGAGGAGACTGAGCTGTTTTTAATTGGAATTTTTATTGAGGTTCTTGTGATTCACGGCGGTTTTAGTGAGTAGTGTGGAGAGGTTCTTTCTGTCCTGTGCACCCTTTGCCCAGGGTCCTCGGACAGCCTGGTACCATACATACGACCCTGGGACCCCGGCATCCACATAGCCCCTGGCCTTATCTGTTTCTCCCCCATCCGGCTCACACGTGTTTGTGTGCGGACTTGTGACAGGTGACTTCAACTTGGGAGCGCCTGGACCCAGCAGCTGCCCTTCTGGTCCTCCTGGTGGCTCTGTCGACCTCCGGGAGGCAGGCGGGTCTCCCTCCTGAGCGACCTCTCAGAGAGATGCTCCGATTAGGAAACTCACTGTGCCCCCCCCCCCCCACGCCCTCTGCCCTGGACAGTGGCAGCCGCGTCACTGCTGGGTCATGGTCACGTGCTATGGCCCACAAAGCCGCCTGTTGCCATGGAGCCAGCCTCCTCCGGGTGGGCCCTCCTGGGCTGCCCTCTGGTCTCACATCCGCCGGTCAGTGCCAGCCCTGCCCCATGCTCTGCCGGGGTGCCAGCATCAGCCTAGGAGGACTGTGGAGGGTGAAGAGGGACCAGCGGGTTGTGTGGGTGAAGGCTCCCCGCCCAGCCTGCCATGGGGCCGGAACATGCTCTGCGGGAGGCCGCCGGAGGTGGAGGGAACCGGAGCCCATTGAGAAACATAAGCCAGAGCCTGTTTTCTGGAGTGGACCCGAGGTCCTGGGTGGGTTTGTGGTGCTAGGGACAGACGGGGGTTCTGTTGGGCTCTGGCGGAAAGTGGAGGGCTCCCAGCCACCTGAGCGTGCCCCTGGACCCCCCACCCCCCATGCCCACAGGAGCAGCAGAGGCAGACAGGACACTTGACCACAGCCCCTGGCTTGTTGGGACGCGGCATGAACTGCTGAGCCCTGGGAGCGAGGGCCTCTGGGGGGGCTGCTGAGGGCTCCGGCCCCGCAGTGCTCACAGGGTCCAGTCTCTGGCTGTGGGGGCAGCGTCCTCATCTGAACACTCACTGCTCATCCCTCCTCTCCCCCAGCCCCCGGCACCGCCAGCCTACCTTCTGTCTCCGAATTGGATGGCTTTAAACCCCTGATCTGAATGGGACGGTACAGGATTTGTCCTTCTGTGACCGGCCCATCTCACTCAGCGTCATGCTCTCGGGGTCCGTCCATGTCCCAGCCCTGATAGGCCTTCCTTCCTTTCTGAGGCCGAATAATTAACAGTCCACCGTGTGATGGACCATTGTCTGTTCACTCGAGATGGACGCCTGGGTTGTCTCTGCCTTTTGGTTGTTGTGAATAAAGTTGCCTGTTCTTTTAATTGGTCGTGGTCATCACTGGGCCAGCTGGAACACTTTTTAAAAAATTATGCAAGGAAGACATGAACTTTCTCAGGAGCATGAAACCTAATGCCTCTTTGGGATGGGTACCACGCAGCGACCATGAGAGAGCAAACAGAACAGCTGAACGCTGCCTGCGGATGTCCACATCCATGGACACGCACCGATTGTTAAGTAAAATTGGCAGCTTAATGTTTCCCTTCTCCCTGCAACATCACGGCAACTCTCTGATCGCTGCGTGATCTCTGACAGCAGTTTCTGTTCCCATTTTTGTGCGTAAACAGCTCCAATTCCCCTAATTTCACTTGATTATAAATAATGTTCCAGGGAGTGCTTTGCTCATTTGGCCGAAGAGGTTCAAAAAGTGGCGTGACCAGAGCAGAAGGCAGCTGTGGGCACCTCTAGGGGTCTCGGTACCTCGGGAGGTGAAGACAGACCGCCTGTTAGCTGCTCCAACTCAGAGCTTCCGGCCAGACCACGCAGAGCTCTGGGCACCGCGGTTTCACATCGCCGAGTCTCCCACCAGTTATTTCCTTTTTTATTTTATTTTATTTTTATTTTTTGTATTTTTCCAAAGTGAGAAGCGGGGAGGCAGACAGACTCCTGCATGTGCCTGACCAGGACCCACCCAGCATGCCCACCAGGGGGCGATGCTCTGCCCCTCTGGAGTGTCGCTCTGTTACATCCAGAGCCATTCCAGTGCCTGAGGCAGAGGCCACAGAGCCATCCTCAGCGCCCGGGCCATCTTTGCTCCAATGGAGCCTTGGCTGTGGGAGAGGAAGAGAGAGGTAGACAGAAAGGAGAGGAGGAAGGGTAGAGAAGCAGATGGGTGCTTCTCCTGTGTGCCCTGGCCAGGAATCAAACCAAGGACTTCCACATGCCAGGCCGACGCTCTACTGCTGAGCCAACCCACCAGGGCCCCGTTATTTCCTTTCTTAACTTTGGACTGGCTTTTTAAAGCCAAGACCTTGTGCCTAAATATTTAAATAGCCCTAAGGACTCCGAGAGAGACTGAGGACCAGAACCAGAACTCCAGTCCTTGTGATGGGGATGTGAGGTCCCCACGGGCAGTGTGATTGTGGGAGGGAAGTGGTGGGCTGTGCCTGCTCCCCCCTGTGCTGGTCTCTGTCCCGGAGCCGCGGACCAGGCCTCTCTGTGCATGGGACTCTCCCCTACAGCCAAGAGCTGTCATGTGCCTGCTCGGCCGGGCACTGGGCTGGGTGCCCAGACCCAGTCCCTCCGTCTGCCCTCACGGGGCTCACAGTCCGGGGATGCTTCTCGGTTGGTATGGGGACTTGTCTCCTGCGGGGCCAGCCAGACTGTTTCTGCCTCTGCATACCCAGGAAGACTCGGCGTGCTCCCAGGTGGTTCAAGGTGAACGTAATAAAATGAGGAACGGCGCCCCTGGCTGTGTCCCTCATGGGCAGGAGGGCAGGGATGACGGGCAGCCAGGACGAGGGGAGCCATGTCCTCTGTGTTCTGTAACCTGTGTTCTCGGGGCGCCGGTTATAAAATCGCTCCTGCGGGCAGTTCAGGGTAGGATTTGGACCAGAAATGAAAGTTGCATTTGTTGAACCAGTTTAGCGTTTGGGCTTGACTGGAGGTGGGTTCTGACCTGTCCTAGTGATGCCTTGCGGGTCCTCCCACCGCGGCCTGGACCTCGGCTGGTGAGCCCGCGGGTGCTCCTGGTGGTTGTGTCTCCACGGTAACCTGCCTGCCCTCTCTCTCTCTCTCTCTCTCTCTCTCTCTCTCTCTCTCTCGTCGTTCCAGGTGATGCCCTCCGAAAGCCTCGGCTGCAGAAGCCGGTCACGTGGTACTTGGACGATGTGTCCTTCACGCTGTACCCTTCCCTGGAGAAGTTCGAGGGGGAGCTCCTGGAACTCCTGATCAGTGATCACTTCCGGGAGGTATCGGCTCACGTCCGGGATGGCCCCTCAGCAGCGGGATGCCCACGGCAGGGCCGAGCCGTTCCTGCTGCCTGGGGTGGGGCAGTCCAGCCACGGTGACCTGTCTTTTTTTCCTTTGTGGCTGAAGAAGTACATAGCCTGTTGTCTTAACTTTGATGGTGATGAAGGTGGTGTTATTCTGAGACATCAATTGAGGTTAATTTTGATGTATCTTAAACGGCTCCCCTGTAATACATAAATGAAGCCACCAAATGTGCCTGGGGATGTCCATGAAGTAATCTACATTCCCTGAGGACAGTCTGAGGCTGTTCTGCTCCTTCCGAGGAGGTGACCAGAGATCCCAGTCATTTAACCCCAGCCAAGCAGGTTTCTGTGCAAGCCCCTCCCCCACCCCCAACCCGCCAGGTCAGTTGGCCTGTGTGGACGTGCGCTGGTCAGTTCTCCCTCTGAAAGCCTGTGAGGACCACCCTGGACGTGGGGGGCGTCTCATCCCTGCCTTGTAGTTGTGGGCGATGCCTCGCGCCCGGGGGCCTCTGAGCACGTGGCGCCCTGTCCTGGACATTCTTGCAGGAGCGTCAGGCTCCTGGTTTCAGTTCCACTGCCTGCCTGCGGGCCTCCTCCCCCCGCCGGGCTCTCCTTCCCTGCTCCCTAGTTCACCTGGACCCCTCCTGCAGTGTCTGCACCAGGAGGACTGGGCCTGTGTGGTGCAGCACTGCGCCTGGCGTGAGTAAAAGTGTTGGCACGCAGCCGGTCTTGACTGTTTACAGGCTGTGAGCATGAGCGCTTCCGTCCGTGGGCGCCCGCTCGAGTCTGAGCAGGCAGCCGTGATTAATCACACCCATGCGCGAGTGAGAGGGCCGTCCTGGACCGTGTGGCTCCATGTGATGTGGTCCTGTCTGAGCAGAAGGGCCACGAGGGGAAGACGGGAGTGGCAGCGCCTGTCCCCTCGGTGTGGTTCCCCTGTGCCCTCACTGCTCCGAGCGGGGTGTGTGAGGGCCGCCCGTTAGGGTGTCCTTGCTGGACTTCACACATTCCGCATTCCCACAGAATCACTTTGTTCTGCACTTTCCTGCCTTGGTCTCTTTGTTCCCTTCTGACTGGCAGGTGCTCGGTCACCCCCACCATCTGTTTCCATCACTCAGGGACTAATAGGCTGCGTTTGGGTCCCTTCCGCTTGATGAATGGGCAATCAAGGACACTTGGAAATTCGGGATTGCTTTGCAACGATCACGTAATTTAATAAACAGTAATGGCCCCGGGGACTCTCCTGGCTCGTTCGTTAGAGTGCCTGCACATTTTTTGTTAAGATGAAACACTTTAATATCCGGTGATCACTTTGGGGCAGATTCCATTTTTATTGGTTTATGACTTACTGCCTGACATGGCTCCCTCTTCCTGCTGCCCATTCCGCCCCGGGTTGCCCGTTGTCTGAGTCCTCGGGAGGCAGAGGCTGTGTGTGGACCTCACCAGACCCGGCCCCCCGGCGCCTCGATCAGCCCCTCCCTCCACTGTGGGGCAGCCCCCCCCCCCAGTCCCCGTGCGAGGCGCCGAGGTCCCGGCTGCTAGTTCGGTGCATCTTGAGCATGGCAGCTTGACCTTGGAAGCTCAGGGCAAGAGTTTAACGATCAGGCATCCAAGGGGGTGCGCTGGGGTGCCGTGTGAGAGAACCCCAGACTGCTTAGAAGGTGCCCATGGCCAGCCTGGTCTGACTGGCTGATTCGTCTGTCCTTTGCTGGGACTCTTCCCCCAAGCGCCCTGTGACCTGGGGGGGGGGGGGGTTGTTGGAGACTGTGTCACGGTCTCTACTCTTTGCTTGCCCCTCCCCAGGGAGCTTTGCTGGTGGGCACCCTTCCCCCTCTGCTCAGGCCTGATGCTGTCCGACATGTGCTCTTCGCAGGGGGCCAGCCCTCTGGACGGCAGTGCCCTGGAAATCTTGGAGCGACGTCTGTGTGTTGGCGTGCACAACGGCCTGGGCTTTGTGCAGAGGCCACAGGTCATGGTGCTGGTGCCCGAGGGGGAGGTGGCCCTGGCGCGCTCCGCCAGCTTCAGCAGGAGAGTCGGCTCCTCTTCAAAGACCAGGTACCTCCCCAGACCCCGGGTTCCAGCTGGGGACAGGGAGGTGCGGGTGGGCGTCTGAGGGGAGTGGGTCATGTTCTCGCACGTGAGGTGTGTGTGCCCCTCGGGAGCAGACCTTGGGGTTGTGAGGTTGGAGAGTCCAGTTTTTGTGCAGTGACAGTTTTGGAATGAGCATCACAGATGCTCCCGGCTGTAGTCGCTTATGGTCTGTGGAGACCCTGGCGGGCTTTCCTCTGGGGTGCCTCACTCGGTCTCTCCCACGACGGAGAACTGGCGGCAGGAGTCTTGTCTGTGCTTCCCAGCCAGAGTCAGGGGCACCTCCGAGGGGTGCCACGTGCGCACCTGGGGTGGTTCCCGCTGGCTCCGTGTTGCTCAGAGCCAAGTGGGTGAGGGTCCTGTAGGCGGACTTCTCTGGGGACCGGGCTGTAACACCCCATCCCCTGGGTACTAGCTCTGACAGTTCAAGCAAAGTGTCTGTTGAGGCACCCAAAAGGCTCTGGTTTGGGGAGTGACCCTGGGGGGCAACCTTGGAAGAGCTGAGTGGCACTGCCCGGGTGGGGGGGCTTGCTGCGCTAGCGCCTGGGGCGGCGGGGGCGCGGGGCAGCGGGGGTGCGGGGCGGTGGGCCCCGCCTGATGTGTCTGCCGTGTGCTCTCGCCCCAGCTCTGCAGACCAGGCCCTGGTGCTGAGGAGCCGCCTCCGCCTCCCTGAGATGGTCCGTCACCCCGCGTTCGCCATCGTCTTCCAGCTGGAGTACGTGCTGAACGGCCCCGCGGGCGTGGATGGCAACGTAAGGCCCCCCGTGTCGTGTTGTGTCGTGCAGGCCCCGCTTGGCGCCAGCCCCTCTCCGTGATGATGATGTTAGCAGTCTGGGTAACGTGTCCGGAATGTGGTTCTGGGAAACCTTTGCTCCTCGTGGTGACTGATCGCCCCCGGCTCCGTGCTGACAGCGTGCTCGCGGCCAACGGTAATAGGATCCGGGAGCCACGCATCACGATAGCATTAACTAGTAATTAGCAAGCTGATGATTATTTTGAAAAATGAGGCCATTTTCTGCATTTTTCATGTGATATTAGGCGCAGTCAGGCTCGAGTCTGCACAAGTGATGAATGGTTTCCTCTAATGAACCTCACCTGTGCCTGGGTCCCCCTGAGGGCGCGGGGCTGGGGGGGGGGGTGCTATGACAGATGGACTTCCGTCATGTAGAGTCTTCAGAAAACCCTAATCATGCTATTCTCAAGATTTATTTTTCTGTTTTAAAAAGCAAATGTCAATGGAACAAGTCAATTAGAAATTGGGTAAAGGCCTGAGAGATCCCATCTGGGGTGGTGGGTGCGCCCTCTTTGCTCTGCGGCGGGTGGGTGAGCACGACCGTCAGCCGCGGGTGAGCCGGAGAAGGGGTCGGCGGTCGGGCATGTGGGCCGTTCCGTTTCCCGTCGGCCCTGGCAGCAGCGGGCTGGCCTCCCCGAGGTCCACCCGTGTGTTGCTGTAACACAGAGTCCTGTTCAGGTGTACTGATCTAGGGGCAGGTGTCCCAACTAGCCAAACACACGGTCACCGTCGCTCTAATGGCGCGCTACTTCCCTTTGTATTGGGATTGCAGGGAGAACGCAGCAGTGCATGGACGCACCTGCCGCGCAGGGCACGCTCTGGGCTGGGTCCAGGCCTCCCCCCAGGGACCCGGGCGCCTGGGGCTGTGGGGGGAGCCCGGGGGAGGAAGTGTGGGTGCAGTGTCCCCGGTGTCGTCCGGTGGGATGGGGGGACTGCGAGGGCGCCAGCCACATGCGGCGAGAACCTGGCCCCTCGGTGGGGCTCCACACGGCTCTCCACTCGTCATTTACATTAAGATAACGTTCCAACCAGAATGTTAATTGTCGTTTTCAAGTGATTATAAAGTCTCTGCTGGAACTGATATGTCTCAGGTGAAATGTCATTATTTTCAGACTCCTCACAGAAACGCCTCGGCGACTGCCTCCACACGTGTTGCTTCACGGCGCTGTGGGCCGTGGCTGGGATAGCTCCTCCGCTCTCGGGTATGGTGGCTCCTCTTTTTTTTTGTATTCTTCTCAAGTGAGAAGCAGGGAGGCAGAGAGACAGACTCCCGCATGCACCCAACTGGATCCACCCGGCACGCCCACCAGGAGGCGATGCTCTGCCCATCTGGGGCGTTGCTCCATTGCAACTGGAGCCATTTTTTAGCACCTGAGTCAGAGGCCGTGAAGCCATCCTCAGCGCCCAGGGCTAACTTGTTCCAATTGAGCCATGGTTGCAGGAGGGGAAGAGAGAGAAGCGAGAGGGGGAAGAGTGGAGAAGCAGATGGGTGCTGATCAGGAATAGAACCTGGGACTTCCACACACCAGGCCGATGCTCTACCACTGAGCTAGCCAGCCAGGGCCTGTACCTGTTTCTTGTAACATGCAGTGTTGTGTTCCATGTTGCCTTTGTCATCGGTGTCCTTTCCTCCTGTGACCTGGAAAGGGATGCTGTGTGGGCCCGGTGGCGAGGCTGGGCCAGGTGTCCCTGTCATGCACAGAGTGGGATGTCGGAGGAGAAAACAAGACAGGTGCTGACCTGTCCCCCCTCCCCGCCCCTGCTGCCCCCATTGGGCCTCATTTGGAAGCAAATTCCAGTCCAGTCACAATTGCATCTGTTTTGATTACTGTAAACATTATGGAACGTACATTTTTTTTTAAACCTTTTTTACCATGGGACATTTCCAGTGTCAACGTGGGGAGAAGCGTCTGAGGAACCCAGTGTGCGCCCCAGCAACCTGGGAGGGCGTCAGATTGTGGTGCTCCTCATTTCCCCTTCCCCCACTTCCCCGTTCCTCCCAGGTTGCTTCAGAGCAAATCTTAGACCCCCTGTCACTTCAGCTCCAGGAGATGTGGGCTTAACACCTCTGCAGCACCATCCTCACTCAAAAAACTAAAATTTCTCATTATCTTCAAATATCCAGTCAGCCTGGGTGTACATTTCTTCAGAGTATTTTTTTTTCTTTCCTTCTTTTTTTATTTTTTTAATTTTTTTTTTATTAAGTGAGAGGCCGAGAGGCAGAGAGACAGACTCCTGCATGTGCCTCGACTGCAGTTCACCCAGCCACCCTTGTCTGGGGCTGATGCTCTGTTGCTTGGCAACTGAGCTATTTCAGCACCTGAGGTGAAGCCATGGAGCCATCCTCAGTGCCCAGGGCCAACTTGCTTGAACCATTTGAACCATGGCTGTAGGAGGGGACCAGAGAGAGAGAGAGAGAGAGAGAGAGAGAGAGAGAGAGAAGGGGAGGGGGAGGCGTGGAGAAGCAGGTGGGAGCTTCTCCTGTGTGCCCTGACTGGGGATTGAACCCAGGACTTCCACACACTGGGCGATGCTCTACCACTGACTGAGCCAACTGGCTAGGGCCCAGAGTATTTTTCTTTGTTAAAAATAGACAAGCCAAAAAAACAAACAATTTTTCTTTGGAAACTGATTGCTGGACGCAGTGTTCCTCGTGAGCTGGGGCAGCAGGCTCTGCGCTCTGACCTGTTCATGAGCTGGCCTCACTGTGTTGCTCAGGCTGAGGAACGGAATGGCCAGGAGCTAACTCCATCTCCTGGGCGCTGGCTGTGCAGAATTTTCCTCTGTCAGTGGTCTTTCTGGATCTCAGGAGACCGACGGCTGCTGGTGCGTCCAGTGTATACCCAGGCTCCTCCGTCCGAGAGTGTTTTCTTGGTCCTGAGATTTTGGTAGTCATTAGAAACAAACTGGAAAAAAACGTTTTGAGAAGACACATGCCTTGTTTTTAATCTGTTGTGAGATGCTTGCATGTCAGTCAGCCAGAGCGACCTATCTGCCTTTGCAGCCTGTCTTTGGGCCGTTCTTCCCGTCCACACAACTTCCTTTCCAGAAACGTGAGTTGTGGGGACAGTGCAGCCACAGGAGATGGCCCCTTTGCAGACGCTGCACGCTGTGCCAGCGTGGGCTCCGCAGACGTTTGCGGGCGGAATGACGTTGGTAAAGCAGAACCGCCCTAGAACCCAAGAGAGCGATGTGTTGTGAGGGCACCTGCAGCGGGACCAGATCCGGGCCTGTCCCTGCACTGTTGTCAGAGCAGGTGCAGATCCCGTCGGGGCTGCCGGTGGTTAACACAGTCCTTTCTTGGGGAGTCACGGAGCGAAATAGCCCTCTCCCAAAATCTCTAGGAGGTGCAGCTTTATTACGTATGTCTTTGCTAGCATCCTTTGAACCAGACAAGTTCGTATAACAAAGACCTGCATGCTTTACCATGTGCAAACACTGGCGAGGTGCCCGGGATACGTTGGTGCCGCATAATTTTAATATGCTGTCTTTGGAACAAAAGTGTCATGCCTTGATTTATTCTGAAAATTATGTAAATTTAAACTTGCTGGAATATATATAGATGTCTTGAGGGTTTTTGGGAGATCTTTTAAAAGAAACCTGACTCTTCCCCTGGAGCGAGGCGCGTGTCCCAGTCGAGTCACCACGTGCAGCCCCGTCTCCGTCTGCTGGGGCTCGGGGCTGTGCCATCCGGGCTCCCCACAGCTGGCAGGCTGCCGCGTCGGGCTCTCTTCACAGGTGGAGGCGCGCAGTGCATGCTATCGGTTGCTAGAGGGGACAGCACCTGGTGCTGAATCTTCTGTTTTGTTACGGTTTTAAGCAAGATACAGACTCACTGTAAAAAAGATTGTTTGGTTTGTCTTTTAAAAAATTTATTTTTTTTATGGAGGAGAAATTTACATAAGCTAAAATGATTTTAAAGTGTCATTCTGACTTACTCTTTTTAATGTCTTTTATTTTTCTTGCAGTAAAATACACAGAACAAAATTTACTACCTTAAGTATACATTTTTCCAAGTATGCTGTTCAGTGTCTCAAATATGTACATTCTCAGTGTTGTACAACCGTCACCACCAATCTGCCCCGATACCCCTCCTCATCTTGCATATTTGAAGCTCTGTCCCCGTTAAACACTCACCCCCGTGTCCCCTCGGCCAGCCTGTGCACCGCCAGGGACTTTCTGTCTGTCTGTCTGTGGAATCATGCAGTATTTTTCCTTTTGTGTCTGTCTTATTTCACGCAGCATAATGTCCTCAAGGGTCCTCCCTGTTGTAGCGTTTTGGAGAGTTCCCTCCCTGTTGAATGCCGGTTCATACTCCACAGAGCAACGCTCCACTGTTCGGGTCCGCCATGTTTCACTTGCCTACCCACCCATCGATGGGCTTGTGTGACTTCCCCATTTTAGCCCTTGTGGATAACACTGGTATGGACATGCGTGTGCAGGTATCTCTTTGAGACCCTGCTTTGAATTCTTTTGGTTATACCCAGGAGTAGAATTTCTGGGTCACGTGGTAATTCTCGTTTTAATTCTTAAAGGAAACATCGTACTGTTTTCCACAGTGGCTGTACCATTTTATGTTCCCACTAACGGTGCAGTAGGGTTCTAATTTTTTCACATTCTTGCCAACACTTGTCATTTGTATTTTGGTAGTTTTTGTTCGTTTGTATGTTTAGTCATCCTAATGGGTGAGAAGTGGTGTCTCTTTGTAGTTTTGATGACTATGATTAGTGATGTTGAGTATTCTCATGTGTTTGTTGACCATTCCTATATCTTCTTTAGAGAAATGTCTGTTTCAGTTCTTTGCCCTTTTTTTTTTTTAAATTGGGTTGTTGGTTTCTTTTTGTTGTTGAGTTTAGGAGTTCTCTATACAGTCTGGATATTAGTCCTTTATCAGCTATATGATTTGCAACTATTTCCCCCCATTTTGTTGCTTTTTTAAAAACTCTGTTGGTAGCCTCTTTTGACGCATAGATGTTTACTGTTTTCATGAAGTCCAGTTTTTCCTTTTGTCCCGTGTGCCTTTGGGTCATAGCCAAGAACTTATTGCCAAATCCAGTGTCCTGAAGCTTTCATTCCATGTTTTCTGTAATAGTTTTATGCCTTACATTTAGATTTTTGGTCCATTTTGAGTTATTTTTTGTGTATGGCGATAGGTCAGGGTCCAATTTCACTCTTTTGCATGTAGACATCCAGTTTTCCCAGCACCATTTGTTGAAAAGACTGTCATTTCCCCATTGGTGGTCATGGGGCTCTTGTCAAAAAATCATTTAAGGGGCCCTAGCCAGATAGCTCGGTTGGTTGGAGCATTGTCCCCAAGTGCAGAGGTGGCCAGTTCGATTCCTTAGTCAGGGCACATATAGGAACAGCTCGATGTTCCTGTCTGTCTCTCTCTTCCTCTCTCATTGAAATCAATAAATAAAAATATATTTAAAAAAATCATTTAAGGGCTCTCTATTCTATTCCCGTAGTCTGTATGTCAGTCTTTATGCCAGTACCACCTTTTTTTGATAACTGTTGCCTTGTAGTAAGTTTTGAAATCAAAGAGTGTGATGAGTCCTTCAGTTTTCTTCATTTTCAAGATTATTTGACTATTAGTGACCCTTGAGATTTCATTTGAGTTTTAAGATGGATTTTTCTATTTCTGCAAAAAGACTGGAATTTTGATAGGGATTGCATTCAATCTATAGATCGCTTTGGGTAATACTGACATTTTTAAAAACTATTCAGTCTTCTAATCCATGAACATGGGATGCATTTCCGTTTTTTTGTATCTCCCTTAATTTCTTTAAGCACTATCTATTGTGATCACCGTGGAGGTCTTTCTCCCCCTTGGCTGGGCTCATTCTTCCAGCACCGTGATGAGTAGAACTGGCAAAAGTGTCCTTCTCACTTCCCTGGGAGGACAAGCTCTTGGTCTTTCCCTGGACATGATGTTTGCTGTGGGCTTCTGGTATGTGGCTTTTATTATGTACAGGTCATTTCCTGCTGGTCCTAGCTTCTTCTTTTTTTTTGATCATGAAAGGGAGTTGAATTTTGTCAAAGGCTTTTCTCTGTCAAGAGAAAAGATTGTGTGGTTTCCCACTTCATTCCATTGATTCATAGATGTGTAATTTTTGTGTTGCTGTTGTATATGAGATTTTCCTCTCTGTGATATCTTCTAACTTAACACGGTAGGGTTTTTATTTTTGGCATGTGTGTGTGTGTAGTTAGTTATTAGAAAGAATCACCAGCACTTTATATAGCTCTTATCACGTGCCATACACGGTTTTTAAAATTAAGCTTTATTTTGAGGTAACTACAGACGCCTGTGCCATTGTAGGAAATGAGCAGAGGTCCCATGTCCCCTCTGCTGATTGTCCCCAGTGGTGGCACAGTCCCCTGATGAGCAGAGGTCCGGGTTTAAGTCCAGTTTTCTTCCACGCCGGTGCATTCATGTGCTGTCATGGCCTCTGCCTGTCCTTCTGCCTGGTCCCTGTCCTCGCTTTGCGTATCTGTGGGTCGCTCTCTGCTCTCCTGCTGTGGCCAGGGCTTCCCAGTGCTTATGGAGGTTGGGGTGGGCTGGGGCTTTGGAGGGCCTCAGCTTCACTGCATCCTCGGTGGTGACTCTCAACCAGGGGGCCGTCTTCGCCCAGGGCCCCAGGGGATGCTGCTTTGGGAAGATGAGGCCGGCCCTCTCGTACACCCAGTCCTGGGCTTGTGGCTTCCCTGGGGCACAGACTCCACTGTTGACCTGGGGGGGCTGATCCTATGGAGTGGAGGAGCAGTGCCTGAGGAAGGGGTGCCAGGCCCCCAACCCTGAGCCCCACGGGCAGAGGCTCTGTAGGACTCAGTCAGGGATGGAGGGAGGCAGAACCAGGCAGGGGGAGGATCTCCAGAGGAAGCAGATGCAAAGGTCCTGGGGCATCCAGGCACAGGCCGCTAGGCTGCAGACTCAGTCTCCAGAGGGCAAGGGTCACACGGCCTCCTCACTTGTCACAGCTCCAAACCCATGATGACTCCACCCATTTCCTTTCATGGTCAGGATAAGTTATTTTTTTGCAAAGAGAGACAAAGCGTTACGAACCCTTTATATATGTGGTATGAAGAATTATACTGGGTTACAGGACTTTCTTAAAACTGTACCCACATTGTTTCTAATTGCTCATGTATATGTTTAAAAATAATTATCCTGTGGAGTAAAATGAAAACATTGTCCGTCAGAGGACTGCTGGGCTGTGAACGGCGCTGCCCACCCTGTGCCGTCTATGGGGCTGTGACGTGACATCAGTGACATGCCATTAGACTTCCTTGTCACCATGAACGGGCATGAAGGAAGTCTGCCTGCAGCAGTACCCAAGTGTGCTGTGTTTAATTTGGGGGGTTTTGGCAGATGTTTGACCCACTTCTGAGAAGAATGACGTTGGGCTGATGGTCTCTAGTTCCTGAGTCTTTGCTTTGCCCAATGACGTCACCCGGGCCCTGGGTGCGTCCTGCTCCTGAGGAGGTGCCCAGACTCGGCCCGGGGCCCCTCTTTCTCTCTGAGCTCTTCCTCTTGGGTTTCAGGCCCCCAGGCTTGCCAAGCTCACTTTGATGGCCAAGAACTCAGTGTGTTTTAAGGAGAATGCCCAGAAACAAGTGTTCTGAAGAGAACCTGTACCTTGTCCAGTGTCCAGCTCTGAGTCCCCAGAGCTGATGTGCGTGTGTCAGCCTGGCATGCCAGTGGTGGACGCCTGCCCTTGCAGAGCATGTCCTTTGGTATGTGCCATCTGGGTTGTGCAGTTGCAGCCCCTCGGGGGTCAGGTTCTCAGTCTGTGGTGTGGAGGGGCTGTATTGGTAAGCGTGGGGCCCTGGGCTACAGCGGTCAGCATGGGACCCTGGGCTGCGGTGCCCGGAGTCGTTGCGGAGGGGCTGTGGTAGCCAGTGTGGGGCCCTGGGCAAGGGGAAGTTCCCACAGCAAATCTGAAGATAATCAACCTCATGAAATAACGTGACATTTAACCTGCTGCCAAGTGAGTTCGTGTTGTTCTGAGGACAGAAGCCACGGGGACTCTGTCGGCTTCCTGAGGCCACTGGAACAAATCGCTGTGAACTCTGTGGCCTAAAACCACAGACCTTTATTCTTTCACGGTTCGGAGGCCACAGCCCTGAAGTGAGAGTGGGTGGGCCCACGCGAGCTGTCGGCAGGGCCGCAGTCCCTCCAGAGCAGCGGTGCTCAACCTGTGGGTCGCGACCCCGGCGGGGGTCGAACGACCAAAACACGGGTCGCCTAAAGCCATCGGAAAATACATATTTATTATACAATACATTTTTAAATAAAATATGCCTAAAGCCATCGGAAAATACATATTTATTATACAATACATTTTTAAATAAAATATGCCTAAAGCCATCGGAAAATACATATTTATTATACAATACATTTTTAAATAAAATATGTATTTCTGATGGCTTTAGGCGACCCCTGTGTTTTGGTCCTTCGACCCCCGCCGGGGTCGCGACCCACAGGTTGAGCACCGCTGCTCCAGAGGCTCTGGGAGGGCCCTTCCAGCCCTTCCAGGTTTCGTGACTGCTGGCATTCAGGGCTTGTGGCCACGTTGCTCCAGCCTCTCCCGTGTCTGCGTGTGTCCTCCCCTCTGTGTGTCTCTGCTTCTGTTCTCTGTCCTGCTCTTGTAAGTGCCCTTGTCATCGGGTGTAGGGCCCAGGAGTCATCTCGCTCTGCTCATCTCACAGTACTCAGTTCAATTTCATCTGCCTGGTCCTTTTTCCAGCTAAGGTCATGGTCACGGGGTCCAGGGACTAGGCTGTGGATGTGTCTTTAGAGGCCACCATTCAGCGCACCACAAGGACCTGGATTGTAGCATTCCCAGGGGCCAGGGATCTGTGTTCTTGCCTGGTGAATGTCAGTCTGACACTTCCGTCCCACTATCAAGCTGACTCATAGACCAGGAGGGTGCCTTTGGCCTTTTTGTATATTGTTTGCTATTATAAGCAAAAGCCTAGATGGGAACTATTCAATAAGCTTTTTAAAATTCTTTTGTTTGCCTGAAATCAAACCCAATTTGGCAGGATCAGCTGTTATAAAGTAACAGATCTTATCTCAACTACTGGAATCACTGATAGGAAGGGCTTTATCACCCAACCAGCTGCGGGGCACCCCACCTCCTCAGAGCTGAGGGGCCGGGGGCTGGTTCTGGAGAGTCCAGCCTGTGGGTGTCACCTCGAACCTGCTGGGGAGACAATGCAGGCAGATAAATGGCAATTGAATTGCCACGGGCCCTAATTGTCCCGCTAAAGTCTTTGTGAAGGTGTGATCGATAACTCGCTAAGCATCTCTTCTTGTTAGAGGTTAAAAACAAAAGGAGAGAAATTGGATATATGTGAAACTGATAGATATTTCACCCAGAAAAGAGCTGTATTGATTGAGAACTAAAAAAAACCTGCCAGGAGCTGTGAAATTGGAAAATTAGGTATCAGAGTCACCTAATTTGAAAAATTAAACCAGAAGGAGTTACACAAATAGCATGGAAACTTGGATTTCGTTTTATTTTGATCTTGTAACAATAAACTGGATTTTATAGGTGACTCTACAAAAGTAGTCATTGTTGTCCAACCGCTGGTCTATATAGTCTTCACACAATATAAAACCGGCACGAAATTTCTGGTGGACTGAGACCACCGGTCTAGATGTTGCTGCACCCTTACAGTTTTTTAGTGGCCGGTTTTCTGAGTAGCATGTGCAATTCTTTTATTTTTTAAAAAAGAATGGATTTATTTTGGTCAACTCTTCACCGGCATAGGGCAGCTGCTCAGGACCACCTCTCCTGTCATCTGCTTCTGGAGGGGCTGACTACGCCGTCTCTGTCCACGACAGACCTCTGCAGGGCGGTGCAGAGCCAGACACCAAGAGCTGAGATGCTGAGGGTCTCATGTTGCTGAGTCTTGGCTTGTTCATCCCGGACGTGGTTTTTTTCTCACTGAATTGATGGGGCCCGTTCCCTGCTCTCCCCGCGACCCGGGCAGCGTGAAGCTGTAGCCCACCCGTGACCTGAACCCTGGCTCCAGGAAAGGACCTGCGGGTGGTTTGAGGTCCGATTATGATGGCACTCAGGGAAGAGAGGTGAATTCAGAGCTATGTGCTGATTCAGGTGCTCCCCGCCCCCCGTAGATAGAAAGGAAGTAACAGGGATGGGCTGTCAGGCTGTCGCCCCGCCAGGAGCAGTCTGAGAAGACCGACCCAGAAGAAACACGTGCGTTCCCCTTTCTGTGTTGGAACTGGCTCGCGCACATGCGCGGCTGCAGGCCCCAGCGGTGCCCAGCAGAGGCCTTTTGCGTGTGTGTGTGGTGGCCTGCCTTGGACTCGAGTGCAGTCAGGTCGTGGCCACGTCCGACCAGATAAACAGCGTGCGTCGGGGCCAGCCACACCCAGGGCCTCGCCTTCCTGTGGCTCCTGATGCAGCGGGACCCCGGCCCCGGCCCTTGGGGAGGCGCTGTTCACTCTCCCGGGCAGAGCACGGTCCTCCACACCACTCCACGGCCGTCTGCCCTCCCTGTGTCCATGGCCTGCAGTTGGGGGGGCTGCCTGGGCACACTCGGCCAGTGGTCAGAGGGACGGATGGTGGGCCCTGTTTCTCCTCCTGCGTCACCCCCGTGGTCAGCATCCTCCACAGGGGGGTTCCTGGTGAGGTGGGGGGGAGGGGTGTCTCAAAACGGGAGCCTGGCTACCCTGTACTCTGTGCTGCCCTTGGGATGCTGTGCCCTGCGCCCGCCAGGTCCTTCTCTTGTAAAGTGTATGTGATGCTCGCTGGCCTCGCCCCTGCTCTCTAGTTAGCTTTGCGGTTCAAGCACCCTGGTCCCACCCACGTGCGCTGTGCGCTCACTCACGCCCATGTGCTTTGTTTCCCTGCCAGGCAGTGTCCGCCACCGCCCTGGCCAACCTGACGTGCATGCGCACGGTGCGCTGGGCCATCTGGAAGCCCTTGCTGGAAGCCGACTCCGGGAGCGTGACGCTGCCTCTGCAGGGCGGGACGCAGCCCAACCCCCTGCGCTGCCTGGTCTACAAGGTGCCCCCAGCCAGCATGAGCTCTGAAGAGGTAAAGTGTTAACACTTCGCCAGTGTGACTCTTTCACCCTGAGCGCGTCTAGCAAGTTGAGATGTTTTCAGAACTTGATGCGTATATTTGTTGATGTTTCACGGGCAGAATCTGTTCGTGTCATGGGTGTGCCCTTAAAAATGTGTGATTGCTGAGCCACAATCAGCGGCGAGCTTGTAGGGAGAGCTCTGCCTTGGGTCCCACATCGCTGTGCACGGGTCAGTCTCTCTCGGGGTGACCTGCAGGGCCGGGACTCTTAATTTGTACTCACTGTGCAACGAGAGCCACGTCCGTGCTGTGTGTGTCTTTCAGAAAAGGACTTTGAAACGTGCGGTGCCCGGGGGATGGGCCTCATGTCACACAAGTGCTGGGAGGGAGTCAGGTGGTCAGCATCCAGCCAGCTTGTCTTTGTGATTGTCACTCACACCTGTTAGACCCTGGATCCCTTCAGCTGTGTACAGAGGGGTGGGACCATAGCAAGATTTTGCAATACCCATTTTTCAAATGAAGCTTCCTGTGAACCCCAGTAGAGAAAGCACCAAAAAGTGGGGCATGGCCAGGTGAAGTATGTGTGTGCGAGGGGTCTCATCCCCTGATCCGTTGGTGGCCTGGCAGTATGGGCCATGGGTCATAGTGACCCAGGGAGCCACAGACACCCTGTGAAACCACTGCCCTGGCCCTCATGTGTTGGGCAGAGGTCTGCCTGGGGCTCCATGCTGTCTGATTCTCTGGCTTCCATCCCTGAGACATGCCCAGCCTGTCTCAGCAGGACTCCATTGTCTCATTTTTTCTTAGGTATTTAAGGACGTCACCTGTGTGCTGACTTAGCGACAAACATTATTCGGTGCTATTATTTATGATTTGGATAATGCTCTGGGGGCCTGAACACAAGGGGACAGCTGACTGTGCAGCTTTTGATACTGCGAGGAATGTCGCTCATTATGGAAGCGCGTTCTGCGGCGCCTCTGCCCAGTCCGGCCGAGCCCTGGCTATAGCATTGCCGTACGGGGAGCCCTGCGCATGGCCAGCCTCTGCCCAGCCTCCCGTCTTTTCTCTCTGTGCATAACTACATATTCATTTTGTGTAATTTTAGCCTTCTCATGCCGATACATTTCCTTCACTTCTTACGTCTGTAAACTCTGTCGGGACATAACTTTGTGAAGGTTTGGCTATCTTAAGGATGCAGATGCATCAAAAGCTGCCATTTATGACCAGGAATGCACTTAGAGTTTCTCTACATCAGCACAATTGCCATTTTGGGCAAGAGTGTCCTGAGCATGGAGGACAGAGGAAGCCCTGGCCTTCCCCTCCAGGCGGGGCAGCATCCCCCGCTGTGGCAGCCCAGCATGCCACAGATGTCTCCTGGGGGGCCAGACATCTCCTAGGGCAGGACGGCCCCAAGCAGAGAGAGGGTCACTGCTCTACACAGAGACCAGAGACCAGGACCTAACAGTGACTCACACGCCGACACCCTGCCGGGCTCCTGCTGCTGCCTACATTTCCACCAGCACCTGCCCGGTCGGGGGGTGGGCCCAGGTGGGCCTGTCCTCTGTCCCCACCACTTCACTTACATTCACTCCAGGGACAATGTCCCCAAGCCTGCAGGGCTTGCAGTCCAGTAGAAGTGGCAGATAAGAATTAAAGGAAAATATAAACAAACACACCATTTTTGGCTGAGTAAATTTTTGGGTTTATGTTGATGTTGTGATTGGTTCAATGTTACTTACTGTGAAGGTTAAGTCGTGTCCTAGGATTATGTTTTCTTTCCTAGGTAACTCCTGTAGTTTTTCCCTTCAGCAAATAATTGTTTCAGCCTGACCAGTGGTGGCACAGGGGATAGAGTGTCTACCTGGGATGCTGAGGTCCCAGGTTCAAAACCCTGAGGTCGCCGGTTTGAGTGCAGGCTCATCCAGCTTGAGCATGGATCATAGACATGACCCCATGGTCACTGGCTTGAGCCCAAGGTCTGTGGCTTGAGCAACGGGTCATTCGCTCTGCTGTAGCCCCCCGGTCAAGGCACATATGAGAAAGCAGTCAATGAACAACTAAGATGCATCTCTCTCCCTTCCTGCTTGTCTGTCCCTGTCTGTCTGTCTGTCTCTGGCTAAAAATAATAATTGGCAGAGGCAGCCATTTTCAGCTCTTAGCTGTGAATTAGTCTTTGCTTTGTTTTCTTTTTTTGTTGTTGAATTTATTGGGGTGCCACTGGTTAATGTAATTATACAGGTTTCATTTCCCCAACTCTATGACACATCCCTGTGCACTGCATTGTGTGTCTGCCCTCCCCGCCGGGCCGGGTCTCCGTCCATCACCGTTTGTCCCCCACGCCGGCCTCCACGTCCGCCACCCCTACGCTTTGCTTTCGAAGCCTTGTGCTTCCACTGTTTCTTAGTTTACAGTTTCAGACGTTAACTGTCGACATCCAGTGATGATCGATGGGAAGCAAGATTTAAAAATCTGTTGTTTCCTAAGGCCTCCCTGCAGTGAAGTCTAACAAACTACATATAGGATCCGCACCCTGACTGCGGTGGCACGGGGCTTTTGCTGCGTGGCATTGTTGTCGTTGTGGCTAATCTCCGGTGAAGTCGCAGAAGGCCTCCCCATAAGCAGAGAGAGGGAAGGTCGCCAGGGATTGGAAGGCCCGACATAATAAAGACAGAAAGCTCTCTGCGCATTGATCAGTAGATAATGCAGTTTCAATCAGAATCCCAGCAGGAGTCTTTTGTAGGTATAGATAATCTGATTCTAAAAACATCTACTGGAAGGTGAAAGAATTAGGAGAGTGAAAACAGTTTTGAAAAGAACAATGCAGTCGGAGGACCCATGCTGCGTAATTATGGGAGCTACAGCCCAGCTGCGGTGGCAGCGTGGCGTGCTGGTGGCGGAGGACTGGCTCGTAGACCCACGGGACAGACGGAGTGGGGCAGCCAGTCCGCCGGGCGGCCCTGTAGGGCTACACGTGCACATACGACAGGACTCAACAGCCCTATTACAGAAATATACTTGGGGACGTGAACAGTAGGGTCACACAGCACTATGCACGCCAACATGAACAGCAGCTCTCTCTATTGTCACCGGAGCTGGGGACAGCCCAGGTGTTCTTAAATGGGTGGATGGATAGAGAAGAAACTGGTGCACCGTTCAGTAGAATGTGGCTGGCAGTGGGGACCGGGAGCCGTTGGGTACCCTCAGATCCGGGTGTGTTGAGTGAAGGAAGCCCGTCTCAATGTTAGGTACCCTAGGGTCCCGTTGTAGGATGTTGTCACAAGGGGGCAGCATGATGAGTTCTGGTGACGGAGCTGTTCTGTACCCTGCTTGGACCGGATGCATTATCCACCAAACTTAAAAGGTCAGTTTTGCACAGGTAATTTAAAAGGCACGTTCAACCCTGGAGAAATGTGATTTCTACTCGCGTGAGCGTGATTCTGTGACGCCATAGTCTCCTGGGGTGTTGCGGCCGCAGCTGACGCTGTCCTGCCCAGAGAATTACTAGGTTCTGGTCTGAGAGAGAGCACGTGGCTTCTCAGACTCTCAGGGCTGGGCACATTGTTCCCGGTTGAATTATTCCAACTCAAGGATGCTAATGGCGGGAGTGTGGCCTTCACTGCTCTGTGGTCAATCATAGGTGCAGCAGGTGGAGTCGGGGACGGTCCAGTTTGAGTACTCGCTGAGCCCAGAAGGACACCTGGACACACCCGTAGGGCACCCCAGGGCAGAGCGGAGGCCCTCCAGGAAGACACCCACGTCCCCTTCAAGTAAGTGTTTGCGGAAAGCTGCCGCTTGGAGCGCCCAGCACGGCTTCCATCTGTTACCAGGAAAGCCCTTTGCACGGCCCAGTCACGGGGGTCAGGTGGTGGACGCGGCGCTGGGACTGTGGTTGCTGGCGCAGCAGAGGCCTGCTGACTGCGGGCTGTGGCGTTGAGAGAGCCGAGGCTTGGCCAGTACCCTGCCCTTTGGCCACCGGTCTGCTCAGCTCCTTGTAGCTCCTGACCGAAGGCCCGTGGGGGAGTGGGGTCTGTAGGGGACATCTAAAGGCAACTTTGGGTGGCAGCCCTGCAGACACAGGGCCTGAGAGGTAGTGGTGGGCTGAAAGCCACAGGCTGCCGGCTCGGTCTTGCATTGCTAATGTGGCTGTGAGTTGCTTGGTTTTTTTTTTCTTTTTTGACTTGGTTGTTTTTTTAAAAAAATGCTTTCTGCTTCCTTGAAGTCTTGTCCAAGAGTGAGAGTCTGTGACGTCGTCTGAGGGAACGGGGTCCCCAGCAGAGCAATGTTCCTCCCGTGGGTGGTGGCGGGCCCGCCTGCGCGTAGCGAAGGAAGGTGCCGCTGGGCTTTCGCTCTGCATTTGGCTGGCTCGGCGCCATCCGCCGTGGCCAGCTCCTTGGGGTCGGGGCCTCTGTCTTCATGCCCAAGGACCACACAGCCAGCATCCTGATTAGGGATTGCCCCTGTGGGAAAGGCAGGGGTGGAAGTGAGCGGGCGTGTGGGAGAAGGTCCCCGTGAATGTGCACGGAACCCGTGGCTCTACGCTTCTAAAGATCTTGCTAGCCGTACGAAGGTTCTAGATCATGGGTGGCTGGGAAGTTAGGAAGCTAGGGGATGAGCCGATGGAGGGGAGTGTGCCCATCCCTCCTTTGAAGGCTGACCCATTGACGGTGCTGCCAGGGGGCAGGGCACTCGCCAGCCTCTGCTGGCCGGAGGTCCTGGTGCAGGTGCAGAAGCCCCCATGACTCTCATTTGGGAGTAAATTGTTATGAGTTGAGAGTGTAGTTTATGGAAACTGATTTCATTGCATTAATTATGCATTTGGTGGAAGCAGCATACTTGACACCTAAGGACGCTCAGGTGCTGAAATGTAGCAGCCCTTTCTACGGGGCAGTGCACGCGCTGGTTGCTGCTTTGTCCTTCCGGCTCTGCGTCTGGTGCTCAGCAGGCTGTCCGCGGGCTGCTTTTGTCCCGAGCGCATCCCACAGTCTCTGTGTGAGTGCTGCTGGAGCCGCCTCCACAGCCCACTTGTCCTTGAGACTCTGCCAGTGTCTGCAGGGCCCCTGCTGTGGGCAGTGGGCGGGGCTCTCCCCTCAGCTCAGCTGAGAATGGATTTCCAGTGTTCCTTGATAAAGGCGAATGCATTGAAGGCATGGAACACATCGTTTAAAAATAGTAAACAAAGGGCCAAATTGATTTATGATCCATCCCCTATTGTAAATCTAGTATACTTTTCCTTCTTTGACATAGTTGTGGTTACATTTTAAAAGTAGAACAAATACTGACCTCTAAGAAACTGAACAACACGAGAGAAGGGTAGTGTGGATAGCGGTCTCCATGATGAAGGCTGGTCTAGTCTGTGACTACAGTAAACACGGTTACGCTGGGTTTTGATTGAGTTACCTGAAAGACAATGGATACTGGTAAAACCGGGCTCGGCCGCGCCTGGCGGTGCGCACAGCATAGACCGTGTCCATAGAGAGGGAGCGGTGCAGCCAGCTCTTGGGGACAGATGTGTGTACCCCTCCCGGAAGGGAGCCTCCGTTGTCTGAGCTGTCCTGAGGCTGCGGCACTGGGGACACACGGCAAGTTAAGTGTGAAGACCCCCTAAATTGTATTAATATCGACACTGATGGGACCACCCTCGTCGCGTCTGTGGGCCTGCGTCAGCGGTGGGGGCTCTACAACCGTCCATCTGATGTCATGAGGGGACGTGAGGAGACCTGTGACCTCGCCAGCCGCTGCCTCCGTTCCCCAGAGTTGCCCTTGCACCTGCTTTCCTTGTGTACGTCACGGAGCTCCCTGCATCTCTGGGTTTGAGGTTTTTATCACAGTTGGAAAAAATTCGGCCACTACTTCTTCATTTTATTCCGTCTCCCCCTGTCTCCTCCTTGGGGCCCCGGCCGCCCACAGCTCCAATGCTCTTCTAACCTTGATTGGTAGCCCGTGCTGTCTTCCACAGCGGGCAGTTCCCACCGCCCCGGTGTCACGCCCACCGGCTCCCACAGCATCTGCCCCTTCATGCGCGTCACCCGTGTGGCTCCGTCCCAGGCACTGTGGCTCTCATACCCACAGGTCCTGTCCGGTCCTCCCTGCATCTTCCGTGTCTTGACTTGGCATGTTCAAGGTCACTCTCGTTCTGAACAGAGGCAGTGCCACTATTCTAAAGTCCTTGTTTGCCAATTCTGGTATCTTTGTCAGTTCTGGTTGATTTCTGTCCTAATTCGAGTGTGTTTTTGTGCCTGGTGACTTCTGACCGGATGCTAGTCTGGGACATTTTTGTGTGGGTGTTGCATTTTCTGTGTGTGGCAAACACGCATGAGCTCGGGAAACAGTTCCGTCCTTCCAGGTCTTGCCCCAGAGGCTTATTAGATCCGCATTTAGTCTCGGGCTAATTAGTCCCCAGCCCTGACAAGGCCCTCTGACTGCTCTGCCCGATGGCCTCTGCGTTAGGAGGTTTACCAGTCTGGCCGGTCTGTGGCCGCCTGTGAGCACCGGGCACAGTCCTGGCGGCTCTCTCCCAGCCTTCGGTGGCTCCCTGACAAGTAATCAGCCGAATCCCAGCAGGACCTCTGTAACTAACTGGATGCCTCTCTGTCCCTCAGCCCACCTGGCCTCTGCACTCGGACCCCAGCTCTTCTGTCCCTTCGGCTCTGGGCTCTGTCTTCTCAAGCCCCCTGCCCCGCCTCACCTATGCCTGGGGCGCCCGCCCTGCACCGCTACCTGCAGTCTCACGGTCGCCCTTGAGGAGGGGGACAGGCGCACGGCTCTCGTCTTCTGTTTCTCCCTCCTAGGGGTTCATGCTCCATTGTCGCATGAATTCCAGTGTTTTGAGTACTATTGTTATACATTTTGTCAGTTTTTACAAGATTTGTTTCAGGTGGGGGGACAAATCTGGTTCCTGTGATGCTGTCTGGGCCAGAAGTGGACGTCTGCCAGTGACCGTGGCCTCTGGGCCATGAAATCATCCACCTGGGGCCAACGGCCCCGTGGTCTGGTGCCTCCCGCAGCTCTGGGTGCTGAGATCTCCGTCACCACTTCACGCTGTTGTGACCCTGCGTCCTGGCCCAGGCGCTGCCGCACTGTCTCCTCGTGTATTGGCCTCTTTGAACGTAGAGCTTCTTTGTCACACTGGAAGAGCACATGGTCAGGAACAGCCGGGGGGCATCTGCAGGAGAGGCTGTCTCCCTTGACTCGCAGACTTACCGTGCAGCTCTATAACTGGAATGTGCCACCGCAGATAATGAGATAATAGGACAAAAGAAGGAGTATGATATCTGATAGCTCCCAGATGGGAGCAGGCTGGCTTCCTGTCACCATTGTCACAGATGACCATAAACTCAGGGGCTTACAACAGCAGGAGTCACCGTCATGTTATGTAGTTCCAGAGGTCAGAGTCCAAAGTGGTTCCATGGCTGAAATCCAGCCGTGGGCAGGGCCATGCTCATGGAGACTTGGGGAGTCCCGTTTCCCTGCCTCTTCTAGTGTCCAGAGGCCCCGGCCTCCCTTGCCGCCCCCCCCAGCACTGGCCCCCTCCCCCGGTGCTACCCCTCCTCCCTCCCCCGGCCTGCTCTGGTTCTGGTCCCTGGCTCCCCTCTGTAGCAGGGCTGTGCGGTGGCACTGGGCCCCCTGGGGCACCCAGGACGCCTCCCCATCTTAGGGCACCTGCTCAGCAGCCACAGTTCTCCTTGGGGGTGCACTTTTGGGTGCACCAGTCCATGAACAGTCCTAGAATGGCTGCCCACGTGGAAAATATGAAGTCTAATTTCATGTCACGTCAAAAAATGAGTTCTCTGTGGATTAAAGAATGAAACTGGCTCTGGCCGGTTGGCTCAGTGGTAGAGCATCGGCCCAGCATGTGGAAGTCCTGGGTTTAATTCCTGGCCAGGGCATACAGGAGAAGTGCCCATCTGCTTTTCCACGCTTCCCCCTCTCCTTTCTCTCTCTCTCTCCCCCTCTTGCAGCCAAGGTTCCACTGGAGTAAAGTTGGCCCGGGCACTGAGAATAGCTCTATGGCTTCCACCTCAGGTGCTAGAATGACTCCAGTTGCAACAGAGCGACGCCCCAGATGGGCAGAGCATCGCCCCCTGGTGGGCGTGCCGGGTGGATCCTGGTCGGATGCATGTGGGAGTCTGTCTGACTGCCTCTCGCTTCTCACTTCAGAAAAATACAAAAAAAAAAAAAAAAAAAAAAAAAAAAAAAAAAAAAGAAAGAATTGGAAATCTCAGATGAGAAGATTAGAAGGAAGAAAGGTTACAGGAAGAGCTGCTCCAAATGAATAAGAACTAATGAACAGCAGGGAAGAAAAATGGGGGGAGGAGTCCGTGAACAGGGATGTCACAGAGAGGAAACCAGGGTACCCCATGCACACATGAGAAAGGGCTCCGTTTCACCAGATCCGAGATATGCGAAGTGGAATGAGAACTCACCTCACCCCTCTGTTGGAAAAATCTATCTGTCACCTCTCAAGGGTGAACAGGGGTTTGGGAAAAGTGGATTCTCATCACGAAGGGACGTGGTATAGACGCCTCTCTGAAGAGCGATTAGTGAACACCCAACAACTCAGACATGCTGTTTGCAGACGCCTGTGGCTGGCAGCAGCCTGTGCAGTGTCCAGGGCCTGGGGCAGGGGAGGACGCTTACGACAGCACTGCTTCTGGTAAAGTCCAGGAATAAGCTGCCTGCCCGCCCACGGGGGACGGTCAGTGAGCTGATTTGTTTGGACAACGGGACGCTGAGTAAGGGTTAGAGTGAATGAGCTAGCCCCTCATGTGGCACTGTGGGCAGGGGTTCAGCACGGGATGTTGAGTGAGACCGCCGGTTCTGAAGGGCGTGGGTAGTGCTGCCCCAGCTGACGATCTCACCAGCTCACAATGTCTCCGTCCCTCAGTTTCCTCTGCTGCAAAATGGGGTGGGCTAAGGACCTCAGTATTAAAAACAAAACTTGTAAAATCTTAGGGGAAGAAGTCAGAGAACATTTTTTATGACCTTGGGCTTGGGAAGGCTTTCTTGAACACGACCGACAAAGCTTACGCCAGAAGAAGACTGAGTGATGTGTTTGTGCTAAAATATGAAATGTTTGCGGGAGGGACAACTCCACACAGCAAGTTAAAAGACACACTTCGGACTGAAAGACACTTGCAACACATGTAACCATGAAAATTAATTTCAAGACTTAGAAGATGAGAAAAGAGAAAGATCACAGAGGAGCGCTACAGATCAATACGGAGCAGATAAACCACCGGAGAGAACCTGTGAGGACGCGCAGGCTGCAGAGCGGGTTAGACGCGTGGAGGCTCGTCGGGTGCTCAGGGCGCCCGGCCGGGGGCAGATGGTCCGCAGCCACCATGGGGGCCGTTAACATGCTCATCATTGCTCCACAGCTGCGGTCATCCGCTGGACTGGGCGTTGGTGAGCTGGGGCCGCCTGTCAGACCCGTTTACACATAGATCCAGAATCTCCCGGAAACAAGGTGCCCGGCAGGGGCAAGCGCACGTGCAGTGTCCCCACGGGGACTCTGCTGACCCCAGGGCCCGTGGTGGGCGCACAGCAGTGCCGTGATGACCCCAGGGCCCGTGGTGGGCGCACAGCAGTGCCGTGATGCCGTCCAGGGAAGCAGGCTGTTGCTGGGCCCAGGAGGCTCCGTGCTGGCGCAGCTTCTGCCAGGTTGTGCAGGAGAGCTGGGGAGGTTCCTCAGGTGGACCCCCCCTCATCCGTCCAGTGGAATCCTCGCTGAGAGTCTGTGATGTGCCAGGTACTTCTTAGGCCCCTGTCTGTGTGGAGCTAGCATTTTAAAAAGAGACAATAAGCAAACAAATCACCAAATGTTTTAGGTAGCAAAGAATCATGTTTTATCCTGGTGTGGGATGCTGAAGGCGGGCAGCTGTGTGTGTATGAAGGCATGGGATCCCGGGGACTCTGTCCTTCCCCTTAATTTGCTGTGGGCATGAAACTGCTGGACAACTAACCTATCAAAGAAAACGAGAGTATGACTTGTGGGGAGCGTCTCCAGTTATGCCTGTCTTGATTCGACTGACTTGTGTTCAGGGTTTCTGTTACTGGTTCCATGGGTGAGGGTCCGCTGTGACAGAGGTCAGCAGGTGTAAGCCAGACAGAAAATGTGGGAGGCTTTGTGGGCCAGGTGACCTGTGTCACACTGCTCATCTCTGCTGGGCCATTGTGAGAGCCGCTGATGCTTGTTAACGAGAGTGGCTGTGTTCCAATAAAACTTTGTTTATACACACAGGCTGCGGCCAGCTGTGTTCCAGAAATCTTTATTTATACACATGGGCTGGGGCCAGGCCAGCTGTGTTCCACTAAAACTTTATTTATACATACAGGCTAGGCCAGCTGTGTTCCAGTAAAACTTTATTCATACATACAGGCTAGGCCAGCTGTGTTCTAGTAAAACTTTATTCATATATACAGGCTAGGCCAGATGTGTTCCAGTAAAACTTTATTTATACATACAGGCTAGGCCAGCAGTGTTCCAGTAAAACTATTTATACACATAGGCTGGGGCCAGCTGTGTTTCAGTAAAACTATACATACAGGTTGGGGCCAGCTGTGTTCCAATAAAACTTTATTTATATACACAGACTGAGATAGTTTTGACGGCAAGTCATGATATGCAGGTCCCTGATCCATGGCTTCCGTCTTTGTCACATCTCTCAGGTGCAAGGGATGGAGACACCACCCAAAGTAGCTTAAACAGGAGAGGGACTTGATGGGCTCACGTGACAGAAGGGCCCAGACGTAGAGCTGATGTGGGGCTGCGGTTGCCTGGTGACCACTCCATGCGTCACCTGTCTGTCTGTCCCCCCACCCTGTCATCTGGCCCTCAAGCTGTCACTGATGTCTTCCTCCCAGGGAAGGGCTGGCTCCACCCCTGGACTTGGGGCCCAGCAGGAAGAATGTCCTTTATTCACCTGACCCAGTAAAGGTCCTGGGAGGGCACCCCGTGTCACTTGCTGTCACCCTGTGTGACTGTGGTGGGGCGGTGTGGGGGTGGCGCCCGACGAGGGGCCTCTGCTGAGCTCAGTCTCGGTCTGCCCCGCACCCTGCTGCTTCTGGGGGTCGCACCCAGCTTTGACTGCGCTTTCTGCATTCCGAGATCTTCTGTGGAGTAGCTGTCCATCGCTCCTGCACCTGCTCTGCTGAGTGCAGAGGAGCACAGCCCGCTGGGCTGTGTGGGGCTTTGTGGGGTTCAGGGGCACCCTCCCTCCTGGGGCCTCCCTGGGAAGTCGTTCTGGGTCTGGGGTGGCGCCTCGTTCTGGATGACTGCTGGAAGGCGTCTTTCTCCCTCATGCCTGAGATGCAGAGTGGTCGGGCTCCCACGGCTGACCCTTCCCCGGGGGCAGACGCTGGGGCTGGAAGGATCTGGACTCGGCTCTGCAGGTGTGTGGTGGCCGCGTCCTCCACTTTCCGCCACCGTTTGGGGACCCGCAGATCTGTGTGGATGGAAACTGGTCTCATTTGGTTTGTTTAATTGGGATTTATCACTGCCTTCACATCTCATCACCATGGTCACCATCAACCCAGGTTCCAAGCATTAGAAGACAGCGCCTCCCAAGACCCAGTATAACTGACCCGAACATCCATTGGTGTTTTAACTTATGATGGAAACTTTTCCTACTACAATATTTTACCTCCTTATATGGGTCCTTTGGAAATCTTAATGACATGTGGCTGTCACTTTAAGTGAGGTGCTTTGGCTTTTGTTATGAATTATCCTTCTTATTTCTTCTATAAATGACGAGGGAGCAAGGGTCCATTCATCACCCCCGTGGAAGTGTGCAGGCAGCCACTAGAGGGCACCTCGTCTTCAACTTTCGTGACTCAGAATTTCCCTGACCCATATTTTGCTTTCGAATGTTCTGGTGGTGGTGTCAGGATTCCGTTGTGTTTGCTTAATAGGTTTAAGAAGAGCCATGTGGAAGGGGTCACTGCAGACATGTCGCAGTGTTTCGCAGACTGTACTGGGCTAGACCCCTGACGTGGCTGTGACTTCTGCGCTGTCCACACTGTGGGCACGGCCTCCCCACAGCCGTGTCCTTCGTCGTCCTGAACCCCGGACAGTGTGGGGTGAGGGCGCTGAGCAGGGGGAGGAGCGTGCGGCTGCAGAAGGGCCTCGGGCAGGTTCTGCTGGACTGCGGTGGTGAGCGCGGACGGACATGGGATCACCTCTGGGCCGGCTCCTGAGGGTGACCCCAGCCTGGGGCTCTGGGCGCACAAACGACACCCCCTCCTCTCGGGCCTGGTTATTCCTGGCATGGAGACCCCACCCACTCCCTCACCTGCTGCCCTAGATCTCTTCCCAGATTTGCCTCTTTCCCCCCCATTTCTGTGTCGGAGTCTTAGTGACTTGACCCCCAAATCACTGGGAATGAGGGCCTTTCCGATGGGCTTGCAGGGTGTTGATGAATTCTTGGTTTTCAAGGTCTGATGAAAGCTGTTTTCACCGTCTTCCTTTGAATCATACCAACTGTGTCCTCAGCAGTGATGCCCTCGTCTTCCCCCAGCCTTTGGGGCAGCTGTTGTTGCCTGTCCTGTGACACTGCCAGGGCCCCCACCCCTCCAGGGCCTGGCCCCCTCCATGCCTTGGCCTGAGCTGCTGCAGGTGACTAAGCGACAGCCGCTCCCCCAGCAAATACCGACCCTTCAGTTACTCAGGCAGGTGTGCCCGCTGGGCAGCACTCCCCTGTGTGAGCGCCCTCCCGGGTCCCGCCGAACAAGTGCATGGCTCTGTCCAAGCACACGCACTCCCGGGAAGACGGCTGGTGTGTGGGGTCAAGGCTTCAGCCCGCCTCCTATGTGGGGCCCACTCCTGGTTGCCCATCTGCCGCCCCAGGGAGGTGGTCACGGTTCGGGGACCCTGAGAAGACACTGGCAGGCCCTCTGCAGCTGAGGATGTCTCTGTGAAGACCCCTGTCCGGCTTTTCATTTACCTGTATTTCTTTTTATACCTTCCCGTGACCTGCACCAAAAGTGCTCTCTGCCACATGTTGACTTGAAAAGCAGTCCTTCTCCTCCTCATGCAGGAGGCACCTCAGATCTGCACCCTCCTGCAGGTCCCCTCCAGGCGGAGTGCGGAGGGAGCAGGGGACCCCACGGGGCGTGGACAGCCCGGGTGTGAGGCAGCTGCAGGCCCCTGTCCTGCCTCTTGGTCATGTGGAGGGCGCTTGGGCTTCTAGAAGCTGAACGAAGGGTTGGAGACCATTGAGCTTTGTTGACAGTGATTTCCGGTGAGTGGAGACTGACAGGAGAGTAATGGAGTGTCAGGGACAGTTAGTCTTTGGACGGATGGCCATACTGGCCGCCATGGGACAGGTAAGTTTCTCCCTTGTCTCAAGCCATTGGCGTGGACCCTGTCTGCACCACAGTTCGCTCTGGTGGTGTGGGCACCACTTGTTTGGTCCCTTCCCCTGTTCTTGTTGATGCCTGCCTCCCGCCCCAAAGCCCCCAGGCCGCCCACCACGCTGCGGGCAGAGCTGTCATCCGTGTTTCTGCGTTTTTGTACTTTCCGGGTTATGTATTGAAAGAGCCCTGTGGCGGCTGTGCCACCCTGATGTTGCCCCAAGGAGCCCAGCACTGGGCTGTGAGTCAAGGGCCACCATTTGGGAATAAGCGGCTGGCGCGAAGCTGCTCACCATATGTGGGCACCTCACGTCTGAGTGCTGTGCTGGGTGGTGGCCCTGGGCCAGCCGGGGGCATTCTCAGGCCTTGCCGGGGCAGAAGGACCTACTTTATAGGGATCGTTACACTGAAGTTATTTTAATCCCACAGGTGCTATACGGATATGGGCTTACTCGCATGTGTGAAGGGTGAAGTTGTGGTCCCTCACTATTCCACGCTGTGCCGTGAAGTTCAGTGACTTACCCATACCCCAAATCCACGGTGCTTTTCTTCCTTTGTTGGAGGAGGGACTGCATCACACAGGCTGCTTGGTGACTTGCTTTTTCTGCTCTGTAACTTGTCTCAACCTTCCCATGTAGGACCTCGCCGTGGACCTCCCCATGGCTGGCTCCGTGCTCCCCACACGGACAAGCCACTTTGAGGTCAGGGCCTCCATTTCTGCAATGTTCGCGGTGTCCTGATGGGTCGCTGTTCCCGGGGCTGCAGACGCAGACGTGGACACGCTCTGAGCGGTCCTGCACACATGCTTGCAGCCCCTGGCTGTGCTCTGTGGCGGAAGCTGGGCTTCCAGAGTCCAGTCAGATGCCCTCGACCTGGCGTTTGGGAGACGTGGAGGAACGAAGTGGGTGCTCCCCAGAGGACGCTGGGTTCTCTGGGTGCAGCTAGTTGTGTGGTTTGAGTAGCGACGTAACTTGACAATTACGTTGAACATGAAAACAGAAAAACTTTGAAACCGAGTTTTTTCGTGGTTTGGGTCTATTTCCTCTGTCCGTGCCTCCCAGGGATGTGTGGCTTTGGGCCTTGCTTTTCCGGGATCAGCGGTGGGCACCTGTTTAACCGCTGGCAGGGCCTTCTTCTGCTGCGGCTTTGTCCTCCAGGAAGATGAGACTGCGTTAGTCACGGTGTGAAGAGTTAGTTACCATAGGAAACACACGGCACAGCACCCAGCTCTGAGAAGGAGAAGCTGCAATGCCCTGGCGGCTGCGGGGCGGGGGGCGCACCGCGGGGGTCCGGCTCCCCAGGGCCTGGCTTCTCTCAACAGAGGAAAATGCAGCCATTTCCTGCAATTTTTCCTCATTACCAGAATCAGCCTGGAGAATGGTCAGTCTCCATTTAGGGCAGGCAGGAGACTCTGCCTGCTGCTTCCGGCTCCATCTCTGACTGCTTCAGGGAGGGAGGCGAGGCGGTGGGGGGCGACGTGGGCCTTCGCTCTGCACCAGCTGGGCTGCGCCAGGGCTGAAGGTCGCTCTCAGCCCCTCATCAGGGGCCCACGTGGAGGACAGGCCTGGACTCTTCCTGGGGCTAACGCGCTCCGCTGACCGCGAGGGGGAACTCGGGCCTGGCTCTGCAGCGGGCACCCGTGGGGGATGATGTGACAACCAGGGAGCCGTGCAGCCCGACCGGCCACGTCAGCTGTGTGTGTCTGTTCGGAAGTTTCTTATTTAACCCACAGTGAGCCCGCCCAGCCAGGGAAGCAGCGCCTGGCTCTCTGGAGCGGGATGTGCAGCAGATGCCAAGGCGGGAGCCACCGTGAGCACATGGGCACTTGCGGTGTCAGCACCACGGCTCACGGTGCCACACATGGTGGGACTGCAGTCAGCCCAGGGCAGCCGCCGCTGCAGGGAGCCCAGGCCCCACTCTCTGGGCAGTGATCGGGTGGGGCAGGAGCCACCCTGACGAGTT
This sequence comes from Saccopteryx leptura, assembly GCF_036850995.1. NCBI lineage: Eukaryota > Metazoa > Chordata > Mammalia > Chiroptera > Emballonuridae > Saccopteryx > Saccopteryx leptura. Next base: position 86,731,442 of record NC_089505.1, on the reverse strand, counting down.
TCGTGCGCACTGAGCCTTCTTGACCACTAAGCACGGGGACTGCCTGGTCACTACCCAGCTCTGAGTGGTGGCGCTGGACACCACCCAGGGGAGACGTGTCAGGCCCCGGTGGGTTGGGGCTCAGGGCACCCTGGGCCCTGCCTAGGCTGACGGCCCCCTCCCCTCCCTGTGCTTCCTCCCAGGCCCGCCAGCGCCACCCCAGGGGCTCGCCACCGCGCTGGGCTCTGAACCACAGTCTGTGGGACCAGGGGTAAGTCTAACCAACAGCAGTTTCAGGATTCCAAAATCAGTTACTAGAAGGCTCTGGGTGCCTCGTGCGCTCTCCTGGGGCTGGGGAGCATCCTGGAGAGCCGGGGGGCGGGGCCGCTTCCCCGGCCTTCCCCTCCCCACTTGCTTTTCCTTGGTGCTGTTGTTATTTGGTATCATTGTCTGGGAGATCACAGAATGGGCTCTTGCTACCTCAAACAGGGGAATCAGAAATGGTCTGGGGTTCCAGAGCAGCCATGGATCGGGGGTCGCAGGCTCTCCGCCCTCTGTGGCCATGCCCGGGGTCCTCCCTCCCCATGGGGTGTGTCCGCGTGGGTGGGCGGGCCTCAGTGAGGTCACCGGTGTGCCCTGTGTCTTCTTCCCTCCAGCTGTCACTTTCCCAGCTGGTGGCTTCACCGCGGTCCCCGACTCAGTGCCGCTCTGCCAAGCCCTCTCCCCAGCAGGCCGATCGCTCCGAGCCCTCACGGGCCCAGGCGGTAAGTGCACCCCAGTTCCTTCCTGGCAGTGGCTCCTGGATCCTGGCACTGGGAAGGCTTTGACTTGGGCAGCACGCTGGTCCCTGGTTGGATGACCAAGGCCGTCGTGGGTTCTTTGTGACACAGGCTTAGGGACCTTCCGTGTTTCAGACACTGGCCCCCTTCTGTCTGGTGACCAGCGGGCATGTGGTCTGGGACTTCCTGCCAGTGCTTGACTTGAGGCTTTGCTCCACCTGAGAAGACACGTGAAACCGCCCTTAGGTCTCTGGACACGAGAGGGACAGGGAAGTTTCACGGAGATAAAAATAAGAGGCTGATCTGGGCTGCCGGCTCTCAAGGACACTGCTGTCAGCGGGGAGGGGCAGTTAGTGAGGTCTGCCATCCCTGATTTCACCACCACGGAGGGCCTAGCATAGGCCCGCGTTTCCACTGACCTTGGGGAGCTCACAGGGACTTGAGTCTCGAAAGTTGGCTGCTGGTTCACTGGCACGCTGGTCCCCAGTCTTGCCCTGGAGGTCTTTGAGGAAAAACAGCTCCATGTAATCACTCGTGGAGAGCACTCATGGCAGCTGCGATGCTGGATTCTAAACTACAGGGTGGGCAGGACTAAGTTCCCAGCTGTTCCGACAGCTGTGCCGTGTACTCACAACTGGGAACCTACTTCTGCGGATGGCGAGGAGCTTGTGTCTTTGGATTGCGGGGTTGCCCCTGGTTACGGAGCAAGCTCGAAAAAGCATTCTGGATTCCTGGACAGGCTTTTCAGTTAGACATGCCTCTCCCACTTTGGAGGGAAGCGGATGGCGCAGAGTGACATGGGGACAGGGCTCAGTGCCATGTCTGAGCAGCAGAGCTGAGGAAGGTCTCTGCTGTTCGTGGCGTGGTTCCGATGTCACCTTCTCAGGCACTGCACCCCCCCCCCCCCATGGCCCTGAGCTGTCCATAAAATCAATGATCCCTTCTTCCTTGCCTTATGCCTCACATACAATACAGGATGCTCAGATAAATTCAGATTATTATGGGCATGTCCCGAATATCACACAGGACATGCCTGTACTAAAATTATTTATTGTTCACCTGAAATTACAATGCAGCCGGGCTTCCCTTTTTTCGCTAATGCTAACAACGTGACAGGCAGTTCATGGATGAGCCCCGCGTCCGGGCGTCCTTGGGGGCCTCACATGGGGCCCTCACCGGGGGCCTCGTTCCGCCCAGCAGGCATTCCCCTTGGAGGGCGGGATCTCTCACCTGGAAGCTGACCTCAGCCAGACACCCTCGGTCCCGGGATCGTGTGTCGCCGAACAGCTGCAGGCGCTGCCTTTTGCCCCCGTGCATGCCCCGATCGTCGTGGGGGCCCAGACCAGGAGGTGAGGTGTGGTCGAGACCGTCTGGCCCTCTGAGCACCAGGCCTTCCCCAGAGCGGTGGGTGCAGGCACTGCCTCTCAGCTGGCCTTTCCTGGAGGGGGCTGAGGACGTCTATGTTGCAGCTCCGGGAGCAGGGTCTCGAGAGCCTCCCTGGCAATCCTGCAGTCAGCCGGCTTCCCAGAGGTGCTGGATGCCAACCAGCAACCAGTTGAGGCCGTGAATCCTGCCGACCCCGTGAAATTCAACCCTCAGAAGGAAGAATCAGACCGTCTACAAAGCAACGAAATAGTGCTGCAGTTTCTTGCCTTTAGCAGGTAAGTTCTTGAATATCCCGTGTTCCTTTTTACCTGGCTTTTGCATTTCTTGCATCGAATAGAAACTTACTTCTATGTGGTTCTGATCTGGCAGAACTCAGCTGTGTTCAGGCCTCGGTGGATTAGGGAATGCCATCTGTTTTTATTTTGGTTTGGCGAGGACACACACACAGCCGTTTCTCAATGCTGTGAGCTCCGCCCTGCCCCGTCTTCTGGGGTCCTCAATGAATGCGTGGACAGTGTGCCATCGGCCAGCCCTTGGGGGTTGGTGTGGCTATGAGCGCAGGTTCTCCAGCCACACCTGAAGTTGGCTGATGTCGGGGGGGCCCCTCAAGGTCACCGGAGAGCTGTTCATGGGGGTGAGGGAGGCAGCGTTCTCCTGTGGCACCTGGGCTGTGTCCCTGTGCGGGCGTGCGATGGGAGCCCCGCGCTCTGCTGAGGACACGTGATTGATCTGCAGCTTTGTTGGGTACAGGGTGCCCCAGGAGGACCCCGGAACGCCATGGCCAAAGACCGTGTACTTCACCTTCCAGTTCTTCCGCTTCCCGCCCACGACCACCCCGCGGCTGCAGCTGCGCAGGCTGGAGGACACTGGCATGAGCAGCGCCGGCTCCCTGTCGCACGTCCTTGTCCCCATGGACAAAGACGGCTCCCGTGAGGCGGGTGAGTGCAGTGCACCTGGCAGACACGGGGGTGCCAGCGCTCAGTTTTGTCTGTGGCATTCATTATTAAAAATGCTGCACAATGAGACGTTTCCAGAGGTACAGAGGACTTGAGAGAGGAGGATAATGAATGAGCTCCGCAGTAGGAACCGCATCCCCGCCCAGATCTCTCCAGACCAGCGTTGTTTTGAAGCAAATCCCAGACATTGTGAAATTTCATCTATAGGTATTTTCTAAGTATATCTGAAAAACCAGTCTTTTTTTGGAAAAATGTGAACTCAATATTATCCCACCTAAAAATAATAATTCCTTCATGTTATCAAATATCTAGCCAATGTTAAAATTTTCCCAATAAGTTCATGCAGTGTTTTAATTGTTTAAATCAGGATCTGAGTAAGGTCCCTGTGTAGGGACGGTGACGCTCAGGGCTCTCGCTGTCTGTAGTGCCACCCACTTCCCCACCTGGTTTCATGTTTGTTGAAGCGGCTGCGAATTGTCCCCTAGAACTTCCCACAGTCTGCACTTCGGTTTTGTATCCCAGAGGTGACATTTACGACGTTCTCTGTACCCCTTTTTCCTGTGAATTGGGACTTAGAGCTAGAGGCACGATTTGGTGCAGGCTTTGATTTGGGTAAGAGGCCCCTCCAGCTGCTGCTGCGCATTATCTGTGCGGCGGTGCCTGACCCCGGTCCTCTCCATCCGCCGATGCACGCTGTTCCTGTGGTGGTGCCCACCCCTGCTCCTCTCTATCCGCTGCTGCGCGCCGTCTGTGTGGAGGTGCCTGCCCGCTACCCCTCTCCATCCGCCGGTGCGCGCCCGCTACCCCTCTCCATCCGCCAGTGCGCGCCATCTGTGTGCGCTGTCTGTGCGGCGGTGTCTGCTCCCTGCTCCTCTCCGTCCACTGGTGCGTGCCGTCTGTGTGGAGGTGCCTGCCCGCTACCCCTCTCCATCCCCCGGTGCGCGCCGTCTGTGTGCGCTGTCTGTGCGGCGGTGTCTGTTCCCTGCTCCTCTCCATCCGCCGGTGCGCGCCCGCTACCCCCTCCATCCGCCGGTGCGCGCCATCTGTGTGCACTGTCTGTGCGGCGGTGTCCGCTCCCGGCTCCTCTCCATCCGCGGGTGCGCGCTGTCTGTGCGGCAGTGCCTGCTCCTGGTCCTCTCTATCCGGGCGCTCGCCATCTGTTTGGCAGTGCCCACTCCCTGCCCTTCATGCCGCTTCCGTGCCATCAGGACTGCTGCTTACAGGTCGAGTATCACTGGAGCCTGCAGGGTGGTGACATGTTGGTTCTGGATGCCTCCTTCATTGGTCAGCCGGGATGCTTCCACAGAGACACTTACCCTCACCAGCTACTTGGTTACCTGGAGGTGCAGTCATATCCGGAAGGCAGCATAACAGTTAATTCTTTCCTTTTATTGACTCACTTTCAAAATAATGAGACAGTTTCCAGCATCCTTCATTGGGAGGAGGAACCAGTGGCTCCCCCCCTGGTGTTATTATAAACTGACGGATTTAAACTGCAATGAAAACATACCAATTATGCTTTTTTGGACAGTTGTCCCGTATTTGCCAGTCACCTGGCTAGTAAGGGACAGAGCTGGGCTCTGAACCACAGCCTCCTCCTGAGTAGATGGTAACAGTAACAGGTCGAACAAGACATCAAATGCTACGTGAAGGTGGTTCAGCAGCGCTGACGTCAGACAAGAGAGATGGAAGTCAGACACAGCTCTACGATGGAGAAGCTCATGATCTAGCCATCAAGGTGACAGTTTATGGGCAGATGCACAGTCCTGAATCTGTGACCTAATGAACGGCCACAGACTATAAAGGGAGAACCGGCAGACCTGAGGAGAAACCGACAGCCCCGCAGTTGCAGGTTCACACACCCTTCTCCGTAAATTGCTAAATTAGGGAGAAAAAATTAATAAGGATATTATAGAACACAGTTTGAAAAGATGATCTCATAAAAACTTGTACTTACCACCAGTTTAGGGAATATGCGTTATTTATTTATTTATTTTGGGACAGACAGAGAGAGACAGAGAGGGACAGACAGGGACAAACAGGAAGGGAGGGAGATGAGAAGCATCAATTCTTTGTTGCGGCTCCTTAGTTGTTCATTGATTACTTTCTCATATGTGACTTGACTGGGGGGGGGGGGCTACAGCAGAGTGAGTGACCCCTTGCTCAAGCTCAAGCCGGCAACCTTGGGTTCAAGCTGGTGAGCCTTGCTCAAACCAAATGAGCCCACACTCAAGCTGGTGAGCCTGCACTCAAGTGGGATGAGCCCCTCTCCTCGCTGAAGCCGGTGACCTCGGGGTTTCAAATCTGGGTCCTCAGCGTCCCAGTACAACTCTCTATCCACTGCGCCACCGTCTGGTCAGGTGGGAATATGTGTTATTTTCTAGCCCACTTTGAAACTTACAAAAAGTGATACTTTGTATGTATATGTATATATTTTAGGTCACCAAACAAGTATCACCATACCAAGAGAATCTCTGCCAACTCTAACTTGTGGCATTCTCTGCCCGTAATGCCACAAGGTTGGTAATCAATCACTAACTCCCCCCCCCCCCCCCCGGAAGTCTCTACAAGCTACTGGATTTTTTTGAATTTTAAAACATACTTCTAACTATTTCATAGATCCCTGAAGAAACTGACATAGAAATGACTATTTAAAACTGAATGACAAAATAACATCGCATATCAAAGCTAACAGGATGCAAGTAAAATGGTCATTACAGGGAAATTTACAGCTTTAAATGCTTATGTTGGGAGCCAAGGAAGTACCTTCTAAAGTGCTGATCTAATGGTTCAACTCAAGAGGTTTGGTGAAAACAAAAACAGAACAAATCCAATGAAAGCAGGAGAGAAATTACAAAACGAGCATCCATGCTGAGTAAACAAAGACATAATAGAAAGAAAGGGTCAGCCAAATTGTTCGGCAGGAGGGTCCCAGGTCTGCAGGTCCTGCTCCTCTCCCTGGCCCCTCAGACTCAGTTGAGCGTCAGAGCTGTCTCAGGGCTGTGGTTCCTCTGGGAGCCGGGTGTGCTTGCTGGGCTTGGCTGCAGGCAGGTTCGGGCTGGGCGGCAGCGGCCAGCCTCAGGCCCTGGGCTGAGCTGTGGACCCCAGCGTCTTCTCTTCCTGCGGGCAGACCTGAGAGAAGAGGCAGCAAAGAAAGGGGTAAGCAGTGCCGGTCCTGTTCCTTCCCCCAAAGCCTCCAGCCAGCGAGCTGCTCTGGCCCCGGGGAGGAGCGTGCCCTGGGCAGAGGAGGGTGTGCACAGGGTGACCCTCCGCCTGGAAGCGTGTGGCTGGGAAGGACGCTCTGCGGCACACCACGCCCTGGCGTGTTCTCCCGGCTCCCTGGGCTTGAGCACAGGAGTTGTGGCAGCTGGGGTGTGGTCCAACTCCCAGGAGAGGGGAGACCAGTCACCATGTCCCAGCCTTCACGGGACCACTTCTCCCAAACTGGCCACCTTCCCTCTGCTGGTCCTCCTGGGACAGTTAACTTAGCTTATGTCCATGAAAGGCTCCGACATGGATCAGGAGAGGGCGTGGATTTGAAGGCTCCACTGCACCCTTTGCCGAAGCGCGTACCCTCCCTGTTCCAGGTTGTCCCCGCCCCTGTCCAGCACAGCCCGTCAGAAGTCCCGCGGTAGGCGAGGCCCAGTGGTGGGTTCAGGCAATTCACTGAAAATGCTGACCACTTAGCAATGCGCCTGATTTGAAAATGAGCCCCTTTCCGTGATGAATTCCCCAGAGAGAAATTAGTCCAAAAATTAAATTTCCTTGCAGATTGAAGTCCAGAGAAATTAAACTCCAAAATCAAATCTTCTTGTCCTTATGAATTAAAATTCAGAGCCCCAAATTCTCAAGTTAATGTCTAAAGTAAGATTTTCTTTGCAGTTTTTTATACAGCTGAGCCCCCATCAGTGGTCCTTCTGCCTGGGAGTCCCCCCGGGATGGGCTGTCCCTCTAGGTCCCGGCCCTGTCTCTCTCACTTAAGAGAGGTTGTCTTTTATAGTTGAAATATGTGGCATGCAACACAGTGTACCGTTCTGAGCCTTTCTAAAGTTACTAGATTTTATTTTTAAAGAGCAGTTTTAGGTTTACGGAGGAATTGAGCTGGTAGTCGAGATCCCTTACGCTCCCCACCCCACAGTCTCCCCGCGTATCGATAGCTCGCGTTGGTGTGATCGGTGCGTTTCTTACAGTTAATGAACCAGTATCGATCCATGATATTAGCTAAAGCTCATAGTTGACACTAAGCTTTCCTCTTGGTGTTGTATAGGTTTTGTCAAATGCTTAACGTGATACATCTACTGTTACAGTATCCTAGGCCAGGGAGTAATCTCCCCGCCCTCAATGTCCCCTGTGCCCCGTTCTTCCCCTGCACCCGCCTGTCCACCACCAATCTCCTCACTGTCCTGAGGCTGTGCCTTGTCCAGGGTGTCAGACAGCTGGAATTATGTAGTATGTGTTTTTTCAGACTGGATCATTTTACTCAGCAATATGCATTTTAGTTTCCTCCATGCCTTTTCATGGCTTGATAGTTTGTTTCTTTTCAGTGCTAAATAACATTCCCTTGTCCAGATGGACCAGAGTTTGTCCCTCCCCTACCGAAGTGCATTGTGGTTGCTTCCAATAAATAAGGCTGTTGCAAACATTTTTTGTTGGGAGTTTTGTGCAGACATAAGTTTTCAGCCCTGTTGGGCAAACACCGAGGAGTGCAATTATTGGATCATCTGGTGATGTTTAGTTTTGTGAGAAACCACCCACGTGCCTTCCAACGTGACCGCACTGTGCTGTTTTGATTGTGTTTTTCTTTTGGCAATAGAATTATTTAACCCTTTCAGTAGTGAGTTTGTTTCATGCTTATTGACCCCTGGGCATGAGTATTTTTTTCAAAAAATGAAATTAGTTCCAGTTCCAGTTTTATTAACTTAAGATCATGTTTGTTTGATAACCAATTTATGGAAACAAGAACATACATTTGCCTTTTTTTAATGTTGCTGTACACATTTTTAAAATAAACACTTTTGTATTATCGTACTCTGGATGGTCAGGAGGCACAAGGACGTACATGAACATTCATACTACTCAAAAGGTTAAGAATAAGTTAACTAGTTTACTGCTTTGTCATTAGGCACTTTTTTGGGGGGGTATTATTTCTACGTTATAGAGAATGTTTAGGTTTTCTTTGTGGTATAATATATAGTCAGTTGAGTGGGGATCGGGGCAGTGGGCCTCCAGTGGCCCTGTGACTTGGTCTAGTCACTTGAGATGTGACCTTGGGGAGTGGCCTGCACTGCCTGACGTCACTACCGCCCTGGCCTTCGTCCTGACTGTCTGCTGCTCCTCCACCCTGCGAGGTGCCCCTGTAAGTTCTCTTGCCGTGGCTGGAACCCGGTCTGTGCAGCTGGCCCTCGCTCCATTCCCCTCGGGCCCGGTGCCCACCCCTGCGTCCCCTTTCCCAGTGCTGTGTCCCGTCCTGACCCATCTTTCTCTTTCCGCTGAAAACGCTGTCCTGGTCCTGAGGGGAGCAGAGGGGACAGCACAGGGTGGCACCCATGGGGCTCAGGCCACTGGGGATGGGCGGAGGACCTCGGCCTAGGCCTGGGGCTTGCCTGGGGTGCCAGGTAAACATTCGCCCCTTGCTCCCCAGAGTTACTATTCTGCTCATTGGGGGCTTCTTAAATCGGGGTTCGCTGTTGTTGGGAAGGGGGAGGAGTGTTTTGAACGTGGTCCCAGCACTGCTGTTTTCTGTACTTTGTCTAATAATAGTGATTTCAGTGGCATTCTTGTCAATTTGGAATTGATCATGATGCCATTTGGACAAGGTGCAGGCAGGGGGGTGGTCCGGTGCTCTTAGTAAGAAGCCTGATAGCCTGAGGACGCCTCGGTGGGGCCTGTGCTCCCCATGGGGCTGGTGCCTGGTGTATTCTAGCCATTAGGCTGGGCTGGGGGAGGGGTGACGTGGGGAGGAGGAGAGGGGAGGGGAAAGGGGAGGAGGTGGGGGGGGGGTCTGGGTCTCCGTGGCAGCATGTGCTCAGCTCTGCATGTGTGAGTGTGAATACTCTGGTTCTGATCGGAGATGCTGACTGGCTTCTCCTTCATCCCTGTGCGGCCTGGAGAAGTCTCCCCGGCCAGCCCTCGAGGGCCCCTGTTCCCGCCCAGCACGGGCTGTTGCACGAGGACTTGTTGAAAGCCGTCAATCTTCTTTGGGGAGGAATTTTCCTATATATTGGAAAGAAATGTAGTCTTCTGAACACCACTCTTCGCTTTGTTAATTTGGGTATTTTATGATGTTTTTTGATTAATGTGTTTATTAAACTGAAGCTACGATGGAAGCAGAAATTAGCAATCACGACCAGAGCGGAAACCTCTCCGATGTGCGGAGATGATAAATGACTCCAATTACATTTGGACTCACTCGGGGCCTCTCTGAACAGGGTCTCCTGGCTTTGAGCTGAGGTTCCTGGTGGACCCCGGGTTCCTGAGGCCTGGGGAGCGGCGCTGGTTCTGCCGCTACCTGGCCGCGCAGACGCTGCAGGTCGACGTCTGGGATGGAGACTCCTTGCTTCTCATCGGATCCACCGCCGTGCAGATGAAGGTACCGGCTCCCCCGTGGGCCAGGCGCCCTCAGGGTGGGCATCCTTTCGAATAGGTCTGTCCACTCGTGATGTCGGTCATTGTCCAGCACTGAACTGTGGTCTGGCTTCCTTGTTCACAAATATACTGCTTACAAAAATTAAGGGATGTTTTAAGATGAATATGAAGTGATAAAAAAAAAAGAAGCATTTGATTTTTTTTTTTATTAAACAAGAACATCAGACAAACAAATGACGAGTTAAAGAAAGTTGTTCAGTTATGCAAATGAGATGCAAAACCAATCTTTATTTCATTGGTGAAAATGCACTGTACAAAAAGGCTGAAAGTACTGGGGTACCTGCGCGTTCCCTGATCCCCTCATTTTTGTAAGCAGTGTACAAAGCACCACCGAGCTCTGCCCTTCCCAAAAGGAAACGATTTCCACGAAGTCTACATTCTCTGCTGCCTGGCTCCACTCGCCCAGGTCTCTGTTTTTCCTACAGACCAACTGGCCCCATCACATCACCTGCTGTCCCTCTACGGGGAGGCTGTCCGTTCCCTGAGAGCTGTCCCAGGTCGGTTCATACCCCGAGGGCCTGGCCCATCGAGGGCTGCCTCCAGTGGGCAGCAGGGACCGGTGTGCAGTGCTGGCTGAGGCCCTGTGATCAGTTTCAGGAATCCTGCTTTTCGAGTTCCTGTTGGAATTAGGATTGAGTCGTGTCTCCAGTGGGCTTCCCATCTCTTCATGCACATGGATCTAAGTCCACGCGTGAATCCCTCTTCTTCCCCCGGGTCTCTTCACCCTCTCTGCTCCATGATGGGGCCCCGAGGGTCAGCGTGGAGTTGACAGGGGAGCTCCGGGGCCCCTCCCCCCAGCACCGTGACGGGCAGTCCTGAGAGTGGTCCCCGCCTGGTGGGGGTGCGAGAGGAGACTGGGCCACAGCAGAGCTGCCCGTCTCTCTCATCCTCTCGTTTCTTCTGTCCCACGTGGCCCCTCCCATCTGAAGGCCAGCGTGGCCCCCTCAGTCTCTTTGCCCGAGCCACACCCCGGCAACAGTGGCGTGGTCACAGAGACCTGCAGAGCCAAGCCCCTGAGTCCCTGCTCCTCAGCGCCCTTCACTGTGGCAAGTTCACAGCCCCTGGATCACGGTGGCCAGGCTGTGTGTGGGGCTCCCCTGACACCATGTCCTCTTCCTCTGGGACGCTGGCTGACCCGGGCTGTGTCCCCCACGCCCGTGACCCATGTCTGCCCCTGGGGTGACGCCCCAGGGGATGGGGAGGAAGGGGGGGAGTGTGCATAAAGCACTGGGGCAGGGTCCAGGCGCGGAGAGAACTCGACCGTGTCAGCTGATGTTCTCATTGGTCATCCTGGTTCCTCAGTTCGTGCTGGGGCTGGCACAGGCACCATGGGGTCATTGTGGCCACTGCTCCTCTGTCTCCTGCACCAGCAGTGACATCCTGGAAGGTGGGAGTGGGATGGTCACTGTTTCTCTCTAGCATGGTCCTAAGCCACATTGGACACTGCCTAGCAAAGAATGACTAACCAGAGGGAGGGAGGGAGGGAGGGAGGGAGGGATGCCTGTGGCAGTGCTGGGGCACAGGGAGGCCAGAGAGCAGCCCCAGCGGTGCCACCTCGGGACCCTTGGTGGTGCCCCTTCGTCCGCGGTGGAGCCCGCCTGTCCCCATATACTGTCACACCTGGAGACAGGGAGTCTTATCTCTTCTTCCACGAATAGACTCTTAAATGCTGCCATGTTCATTGACACAGACTTGGATAAATTAAAATTTTCTCTTTAAGAATAAAAGGTCCTTAACTTGAAAGCTGGCATAGCAAAGATGGACTGTTTACTAAAGCAAAGTGACCCCCCCACCCCCACAGGGAGTCCTGGTTGGGAGGTCCTGCAGGTGCTGTTTGCAGACTTATTTTCTTGAGGCACAGACACATTGTAGCTCGTTTCACCTGTCCCCTCTTGTGGGACGTTTAAGTGACTCTTCCTTGTCACAAATGTGGCAGACCATCTTGAAGTTGCCTCTGCCCACATCTGCAGCTCATTTTCTGAGGGTGACGACCACACCACATCCTTAGTGTGACAGTGACGGCTGCCACTAGCGCCCCACTGCTGCTCACTTCACTGACCCGAGGCCGCATGGAGGGGCTCCCTGGGGTGGTGCCCTGGTGTTGACCCCGGGCTGAATCACATTGCCCTTCACTCAAGAATCCGTGGGGAAGGCCCGGCCAGCATCAGTGATGTGGTTTTCAGAGGGAGGTGGTCCTGCTCCGACTGTCCTGACCAGCTGTTCTCCTCTGCAGCACCTCCTCCGCCAGGGGCGGCCGGCCGTGCAGGTCTCGCATGAGCTCGAGGTCGTGGCCACCGAGTACGAGCAGGACGCGATGGTTCTGAGTGGAGATGTGACCGGATTTGGCGGCGTCAAGCCGATCGGGGTCCACACAGTGGTGAAGGGCCACCTGCACCTGACCCTGGCCAATGTGGGTAAGAGTCCCGGCAGTTTTCTCTGGTCTCGTTTCATTTCCTGGGCAGCCACCCGTCTTCCCAACAGGGACGTGAGCTCCCTCAGGGCACCGGCCATACTGTGGGCATCATATGCTCAGGAATTCAGAAAAACTCTTACTAGCTTGACCGCTGAGCCTGCCCTGGCACCAGTTGTTTGGTGTTCCTGATTTCTGGTCAGGATTTGGGATTGTTAGTTGTCATGGCTTAGCCTACATTTTGCATCTCGATGCTGCCTGCTGTGACAGTCCTCAAACACAGTGACCATGAGCTTTTCACTGGGAGCATTACCCACGGAACTGCCTCGTGGAGGGGGAGCGGAGGGAGAGACCTTGCTGACCTTCCACCCAGCGTGGGGACAGGGATGGAGGAAGATACCTCTTTAGAGCCCAACACCTTGACCTTACGTCACACGGTGTCCCGTGAGTTGCTCCACAGGGAGACAGTGCTGAGCCTCCCCCTCCCCTGTGCAGGGCGTGACCAAGGCCTGTGACGGGACAGGAGACAGAGCCAGCTCAGGGCCGAGACCCAGTAAGGGCTCCTGTGGGCCGGTGACAAGCCCACTCAGCCTTCCCTGAGGGGACTGTGGGGGGGGGATTGGGGTTTTGGGGACAAACTTGAAAGCTGGATGAACCCACGCTGTTGGGGTTTGTGGAGCTGTGTCTGTTTGGACGGGGCTCAAACCGCGGTTGTTTTATTGGGGAACTTTCTATTCCTCAAAGCTCAGCCTGAGCTCAGCGGCCCGGGTCCCGTGGGCCACATGGCGAGCGTCAGCACGGGGGCGGTGGCGGGGCAGCAGCAGGTGCGCACAGCTCATTAAGTCGGGGTTCGAGGTGGCTGCCTGCTTGTTTACAAACGCAGGATCCACGGCACCTGGGAAAATAAACAGTGTGGAAACAGCAAAACTCAATTAGGACCCCGAGAAATCAGCGAGCCACATGTGAGTCTCAGACATTACTCAAGCCCATCGGACCCAGAGCTGCAGGAAGTGTGCTTCCAGGACCGTGCTGGTTATTTTTATGTTTAATTCGCCAGCCCACAAATGCGCAGTGACTCCGGGTGTTAAAATCTTATCTTCAGAAGAAAGATTAGCTCCATTATGTGTTATCTTAAATTGTCGTTTTCATGCTTTGCCTGCAAGAGAGAGATAAGCTCATGGGAAGGAGAGTCTGAGACACCCTCTCTCTCGAGGCTGCGGTGCAGACATGCACGGGAAGCAGTTCACAAAGGCACCACCGCATGCAGCCTGTCCCCATGTGGCATGCCACGGTTTTTTCTCTGTGAATTTTGGCTTTTTTTTGGGGGGGGGGGGACTGTGTTGTGGCTTTTATTCTTTTACAGACCTGGTTGTTCTGCACCGAGTGGTAGGCACAGGTCAGTGGGGTGGGTGATGGCTGTGGAGCCATCCAGTGACAGCAGAGTCCACGCCTGTGCCCGGCTCCACCTCCCCTGGGCAGCGTTCTGAGCCTCCTGTGTTCATGGTGCGCGTGAGGCCACGGGAGCCTCGCTGCCGGCGCCCCGGGTCCCCTGTGGCTCTTTCTGTGGGAGAGCGCCGTCCTCGGGCTCGGTGGCTTCCTGGCTCAGACAAGCTTTCTGACGCTACCAGCGGCCTGCTTTGCAGCTGTCTCTCGGTGACCTTTGGTCACACAATCGTCGCAGGAGCTGTGTTGCTTTCCTTTACCCAGTGAAGGAAAAGCTGTGCAGTGTGACCACTTGTATCTGCGCCCTTCCCAGCCCCCCCCACCCCCCAGTGAGGCAGGGCTGTCCGGAGCCCTGGGTCCATGCTCACGTCCCCGTGTTCTCGAGGGTGAAGGGCGACCGGGGTGTGTGCACCATGACTGCGGCTTGGGGTCAGACAGTGGTGGCGTGTTCTGCCCCGCGGCATTGTGGAATAGCGCACGGCTGTGTCAGGAGCCCTGCGTGTGTGAAGGCTGTCGACTGCCATAGCAGATTGTTGGTCCCAGCTGTGACCTCTGTCTCACTGAAGGGGAAAAAAAGGGCAGTAATTTCAGACGCAAAACTGTGCCCCGATGGAATATGGCATCTCCGCCCCCCCCGTACGGTGCCCGAGTCACTGTGCATGTGTAAACACAGCTTCTCTGGCTGATTATCCCATCCTGTGAACAAGCCAGTGCTCCAAGGTCTATGCAGGAAGCCCGGGGACACCCCTCGTCTGTCCAGGAGGGGACCACACGGTCCTGCTGGTCCCATATGCTGCAGTGACAATGGTCAGTCGCCCTGAGAGCCCGAGCTCAGAGCATGCTGGGCACCTTCTGCACGCTGTCTGGCCAGGTCCTGACCTGCGGCGGTTCCCTTGGTGTCTGCGTGTCTCTGAGGTGCAGAACGGGCTGTGCTCATCTTAGGTAGATGTCTAGGACCAGAGGCGGCCTTCCCTGCCACGCAGGGGACCCCTAGTCATAGGGTTGGGGGTGGAGAAAGCTGTGGGATATTTTGGCTTCCTTCTGTGAGGCAGGAGCCCACTGTGCCCACAGTGAGTGCAGGTGGCATGTGCCCCCTGCCAGGTGACTGGGCAGTGGGTTCTCGGGATGGGGCACAGAGCTTGCCAAGGTCTGTGGGGCCACGCACCCCCCCTGATGTGGAGCAAAAGGTACAGAACCATGAGCCTGGACCATCTCTGAGCTGGTGGCTGGAAAGGAGGGCTTGGGTCAGGTCGTGTCACCCCCGTTGCAGAGACAGCAGGGAGGTGCAGGGGACATGAGGCAGAGCTGGCGGCTGGGCCCAGAGCACACTGCTGTCTCTACCTGTCGTCTCCCTCGTGGATCAGGGGCTCCTTGAGGACTCTGATGGTTCTTGTGGCCATGTTCCTTCCGGCAGTGACCACTGCCCTAGCCTGGCGGTGGGCAGGTTTGCCAGCCTGGGAGCCCAGCAGCTCGGAGCTCTGTTCTGCTTGGGTATCAGGTGAGAGGAAGCTCACGCCCATGAGGGGTGCTGACACCAGCTTCTTTCCTTTGGGACGAGCGTGAGGTCCTGCGATGACAAGAAGCTGTCAGTCAGGGTCAAACTAGGTCCCATGGGGACGAGGTGACTCTGCTTTGGCTGAAGATGTACTGACCTCATCAACTGTGTACTGCCCGACCCCGAGCAGAAGTCCACGCGGAGGGGGTGGGGCTCCCAGAGGGGATTCCGTCCTTTCTGAGAGGCGTTTCTGCGGTAAACATGCGTCACCCCGACGCTCAGACGCGGGCAGGTCAGCAGGTGTGTTCCAGTTCAGCCTAGGGAAGCGGGACGTGGGCTTGGCCTCTGGGCCTGGATCCGTCTGTCCCGAGCGTCATGAGAACAGCCGAGCAGACTCCAGGCCGCGGAGGCCCTGTGCCCCCGGGTGCACGTGGAGCTGGGCGTCTGCCCAGGTGCGCAGCGGCCTTCCTCGAGCACGGCGACACTCGGGGCCCCGTCGTGGGGCTGCCAGGCGGCCCAGACGTGAGAGGGCAGACACTGCACGCAGGCTCCGGGCGCCGTGGGCTTTCTCCACCTGGGAGTTCGGGCTGCGGCCGAAAGGAAGGAGGGAGAGGGAACCTGAGAAGAAGGAGTCGGAGGTGAACAAGCTCCCACCCCCGTCTCTCACTTGTGGATTTAAAACCGAGCGTGGACTCTGGGGTTAGTGGGTCTGAGGCGTGGCTGGGCCATCGGGAACCTGGACCCCTCCTGGGGCACAGGCTGTCCCCTCAGGCTCGTGTGTGGCACCAATGTCCCTGCCGGTGTTTTCACGCAGGTCACCCGTGTGAGCAGAGAGAGAGACATCCCAGCTCGCTGCCACCCTCCAGGTTGCGGGTCATCTCGAACAACGGAGCCAGCCGCTTCAAGGGAGGCAGCCTCCTCACGCGGGGGGGCCCGAGACGTGAGTGGACCGGTGGGCGGCTGGGCCGTGCACGGGTGTGGTTGGCGTGGGCTGGGGCGGAGCAGAGCAATGGGGAGAAGGCTGTGTGTGTGTGTGAGTGTACACATGTGGTGGTGTTCATGCCCCTCTGGACCAGGGGCAGGGTGGTGGCTGCCAGCGTCCTGCCGAGGGCCCGGCCTCAGGGGGCCTACGGGCCACGTGGGTACACCGCGCTCGTCAAACCCGGCGCTCTAGACCGGGCTCTGTGGGAGCCGCCTGGTATTTTGTGGGGGAATTACGGTCCTGTGAGTGGCGTTTGCTTTTGGTTAGTGGCTCTTCTGCAGGGAAGAGGAAGTGAGGTCAGGGTGAACCCAGACTGATTTCCAAGAGGGAATCTGAACCTCCCGTGTTGGGAAGAGGAGGAGCAGTAGTTATGAAGCTTGGGGAATCAAGGCCGGGGCTCAGTGACGGTGTTTCCCACAGCAGAGAAGTCTTTCTGTCCTGTTAAAATGACCCACAGACCTGAGTATAAAACATGTCATTGGGATGAAAGGTGGGACGTGTCCTTTCACGTAGCACTTCCGCGCCCCACCCTGCACGCCTCGGTGACCCCCAGTCTGCCCTGAGCTCCCTGTGCTGTCGATCCTCTGGCTCTGTCGACCTTGGACCTGGGCTGGGCTCTGGGAGGGAGTTAGGGCTGTGGCCGTGGGACTCTGGTGCCCTTGGGTCCATCTCGGAGGGGCGCGAGGATCTCACGAATCCCCTGAAACTCCAGCCAAAACAGTGGGTCCTTGCATGTTCTCTGGGGGTGGGGGTGCATGCTCACCCGTGGCCCATGGTCCAGGCAGACTGAGAGTGGCTGGACCAGCTTCCTCGTTTCCGTGTTCCAGGAACTGAGGCAAAGAAAGGTCACACGGGGCTAAGGGGGAGGGTGTTTCCTGCTCTGGGGCCAGTTTCTCCATCCCCTGCTGGCCCCTCTGGCCACCACGCGAGTGGATGCAAGTCAGGGAGGATTCCCAGCCTCCAAACAGGCTGAGAGTATTTGGGAATCTCGTGGCCTGGGGGTCAGGGGTTCCTCCAGGCAGCTCGGGGTGGTGGGTGAGGGTTTGCTGGCTGAATGGATAACTCAGGAGTCATCAGTCCTCTGGTCCCTTCTGACCAAAACCAGAGAGCAGGTGCTCCATCAGAAAGCCTGGTCTTCCTTGGGCTGGTTCTGGGGTTAGGACGCCGTGTGGTTTACGAGGGTTCTCAGTGCTTCCTGGCTCAGCGGAGCAGTCCGCGCGGTCATGGGACCACGTTTCTGGCTTCTCTGGGACCGGGAGAGGCGTGGTTGGGGGGTGCTTCTGAGTAGAGCGCTCACGATGACCCCTCAGGCTGCTGGCCTCCTCTCCGGGTCCCTCCACGCAGAGGCCGCCCCGCCCAGGCAGGCCTTCCCAGCCTGCAGCCTGTGCCCCAGAAACACGGGAATGCTCCCCTGGGGCAGCCACGTCAGACGTCCACACTGACTCAAGCCATCGGAAAAGCAATTAAACAGCTTTAAAATAGAACGGCGGCAAGGAGCCTGGAAATGAAATGGCACTTGTTTACTCGTGACAGAGGGAGGAGGGCGCGTTGGGGAGGCTGCTGACCGCCGCGTGGAGCACTGCCACGGTGCTGTGGACGCGTGATGACAGTGGGCCCGCCACGCCGACTTCCCGGGTTCTGAGAGGCAGGAAGGGCCCCAGCCCTCCGGTGGGATGCTCCTCCTCCCCTGCCCGCCGGCCTGGCGGTGTGGTTGTCTGGGCATCTCGTGTCCGCGTGGGATGTGGCACGTGCGGCTTTGTTACCAGCACGGCCACTGACGGAAGAAACAAAGCAAAGCTCCCGTCACTGCCGAGCCGTTTCTGCTTTGTTTGTCCAAGGCACGCATGTCCAGGGACCGGGCACAGCCCCCCCGAAGGGCATGAGCTTGGGAGCCTGGCCTGGTCTGAGCGCCGCCCACCACGACTGGCTGTGAGGCTCTGGCCCAGGAGAACCCCCAGCGGAGCCCCCGAGGCCTGCTCTGAGCTCGGGGCTCATGACTGCCCCCCACGGCCGCAGGGTGGGTGAGCACATGACGGGATGGTGCGCCTGAGCTCTGAGCGCTGCTCCTGCGAGGGCTGCCTGCGAGCAGGGTGGGCCGCCCCGGCCGAGGGGTCGCCCGACTCGAGTGTCCTGGGAGCCCGAGCTTCTAGAACACTGACCTTCTCTCCCTACGAGGTCACCTTGTGGTGCATTGATGAACCTGGTCTAAGGGCCAAGATCAGAATTCCTTGTGTTTGCGAGGCTGGTAAGGAGGGATGCTGTAGGGACCAGTTTTGTCATTTCTGTCTTTTTCACCTTACACCATGCAGAGGAGTGACGCTTTGAGCTCCCTTCTGGGGGCATCTGCTGAAAAGGACGGAACCATGCACTTTAACTTCTGGTTCCTCTTTGAACCTTCTAGGGGTGAAGAACGTGGTCCAGGCCCAGAAGCTGACGGACGTGGACAGTGAGCTGGCGGCCATGCTGTTCACCCTCACACCGCCGGGGAGCCGGGGGCCCCAGGCTGCCGGCCAGGAGGAGGACGCCGTCCGCAGGCGCAAGCTGGAGCGGATGCGGACCGTGCGTCTGCAGGAGTCGGCGGGCGGGCTCAGCTGCTACAGGACCGGCGTGCTGGTGAGCACTCCATCCACCGCACTTCCCCTGGGGCGCAGAGCAGGACTAGGTGTCATCGTGAGCGAAGCAGCCTGGCCTCCCCTCCCCTCCCTTCTCCCGCGAGGGTCTCCGTTTCCTCCCAGATCCTGTTTTCAGGATGTGAGAGCGTGGACTTTTCAGCCATCAAGGGTCACTTTCCCATCAGAATGACCAGGGAGTTTTGGTAAGAGCAGGTGTGTGGGCCACTCCAGTGACATCCCGCCCCTCACCCCTCACTGCAGACGGGTGGCACACTTGTGCCATGTTGCGTGTCGCCATCCCTTGTCAGGTGCCATGGAAGAGGGCTTTCCTTCTAGCCCAGAAACTCCAGCAAATGGCCATCTCCCTGCTCGGAGCGGTCGTGGCCTGTCCTTGAACCTGCGGCTGGGGCCCAAAGTGGGGTTCGTGGCCCGGGTGTCGGGGTCCCAGGGGTCCTCAGTGCCATCACCATTTCCTGCCTGGGTGTGAGCTAGGAGGTCAGACGGGAGCATGGCAGAGGGAGGCCAGCGTATTGCCCGTTGTGCTGAGGACCGCCACGCGAGCTGGTGGTGGAGTTGGCTGGCACCTGAGGGCGAGGGGCTCCTGACCCCGAGCCTGGAGCTCACCCACAAGCTCCGCAGTCGGGTGATGCCCGACGGCTGCAGGCAGGACCTCCTCACTGAGCGCACCCCCTGGCAGGAGCAGCGTGCACCCCGATGCTGTCTCCAGGCAGATGGTCTCGACAGGAAGAGGAGACAGAGGGCAGGGCTGTGCCCGCCTGGCTTAGGCTCTGGAACTCTCTGTCAGATACGCCGCCCCATCTCTGATGGGGTGGAGGGAGGCCAGGGGTCAGGCTAAGAACTTCCTCTGTGGTCTGGGAGGAGGCAGGACAGGACACAGCACCATTAGCAACCTCAGGGCCACATGTCCACCCGCCGCTTTCCCCCGTCTGGTGCGTGGCTATCCGGGGTCCCGATTCCAGGTTGCAAAACCACTCTGGCCCTGGGGCCACACAGTTTGTCAGAGGTCCACTCCTCTGAGACGCTCTAATAAAAAGCTCACCTAGGGTGGCCCCGAGCGTGAACATGACCACCCTCCCGGTTTCACAGGCCTGGGCAGAAATGGGAGGCTCTGCTCCAGCCCCCTTACCGGGGGAAGGCTGACGTGGGTGTTGGCAAGTCACTGTCCTAAGGAATTGAAGTCAGTCTCGCCTTTTGAGTCCAAGTCCAAAGGCGTTCAGTTGGCCTTTTCCTTCTGACGTCTAGGCCTCATGATATTTGGAGGTCCCAGCATGGGGGTGGCCCTTCCAGTCCTGGACCTCACAGAGCAGCCCCAATGGGCTGCACTTGTAGTGGGAGGCTCACAGAAAGACAAGCCAGTCTCCAGCCTAGAACATACCTGGTGGCCAGCCCACTGAGTCACGGCAGCTGAGGAAGGAGGGTGGACGGAGGATCTGTGGGTGAGCCTGACCAAGGCCGTGTGCCAGTCCGGGCCCGGCTGGAGCTCAGTCAGGTCAGGACATGTCCCTCCGAGGGACTCTGCTTGCAGACGGCTCCTGCTGCTACATCGGGGACCCGGGTGGGAGCTGGTCACCTGTCTTAATTTTGAAGTCATTCTCTTCTCTTGTTGGAAACCTCTGGTTTCGGTTCCCCACGGCGCCCATGCCAGCCTCATGAGTGTGTGTGGGGTAGTTGGTGGTTGATTGTCGACATCAGGAGCTTGTGGGGCAGACCCCCCTTCCCACAGGAGCCCACCTGTGGGCTGAGAGAAGCTGGGGGTGCCTGCCGCCGTCCACGTGGACGGACAGGCATGCCCTGTTCTGTTCTCTGGTGCTGGAGGCCAGCAGGCCCCATCCAGCCCACATGTGAGGGAGAGGCAGTGGTGATTCCTGAAGAAATTTGGTGTTCGGGGCAGGCGTGGGGGAAGGTGACTCGAGCCTAGCCCTAGAGAAGGGGCGCATGCCCAGCACGGCGGCCCCGGTCGGGCCCTTGTGTCTCGCAGGCTCAGCAGAGCGCCCGGGCGCAGCACGCGCGGGACCTGCAGGTCATCGCCGCCTACCGGGAGCGCCTGAAGGCTCAGAGCATCGCCAGCGCACTGAGCCTGGCCCTCACCACGGAGCACACCATCCATGCCACGCTGGGCACCGCCGAGTTCTTCGAGTTCGCGCTCAGGAACCCCCACAACACGCAGCACACCGTAACGATCGAGGTGGACAACCCTGAGCTCAGGTGGGCCAGCTCTGTGCGGCGGGGCCTCCTGGGGGAGGGAGAGCCCTCCTGCTCACTCCGCGCCCCCCCCCCCCAGCCTTGTCCTGGACAGCCGTGAGTGGAGACACCTCAAAGACGCGGCCAGCGTGCACACGCCGGTGGAGGAGGACATGTTCCGCCTGCGGGGGAGCCTCGCGCCCCAGCTCTTCCTGCGCCCCCGGGAGACCGCCCATGTCCCCTTCAAATACCAGATCTTCTCTGTGGCGCAGGTGGGGGCGCTCTTCCGGAGCTGAGGGGGCTGGGCGTCAGGCTCAGGGAGCGTCCCGTCGGGCAGACAGCTGGGCAAACTGGAGAGTCTGTCTGGGGTGGGACCGCTGTTGCATCTGCGTGTCCTCATGCGCGTGCCCTGGCGCCCACGCTGTGCACCGTGGCCCAGACATTCCTGCTTCCTGCTTACGTGGCCCGTGTGGTGAAAGGCCTGGTGTCAGAGTCCGTCTGTCTCCTAGCTGGTGGAGGGGCTTCCTAGACCTCAGGGGAGCCGGTGGGCCGAATCCCCCCGGCTTCTGACTCTCCAGTTGGGGCTGCTTACCCACTTGTGCTGTTAGGTGTGCCCTTCGCCCAGATGCAGGAATTGCGGTTTCCCGTGAGGACGTGAGGGGCTTGTGAGTGTGTGTGCGTGTGTGTGTGCATGCAGTGGGGTTCGTTCTGTGGATGGTGCTTACCCCTGGAATGGTCGGAGGAGCCCGAGGGGCTCACTGATTTCCCTGCAGGCTCTGGGGTGCACCCTGGGGATGAGGGTCGTAAGGATGATGGCGAGGGCGTCAGGCTCTGGCTTCAGGCAGAGCTGGGTGGGCACACGGGCCTCCTCCCTTGACGGCTCACGCAGCCTCCACAGTGCCTCTGTGCTGGGTATAGCAGCCACCCAGAGCATCCTGTGAGAGCCAGCGAGACCCTGGGTGGCAGCTGTTCCTTCAGGTGGAAGCTCCTCCAAGTAGGAGGCAGCACTGGTCACCCCGGACTCTGTCGTGACCTGCCTTGCTGACGGTTCCCCACAGGCTGCCACTGAACTGAAATCCGAGAAGGGCACAGACCCCGGTGCACCTGGGAAGTCCAGCACAATGCCCACCAGACACGCCAAGGTGAGGGGCAGAAGGTGGAACTTTGATCCTGACACACGCCAGGCCTTGGGGTGCGGGCCGCGTGTCCTCTGTGGACCGAGCAAAGCCTGTGGGGTCCGCTGTTTCTTGGGCCTTTCAGGGGCTCCTCGGCCCTTCTCACACCTCCTGGAGGGGGTTTGGCAGTGGGGCCCGGGCGCTCGGAGGTGGACCTTCACGTCCCGAGAGGGCAGTGAGAGCTTTAGCCAGACTCTGGCACAGCTGCCAGCGGGCGTCTAGTGTGGCAGCGTCTCCCCGGGCACTCAGCACCTGCAGCCCTTGGTGCTGGCTGTGAAGCCGCCACCTTCATGCCCCCAGTCCTCACATCTCTGCAGCTGCAGGCACCTGCGGAGGCCACGGGGCTGGGTGGCATGACGCGACCACCTAAGGGCCGTTGCCCATGGCCCTCGATGCTGTGGTGGCCCTCAGCTCTCGTTCTCTTGCACTTAGCGCGACTCGTCTGTGATCCACTTCCTGTCCGCACTCCGGTGGCCCTGACGCGCTTCCTGCCGGAAGGTTGGGGTTGCTGCGAGATTCTCGCCCTTCATTTACCAAATTTCAGCATAATGAGCAGTGGCCGAGCCCTCCAGAGGAGGTCTCAGTAAGAGCTCGGTGTTTATTTGCTGGGTTTTTCATCCGCGAGGCCCTGGTGCTGAGACTGTCCCCTCTCGGGCTAGGGCCGTCCCTTCCAAGTTAGTTCCAGTGCCGTTCTTTTTAAACCTTTTATTTGGAAATAATCTTAAAGTTAGAGAAAAGTTGCAAGAATAGTACAATTTCTGCATTTCCCCTGATTTCCAGTTGTGGGCACGTTGCCTATAGCTCCCCTGTCCGTGGTTGCTCTGATAGTGTGAGGACCGGCCGTGGCCGTGGTGCCCGCGGCTGTGTGAGACTCAGAGCTGGCGAGTCCTGAAAGTAAGGGTGGCCTGTGCCGCGGCCTCTGTGGAGCCGTGGAGATCAGGAAGCTGCCCTGACATGCCGCGTCCGACCCTGTCGGCATGACAGCAAGGGTCCCGAGGTGTCCACGTTGCACGTGCGGTCCTATAGCCGGTCTCTGCCTGCCAGCGCACTGCCGCGCCTCCCGGCCTTCTGTGCCGTGGCCCTCTGAGGTGTGCAGGCCGGCTGTCACGCAGAATGTCTGAGTTTGGGTGTGTCCGACATTTGCTGGTGTTGAGGTTCCACTTCTGGTTCTGGGCAGGAGGCTGGGAGCTTTGCTGCATCTCCCCTGAGCCTCGTGTTGGGAGGGATGCGGTGCTGATGGGCCGTGACTGGCGACATTCACTCTCGTGTAGAGACGACAGGGTCTGCCCGGCTTCTGCGCTGTAGAATTAAGAGGTATTCGGTACTTGATCATCAGAAAGTAGTTAATAAGGACTTTGTGAGGAGATGCCGAGACTATGTAAAGATTCGTGTTCCTCAGCAAACATTGCCCCTGGCTTCTGCGTCCAGCGGGGACTCTGCTGGGAGGGTTGTTAGCATTTTGGTTGCTGTGGGCAATGCCCAGGTTTTATTATTCCTTCCTCACGCATTTGGCGGCACCCTGAGTAACGGAGCTTTGCCACCGTCCCCTCTGTGTGTCTGATTTACTTCTGACGGCTGTGGACCCGGATGCCTGTTGTAGTCGGTAGGTTACAGCTTGTGGCCGCCATTGTTTGTGTAACAGCTGCTTCACTCTGCCCCCTATGCCCTCTGACATGTCCCTGTCCCTCTCTGAGCACTTCCTGCCTGCCTGGCACACGGGGGTCCAGAGTCACCCTGTGCTGTGCCCACTCCGTATCTGGGACCAGCCATCGACCGAAGGCTCTGTCTGGTGGAGCAGGCGTTCAGAAGCAAGACCTGGGTGCTGGGTGCACTTGTGGCTACGGGGCCCCGGCAGGGGGAGCCTAGGAGCACACGCCTGAGTGGGCGGCACACATGTGCACAGCCTGCGGTGAGCGCCTGCACGTGTTCAGGCAGCTCTTCAAGACGTCCTCAGCAGCCCTTCCCTCCAGTTTGAGTTCCCATCTCTGCAGGGGAGACGGCAGCCTCGTCACCTTCCCCGTGTTTGCCTGTTTTACCTGTTTGCTCAGTTCCCCTGAGGATAACCAGAGCACCGAGCACGCTGGTCGGCCCCCTCGGCCATGAGGCCGCTGGCTGCTGGCGGTGTCTGTGTGCGTGTGCATCACAGAATGTCAGTGCTGAAGGCGCCGCAGGCTCAGAGGTCTCAGAGCTTCAGGATTCTTCCTGGGTGGCCATGCTACCCACTGCTGTGGAGCTAGATGTGCGTGTTTCAGTCGTTTTTAATATATAGAGATCCTTTAAAAGTTAGTTTTTAAATTAAAAATGTTTACGTGAGTCCACAACCAAACTATAAAATGAGCTGTATGCAGAAAGAACTTGCTTCCTCCCCCACCCCTCTTCTCTGTATATGCATGTGTGCATGTGTGCATGCATGGATGTGCACATGTGCATGTGTGCGTGTGCAGAGCAGGGACATGGTCCTGAGGCCCCTGGCGGGGAGGACACGGAGCTCGTCCTGGTTCACTGTAACATTGGAGCTCTGTTGTGAGGATGGCTGCTCAGCACTTGCCCGGCTGTCCCCCAGCGCTGGACTTCCAGCTGTTCCTAGCCTTTGCTGTCACAGGCTACATGTGTGCGGTTTTGTTGAGTCCCTCTCCGAAGGACCTGGCCCATTTTGTACCGATGGGCCATTCTCAAAGCTTTCTCTGACCCATACAAATGCCATCAACTCTTTTGGAACTTGCTAGAGTCACAGAAAGTGCGGGGAATGTGAGTTCCGTCTGAGAACTGAGCTGCGTTTGCAGGTTCTGCAAAGGTGGGGTGTGGCCTCAGCGGGGCCCCGGGTGCTGCCCCACGCTGCTCTGGGCTCTAGAAGGGCCAGCAGGGAGCAGGCAGCCAGCCGCTACCCTCGGGCCTGGCATTTCGGTGGGGGGAATGTGCCGCTCACATGCCGTGTGCAGGCGCTACAGGAGGGGGCCCGAGCGCCGTCAGCAGCGTAGGCAGCTGTGCTGGTGAAACCTCAGAGCAGACCCCAGTGACATGGTGGCTGGATGCCGTCGTCCTTCCTCCCGCTGCTCCTCGGCTCCGAGTCCCTGGCATGCCGGGCGGGGCTGGGGCACGGGCACAAAGGCTCAGCTGTGTGGGTGGCACGCTGGGTCCAAGCGGGGGCTCGCGGTGGCTGTCCTGTTAGTGTGTGACGTAAACGCGTTTTTGCACATTTACCGTTTTAAGTGTGCATCTAAAGCTCTCACAGTGAAACTGGCCTGAGCAGAACACCCTTCCCATGTGGAAGGCCTGTCTGGCGTTCTGGCCTTGTTTCCAGGCCCGGAGCGCTTGTTGGGCCAGACCGAGTCATGGAGCAGAGATAGCCACTCTGTCACCTGTGCAAACCAGGCCCTGTTTTGACAAATAAGTTGTTTAGTAAGAAACTTGTTTACAGAGGAAGTTTGTACTATTTCTAGCGCTTTTGATCAGCTCAGTGTCCTTTTCCCGTCTGGAAACAAGGCTCCAACGTGCTCCCTTGGGGCTTTATCAGGGCCCTGGGGAACCCCCCTCCACACACCCTACCCGGCACACACACAGCGGGCGTGCAGGGGAGGGGGTGGCTGTAGCTGTGTGTGACACTGGGTGCAGACCTTGTCCGCCTGCCCTGGGCGTGTGACTCACTCAGCAGGGAGAGCAGGAGCAGCAGCTGCATGTGACCTACACGGGGAAACACGTCCACGTGCGGACCCTGTGCTGGGCACCATCCCCACCGCGGCATGGGCACCTGCTCTGCAGACCGCCTGTCTCTGGTCAGGCCGGTGCTGCACCGCGTGGGGGCCGAGAGGACCGCGGAGGCCCCGTAGCGCTGCACTGTGGCTGCACCGCGTGGGGGCCGGGAGGACCGCGGAGGCCCCGTAGCGCTGCACTGTGGCTGCACCGCGTGGGGGCCGGGAGGACCGCGGAGGCCCCGTAGCGCTGCACTGTGGCTGTACCGCGTGGGGGCCGGGAGGACCGCGGAGGCCCCGTAGCGCTGCACTGTGGCTGCCTGCAGGTGGTGTTCCGGGCCGGCAACGGCAAGCCCATCGCCGTGCTCTGCTTGACGGTGCAGCCCCAGCCCCACGTGGTGGACCAGGTCTTCCGCTTCTACCACCCGGAGCTCACCTTCCTGAAGAAGGCCATCCGCCTGCCCCCCGGGCACATGCTTCCAGGCAGGTCCCCACCGTCCTGTGGCTGGCATTTTGTGGGTTCCACAGGTGGGGAAAGGCTTTTCCTCAAGGGTGACAGGGAGGACCGAGCGAAGCCTCAGATCTGAGCCTGTGCTCCTAGCACTGGCGCTGACTCTGCCCACTGCTTTCGGATGCATCCCCGGGAGGCAGCCGGGCACAGAGCCCGGTCTTCACACAGGTGTGGGTGGGTAGCGTGGCATGCCATCTTCTCAGCACCTGTGCTGGCCCCACCTGCCCAGAAGAGATGTTGGTTTTGCTATTTTCCATTCCAGGTGCTCCTGTGGGAACGCCGGGCGAGGAGCTCCCGGTCCACGTCCGATGCAGCGACCCGAACGTCATCTGTGAGACCCAGAGCATGGTGAGTCGCTTAGCTTAGTCCTGCCCAGCGCTGCCCGCTGCGCCTGTGCCTGGTCTGCCGGCTCCTCAGTGCACATTTCAGTGAAGTGGCCATTTGCCGTCCCATGAGAGCTTTGTGGACGGGTGGCTGTTTTTCCGGCTGGCAGCCCAGTTCCTTGGTTATCTGAGGCGAGGTGGTGATGTGCGATGCTAACGAGGGCACTTGCTGACCGTCAGGGCGTGACGGCCGCCTGGGACCCTGGCTGCAGCCCCTGCGGATGTAACTTGGACTCAATAGAAAATCAGGAAGTTAATGGTTTTCTCTTTCGCAGTGAAAACAGCCGTGAATTCTGAGTAGGACAGAAAACTAGACACATGTCGGGGGCCCGGCTCACACTGGCTATGGCTTGCGGGGGGCGGGGGGCTGGATCCGCCAGGGGCTGCGGCAGCATCCTGGGACGCCCCACTGTCCGGCAGGGCCCGGGGGAGCCGCGGGATGTGTTCCTCAAGGTGGCGAGTGGTCCCAGCCCAGAGAGCAAAGACTTCTTTGTCTCCATCTACACGTGAGTGCATGGACCTGGCGTCAGCAGCCGCTGGAGGCGGAGAGGAGGCAGCGGGCGCTGAGCGCGGGGAGTGGGCCAGCGGGCTCTTTCTCAGCTCGTGCGGGCGGGCTGGGCCTGGCAGACGGCACCCTCGGCTCAGGGCGGCACTGATGGCTCGAGGGACAGTGTGCCCAGAGCCCACCAAGGACAGGAAGTCAAGGCAGCTTCTGGCCCTCATTCAGTGCCCAGACACCCGCGTCCCTGCCAGTGTTCCGTCCTGGAGTCTGGGGGTATTGGCCCAGTGCCCCCACCCCGCCCCGGCCGATGGAGGGACTGGGGACTGACCCAGGCGGCTCTGCTCCCCTCACCCTAGTGCAGTAACTCCGGTCCCTCCCCGTTCCTCGCAAGTGTTGTCTCCCTGCCCGCTGAGGACTTGAACACAGTACGAGGTGAGGTGTTGGTTCCGCTGAGAACAGGGCAGCGGCAGCCTGTATCCGGACCTGTCACGGGTCTGAGGACACACAGCATGGAGTCCTCAGAATGATGCGGAGAGGATGTACCACTGAGCCCTTTCTACAGTGAAACGTCTGTATCCGGCAGCCTCAGGCCTGCCACCTCCAAGCCACGAGCTGCCCACGGGCCTTGCCTCCAGTCTGGATTGGGATTTAAGCTGCCCAGGGTGCATATCTGCTAGGCCACATTGTCATTCATTCTTGGTGTCCTGTGCAGTCAGAGTGACGCCTGAGCTGCAGTCCCACCCGAGAGCCTCCGCTTAGGAGGGCTTGTGGTTGGGCGGAGACAGCCGTGTGGCCTGGTCCTCCGGGCAGCCTTCTCAGGTCCCTCCTGGCGTCCGTCCCTCGCAGGGATCGCTGGCTGGTGACGCCCGTCCAGATATGGCAGGTCTATCTCCACGCCCTGCAGCGTGTGGACGTCTCCTGTGTCACAGGCCAACGGACCCGCCTGTCCCTCGTCCTCCGGGGGACACAGACGGTTCGGAAAGTGAGAGCCTTCACCTCGCACCCCCAGGAGCTGACGGTACGGCCTTCCGGGGGTGCTGGATGCCTTCAGTAATCTCCCGCCTCTGCCCACCCTCACCCCACCTGGGGACAGACGGGGCAGGACCGGGGTGTCAGGCTCAGCTCAGTGTTTGGGCCCGAGGACAGGCCCCCAGCGCCTGCATGACTACAGCAGTGTGTGGAGTCTTATCCAGACTCCTCCATCCACTGCGCCGTCTGGGACACACAGCAGGTAAATCCCCAAGGGCCAGCTTTAGATTCACCAGAAGGTGAACATTAACAGTAACTCCAGGATCAGTGTGGCCGCAGCCGTGCAGCTGCCGGCGAGCTGGTGAAACTCCCGGGGTCGCCGCCTCACGGGAGGGGACGTACCTGCCGTGGGCATGTCACAGAAGTGAGACACCACAGCCCCGCCTGACGAGGGGTTGGGTCTAGCTGCAGATGCTGCGCTTTCACTCGGGCCCTGCTGACCTCATGCCGGCCGTGCAGCCCCCCCCCAACAGCAGGGTGTCCCCCTGGGCGGTGGGCTTCCTTGGGGTTCAGTCTGTTGGAGGGTGTGCTGGAAAGCCCCCTCCTCACCACCCGCTTCTTTCTGTGGTTCCTGAAGACGGACCCCAGAGGTGTGTTTGTGCTGCCGCCCCACGGGGTGCAGGACCTGCATGTGAGCGTGAGGCCCCAGCGGGCGGGCAGCCGCTTCGTGCACCTCAATGTGGTCGACGTAGACTTCCACCAACTGGTGGCCTCGTGGCTCGTGTGCCTGTCCTGCCGCCCGCCTCTCATTTCCAAGGTATGGGAGGGTGATGTGCGTGGGCCGTGAGGTACGGGGTGGTGGGCTCCCTGAGCGTTACCTGGTCCCTGCACCCAGGCCTGCCTGGATCGAGGCGGGAGCTTCCTCCTCCTGTCCCCCATCCTGGGTGCGGCGAGGGGCTGCCCCTGTGCTGTGGGCGCCTCCACCGGGTGCCCCAAGGGCTTGTCTGTCCTTTGTGTGGAGGGCCCCTGCACTGAGCAGGCTCTGGAAACGCCCGGAGAAGGAGCCTGCGCCCCCAGCCACTCTCCCCACAGGCCTTTGAGATCACGATGGCTGCGGGGGACAGGAAGGGCGCTGACAAGCAGATCACCTACACAAACCCCTACCCCTCCCGGCGGACCTACCGCCTGCACAGCGACCACCCTGAGCTGCTGCGGTTCAAGGAGGACACCTTTCAGGTGCGTGGGGGCGGCCCTGAGGCTCTGCCTCTCCCCGGAGCCCTGGGCACGGGGACTGAAGGTCGCTGGTCACCACCACAGCTGGGAGCAGTCCCATCTAATCACAGGCTGTCTTCAGAAAGTCCTGGGAGGTGGGCCAGGCGTCCTACGCTTGGTGCGGTGCCTGGACAGGCAGGGACCCCCCCTGGCGAGCTCCTCTGCCCTTGTCTCTGAGACCCCGGGTCCCTCGTCAGGACACTGCTTCAGGGGCCGGGGCACTGGTGACCGGCCTCCCCTGAGGTTTCTCCACGGTCTTAACTAGAACCGCCCCACAAGTTGACCCTCATCTGTCGTGAACATTTTAAGGAATGTTTGGCCGATCCCAGCTGTCAGTAGAGGGTGTTTCTGGGGTTGGGAGGCGTTTCCCGGGAGCATAAAGGTGGTCGTGCTGGGCATGTCACTGGAGGGGACCGCAGCTCAGACAGCCCGTGCCTGGAGGCCCCTCGCCTCGGGGCAGGCTGCCAAAACCCCGCCCCGGGACGGAGGCCGCGTGAGCTGCTCTGCTGGAGGAGACACCTGTGGTGCGTAGAAGCTTCTGGAAGAGGGGTTGGCTGGGCGGTGCTAACTGTAGCGCCATCTCCAGGTCGCGGGCGGGGAGACCTATGCCATCGGCCTGCTGTTTATGCCCCGTCGGAGAGCTGGGGAGGAGGACATCCTGATTCACATTAACGACCATGATGACAAGAATGAGGAGACGTTTTGTGTGAAGGTCATCTACCAGTGAAGGACCGCCTCGGTGGTGGGTGCCTTCCAGCTGCTCTGGGGGCCGCGTGGCCGAGGCGTGGGCATCGCCCTGCCCCTGGCCATCCCCGAGGCCCCGCCCAGTCGAGCTGCTGCCCCTGGTGTCCGCAGGGGAGAACTCGCACCCTGGCTGCCCACAAGAGAGTCATTTTCTAGGATGTTTTGATTTGCTTTTAGCAAAATGTTTTCTATGAGTTATCTTAAATGATGAAATTGTGTTTTTTTACTGGATTTTATACAAATA
This sequence comes from Saccopteryx leptura, assembly GCF_036850995.1. Lineage (NCBI taxonomy): Eukaryota > Metazoa > Chordata > Mammalia > Chiroptera > Emballonuridae > Saccopteryx > Saccopteryx leptura. The sequence continues at coordinate 86,701,064 of NC_089505.1, read as the reverse complement.
TATTATTCTCTATGCAGTGTTTTATACTGGAAATATTTTATATCTTTTTAAAAAAGTTACGTATGAAATAATAAAGTTTTACACATTTTCTCTTTTGACAGTTTTCTTGCCTGTTTTCTGTTTTTGCTATTGCCAGAGGTGTTCTCTTGAGGACAGTGTGGCTGAGGGACAGTCAGGTGGCCTGTGGCCGCCTGGAGAATCTGCCCAGGCCTGGCCGGGTGGGGAAGGGCAGAGGGTAGGAGGGGGGTTGGGACACCGATCTGCTGCTGTGTCACATCTCCTGACTCGGGTCCCGCCTGTGAAACCCAGGACGACCATTGCATCCCCTCCGCCTGCAGCGTCCCCTCTCCCACATCGGTCCCATAGGCCCAGGTGCCAGGCATGAGGATGGGGACACTCGGGCCAGAACCTGGCCACGTCGGGGAGGCTGGCTCTGAGGCGTCTGGGAAATGTCGCCCTTCCGGGTGGTCGTGTGTCCAGGCAGGTGGGGGGTCGGCGCCGCCCAGCAGGGTGGGGGCAGGTTTGGGCACAGCCAGCAGTCTTGCTGGTGGAGATGCGGAGAGGGGCCGACTGGCAGCCACCCGGGAGGGGGACTCGACAGGACCCGGTGAGGGGTTGTAACCAAGGGGAGCACCGCGAGGCCTTCTTATTGAACACTTTGTTTTCAGTCGTTGGAAACAAGGACGGGGAAAGCGAGGGACCCTGAGCCCTGGCAGCCGACCTGGGCTAGGCAGAGGCCGCAGTGGAGGAGGGTAGTCAGCCGTCGGAACGGAGCGGGGACCAGACTGGCCGCCGAAGGAGGCCCGCGGAGTGGGTCTCGGCACTGTGGACCAAGGAGCACCCCCTCCAGTCAGCTGGGGTCTGCACATGCCTGTGATTTCTGTTAAAAAGCCGGGCTGCTTTTGCTCAGTGAATAGAGCGTCGGACTGGGATGCGGAGGACCCAGATTTGAGACCCCGAGGTTGCCAACTTGAGCGCAGGTTCATCTGGTTTGAGCAAAAAAAAACTCAGCAGCTTGGACCCAAGGTCGCTGGCTCAAGCAAGGGGTTACTCGGTCTGCTGTAACCCCACGGTCAAAGCACATATGAGAAAGCAATCAATGAACAAACAATTAAAGTGTCGCAATGCGCAACGAAAAACTAATGATGTTTCTCATCTCTCCGTTCCTGTCTGTCTGTCCTTGTCTATCCCTTTCTGTGACTCTGTAAAAAAAAAAAAATTAAATTAAAAAAAAAAATTAAAAAGCCGGGCTGCTCTTCTGCGCCCGTGCATGCACACACACACGCACGCCTGCCTTTCATGGGAACCTTATCATCTCCATCGAAGGCGCTTTTTTCATGTTATGACTGTTTCTTTCCTCCTCCTGCTCCTCTCCCTTCCCCCTGTTGAAAGCTACTTTTGACTAAACCAGAGTCGAATGAAAGTCAGATGAACTGCTTTGCCTTCTGAGTCTGATAATGATTTAATGCTATGTTTGTCTCTATTTGGAAATAAATTAAGGCACCTTTGAAAATGACTGCCTCAGATTCTAAAGGTATCGGGAAAACAACCATTACATTTCCCCAACGGCCGCTTTTCCTCCTGCTGTGCAGGGTCCAGGTGTGTGCAGCCGTGACCCACAACGACCGGCAGCATCTTCACTTGACTTTGCAGGGACGTGTGCTGAGACCTCAGCAGAGAGCGAGTGAGGGGGAGCGAGGGAGGGGAGCCGTCCCCGCCCACCTTGAGGTTCAAGTGGGTCAGTGTCCGGTGTGGCCGAGCACGTGGGGTCTCTGCCCTTGAGTCTGCTGGGCGGGCAATGGATTTGGAAACCCTTCCTGCTGGTGACATCCAGTCAATGTCTATTAGTTAGGACACATCTGCCGGCAACACCATGGAGGCCCCTCTGGCTCTCCTGACCCCAAAGCAAAGCCAGGTCAGCATTCCAGGGTGGAGGGTCCAGGTCTTCCTGCTTCGGGCCACTCAGGCCGGTCTGGATGGCTCAGGGTGGACCGGGTTCCTCTGCTCGGCCTCCCACCAGCTCTGCGTAACTTGCATCCGGATTCCACCCGAATGTGGCTTGGCTAGACGTCCCCTTCGCTCGCATGGCCGCCTTCCGGGTGGGGCTGGGCAGATGGCCAGCGCGAGCCCAGCCCCCCCTTTGCTCGAGAGTGGGGGACAGTAAAGCGAGGTGGCTCAGCTCTGACTTCCGCCCAGGTGTGCCCACAGCCGGGGCTCAGGTCCCTCCCTGGTACTTCCTCCTCAGAGCCCCTTGGGTCCTTGGTCAGACTGACTGATACATCTTCCTGTCACCCGGGGCAGGTGGGTCCCAGCCAGCAGCTCGGCCTGGGCACCCTGAGGCTGCTGGGAAGCTGCTGTTCTCTCTTCAGGGTTGGGTCTGGAAGTGGCAATGCTGTGACCTGCCCACCCCGTCCCCCACCTTGTGACAGCCTCCTCTTCTGTCCTGGTCTGCCTGCTCTGCTTCCAAGTGCCAGGTAAAGCCGAACCTCTCCGAACTCCCGGCCTCACTCATGCGTGACAACGGATGGATGCATGGCAGCCCGTCGGCCCCTCCCCAAAGCCGGGGAGGCCCGGCCAGGGTCCTCTTGCGGACGACTTTGAAGAGGCAGGTTAGCTCAGGTTGGGTTCTGATCCATCACCCACAACAACTCTGTGTGACAGGAGGCAGGAAAACAGAGACAAAAATCAATGAGGATTTGGAAATAGACACGGCTGGAAACAATTTATTCCTAGGAGCGACATGGCCTGACAGAGAGCCGGAGTTGGGGTCCCAAGTCAGCCCTGGGCCAGACTGGAGAGAGGGACCCCACGTCCCAGGGAGCAGCCGCCTTCCTCAGAGCGTGACCCTGACCCCTCAGGCCCCCACAGGGCCTGGCCTGCCGCTGTGACAGCCAGTCCTCAGGCTGGGGGGCCTCCCGCTGGGAAGGTTGGTGGGCTTTAGGATACTATGGGCTGGGGGTGAGGATAGGGCAACCGTCTCAGCGTCTACCAATCTCCCTGGGCACGTGGCCCGCAGGCCAACAAGTGGGATCAGCAGCCCTCCCAGGAGGCTGTGTCTGTGGTTGGTTAATTCATCCATTCATCCAATAGCTGTGCCTGAGATCTCCAACGTGTGGGGCAACGGCCATCATCCCAGACACACCATCCCACCTATATCCCTAGAGCACAGCGGGTCCCACTCCTCAGTTCCAGTCCCCGAGGTCCGTGGTTCCCTGGGTGTCAGGCAGAGGTGGCCCTGGTCTGCTCTGAGCAGGTACAGGTGCTCAGAAGGGGCCATGCTGGGCAGGAAGGGGCTCCTCCCTCATGCGTGGGGGTGCTGGCAGGGGCCCCTGCCCGCTCTCCTTCCCGGCACCTACGCCCTCCCTCGCGTGGGCAGATTCATGCCGCCGCTCTTTGCCGAGTATCGAGCCGATGCCGGATGGGCACCCCCATCAGGGCCCGTGCCAGCACCTCTCTGTTGCTTCGCTTGGATGGGAAGTGACAGCTCCTATTTCTGAAATGAACACTATAAAGACTTCAGTCTAGCAAGAGCTCTACACGGGCTTATTAAAGGAGAGTAACTGAGTAACTTCCCTCGAATACTAATATTTCTGAAGGATCACAGCGGAGCCCCGGTCTTCCCTTAGCTGCCGTGAGCCAGAATCGTCCGGGCAGTGGTGGGTCTGGTGCTACGATGGGGGTTGCAGAGCCTGGGTTTCTGGGAGAATGTGGGTCAGCGTTAGGCCCACAGTTCCCGAGCCACGTGGAGAACAAATGTGATTGGAAACTACTTCCAGGGACTCACTTGCAGATATGATTACGACAGCCCAGCCCAGCCCAGCCCAGCCCAGGGGCTGAAGAAGCAGCATAGGCCCAGGACCAACTTGCAAAGACTTGTCCTGCTGGCCCTTTATATTGGTCAGCTTGAAGCGGGAGGCCGGCTCTGGCCAGGGACTGCCCCACGGGGGACTTCCGGGTGTCCTGGGATGAAGATTCCAACTAGCTCTCCGCAGTGTGTGGGCTGGGACAGGGGAAGTGTCTGCGGGGGTGCTGTTCTGGACCCCACTGGCCCTTTGCAGGTGAGAGAGAGGAGCTGAGTAGGGCCCCAGCACCTGCAGGAGGCCTTGCTGGCTGGGGTGTGATGACCTCCTGGGCCCCATGCTTTGAGGACATATGCCTGGCCTAGGAGACAGGAGCAGGTCCATGTCTCCTGAATCTAGGATTGAAATCCGGGTCAGTGAGAGGCTGGTCCACGCACCCGGCCTGGGCCTCTGAGTGCCCCTGGTTCTGAGGCCCCTCTGTGCAGAGTAAAGTCAACCTGTCATTGTGAGCCCAGGCTGGGCGCGTGGTGGTGGGGACACTTCTTCTCCTTAGATGGCTTTGTGGGCATGTCACATGGGGCCCCGTGCTTAGGAGGGTCCCCTACCAGTTTAATGATCACGCTCACTGTTGCTGCTTTGAAATTCTTAACTTTTTAATGAGGGCTTAGTGTTTTCATTTTGCGTGGGTCTCTGCGAACTGTGTAGAGGATTCCTGTGTTCTATTTCTCTGCGGTGGGCGGTGCGGGGTGGGGGGGGTTCCCCAGGGAGGTGGCAGGAATCCCTGGTTGGAGCATTTTTTGGGGGGAGCCCTGGGTGTGTACAGCTCAGCCCGTCCCCACAGCTCTCCCTCTGGGACCTGACGGCCTCCAGGGAGCCCGTGTTCTGTCTTTGTGCCCTTACCTGGGATGGGTAGGAATCCGACCCACGTCTAGAGGAGTGGTGGGTGGGAAGCTGTTGTTGGGACGCAGCTGAGCCAGTCTGTGATGTCAGCGTCATAGAACCCTGAACTTAGTCTCCATGGACTCGGTGCTGCCTTGGCCTCCACTGGTCAGAGCGTGGTGGGTAAAGAGGGGGTGGACCAGGTAGCTTCACGCGACAAAAGTGCCGCAAACAAATGTCACTGCGGCGGACTGTGGTCCCCGGGCCCTGCTGGGAGTCCTGCAAAGCCACGCGGCAGAGGGCACGCTGTCGTGTCCTGCTGCCCCTCCTGCCCCAACACTCCAGTCCAGGTTGGGGTTCTACAGTGTTTTAAAAGGACCCTTGAACCCCGAGGCCGGCTACCTGGTGCAGTAACTTTTGGAAGACGCAGCTGTGTGAAGCTACTGGGGATGCCTGCTTCATTCGGGGTCTTTGGTTTGGAGGACATGGCCTCAGCGCTGGTTCTGGCCCAGGGCACTCCAGGGAGACTTGCAGGGTGCCCGAGGGATGCTCTGCGCTGGGGGCTGAGGGGACAGGGGAAGACAGGTTGTGGACATGGGGTCTCTGGGGGCCCAGAACAGGGGCTGCGTGCCCAGCTCAGGGATGGGGCGGGCAGGGGTCTTCCAGTGCTGAGCAGTAAGGGGTGGGAATGGCGGGGGGGGGGGGTAGCAAAGGGCACGGCAGGCAGAGGGGCCAGGTGAGCTAATGCCTTCACCCAAGACCTTCAGGATGCCGCGTGAGGCTCCCTGAATGCCTAGGGAGAAAACAGCAGCTTCTATTCACCTTCTGGGGCTCACGGTCCTGCAGCCATTCCTGAGAAGCTGGTCCTGTTCTGGGCCATAAAGGGGTGGAGGCCAGGGTGTGTGAGACCCAGGGCCCTTGGGACAGAGTGTAAGCACCACCACGCCACAGACTGCCGTCGGGAGCCGGGTGGTCGCCACCCTGAGTCCAGCCCTGGGAGTAGTTCGCCAGCCGGCCAGGGTGGGGAGAGAGGGGCGGGCATCCCGGCCACTTGGGTTCCTTGGGAAAGGTTAGGCCGGCTAGCAGGCAGTATGGCCCTTGCTGCACTCGACCTGGGCGGAACAGTCAGGTGGCAATGTGAAGGTTGTAATTGGGGTGGTAGCTGTTTTCTATAAATGCATATGGCAGTTAATACGGGGCTGCAGTGTTAGTGCTGCAGGTCATGGACCTTCGTGTGCAGGAGGGCAGCCTAGGGACCCTCCCGTGAAGTGCATCTTCCCTTCAGCAAGTCCCTCCCCCCAGGTGGGACCCAGGGGCCAGAGGAGCCCTCTGCAGCCTAACATCTGGTCAGGTGGACCATTTCGGCCCTGACCCCATGAGGCAAGGCCTCCTCTGTGACCGGCATGCTCGCCAGTGAACGTATTGGGAAGAGCGAACTTCCCTTGTCAGATGTTGCCCGGGGTCGGTCACCTCCTGCCCCCTCTCTGGGCCTGAGAGCCAGGAGGGCTGTCCTGCTTCACGGTGGTGAGTGATGAATGCTGGTCCTTTGATTTCATCAATGTGGGGGGCCGAGGAGGCCTTGTCCAGGCGTGGAGACCCTTCTCTCATGGCATCTCAGCCTGGATCGCCTCTACCAGGCCCAGTGCAGCCCTACCTGGAGCTGCGCGCAGGACTCAGCGACCGCGGCCCTCTGTGCAAGAGAGCCCACCTGGTCCTGGGAGGGGCCATCCTGAGATGTCAGGAGACCCTCCTCTCTAGAGGCTGGAGATGTGCGGTGAGGCCATCCCATGTCTCATCAGAGGCGCCACTTAGAACCTTGGGGTCTGATCTGCCCGATGGGGTCCCAGCTGGGATGTTACCTGGCCAGACCCATGACCCGTGCCACGTGCAGATCCCAGGCTCAGCCGGTTTGACAGGGGGTGGGGAGGGAGGAGATGCAGTCTCCCATTGGCGCCGGCCTGGAGGGGGTGTGATCTTCCTTCTGTTCTGGCTGGCTGATAAATTGTCCCCAATAATGACACTGCTCACTCCCTGCCTGTCTTGTTATTCTCCTACCATTTAATCCACATCATGGAAAAATATTAGATTTTGATAAGATCAAATGAATTCACAGATAAGAGATCTATCTCCCCCTTCCCCAGGATGGACAGGTGGGGAGAGCCTGCTGGGCTCCCACAAGCGGAGCTGCCCCCGTGTCCTACTGTCTGTCCCCAGAGCCTCTGCCCAGGGGCGCCAGCCACCCCAAGTGTCTCAACCAATGTCAGAGCCCCCACCGATGTCTCCTTGGCCATGCCCAGCGTGGCCGCCCAGCACCCATCTCCTCCCCACAGAGGGCCCGAGGGTGCACGGAGGCACCGGGGTGGTTCAAGCGTAATAAAATACGCTGCGCCTGACACGAGCCTCTGAAGAGAATGTTCCTAATTTCATTTTTATTGCTTTAAGTCGGGCATGTGGAAATGATACCGCATCGCTTTCCCCTCATTTTCCTGCCACCTGGCATTGATGGCACCATCCTGGTCCCCGTTCAACAAATTTGCATTTTAGCAGCCAACGATTGAGCAAGGTAGCAAGGCGACCTCGGGGGTCAGCACGGAGGGCTCCTGTGTGGGTCATTCTTGGGCTGATAATCTTTGGATTTTATGGGTCAATAAAAAAAAAATACACGCATCAGAATCAATTTAGAGTCTCCAACTTTTTATTGGCCAAGTAAGGGCATTAAAACAACTCCTTCTAAGCCCGAATGACTGTTGCCATCGTTTCATGAGAGAAAGACAAGCCAAGCCCTCATGTTTAGGAGGGACAGAACCCGCAGTGAGGGACCAGTGGCCCTGTGAAGTGGGACGCGGTCCCCGGAAGGGAGACTGCTGCTGTCTGCCGCTCCCTTACCCTGTCTTGGTTGTGCTGATGTCATTTCAGACCTTGACTGCTCCCACTTTTGGAGGCTGGAAGGCAAGGCCGAGACCGGGGCCCGGGCTGATCCAGCTGCTGGTGAGGCCGGCTTCTGGATCACGGATGGCGCCTCCTTGCTGTGTCCTCTCAGGGCGGAAGGGGTGAGGGGGATCTCTGGGGTCTCTTCTGTAAGGGCACAACTCCTGTTCACGAGGGCTCCACCCTCCTGACCTAACCACCTCCCAAAGGCCACACCTCCCAACGCCATTATCTTGGGGTGAGGGTTTCAACGTATGGATCTGAGGGGACACAAACATTTGGTCTATACAGCACCTCCTTTTTTGAGGCTGGTGGATAACCTCACCAGTGAAGGGCCGTGGTGCTCCACTCAGGGTGGACAGGCCTGCTTGTCCCGAGCCTCTCTGCCTGGTGGTTTGGACCGGTGGTTCCTGGAAGGCACCGGAGAGGAGGAGATGAGTCTAGAGCAGGGGTCCACGGCATTCCCACTCCCAGCTTGGTGGGCGTGGCGGGGGCAGAGCTGCCTTTGAGTGATCACAGCCCTGGCACTGCCCTCACCCCTTCCCCTCAGCTTGTCCTGTTGGCCCTGGTGGAACTTGGGACAGAGCCCCAGGGAACCCGGGTTCTGATGCTGGGAGGAGGAGGGGGAGGAGGAGGAGGAGGAAGGAACGGTTGGGGAGGACCCAGCAGCCACCTCCAGTCCAGGAAGCGAGCAGACTTTCTGTGCAGTTGTGTCCCTGGTGTTGGGAAGGTGGGGGGCACCCAGCCTTCTGGGACCCGGGTAGTGAGATGCAGCCTGGGGGCCACTGAGACACCAGACAAGGCTCAGAGAGGAATCGCGCCCCTGGGCCCAGCTCTCAGCGGGGGCTGGAAGAAAGCCCTGCTGTGGCTCAGGACAGCCCCTGGGCCTGTGGGCACCCGAGCCTGGGCGCCAGTCTGAACTCCCGGCAGCAAGGGGTCTATCAGTATCCTCAGGTCTCTCTCCTCTCCTAAGTGGGTGGAGAAGGAAGCTGGGCAGAACCTTCTGGAAAGGGGACTTAACAGGAGGGGACCTCACACGCCCGGGGCTGCCATCTCACTTTGGTGGGTTTTCACCAACCAGAGGACGAGCCTGAAGCTGGCTTTCGGGGGGACGCCCTGGTCCTGGTGAGCGAGTGAGGCTCTGCTCCAGACGTGTCTGGGCGGAGCTGAAGGAGCCGCGGGCCAGCAGCAGGGGGTGTTGGAGCCGGGGGAGGGGTGCCAGTAGTCACGGGCTTCATTCGTGGGCTGCGGGACATGGCCCAGGCTGACAGGGGAGGAGACCCCGTTCTGGGTGAGACGCAGGGTGACCAGCCCCTTGGCTCTTTTTCACTTGGTTCTGCTTCTGGTTCCACGGTCCAGGCTAGGGCCCGGGCCGACCCGCCATGAGCGGAGGGGAGAAGGTGGTGGACTGGCATGCTCAGCAGCTCCCTGAAGCCTGGAGCCGGCCCTTGAGCTGGAGGGGACCTGATTCTCTGGGACGCAGTGTGTGTGTGTGTGTGGGGGGGGGGGGGTGGGGAGGCCCAGGGCACGGTGGCCACCAGGCGGCCTTTCCACATGGATCCTGCCTTCGCGACCCTGCCCTGGGGGAAGTCTGTCACTGTGACACCCTCCTGTTCCTCTTTGCAAAGCCTTCTGTGTTTTTCTCTTTGAGTGGCTTTTTCCAGATGTGCTCTCCTCTGAGCGCTGTCCTGTCACCCGGGCCAGCTGCCCTTCCAAGGGGAGCAGAGGCGCTCCAGGTCCTGGTGGGAAACCACGATGGCACAGTTCCTGAGGCCGCGCCAGGTGACATCAGGCCAGCTGCTCTGGGACCTGTCGTTTCCTGGAGCACTCCATTCTCCCCCTGTCCCCAGGGTGACCGCTCCTACTCACTGAGTGACGTCTGAATGCGTCCTCGTGTCAGGTGCTGCTCTAAGCACTGGGCTCCCCGGACGTGACTCACCAGAGGTCCTGTCTCAGTGATGACCCCTCGGTACTGCGTTGCCCCGCAGCCCCCTTCCCATTCCCTCTCCACAATCAGAGGCAGATTAAGGTTGGTTGAGACCCCGGGGGCGCAGAAGCAAATATTGGGCCCCTTTCATTAGAAAAGAAGTGTAAAGTCGGGGTTTTGCAGGGCCCCTCAGAAGTCAGGGCCCAGGGCGTGTGCCCGGTGCGTCCACCGTTAAATCTGCCTCTGTCCACACTCCCTGCTCAGCAGCTCACTCTGCCCCTCCTCTCATCCCCCCTCTGCACCCCTCCTCTCATCCCCCCTCTCATCCCCCCTCTCATCCCTCCTCTCATCCCTCCTCTCATCCCCCCTCTGCACCCCTCCTCTCATCCCTCCTCTCATCCCCCCTCTGCACCCCTCCTCTCATCCCCCTCTCATCCCCCCTCTCATCCCTCCTCTCATCCCCCCCTCTCATCCCCCTCTCATCCCTCCTCTCATCCCTCCTCTCATCCCTCCTCTCATCCCTCCTCTCATCCCCCTCTGCACCCCTCCTCTCATCCCTCCTCTCATCCCCCCTCTCATCCCTCCTCTCATCCCTCCTCTCATCCCCCTCTCATCCCTCCTCTGCATCCCCTCTCTCATCCCTCCTCTCATCCCTCCTCTCATCCCTCCTCTCATCCCCCCTCTCATCCCTCCTCTCATCCCTCCTCTCACCCCTCCTCTCATCCCCCTCTGCACCCCTCCTCTCATCCCTCCTCTCATCCCCCTCTGTACCCCTCCTCTCATCCCTCCTCTCATCCCTCCTCTCATCCCCCCTCTGCACCCCTCCTCTCATCCCTCCTCTCATCCCTCCTCTCATCCCTCCTCTCATCCCTCCTCTCATCCCTCCTCTCATCCCCCTCTGCACCCCTCCTCTCATCCCTCCTCTGCATCCCTCCTCTCATCCCCCTCCTCTCATCCCTCCTCTCATCCCTCCTCTCATCCCTCCTCTCATCCCCCCTCTGCACCCCTCCTCTCATCCCTCCTCTCATCCCCCCTCTGCACCCCTCCTCTCATCCCTCCTCTCATCCCCCCTCTCATCCCTCCTCTCATCCCCCTCTGCACCCCTCCTCTCATCCCTCCTCTCATCCCCCTCTGCATCCCTCCTCTCATCCCTCCTCTCATCCCCCCTCTGTACCCCTCCTCTCATCCCTCCTCTCATCCCCCCTCTGCACCCCTCCTCTCATCCCTCCTCTCATCCCCTCCTCTCATCCCCTCCTCTCATCCCTCCTCTCATCCCCCTCTGCACCCCTCCTCTCATCCCCCTCTGCACCCCTCCTCTCATCCCTCCTCTCATCCCCCCTCTGTACCCCTCCTCTCATCCCTCCTCTCATCCCTCCTCTCATCCCCCCTCTGCACCCCTCCTCTCATCCCTCCTCTCATCCCTCCTCTCATCCCTCCTCTCATCCCTCCTCTCATCCCCCTCTGCACCCCTCCTCTCATCCCCCTCTGCACCCCTCCTCTCATCCCTCCTCTCATCCCCTCCTCTCATCCCTCCTCTCATCCCCCTCTGCACCCCTCCTCTCATCCCCCTCTCATCCCCCCCTCTCATCCCCTCCTCTCATCCCTCCTCTCATCCCTCCTCTCATCCCTCCTCTCATCCCTCCTCTCATCCCCCCTCTGCACCCCTCCTCTCATCCCCCCTCTCATCCCCTCCTCTCATCCCTCCTCTCATCCCTCCTCTCATCCCCTCTGCACCCCTCCTCTCATCCCTCCTCTCATCCCCCTCTGCACCCCTCCTCTCATCCCCCCTCTCATCCCTCCTCTCATCCCTCCTCTCATCCCTCCTCTCATCCCTCCTCTCATCCCCCCTCTGCACCCCCTCCTCTCATCCCCCCTCTCATCCCTCCTCTCATCCCTCCTCTCATCCCCCCTCTCATCCCTCCTCTCATCCCCCCTCTGCACCCCTCCTCTCATCCCTCCTCTCATCCCCCCCTCTCATCCCTCCTCTCATCCCCCCCTCTCATCCCTCCTCTCATCCCCCTCTCATCCCCCCCCCTCTCATCCCTCCTCTCATCCCCCCTCTGCACCCCTCCTCTCATCCCTCCTCTCATCCCCCTCTCACCCTCCTCTCATCCCTCCTCTCATCCCCCCTCTCATCCCCCCTCTCATCCCTCCTCTCATCCCTCCTCTCATCCCCCCTCTGCACCCCTCCTCTCATCCCTCCTCTCATCCCTCCTCTCATCCCCCCTCTGCACCCCTCCTCTCATCCCTCCTCTCATCCCTCCTCTCATCCCCCTCTCACCCCTCCTCTCATCCCTCCTCTCATCCCCCCTCTCATCCCTCCTCTCATCCCCCTCTCATCCCTCCTCTCATCCCCCCCTCTCATCCCTCCTCTCATCCCTCCTCTCATCCCCCTCTCATCCCTCCTCTCATCCCCCCTCTCATCCCCCCTCTCATCCCCCCCTCTCATCCCCCCTCTCATCCCTCCTCTCATCCCCCCTCTCATCCCCCCCTCTGCACCCCTCCTCTCATCCCCCTCTCATCCCCCCTCTCATCCCCCCCTCTCATCCCCCCTCTCATCCCCCCCTCTCATCCCTCCTCTCATCCCCCCTCTCATCCCCCCCCTCTCATCCCCTCCTCTCATCCCCCTCTCAACCCTCCTCTCATCCCTCCTCTCATCCCCCCTCTGCACCCCCTCCTCTCATCCCCCCCTCCCATCCCTCCTCTCATCCCTCCTCTCATCCCTCCTCTCATCCCTCCTCTCATCCCCCTCTTCATCCCTCCTCTCATCCTCTCTCTCATCCCCTCCTCTCATCCCCCTCTCATCCCCCCCTCTGCACCCCCCTCTCAATCCCTCCTCTCATCCCTCCTCTCATCCCCCTCTGCATCCCCCCCTCTCATCCCTCCTCTCATCCCCCCTCTGCACCCCTCCTCTCATCCCCTCCTCTGCACCCCTCCTCTCATCCCTCCTCTCAACCCTCCTCTCATCCCTCCTCTCATCCCTCCTCTCATCCCCCCTCTGCACCCCTCCTTTCATCCCTCCTCTCATCCCTCCTCTCATCCCCCTCTGCACCCCTCCTCTCATCCCCCTCTGCACCCCTCCTCTCATCCCTCCTCTCATCCCCCCTCTGCACCCCCTCCTCTCATCCCTCCTCTCATCCCCCTCTGCACCCCTCCTCTCATCCCTCCTCTCATCCCCCCTCTGCACCCCTCCTCTCATCCTCCTCTCATCCCCCTCTGCACCCCTCCTCTCATCCCTCCTCTCATCCCCCCTCTGTACCCCTCCTCTCATCCCCCTCTGCACCCCTCCTCTCATCCCTCCTCTCATCCCCCCTCTGTACCCCTCCTCTCATCCCTCCTCTCATCCCTCCTCTGCACCCCTCCTCTCATCCCCCTCTCATCCCCCCTCTGTACCCCTCCTCTCATCCCTCCTCTCATCCCTCCTCTCATCCCCCCTCTCATCCTCCTCTCATCCCTCCTCTCATCCCCCTCTGCACCCCTCCTCTCATCCCTCCTCTCATCCCTCCTCTCATCCCTCCTCTCATCCCCCCTCTGCACCCCTCCTCTCATCCCTCCTCTCATCCCTCCTCTCATCCCCCCTCTGCACCCCTCCTCTCATCCCTCCTCTCATCCCCCCTCTGCACCCCTCCTCTCATCCCTCCTCTCATCCCTCCTCTCATCCCTCCTCTCATCCCTCCTCTCATCCCTCCTCTCATCCCCCCTCTCATCCCCCCTCTGCACCCCTCCTCTCATCCCTCCTCTCATCCCTCCTCTCATCCCCCTCTGCACCCCTCCTCTCATCCCTCCTCTGCACCCCTCCTCTCATCCCTCCTCTCATCCCTCCTCTCATCCCCCCTCTGCACCCCTCCTCTCATCCCCCCCTCTCATCCCTCCTCTGCACCCCTCCTCTCATCCCCCTCTGCACCCCTCCTCTCATCCCTCCTCTCATCCCTCCTCTCATCCCCTCCTCTCATCCCTCCTCTCATCCCCCCTCTCATCCCTCCTCTCATCCCTCCTCTCATCCCCCCTCTGCACCCCTCCTCTCATCCCCCCTCTGCACCCCTCCTCTCATCCCCTCCTCTCATCCCCCTCTGCAACCCTCCTCTCATCCCCCTCTGTACCCCTCCTCTCATCCCCCCTCTGCACCCCTCCTCTCATCCCTCCTCTCATCCCCCCTCTGCACCCCTCCTCTCATCCCCCCTCTGCACCCCTCCTCTCATCCCTCCTCTCACCCCCTCTTCACCCCCTCTCATCCCCCCTCTGTACCCCTCCTCTCATCCCCCTCTGCACCCCTCCTCTCATCCCTCCTCTCATCCCCCCCTCTGCACCCCTCCTCTCATCCCTCCTCTCATCCCCCTCTGCACCCCTCCTCTCATCCCCTCTGCACCCCCTCTGCACCCCCTCCTCTCATCCCCCCTCACATCCCTCCTCTCATCCCTCCTCTCATCCCCTCCTCTCATCCCTCCTCTCATCCCTCCTCTCATCCCTCCTCTCATCCCCTCCTCTCATCCCCCCTCTCATCCCTCCTCTCATCCCTCCTCTCATCCCTCCTCTCATCCCCCCTCTGCACCCCTCCTCTCATCCCTCCTCTCATCCCCCCTCTGCACCCCTCCTCTCATCCCCCCTCTGCACCCCTCCTCTCATCCCTCCTCTCATCCCCCTCTGCACCCCTCCTCTCATCCCCCCTCTGCACCCCTCCTCTCATCCCTCCTCTCATCCCTCCTCTCATCCCTCCCTCTGTACCCCTCCTCTCATCCCTCCTCTCATCCCTCCTCTCATCCCTCCTCTCATCCCTCCTCTCATCCCCCTCTGCACCCCTCCTCTCATCCCTCCTCTCATCCCCTCCTCTGCACCCCTCCTCTCATCCCTCCTCTCATCCCTCCTCTCATCCCTCCTCTCATCCCTCCTCTCATCCCTCCTCTCATCCCCCCCTCTCATCCCCCCCTCTCATCCCTCCTCTCATCCCCTCCTCTCATCCCCTCCTCTCATCCCTCCTCTCATCCCTCCTCTCATCCCTCCTCTCATCCCCCCTCTCACCCCTCCTCTCATCCCCCCTCTCATCCCCCCCTCTCATCCCTCCTCTCATCCCTCCTCTCATCCCCCCCTCTCATCCCCTCCTCTCATCCCCTCCTCTCATCCCTCCTCTCATCCCTCCTCTCATCCCTCCTCTCATCCCCCCTCTCATCCCTCCTCTCATCCCTCCTCTCATCCCTCCTCTCATCCCCCCCTCTGCACCCTCCTCTCATCCCCCCTCTCATCCCCTCCTCTCATCCCTCCTCTCATCCCTCCTCTCATCCCCCCTCTCATCCCCCCTCTGCACCCCTCCTCTCATCCCCCCTCTCATCCCTCCTCTCATCCCCCCTCTCATCCCCCCTCTGCACCCCTCCTCTCATCCCCCTCTGCACCCCTCCTCTCATCCCTCCTCTCATCCCCCCTCTGCACCCCTCCTCTCATCCCTCCTCTCATCCCCCCTCTCATCCCTCCTCTCATCCCCCCTCTCATCCCTCCCTCTCATCCCCCCTCTGTACCCCTCCTCTCATCCCCCCTCTGCACCCCTCCTCTCATCCCCTCTCACCCCTCCTCTCATCCCTCCTCTCATCCCTCCTCTCATCCCCCTCTGCACCCCTCCTCTCATCCCCCTCTGTACCCCTCCTCTCATCCCTCCTCTCATCCCTCCTCTGCACCCCTCCTCTCATCCCCCCTCTCATCCCCCCTCTGCACCCCTCCTCTCATCCCTCCTCTGCACCCCTCCTCTCATCCCCCCTCTGCACCCCTCCTCTGCACCCCTCCTCTCATCCCCCCTCTGCACCCCACCCCATCCCTGTGAGCTCACAGCCCGAAATGCTGCTCTGTGATGCCAACCCTGTCTGGACTGGCTGGGGAACGTACACCCCCGGGCATGGGCAAGGAAAAGCAGGCAACGGCTCTAAACTTGGGGCTTCCCGAGCAGAGGTTCGGCTCGGCATGCCTTCAGACATTCCCCCTTCCCTCGGGTTTGCTGAGGAAAGATTGACCCTCGTTAAAGAATGGTAAGGAGGACTTGGTTAACGGGAGGCCTCTGGGATCAGTGTGGGTCTCGTGCAGCAGGAGGGCGGGTTTCCAGCCGGCGGCTGATGGTGGTGCTGTTGCCTCACACCAGGCACTGAGCCACCAGCTCCTCAGCCTTCCGGGTGCTGCCAGAGAGAGAGGTGGACGGGGGAGCCAGGTGGGCGGCAAGCCTTTGCTCTTCCGGACACCCCTACGGTTTCCAGGGCTGAGTCTGTTGCCGAGTCTTGCTGAAGTTTTCAATCTTCCTCAGTGGCAGAGAGGACGGTGGCTGGACAGTGGACAGCGGAGGGCCTGGAGACCAGGGGAGGGCGGGGATGGAGCCGTCGGACAGGCTGGCCCCGGGAGTCAGCAGCTCCGGCTTTGTCTAACCCCCGGGCCTTCCCGTTTGCAGAGCCTGGACGGCTTTCCTTCTGAAGTGAAATCCTGTTTCCACCAGCTTCCTGGAGACAGCTCAAGACCTCTCTGTGGCTGGAGAGGGGTCTGCAGCTGGCTGCTGATGGGTGGGGAGGGCAGCTGGTGGGGTCAGCAGCCATGGTCTAACCCAGTGGTAGTCAACCTGGTCCCTACCGCCCACTAGTGGGCGTTCCAGCTTTCATGGTGGGCGGTAGCAGAGCAACCAAAGTATAAATAAAAATATAGATTTAAGTTGTTTTATAAAGATTTATTCTGCCAAACTTAGTGAAAATCTGACAGAAAGTACTTGGTAAGTAATTATTATTATATGCTTTAACTTGCTGTAACTCTGCTTTATAAATTTTATAAAGTAAAGTTACTTCCCTACTTTATAAATTACTGTTACTGTGGAACCGGTGGGTGGTTAGAAAATTTTACTACTAACAGAGATACAGAAGTGGGTGGTAGGTATAAAAAGGTTGACTACCCCTCGTCTAGCTGTTGGCCGGCCCAGGCAGGCTGGTCTGAGTCTGACCTCTACTGTGCCTCCCTGAGATGGTACCTGCAGTTGGCAAGATAGACTCTGTCTTTGGGCTGTCCTACCTCCTTCCAGGTAACCTTATTGGGGCCCCAGGGGTCCCTTCAGCCTTCTCTCATCACCAGCACCATCATTACCACCATCATCATCATCACCACCACCATCACTGCCATCACCATCATCATCATCACCATCACTATCACCATCATTACCATCATCATTCTGGTCCTCGGGCTTGTTAGCCGGTTAAAGACCCAGGGGGTGGAGTCAGCCTCTCCTGGTTTTATCTCTGGCTCTGCCACAGGCAAACTTGGTGCTTCGGGGCAGAACCTCCCCACTCTGCTCAGGAAGCTCGGAATGCATGGCTAACATGAAATGTGGAGCCCAATGGTTTAAATATTGCTGGAGCAGCCCCACCTGGACACTTGTTAGACAGGCTGGAGTAGGGGTCATATACCTTTCCATCTCTTCTGAATAAAACATTCTGAGCTTGAAGATTCTCAGTTCACATTATCAATAAAGTGAAACCAACATAACCACAGCCACTTACCACTTGTTCCCCAGGTATTATCTTCACCATCATCACCACCACCATTACCATCACCATCATCACCACCATCAACACCAACATCATCACCATCATCACCATCATCACCATCATCACCACCATCACCATCATCACCATTACCATCACCATCACCATCACCATCACCATCATTACCATCACCACCACCATCATCACCATCTTCATCATCATCACCATCTTCATCACCATCATCACCATCTTCATCATCATCACCATCACCATCACCATCCCCATCCCCATCCCCATAACCATCATCATCACCATCATCACCACCATCATCACCATCATCATCATCACCATCATCACCATCACCATCATCACCACCATCATCACCACCATCATCACCACCATCATCACCACCATCATCACCATCACCATCATCACCACCATCATCACCACCATCATCACCACCATCATCACCACCATCACCATCATCACCACCCACCACCCATGTTACTTAACCCTAACCATGCCATGTCGCTACCACCAACATTTTATCAGATTGGATATCCCTGAGCTTCAAATGACCTAAAAGTCCTTTGTGATGGACAAAAGGTACTATTCCAGGGTAATGATGATTTTAATAATAAAGGCAGTCCCACATGGAAAAATAAGTGGTTACCACAAGGGCAGATAGCAGTGACTTCTCACAGTGCAAAGTAATTTGTGGAACAGTTTCTGTAGGCAGCCAGACCGGCGCACTCCCACGGTGAGGGCTGACTCTCAGGGGCAGTTGAGATGGGAGGCACACCTGTAGTCTTCGACTGCAAGTGACCAGCAGCCCCCCTGGTGGCCGGTGCCACCCTGTGCTGGATGCTTTTCCTGGGGTGTCGCTCTCAAAGTCATTGAAGAGGATGGACTCGCTACTCCTAGGAAGAGAAGCCCAATCGGAGGCTCCTCCCTCTTCCACACTGTGCCCATTTGCCCACTTTACCCACCAGTGGGTCAAGAAGGTCATGTTACCTGGGAAGAACGAGGCCAGGCCTTCTTCCGGCTGGAGACCACGATGCCTCTCTGCGGCTTTTACTTAATGCAGTTTTAACGATTCAGCAGGGTCTGCGGTGATCGGTTCAAGCAGCCAAACACCGTAGATTTGGGAAGTCCTCACCTGATTTAAGGGCTGGCGTGGGCGTGCACTGCCCGGCAGATGTCCAATCCCGCTCGCGGAGGCCACCAGGCCAGCTCGTTCTTTGGGATTCCTGTCCTGCCCTCGTGGCTCTGCCCAACATCATAGAACCCAAGGGTCCGATTCCTGTCGTCCCCTCTGAAGGAGCTCTGGTCCCCCACAGCCAGCGAGGACACACTGGGTGCTTTGTTCACCTGGCATCGGCTCTCTTTTCCTGTTTATTTTTTCCTCTAGTGCGGAGAACACCTTTCTTTGCTTTGCCCGAGAGGGCCGTGCGGACTGATCACCCCTTCCCAGCTACATGGCCTTGTTCTGGGGTAGGAATGGCGCCCGGATGTGGCCACTGGGAGTTCTCCTTTGGCCTCTCTGTAATAATTGGACGGATGATGCAAGTCCACGCAAGAAACTTCAATCCTGGAAACCCTTGCTAAGATGTTTTTTTGGAAAGAGGTGGTTTCCTTGTTCTGATCTTGGAGTTTATGGAACGTAGGCCAACTGCGTCAGGAATTGTCCTTTGGAGTGAGTCTGTGGGGTGTGAAGCCAGTGGGGAGAAGGACAGAATTGAGTTATAGAGAGGGAAACCGAGTCCCGATGACATCATTCCAGTTCCTTCTCAGATGAGTCCTAGAATCGTCAGTTACCTGTGCCCCCCAAATGTCCCCATGATGGTTGAGCAAGTTTGATTTGGCTTTTTACCCCAGTGAGAAGGTCCTAAATTCAGCCAGGACCCCTTGTCTGAAGGACTTGCTGTCATTTGGAGGAAGGCACGGAAGGAACTGTCCTTCATGTTCCAAGGGCGGTCGGGATAGCTGCCGCCACGGACCATGAATGCTGACATCTTCTTTCCACGGTTCCCTGGAAAGGGCTATGGAGGGGGAATGACAGTGATTAGATGTCCAGAGAGGCGGGTCCCAGGGCGCTGGCTGTAGGTGCTGGGGGTGTGTTTGGGGGGGCAAGAGCAGGGTGGCCACTGTATTTGCTTCTCAGGTTAACCTCCCACCTGGCATGTGAATCTGATACCCAAAACACACGTGGCTAAGCACCCAGATATTTCTTCTTTAAACCTACAGTGTGTGCGTTTTTTTAAGCTGATGATTTACCATTGAAATACCTTTGGAGGACCCAAAGAAAGGAATGCCAAGTAGGGAAATGGGAGTGAAACGGTCTAAGTTCATTTCTGTACCTGCCTTTCCCATGACCTTTACATCACCATCATCCCCCTTCAATGTCTAAGCGGTAAACGATCCCAGCAGATCCCTCAGGGACCCGGGCAGGGGCCAGAGTTCACTCTAGGTGTTTTGCAGGAAGGGGTTTATTATAGAGTAATAGTGGCGGAAGAGAGAAACTCCGCCAGCTTCCAGACATGAGCAGGAAGTTGCCTCTGTTGCAGCTGCTGGCTCCAGGACCACGGAAGTGTCTGCTCGGAGCTACACCGGCAAGTGGGCGTCACTTGCCTCCTGCCACAGAACCCGGGTCCACGTCCCACCTTGCGGGTTTGCGTCCCACCGATGGCAGCCCCTAAGCCAAACCTGGGGCTTGGGCTGCAAGGCAGTCTGGGACACATGGTTTTACCCACCAGCCTCTGCAGCACAGGGTGGTCCCCAGAAGGAGGCTGAAGCAGACACCCGCAGGCCAGTGCCCAGGCCTCTCATGGTCCACCTTGGCCATCAGTATCCCCTGATGGTGCTCCTTTCCAGACTTCAACTCTGTAGCAAGAACATCAGCAACCAGCTCTTCTACACAATGCAGTGCGACCATCCCTCATCCTTCCCTGAAAGAGGGGCTCAGTCCTACCAATCACTGTGCTCCAAATTCTACCACCAACCGCCTACTGCACACCTGATGGACAGTAGTGGGTGGGGGTGGGGTGGGAAGAAAATCCAAGACACACTCCTCATCCAGGCCGCTGGCCCGGGGCCACCTGCATCTAGTTGGTACTCGTAGCTTCTTTAGTCTACCACTTACTCCCCACTCCTCTGTCCTCAGGTGGGTGGGGGATGGGGTTCTCAACCTGGAGGATTGACTCGGGCCTTTAAGCCTGATGGGTCTGCGCTCCGGGTGGTCCTACCTGTATGGGGTTCCTGTAGACTTCACCACCTCTACTTCAAGATGCTGAGTGACAGGAAGCCGCCCCCAAATCGTGCAGGATCTAACACACTTCCTCTGCCCCCCCCCCCCCCCCCCCCCGAGGTGAGCAGCCCTGTTCTGTCTTGACTGGCAGGACCATTTACCCTAGCCATCAGTGATGATCTCCCAAAGACCAGGGGTCACTCTCACTGCATCAGATATGCTGCTGTGTCCCCCAGCCAGGTCTTCCCCAGGGCACCGAGCCCGCTAAGCCAGCAGAACCACAGGTTGGAGAGATGGGAAGCAAGAATTTAAAATTTTGGAAATAGTCATGGGGAACTCCCCCCCCCCCTCTGCCCCCACTTCCCTGACCGGGTGTCCATCCTGCTGGAGCAAGAGCAGCACTAGCATTTGCTGGTTCAGAGAACACCCCGCATCGGACAGTACAGCACTCAACTGCGCACGTCGTTGGCTTCCTCCTGGCACTAGAACCGAGTCTGTAAGGCCTTCTAGCACGTTCCACTCCTCTGCAGTGCCAGCTGCTTTTGGGTGGCGAATGCAGGCTACGAGCAGAGAGTTCCGCGTCACCCCATCGCCTCCCTTCTTTGTCTGTGAAATGAGCTCCTTTGCTGGGAGCCACACTGCGTGAGAAGCCGTGGAAGGCGGCCGGACACTGTGCAGAGCGGCGGACGCAAAGCGTGTCTGCACTTGGGATAAACGGCGGCTCCAGTGAGGCTGACTGGTCCACCCGTGTCTGATGGGAAGGGCCTGGTTCCCCCATGGCGTGTGCTCCTGAAGGGGGTCTCAGTGATACATCTGCTGCCCTGGGGATGGTGGGAGCCACACCTGCCCTGGGGAGGGGCCCACGGTCACTGAACCCCCCGTCTTCGTTGCTGCCCCCATGCCTCCGTGTTCATGAGCCCATGGAGTGTGTCTGCGGTTGGAGGGGAAACAGGCTCATCGACATCCTCCGAATGAGACAGCTCGTCCATCCGCACTGGGGACCAGGTATCCCCCTGCTCCCTCTGGGCCCATTCTAAGAGGCCTGGCCCCCCATCGCCCCAGCCTCGCTCTCTCCACGCAGCAACCGCAGGCTGGACCTCCAGGCCTCCCTCACAATCACTTTGTACATGCGTGCCCATGGCTCCACTGGGTTCTGTTCATGAGCAAGACCCCCCCTTACCGCTCCACCTGAGAGCCTCCCCAGGGCAGTGGTCGCATCTGCTCTTGGCTGGTGCCAGCATTTTGTGCAGAGGCTGATAACCAGGTTTGGGCTCCTTCTTCCTTAGTCAGCTGGTCACGGGGAGACCGCTGGGACGATGAGAGGGGGGTAGAGGGAAAGATGCCCGAGCCATTGGAGTAGGTATGTACCTCCTGATGCAATTTCTTGTGTTTTCAGGACCTGCTTGACTTGACCTCTTGGGGGCTGTCACTTGGCATGGCCCAGGGCGTGGCCTGGTAAACTGGGTCCCATCCCGCTACCCTGGGTCTCTTGGTACTCCTCGGGGAGGACCCAGGACGAGAGGCTCAGCATCTGCTCGGTCTAATAGAACCACTGAACTGTGTCTGAAGGAGACTGCTGTTGGCTGAAGAGGCTGTGACTTTGCTTCCAAACCCAGGGGACAGGCCCTGTGATTCTCCATCCAGTCTCCTGCCTGCCGCAGACACTTTGAGCTCTGCTAGATCTCCAGGAGCCTACGTGCCAAGAGGCCACGCTGCCCGGGCTGCAGGCTGGGCCAGCCAGCGAGCCTTCTCCTGCTGCGGCCCCGCTCACAGGAGCAGAGTGATGGATGCCTTGCTCTGGGTGTGTGAGCCCGAGCCTCGTTTGAGTGATGAGTGGCGAGGTTTAGCAACCTTTTCTTTCCCACCTTCAGAGGGGTTATCTGAACATATCCCAGATCAGGTCTCTGAATTTTCAAGAGCTTTTTTTCCTCTCCTACCTGGTCCTAGGAAGCTTGTAGAATGTCTGCCCAAGACTTCTTGCTCTGAGATCCCGTTGCCATGGGGTCATCAATGTGCCGGACCAGGGTGGTGCCCTGTGGGAGGCTGGGGTGATGGAGGTCCCTATGGATGGAGCTGAGGCTCTGAGACAGAGAGCTGGCATGGCTCTGGGCATGACAATGGAATGGTGTGGCTGCCTTCGTCAGAGTTCAGCACTGCAGACCTCAATACGACAGAGAAAAGAGAGCACCTGCCAAGGCCACACAGCCAAGTGTCAGGTGCTGCAGCAAGGAGGCCACATCTGGGGCAGCAGCTTCCAGAGCGGTCACCTTCTGAACAAGTCGGTGACGATCCCAGTCACTCCCCAAGACCCACCTGTCCCCTCGCGGCCCAGGCAGGTGAGCTGACTGGGGATGTGGGAAGACTCTCCCGCGTCTCTGATGGTGACATAGGAATTGGATGGCCCCAGAAGGGTAGCGTTGCTTTCACTTGATATTTTGGTAGAAAGGGTAGTTCCAGAGACTTCTACCTGCCTTTCCTTTCATAATAACCCTCACTGCCTGGGCTGGGGTCAGTGAAGGTTGTGCCAGTTTCAGAGCTTGTGTCTTCCAACCCTACATTCAGAAAGGGCAGGAATGACCAACAAGTTTCGTGAGCCCGTGGGCTCACCATGAGCCAACTCAGGTTCAAGTTCCAACATGATCTGACTCCGTAAGCCCCCATCTGATGGGGGCCAGAGGAAATCCCAAGTCTTGGGGATTAGCATCAACTCGAAGCCAGGGTCTAACACCCCCAAATGTCTGAGTATATCTTCCCCCATGGGAAGAGCTCTGGTCAGTGGCCTCAGATTCCTTTGGGCTAGGAGGAAGCTTGAGAACGGACAGATGTGATGTTGCGGGAGGTCGTTTTTAATACTGACCTCTGGTATTCCTGTATGCCCGCTCCTTTCCCATGGCACATCCCAGCTCTTTCCCACCAAGAGGTGAAGACGATCTCTCTTCAAATCTGGTGGTCTTGTGACTTGCTTTCGTAAATAGGATGTGGTCTAAATGCCATGTCAAGTTCCGAGCCAAGGCCCATAGAAGCTTTGCTTGCTTCTGTTTTCTGAAGCCAGCCTCCCCCATCAGAACAAGCCCACATCAGCCCATCAGGGGAGGAGGGACATGTGGAGCAGAGACAGGCCAGTCCGGTGGGAGCCTCCCCCCAAAGCACACGAGAGACGCCAGTCAGGGTGAGCTGAGCCTGGCTTCATTAAGCAGAACTGCCCAGCTGACCAAAAGACACAAGAGCCATAACAAATTCTTCAAGCCAGTAGGTTTTGGAGAGGTTTGTTATGCAGCAATGGCTGGCAGGTACAGGCGGGAGCCCAGGGCTGATCTCCGGGGAAACCCCGCCTCCTCTCCATTCAGAGTGCTCAGGGCCCATGAGTTAACTCTGGGAAATGGCCCAGGGGCTGCGATGATTGTGCTCTGGAGGATTTTATTTATTTATTTTTGTTTATACATGTCAAGCAGGACCATACTGGGCTGCCCACCTATTTCAACTTCTGGGGTGCCATGATCAGTTGACCCCTCTCAAAGAGCCCTCTCTGAGTTAAGCCATGCCGACATGCATCCGATATGCTGTGCTGCTGCCTGTTGGGGTCACTGTGCCCCCGGCCTCTGGGAGGTAGGTCAGTGCCACCAGTCTGAGATCTTAGGGCAATGGCTTTGCCTATGCCTACCGTGGACCCCACCCCACGCCCGTCCTTGGGTGCCGGCCGACCCTTTAGCCGTAGTTGGGTCAGATAACCAATCCCAAATTTCACTCTTGATACCAATTTCTGTGAGGCTCAGGCTTCAGGGGAGGAGACAGACCTATTCCAGTTACTGCAAGTGAGCAGGGATCCATCATACGGTATCACACGGTATAGGGAATCACTAGCAGTCCTGAAGAAAGAATCTCAAGGCTGAGTTTCCAGGAGAAGATTTTTAAAATGACACGATGGAATCAGACTGGCCAGAGAGCAGCATCCACGTGAAGGCAAGGAAACTGCCCTTGGAGCCAGGAAGTCCACAGTTCCAAACAAAGTCCCACAGGAGTACGTTTGATTGGTGGGACCTATGTTGCCCCCTGCCCTCAGCTGCAAGGTCTTCTGGGAAATGTAGTTTTCTGTCATCCAGCTCCTAAAGTCTGGGTATTCCGCTGTTCAGAGATTTTTAACAGATAGAGCCAGTGCCCCATTCCCCACATGCCCAGTAATTCCTGGACACTGCCTTTCCTAAGGGCAGCAGGGTCCACATGCCATGTTGCCCTAATCTCCCACCTGGTCAGAGCAGGAGAAACTTGGCCTGTGAAACTTGTGGGCTAATTTTTTTTCTTTTTTTTTTTACAGAGACAGAGAGAGAGTCAGAGAGAGAGAGTCAGAGAGAGGGACAGATAGGGACAGACAGACAGGAACAGAGAAAGATAAAAAGCATCAATTATCAGTTTTTTGTTGCAACACCTTAGTTGTTCATTGATTGCTTTCTCATATGTGCCTTGACCGTGGGCCTTCAGCAGACCGAGTAACCCCTTGCTCGAGCCAGAGACCTTGGGTCCAAGCTGGTGAGCTTTGCTCAAACCAGATGAGCCTGCGCTCAAGCTGGTGACCTCAGGGTCTTGAACCTGGGTCTTCCGCACCCAGTCTGATGCTCCATCCACTGCGCCACCTCCTGATCAGGCTGGACTGATCTTAAGACGTCTGGTTAGGGCCAGATGGACATCGGAGTCTTACACGCCACTCACACTGACCACTTGGAGCTTCTCTGTTCTGCTGAGTGCTTCTGTGACTGGTCAAGTTTGCAAAATACTCATGGGATAAAGGATTTCCTTATTTGAGTCATGTTAAGTGTATCTCTGACATGTTTTTTTCCCCCCTAGGGGACCCTATCCTACCTGGTTTTGAATCCTAGTCTGTCTCCCCTGGAGATGTGACCTGAGTCAAGTTACTTCACGTCTTATTTTCATCTGTAAAATGAGCATGACTACATCCCATGCAGTACGGGGTTTGCCTGAGGATTACAGCCACGATAAAGCATCTAGCACGTTACTTAATAATGTGGTAGGGAGTCTGCATTGAGTAGATGCTGGTTGTTGTTATTGTAATTAGTATCCCATCGGTCCTGCAAGTAATAGTCTCCATCAATAGGTGGCTTCAAACAAAATTCTAACACCAGGAGACGATGAGATCACGTTGGAGTTTAATTTGGTTCTCTAATGAATGCATCAGTGAAGAAGCAAGAAGTTAAAAGTCGCTGATTTGCAGAGCAAGGCAGGAGCAGGGATTTTTACAAGTCAGCTGGGAGAGGCGAGCTGAAATGAGCTTGCTCAGTTAGATTCAGAACTGGTAAATGGCCGAGGAGGGCCATTAGTAAAAGTCTAACCTCTTGGCCACCTTCTCCGCTGGGCTATGAAACCACCGCTCCTTGCCAGTTTTTCGACAGGTGTAAGCCCCCAACCTCCGCGGGCTGGAGAACTCCTGGGCTCTCCGCCACAGTGCGTGGTTAGGGAAACAGAAGCTGGTGCTCAGGCCGGCTTAGAAAATGCTCAGGAGGGCCATCTGCAGAGCCAGTGGTCATCATATTTCCTTCTCCCATGTCTGGGACACATTCTTGGTATTCACGTGCGTGCAGGGCATTCCTACCCATCATCAGGATAGAGAGAAAGCTGGCTTTAGCTTGTCTGGAGCTGCTTTTCTGGATCCGAGGGGCTCTCCGGGGAGGGGCTGACCTTGGAGCCCCGGGAGACGCCCCTTCGTCACCATGCCTCACCTGCTTCCTTTGGAATGGATTTACTTTTAACGGTGGTTCCTCACAGGTTCCGTCTCCCTTTCCTGCTCACCATGGGCATTTGGGAACATTTTCCGGTAAAAGACAACATTGTAGCCCTTGGGTCCCAGGCTAGAAACCCTGTGGTTTCAGTGGGGGCATTTGTGCCATGTGGGGCATTTGTGCCGTGTGGAGATGCTTCCCGTCAATGTCAGAAGCCGCTGGCGATTGTGCCCCCTTCTGTACTCCACTCTGAACTTAGGGCTTCCCATTTGTTGTCACATTAACTCATCTGAGTAACCTATGGGCAGGTGTCATCTCCGTTTTCTGGATGGGAAAACTGAGATTCAGGACGAGTAAGTGCCTCCATTCAGGGAGCACATCTCCTAAGAACTGGAGCTTAGATCATAATCCGGGACTTTCGAATTCCCAATGGCTGTTTTCTTTCTACAGCGTTGATGGCAGCGTGTGACTATTTAACCTCCTTGGCCCCCATTTCCAGTCCCGAGAACCACGTTCAGACGTCCTCACTCCTAACTAGTTGCATAGATATTCCAGTGCCTGTCTACCAGGTGTGCTGGCCGGTGAACCCCGTCACGCCCCCTCACTCCAGGAACCTGCCCAATCAAGGGGCCACCTGATCTCCTGGCTTGCTTTCCAAAAAGTGAACTGAGTTCCTGATATGGTCAGTTTCTAAATGAAATTTCTAAGTGAAATAATTGAGATCGGAGCAAAAATAGCATTTCAGTGACGCAAAGGAGCCAGCTGGCCTGCTCAGGATGGTGACACGGAGGGTTAGGAACCAGTAGGAGGTGAACCTTGAGACAGTGGCGGTGGCTGTCACAGCTCATGCCCACTCTGTCCCCTTAGCCGGAGGACCTATGAACCAGAAAGCACTCCTCTCTGATGGTCGTTGTGAATAGAGACTGAGAAACTGGGGCCAGTGCTGTCTTTAGTCAAACAATTAATACTTCTTTAGACTTACTAGGTTAGACACTAGCGTTGTTTTATTTAATCTCCAGGACCACTTGGGGAGAGGTGGGCGCTCCCGTCTCCACTTTATGGATGAGGATGTGAGGACCCAGCCAAGGCTTACATGGTGATGAGAGCTAGGGCAGGAGGTCTGTCCGACTGAAGACCTGTCTTCTCATCGTCATGCCCGATAAATTTAACCATTTAATCTGAACACACCGTGGAGGGATTTTGGAGGAGAGAATAGTGAGGACCACCTGGTTGATCTGGTGGATGCTTATGCCAAGGTGCGAGCAGAGAGGAGGCATTTCATCAAAGGGTTCTGGAGTGTTCAGGTGCAACTCTTTCTTGGAGCACGTTTGCTTCGGAGACCTGAAGTATCACCTTATCGCAGTGGTTCTCAAACTTTTTGAAGTCGGGGCGCATTTAAAATTCTACAAATAATTGTAGGCACACTATGTACAAATTTCTGAGAAATATGTTATAATAATTAAGTCAAATATTAAAGAAAAAATAAAGTCCAAACGTGCTTTTATGGTAATTAAATGAAATAAATACAACAAAATTAAATTTATTCTGACATTAAAAAACATTTTTATGTTACATTTTTTGAGTTATGCTTTTTAGAATTCGTAAAAAAGAGGGGTTAAAAAATAAAAAAATGACAGAAAAGTTATCTTTTTTATATATATATAGATACATTCTTAGTAAGATTTAGTAAATTCGGCAGGTCCCGGCACGAATGTGTTAAGTTTTTTCATTCTTGTGTTTATGAGAAACATGAGCCTGATGTGTCCTAGCGATTTCTTCAATGTTTGGGCATATATTTGAAAGGCAAACTCTCACTTCCTCATCAATACATTGAAGAATTCCTCTTTTTACTCTTAATTGTGTTGAGTGCAGAAAACCCTCACCATACATACCATCTTAACTTTACACCAAACAAGGATAGAAGAAACTTGCCTCCAGTCTTTCCGGGGAACATGGGGGTAGTGTAAACAATCCAGCACCACAGCTTGACAGCCTTTTGCAACCTAATCAGGCAAGTGAGGTGGGGGATTGGGCAGACTGTCAGCTTACAGCCAATTCCCCCCACCTCTGTCCCCCCCAAAATCAAAACTCCAAAAATCCTGTTGGTTTTTTGGTCCCCAACAGGCACATACAGTGTGTCCGTAAAGTCATGGTGCACTTTTGACCGGTTGCAAGAAAGCAAGAAAAGATGATAGAAATGTGAAATCTGCACCAAATAAAAGGAAAACTCTCCCAGTTTCATACCTATTCAGTGCAGTTCGATGTGGGCTCACGCACAGATTTTTTAGGGCTCCTTAGGTAGCTATCCCGTATAGCCTCTACAGACTCATCACTGACTGATGGCCTACCAGAACGGGGTTTCTCCACCAAACTGCCGGTTTCCTTCAACTGCTTATCCCACTGAGTAACGTTATTCCTATGTGGTGGCGCTTTGTTATAAGTGTGCCGATATTCACGTTGCACTTTGGTCATGGATTCGAATTTAATGAGCCACAGAACACACTGAACTTTCCTCTGTACTGTCCACATCTCGACTGGCATGGCCATGGGCTGCTCCGCTGTATACACGGTGTTACATCATCATCTGTGCATGCACACATGCTGCCACATCATCCTACAGAAACTGGGAGGGTTTTCCTTTTATTTGGTGCAGATTTCACATTTCTATTGTCTTTTGTTGCTTTCCTGTGACCGGTCAAAAGTGCACCATGACTTTACGGACACACTGTATTTCTCTGGAATACCATAGGGCACATCTGGAAATCTTCTAGGGCGCACACTTTGAGAACCACTGCCTTATCATCTCAACCAAGGAAGAGTGTGCAGCCCTCTGGCAGGCCAGGTCCCTCTGGAAGCTGAGTCCTCGCCCCGCCAACTTGACGTTTTAATTTTTCCCAGCGGAGACTGGATGGAGCTCATTGTCAAAGCCTCTGTCTCTTTTCCGGCTTCTTTTCCGTTTTCTTTCACGTTTGGGGTCAATGAAGCAGAATTTCAGGTCTTCAGCTGATCTGATCGATACGCCATTCCGCTTCCATCTCCACACATCTTCTGGAGGTGTTTCCAGTCGAACGGCCTCATTTTCAGGCGTGGAGTTTGTCTAGTTAGATCCCCGGGGAGAGAGGGGTGCCGGGTTAGACGGGCGGTTGGGTAAGGGGTGTTTCTTCTCATTGCTGTGCACAATGGATTTCTCTTCTCAGCTTGTCTTGACTTAAAAAATATTAATGTTCCAAACTCAAACCTACAAAAGGGTGTCCCTATCCCCTTGGCCCCGGTGGAGAGAAACAGAGCCGTGATTCCCTGTGAGGATGCTGCCAGCCGTTGGCGACCCCGCCACCTCCTGAGGCTCCTTCCGTGGCGACGAGGCTGTTGGCGTCTCTGCAAGGCTGAGTGAAGACGGACGCGGTCAGACACGGTCCAGGAGGGTGGAGGTCTGACGGTGCCTCCCTTCTGCTCTGCTGCTAAGGGGTCTCCAAACTGTGTGGATTCCAGAGTCACCTGCGGCCCCCGGAAGGCTGTCTTGCTTTCTGGAAAGTGGTAAAAGCTCTGAAATGTTTTGTAGCCCCTAGGCTAATGGGGCTGTTGTCCACGGACCCTACTGGAGGCCATCCGTGGTGGCTGAGCACCTGGTCCCAGACACCTGCCATGGGTGCTTACGGCCAGGAGGGAGGTGGTGCTTTCCTTCACACCTTCACACCGGGCTGGGCGGGCTGTGGCTGTGATTCCCCTGGTTCCTAACTGGCCCCCCGCGGCTGCTGCTGGGCAAGAGCCCACCGTGTTTATTGAAGGTCTGTCTACTGTCCAGAAGGAAGGGATTCTATGCAAGAGTGCTGTTAGAGAGGGGACCTCCCCTTTTCCCCCTTTTCCCGTCGTCTTCAGGCAAAAACATCCGGTGGGCATGTTGCAGGGGTGAGCCCTTTACCTGGCTGGTGTCTCATGCTCCGGAGGGAAGAGGCTGGTCTGTACGAGCACCTGCCCTTTAGCACGTGTGAGTGAGTGTGGGCATGTGAGTGTGCCCATGCATATGTATGTGTGTGTGTGTGTGTGTGTGTGTGTGTGTGAGCATGATGAGTGTGAGAGTGTGCGTGTGGCCGTGGGTTGGGTGTGAGGGTATATGGTTTATGTGTGTGAGAGGCATATATGTGCACATGCATATGTGGTGTGAGAAGCATGGGGAAGCTATAGAAAGGACATCACAGAAAAGTAGCTGAAGGCCTGGAACAGGGTTCAAGAAGTCACAGGAAGAGCGCTGGTCAACCTGCAGGAAAGTTGAAGGATGACTGGGGCGTGGGGCGGGTCCCCATACCTGTCCCGTAGGACAGGGGAGGACATGGAGCTCACAGAGCTCACAGAGGTCATGTGACCTACCCAAGGCCAGGCTTAAGTGGAGGGCTCCTTATGAGGGAGAACTGCCAGGCTTTCTAGGGGTCAAGGGCAATGACAGTGACCTTGGTTTAAATGAAGGTGAAAGAGATTCCAGAAGGAAAGCACATGACAGAACCGTGTATCCTCCGAAGCCTGTCCCCAGAACACTGAGAGGGGACACAGCCCTTCTTGGTGGGGATCCCCTAGCCAATCTCCCTGGGAAGACCCTGCCCTACAGGAGGGGGTCCCCAGGGTCCCCCCTACCCCAGGTGCCCTCTGGAGTCTAGGGCTCTAGCTCTCTCTCCCGGCACAGCAGGTTTTCACACACAAAAAGTCCATGCTTAAAGCAAATACAGAGGCATCCCCCTGTTTCCTATTTAAGTTTTTCCTTCTTTGGGCTCTTAATGAATGTTGAAAAATGTATCTTGTGGCTCCAGTGGGCAGGAGGGGAAAAGCCAGAGGGGAACAAGTGGGTGAATCACTGAAATGTTCCTACCTATTCTTTCACTGATTTCAGAGCGAGGGGCCTGTTTATTGATAGTAATTGCAGGGACTTCTGTACCTCTTTGGAGGTTCACTGAGCATGCTCACGACCCCTAGGTCTAGCTCCAGCGCTTTAAATGATGGAGCACTCAATCTGCTACTCACTCAGTGCCTTGGGCAAACCCCTAAAGGGGGTGGGGGTGGGATGATCTGAGTGTCTTACATCCCAGAGCTGTTGTGAAAGTGGAGGAGAGGGCCTCCTGGGGGAGGTGCTGGGCATCTTCCATTTTCTTCTGGACCCTTTTGTCTCCCGTGCCTAGGACGGTGCCCAGAGCAGGTGTTTGTGTGACCCACACAGTCCATCCAGCCATCTATTTGACCAGTCTTCACCCAAATGCTCCAGGCTTTGCCCTAAGGGCTTGGGATACATTTGTGAACAACAATAACAACAAAAGAGACAAAGATTTACCTAACACCCCTGGGAGCGATATACTGTACTAGATTAGGAAGTGGAGTCGCTATTGGAACACAGGGAGAGCTTAGGGACATGAGTGCCCAGGTGAGGATGGGGCAGGGTGGCCACACTGGGTCCCCGGAAGGAGATGGCATTTGAGTGAATGCCTTGAAAATGATGAGGGGAAACAGTTGCAGACATCTAGGGGGGAACAGTAGGGACACAGAGGTCAGCCATTGCAATGGACCCCGGTGGGCCTCTGTCTGAGGTGTCCAGGGAACAGAAAGGAGGAGGCTGGGGTGAGATGGGGGTGACAGAGGGCAGGTCACGTGGACCTATAGGGCAGGGTGATGGTGACCATTTTACCCTGGAGTGAGCTGTTGTAAAGCACCACTCTGCGGGATGAGTTAAGAGTTTACAGAAGGGGGGGTCAGGGCGGAAGTGAGGGGGGTCGTAGCTGATGGAGTGGAGGAAGGGGGAGGAGCTTAGAGGCTGGATCTGCCTTGAAGGCAGGACCATCGGGATTGGCAGGCAGCTCCCTTGAAAGCTTCCTATTTTTATCTCCTCTGAGACTCAAATTCCCAGGTCACAAACGAGGTTGCAGAATGGGGTAGGGGGTGGTGCTGGGACTCAGAGGCAGGCAGGCGGCACACCTGGCATCTTCCTTTGCCTACGTCTGGAGGACGGAGGCGTGAAACTGGATGCCCGCACAACAGGGCATGCGGACCCAGCCTGGGGAGTGTGTGTGTGTGTGTGTGTGGAGAGCTCAGACAGGCATCCCCGAAGGCTCTGGTGTTGGCTGTTAGCGTCTAGGCTGAAACACCAGACAACCAGGACTTCTGCAACACAGCCTGAGCCCCCGCTCTGGGCCCAGCCACGTGCTGAGGGCCGGTCACACCAAAATGATGCCTCCTCTTCAGAATGCAGCACTCAGTGAGATGTGAAGAAGGCTGCTTGCTGCGTCTTTGTTTTTCCAGTGACCCCCAGCAACATCCCTGATGCAAGACCTGGGCCAAGCAGCAAGTTCATCCGTGTCTGCGGCCGAGAGCAGCATGCACGTAGTGTCGGCGTGTAAACTTGCACGTGTGTGTGTTTTGGGAGGTCTGTGCCTGTGTGTGTGTGGGTCTCACTGTGGGTTGGGTGTGTCTGTGTGTGCACGTGTGAGGTGCGTGTCCACACGCGTGTCCATGTCTCTGTGCGAGCCTTGGTTGAGCTGTGTGCCCGCGTGTTCCTTGTCACCGACAGGAGAAGCTGGGGGTTCCTGGGCTGTGGCTCCCCACCCCCTTGCCGTCTCCCTCAGGGCCTCTGTTTCTCTTGTTTTATGGGTCTTCCATTTCAGTCCTTATTCCTCTTCTGGAAACTTCCCCTTCAGCTGTGCCCTTAATTCTGTGGACCACAGTCCTTGTCAGCCAGCCTGCCTCCACTCCTCCCAAGGACATTTCTCTCAGCCTCACCATTCTCCTCTGGGGCCCTGTATCCTGGCCAAGGTCACGTGTGTTTTCCGAATAGCAGGAAGTTCGATACGGGGTCCGAACATCTCTTTCACAGCCTGGTCCTTCTTCTCTCCATAACTGCCCAACCTAAATGGATTTGTCTCGGCAGACACCTAACCGGTAGAAACAGAACTCTTTATTGGTCCTTTATAATGGAGGAGCCACTAAATTAATTATGCCAACTTCCATTTTATTAAGTATGGCATTCGTTTTGATTTAAGAAGATTTTTTTTTTAACCTCTCCAAGTGCTTTTAATGAAGGTTATGGCAAAAAAAAGGGGGGTCTATTCATCGTAGCAGTATATTTAGTGGCTTTTCATAAATTGTCTAGATTGCATTTTAAGGGAGTGGAAATTGAATTTAGTCTTTTTCTTTAATTGCTGAAGCCAATTAGCTGCTAAAGTGTTTAATAAGAGAGCAGTACTCAGATCTACAGTTGAGTAGAGAGCCCTTCCCGAAGCTGCTTGTCAGCTCATTCTGCCTGCTCTTTCTTTATTTTTTTCCTCAGTTGTATTTTTCAAAGAACAGCGCCCCTTGCCAACCCCCTGTTTAGACCGGGGCTATTTCTGAGGCGAGTGGGGGGCGTCAGAGCTGCTCTGCCCCTGGATGTTGGGGAGGGAGAACCAGTAGATAAATATTGACTCCCCTTCCTCCAGGGCACTCTCCGGCCCCCCAGATGACTGCCTGGGTAGAGGGTAGAAGAATGACCTTCATAGAGGTGCTCACTGGTATCTTGAATCTTCTGCATTCTTTCCATTCTTACTTCTAATTGTCAAGGTTGTAAAGCATAGCTTAAGGAGGTCAGATCACAGGATGATCTAAAAAAAAAAACCCAACTTTATTGCTAGGTCCTTATTGTGTATCGGGACAAACAACAGCGGTTTATGACCGGAAGTTTTCTGGTGAGTTGTGACCTGGCTACACGGATCCGAGAAACCCTAGATTGCCATCCAGGTGACATCCCCCTCCCCCACCCATTTCTCAGCATTGTCATTCTAACTTAGAGTAGGTGTCAGCAAACGACAGCCCACAGACTAGATCTGCCTTCTTTTGTAAATTAAAAGAATTTTTCTTTGGGAACAGAGCCACGCTCATTCGTTTGCATGTAGTCTTTGGCTGCTTTTCGGCTACAAGGCAGAGAGACGTTGAGTGGTTTTGACAGAGACCCTGCGGTCCGCAAAGCCAAAATATTTACATATTTTTTTTTTTAAGAAAAAATACTTGTTGATTTCTAGTTGAAAGCATCGAAATCAAAATGCCTAATATTGGTATAACTTACTCCTCCTCTTGTTTTAAAAATTTTGGGGAAAGGAAATGGGAAGAGAGATCTATAAACTTTCTCCTTTACAAAACGTGGGCAGATGGCGGACCCGGTGCTCTGTCCATGGTACTGAACAAAGCTCCCCCAGCCCCTCCCCCCTTCACTCGTTCAAATGCATTGTTACCAGGGAGAAAAGACGGTTTCTAGGTGGGCGAAGACCAACCCGCATGCGCTTGGTGTAAGGAGGACACACTACTTCTGTTCGGCGTCTCTCCAGCCTTCTTGAAGTGAGCGGGTGGAGGCGGCTCTCGCGGGGAGAGAGAGAGAGTTCCGTCATGTCTTTGTTTTTTAATGAAAAAAAACGGCTTTGCGAGTGTTTCCATTAGCCGGAGCGCACTGTATTATTGGTGAGGAAAGGAGATTCTAATCTTGGTATTGCCCTGTGTTGCACCCGCTTGAGGTGACTGAAGGTCAATTAGCAGCATGTTTATGTGTTCACTGCCCGCGCTGTGATGGGGAGGTGTAAGATTTAGACAGCGTGGTCATATTTATGCTCCAAAGGCAAACGTACAATTCTTATTTTACACTGGAACTAAAATCAATAACGAAACAGAGCAGCGTTACAGCCAATCAATTCTGAAAGGCCCTTGAAGTCAATCCAGATTTCGGAAAGAGAGATGAAAGTAGTCAAAATATTTAGGACAGCTAATTTTGCCAAGTTTAGGAGAGGGAGGTGTCGATCCATAAATAATACGGGTAGTTTTGGGGCTTGTTTCAATAATTCCGGTCTTTTAAAATGGACTTCTCTTTCTCCAGGGTGACAGATGAAATAGGGTGTCACCAAGGTCTGCTTATTTTGATATCCAACCTGCCAAAACGCAGAAAGGCAGCCTGAAATATACCTCTGTGGATTTTTTTTTGGTTGTTATTAAAAGAGACACAAAAGTTTGGTTGCTTAGCCTCAGAATTAAAAAAATCTGCACACAGCAACATCTGACCCCTCTATTCCTAATTTGCTTAAATAATCACTGTATTCCTGGAGAAACCTGTGACTTGGCGTTTATTATGCAATCTCTTCACTATCTAGGATTACTCAATGGATGGCTACGCCCAGGTCAGGTGGGAAGCCACGCTCTTGGAAGGTCTTAGTTGAAGAAATAACATGCTACAGTGGAGGTTGTGTGTGTATAGGGGCAGGAACAGATCCCAGGGAGGTCTGCAGGGTCCCCTGTTGGAAACAAGATGAGTTTTCTGAGCATATCTTGGCATTTGCTGAAATGATTTGCCTCCAGGCTTTCCCAAGTACTGTGATAATCTTGTGAGAACTGGGTCAAATAGGAACAAAGTGAGAATATTCCAAACAACTATTTCATTTTTGAGATATGTCAAAAAAAGGTGTTTTTTGGGGACAAAAAGGAACTACAGGATCTAGTTTTGCATTGAAAACAACAACAACAATAAAACACTGTTTAAAATGGCCCTCTGGAACCACTGGTCACTGTAATTCCAAAGAACAAAAAGCAGGTTGCGATGTCTACCTTTGGGTGACTCTCCTACAGGGACCAGGGTGCCGTGGGAAGCTCCAGTCTGTGCGCACAACCCTTGGGAAAAGAATCTGAGTGAACCAAAGAAATGGAAAGATGGTGAATGAGTGGAAGAATAGATGGGTGGAAAAATGGATAGAAGAAAAAGGATGCCTGGGTGGATGCCTGGATGGAAGGAAAGAAGGAACGAGGTTTTTTTGTGGACCACAGTAACCATATTGTATCCCAAGGCTCTGATGAAAACCTGGAATTTTCTGATTCTTGCCCTTGTCATTATTTTTCTTTTGCTTAGAGAAAGTGTTTGCTGGGGCTGGGGTGGCCCAGCTGTTAAGCATCTTACTAAGCAATGACCTCTGCCTGAGGAGGGAAGGCATCTCTGCGCATCAGAGGCCCCAGCAGAGAACAGAGGCTTCTGAAGAGGCTCACTCAGCTTCTCTTAAATTGTTCATGTCTAACCTGATGGGCTTGACATTTTCAGGAGTATCATGTGAGGCCAGCTGATGTCTAAATGTATGTCACCGATAAGAGTTGTTTACTGCGGCAGGGTCAGAGACTTGAGTGGCGTTTGGCGGTGGCAGGCCAGAGAGAACATGAAATGTTAAGATGTTCTTGAGGGGGGAGGTTTTAGGTTATTGCTCTGATTATATACCTGGGATCCTTGACCAAGGAGGTGGTGTGTGTGTGTGAATTCATGGGGGTTGGGGGTGGAAGAAAGTTGAATGCTTAGAGATGAGAGGCTCGATCACTACAATGAGTGTTTTCTTCTGGTGGGGTTTGTTTCTGGGTTGGTGGAGTGGGGGGGATATGCCTGGATCCTGGGGAACAGATGAGCCCCTAACATGCAGAAACAAAGTGGTAGTGACCTCCAAATTGAGGAAGGTGTGAGACTTCTGGATCATGGAGCTG
Organism: Saccopteryx leptura; assembly: GCF_036850995.1. NCBI lineage: Eukaryota > Metazoa > Chordata > Mammalia > Chiroptera > Emballonuridae > Saccopteryx > Saccopteryx leptura. Next base: position 86,664,558 of record NC_089505.1, on the reverse strand, counting down.
AGAATGAAATGGAGAATATCCTAATAACAGTGATGCAGGATTTTGAAATCTGTTTTGGAGAAGATGTGTTTTGAGAAGGGTTTGAAAGAACCATAGCTTTCTTCGGGGTTAGCAACAATGAAAACAATGCATTTGTGAAGTGTTATTTAATTTCAGTGGCCTTCCCTCCAGCCTTGTGAGGTCCATGGGAAAGACACCACTGCCCCCATTTCATATAGAGAGTGAGATGACTATGATGTTGGTGATGATGATGATGATGATGATGATGATAATGGTAATGATGGTGATGATGATGGTGATGGTGGTGATGATGATGGTGAAGATGATGATGATGATGGTGATGATGGTGATGATGATAGTGATGATGACAACGATGGTGAAGATGATCATGATGATGATGGATATGATGATGATGATGATGATGATGGCAATAGGCAGATTATGATGGTGATGATGGTGATGGTGATGACCATGATAATGACAATGATGGTGACAATGACAATGATGATGACAATGATGGTGATAGTGGTGATGATGACAGTAATGACCATGATGATGGTGATGATGGTGATATGACAATGATGCTGATGGTGATGATGGTGATTGATGATGTGATGATGGTGATAACAATGACAGATTGTAGATAGTCTGTACTGTAGGTTGTGCTCCAAGGATTGTGCTTAATAATCACCATACCTCATTTCATTTCCTTCTCAGGGCAATTCTCTGGTTTTATAGATGGGAAAGCAGAAGCTCATAGTTTATTTACTTATTTCTAACTTGACAAATATTAATGCATTCCACAACAAATCTGTGAAATAGGTATTATCATCACAATCACTTCCAACTAATAGATGAGGAAACCAGAGCCCAGATTGGGTAGGTAACTTACCCAAGGTCACACAGCTGGTGAGTGACTGAGGCAGGACTGGAATGCAGAGTCTGAGTCATGCAGGGCCACATGGTGTTGCTGCCCTTCAGTGAGCAGGTGGAGGGCCAGGTTGAGTGTCCAAGGGCTGCAATTTCCTCAGTTACATGAGTAGTAACTGTTGTTAGCTACCACTCCCTCCCCAATTCTCCTTTCCTCTCTGCCCACACCACAGGGCATCCTATGAGGGGCAGACGATGGCTGGTGGCCTTACTTACCTGAGGGCACTGTCCTGAGTCTTCTGGCACTGGGCCTCGGAGTCCAGCTGTTGACAGAAAGTGTTTCAGGAGCGACCCTCATACACACCAGTGATGCAGCTGGGGTCTCAGCCATCTTGCAGAAGAGCAGCAGCAGGCTGAGCCTGGCAGAAAGTCAGCTGGGTCTTATGGGGCCAGCCAAGGGTGGGCAGTGTCCCTGAAGCCCTGGTGGCTTTGTCCCAGTTGGGTCTATCTAAAATCCACTGAAACTGGCCATGGGGCTGCCACCAACTGTCCCTTCCCTCCTCTGGCCCCAGACCATTCAGATATGATGTCAGACAAGGCCAGCAGAGGACCAGGAACCGTGGCGGGCTAGAGGAAGACGTCACCTGCAGACTCAGGGTCCTTCTGCCTGCTGTGGCCTGGCTCAGGCACCACAGAAGCTCTGTGCCCCTAATCCCAGCACCCCAGCTCATCAGAGTGCCGAGAGGCTGGGTGAGGGGGTGGTGGGCTAACCCTGCTGCAGTGGGACCAGAGAAACAGAAGTGCTCAGAGACCAGCTGAGGAATGTGACCTTTATTGTGGGGGGTGGCAAGAGTGCCACAGATGTGCTTGAGCTGGCGAGGGCTGTGGTCAGACCTGGAAGAGTCAGGCTTGCCAGGCCCAGGCTCCCAGCCTTCGTTTCCTGTGGCCGTTGTAACAAATGACCACAAACTGGGTGGCTTAGAAACAATGGAAGTTTATTCTATCCCAGTGCGGGGAGGCAGAAGTCCAAGAGCAAAGGGGCGGCAGGCTGACGCCCCTCCCAGAGACCTTTCCTTGTCTCTTTCAGTCTGGTGACCACCAGTGACCCTGTAGGAACATCACGCCCGTCGCTTGGCCGGGTTGCGGGTTTTGGAGCGCAGCTCTCCTGATCCCCTTCGTGCCTGTCACACACCCCTCACCCGTATGAGCTCCAGTGTCTTGTCCCCGGGTCCCCAGGTGGCCCTGCTGGCGAGGTCTGATTGCAGAACTATATCAGGCTCTCTCTTTCCCCAGGAGACGCTTTCCAGGCTGCCCAGCCCATTGTTTGTGTCGAGCTGGTCCCACTGGCTGCGTGGTGTTCTTCCCAGGGGCAGAAATGAGGGATCCCAGCCCCGCCAGGTAAGGGGGATGTCATAGCTCTGCTCTGTGCTCCCCTCTCACCTGAGCATCCCCCCCAGGTTCTCAGCAAGAGAAATGATGGGTCCAGGGGTCCCCTCTGGGCTTCAGAGTGAGGAGGAGGGAGTGGGTTCAAAGCATAACTCTCAGGCCTGGTGACCCCCCCCCTCTCGGCACCCGGGTCGCCTGCCGCTTCCCTCCCTCTGTCCCCAGCGGTCTTGGCATCAACCTCTGGAGAGGCTTTAGAATGCTGGGCAGCTCCCTTCACAGAAGTCCCAGCCTCTGACCCCAGTGGCCTGAGATACTGTGGAGACCTCAATCTGCAAGTCGGCAGTGCTAAGGGACTGTCCCAGCCACACTCCGCCATGCGGCTGGCAGCGGACAACAAAACCAAACGGTGAGGGTCGCAGAGCTGGGCGAATAATGTGAATCACAGTGCTTTTGGGTCTCTGGGGAAAAAAAATAGCCACGTGATGTCCTTGCCTAGCTTGTATTTCTCCCGCTTTTCTGAGAGTGCTTGTCAGTGTGCCTGAATGCTGTGGGCAGAGCCTCCGGGGTGCACGAGGCGGGGGTGGGGTGGGGTAGGTGGGGGGTGGGAGAGCTTAATACCAACATTTAGAACCTCCCTGGTGACATCAGACCCTCTCTGTTCAGGGGCCGTCTCTGTCTCTGCTGTTCTGCTTATGTCGGGATGGGTGGGCAGTGCCCCCTTCAGCTGAGGAAGTGGTGCCCCTCTCCACTAGGGGGACCACAGATCGGGAGCCGGCATCTATCTGCCCCGTGTGGAGCTCTCCCAGGACTGCGTGGCCCCTCAATCTCGTCACCCCATGCCGTCCACGCCCCGGCAGATTTGCAACTTTGCTCAAATGAGTCGAGTCTGTTAACCACACAGCGAGTCCGGCATCCCCTCGCCCCTGGCTGAGCTGCGGGCTGGTGCCTTTCCCTTCCTTGGGCATCATTTCTCTATGTAAAAATAAATCCCCCATCTTCATGGGTTTTGTTTTCTCGGCTCTAGGAAATGAAACTTTTCTCTTGGAGGAAGAAATGGGGTTCTGGACTGTTCTGTATGTCCTAGCTAACTTTGCAGTCATGGTCTTGACCTGCCAAAACGGCAGTGGGCTCATGGAGGGTGTGGGGCACCACGGTGGGGCAGGTGGGAACCCTGGTGGCGTGCGGAGCGTGCTCAGCTCCCACAGGGATTGGGTTGACTCTATCAGACACAGGTCTTGGATCCCTCGGCGATATTAATAAGCCAGCTCTGGATGGATTGCGACGTTTGGGGAACAGCCCACCCCCAACGAGGCCAATGTGACCTGAACCCGGGATCTCTGGTTCCTCCCACCACCTCTCAGTGTGGAATTTGACATCCTGAGCGAAATGTGGGCAGTGGCCACACTTTGGAGCCCTGGGCAATGGCCTTTAACCAGTTGGAAATGGCAGAACCCGGGCAGAGAAATTCCCTGTTCCTCCCTCTTTCCACTGATTACTCAAGGGCACAGTCTCTCCTGGAAGGCTGCCAGGGAAACCCACCTGCCCAGTTGGCACTCCCGCCAAGGCGCTTGGGGTTGTCTGTGGCCCATGAGGAGGCAGCAGCAGCCCATAGTGCGCCCCCTGCCTGACTTCACACCTCCCTGCCCCTCCACCCTGCCCTCACCCGGCCGACCTGGGTGTGCACCACCCAGATAAAGCCTGGCACTTCAGTCCGTGCCCCTGGCTTGATTTTCTGGAAAACCCATGCTAAGAGCAGCTATTTTTGTCCGGCGTGGGGCGTACGGGATTTTTTTGCTTTGTTCCAGCTTCTCTTGGTATCTGCTGATATCAAACACCACTCTGGAGAATAAACAACCATCCATCCGTGCTGCCTTTCTGCTCCTGACAGTTAGGTCACCCAAGGGTCCTGGTTGATGCATCAGAAAAACAGAGGGCTGTGTGTCCTGTGACTGAGTGAAGGCGAGAGAACCTGTCTGTGTGTGTGCACACGTGTGTAGGTGTATATATGTGTGCTGTGTGTACATATGCACACATGTAGGCATGCATGTGTGTGCATGCATTGTGTATGTGTGAGTGCACACGTGCATGTGATGTATGCATGTGTGTGTGCATGCATTGTGTATGTGTGAGTGCACACATGCATGAGATGTATGCATGTGTGCATGCATTGTGTATGAGTGAGTATACACATGCACATGATATAAGCATGCATGTATGTGCATGCATTGTGTATGTGTGAGTGCACACGTGCATGTGATGTATGCATATTTGTGTGCATGCACAAGTGGTCTGCCCTCCATGGGGATGCTGGAGGAGACACTTGTGAACCCTGCATTGTTCAGGAGCTTGACTGCCCTCACCCTCTCCTCTGTGCCGTCTGCACAGGTGGGACGCCTCCTGTCCCTGTACGGCCACCTCCACGCTCGCTCGCTCGCTTGCTCGCTCGCCCCGCTCACTTGGCGCCCCGCGGTGTGTTCCTTGGCACAGTTCTGATAACTCTCCCCTCCTGTCTTGCTTTAATTAGGCTCCATAAACCATCTCCTGCTGTGACTTCTGGGTCAGCAATTACTTCAGCTTTCAGGTTCAAAGCAGCCTGAATCCCCCGTTAGTAATTTTATAGGACGCTCCACTCACTAAGGGCTCCATGCCCTCCCGGTCCCCCACTCTGCCCCAAAGTCACTCTGTTGTATTATTGGAAAAGGCAGTTTTCCTGTTTCTCTCACCAGTATCTTTTGGGTGCCCTGTGGGGTTGGGGCATTCCCGTGTGTGTGACAAAAATCCCAAAGCCGGCAGCATGACCCCGTGAGACGGGCTGCCAGAACCTCCCACCCTGCGCCCAGCAGCCTGGGGAGAGAGCCCTGCCGCTCTCTGCATCACTGAGAACATTTACTTCCTTGCCTTGAGTCCCTGCTCTAAAGTCTCGCGTTAGGGTGCTGACGAGAGAACGCTTGGTGTTGGTGTGGGAAGATGGGATGCCACCCTCTTCGGGGTGAAACCGCCCAGCCTCTGCATGCCCAGCATGTCTCTCACACCCCTCCGGCTCTCGTGGTCACCAGCCTACCCTGAGCTGCTGCCACCGCTGTCCTGGACCCGAGCACCAGTTTCCTACGGCCCCTCCAACCTGTTCTCTGCACATCTGTGAGGCCCACCTTTAGAAAATGTAAGTTGGAATAATTTTTTGGTGGGGGTGGGGAGAGTGAGAGGCAGGGAGAGAGAGACAGGCACATTGAGCTGCTCCTCTATGTGCCCCGACCGGGGAATCGAACCGGGGAATTGAACCAGCAGCCTCTGTGCTCCAACCAACAGAGCTATCTGGCCAGGAGCTTAATTTTTTTCTTTTGAGACAGAGAGAGGAAGGGGAGCAGGGGGAGGGAGAGAGAAGCGCTCTGTGTTGGTCCACTCAGTCACGCACTCATTGGTTGCTTCCCGTGTGTGCCGGCACCAGAGACCGAACCCGCAACCTTGTCCTTTCAGGACGACGCTCTTCACCGACAGAGCTAACCGGCCTGGGCCAAGTGGACACAATGGCAATCTCATCTCTTAGCCACTTAGAAGTTTATAATGCGGTATGGTTGGTTATATTCACTATGCTATGGTTAGGTCTCCAGCAACCATGTAGGTGAAGTTGCAACCGGTGACAGTTACGGGGCAGACAGAAATGTCGGAGGTGGCGAGGACCATGCTGCAGTATGCAAACATGCCACACAAGCGTGTTGCACTACTTAAACTGATACAATGTTGTACGCCAATGTGGCTCCCTAAAAATAAATTTAAGAAAGTCAAAATATAAGTTGGAGGGTGGCACCAGTCTGCTCTGAGGTGGCAGATGATTGCCCATTGTTCCGGGGGTTGGGGTCAAGGGCTCTCCCGGGCTCTGTGCTCACCCCGGCCCAGTGGCCCCTGCACTTCAGAGAGGTCAGTGTGGAGGTGCAGGCTGCTGCTCTCTGCTCTTGTCCTCGTCCCTCAGTTACTGCAGCGTCCCTGACCACTGCTCCTCCTCCCTCAGGGGCCGACTTTTCCCGTGGCAGAGAGCCGAGTCCTGTCTGATTTTAAAACCCACCCCTGAGGCCATTTCCCTCAGCTCTGCCTTTAGGGTAAGGAAGGTGACAGTTCTTTCCACCCCTGCCTGCCTCTTTCTCTTGTTTTGAGCTGGTTCAGAACTCAGCCAGGGAGAAGGCGGTCACTTCCTGGCCCCTCGTGAGCCCCAACGGGTTATGTGCAGCCTCCGCTGCCCGAGCCCCTCCTGCTCTGACCACCACTCTCCCTGGCCACAGTCTAAATTTGAGGTCCCTCCTGTCATTTTCCTCTCGTAAAACCGTGGTCTGTTCTTTCCTGGGCAGCGTTGTAATTTGTGATGCTAGTTTTCGGTGTTTGTGTTTAACGACCAACTCCCCACTGGGCCATGTGCTCATGAGGACAAGGGTGGCATCTGTCTTGCACCCCCTGCGTCTGTGGCACCGCAGCCACCAGGAGGCTCACAGTCCGGGCAGGGGGGTGGACCTGCAAACCACTGATGGAAGGCACCATCCACCTGCTCTGAGGGGGTACCGAGGACGAGTGGCGGGGAGCGGGAGGGATATGGTCAGAAACCCCCTGGTCACAGGGCTCTGGGCTCCACCTGCCTCACCTGTGACAAGGGTGAAATTAGCCCCCAGGGCCGTTCCAGTCAACACAATCAACATGCTTTGAGAAATTTCCCGTTGTTTTCTGTTGGCTGTTCCTAGGAACCTCCCGCGACCCAGCATTATATACAAAGCTTAGAGAAAACCTGGCTGAGGTGTCCTCTGGGCCCCGCAGAGGTGAGGATGAGAAAATCCTACAAGGACATCCATTTATCAAAGCTGCACAGGAGGGGTGGAGGCTGCGGACGGGCTATCTGACTGGCTGGAGCATTCTGTTCTGGGTTGACAGTCCCTTGACCCCAACTTGGCTCCTTGTAATCTCTACCGCAGGAGGGGGTTCTGCTGCTGCCCTTGGGGCCCCACAGGGGCCCCAGAGATGAAATGAGGGAGCAGAGCCCAGCAGGAGGCAGAGCCAGGCGCCTGCTCCCAGCCCCTAGCCCTGCAGCCACCTTCAGGTTGGGCCGTCGAAGCTGGATGTCATTTTGTGGTATGAATGGGCTCAATTCTCACTGTCTGGTGCTGAAGGAAACAGTGATGGTATGGAGGCAGGGAAGCCCGGGGTCCCCCTGAAGCATCCCCGCCCTCTGAGAGCAGGAGGGAAAGGCTGTGAGACAGGGGGGTGCCCTCCTGCTGCACGGCAGAGCTAGGAGGGGACCTGATTCAGGGATGTCCTATTATCTGCTTACCTAGGGAGTGTCTGTCCCTCAGACCACCAGCTGCAGGAAGGCAGGGACCCAGCCCGTCAGTCTCCGCTGTCCGAGGATCAGCACATCCCGGGCTTCCGTGAGTCTTCATTGGACGGGGGAAGGAGAGGACGGGCTTCGATTTTGAGTGAGAAAGACCGAGCTGCCAGCTCTCGTGAGGCTTGCTGACCTCTCTGCTCCTGGACGGCCCTCAGTGGCCTGACCCTGCCGTCCCCTCGGCCCACTGGCCACACCCGCCCAACGTGCCCTCTGCAAGCGCCCCTCCCGCTTCCTGCCCCTTCCCGTCTGACTGCTCCCAGCTCCCCTCTGCTCACTGCTGCCAACGCCTGGCTGCAGAGAGGGTCCAACTCCTCAGGTCTGGGCTGTCCACACCCTTCTCGTTCCAAAGAAAGGTGGGGCCCTTGCCTGGCTCCTGAGTCGGGGTCACCTCTAAGCCACTGGAGTGTCCTGTCTTCCAGGGGTGCCTTTGTTCACCTGGGGCCTTAGGTCACACCAGAACCTAACAGTTTGGTTAATGGCAGGGGCCTCGGGCCACCTGGTATGCATTTGACCTCTGCAGGAGCTGGAGACCGAAGGCCAGCCACACAGGCGGTCAGCGGTGGCTAGGTGTCCTCCAGAGGGAGGGCTCTGGGTTCCGAGGCTGGGCGGAGCCTCCCCCGTTGGCAACACCTTGTCCAGGTCGGCGCTCATCATTTCGGGGAGAAACGAGCGCTGTCTGCATGTCTCTGCGGGGCCTGTTCTCTTTGATGGCTTGTGTCTGTGTTCCTTCCCTGTAACAAACTGTCATTGTGGGTATCATGGCTTTCCTGAATTCTGTGAACCCTTCCAGAATCATGGAGACCCCCCCCCCCCCCAGCACCACGCGCCTCTGGAGGGTAGACAGAACCTAGCGAGATTTCCTGCAACTTTTAATTTGGATGTAATTCCAAATTTGCACCAAAGTTGCAAGAACCGTACAAGGAGTTCTTGTGTTCTCTACCCAGATCCGACCAATGTTCACATTTCGCCCAATTTGCTTTCTCTCCCCTCCCCCATATATATTCACATTTCTTCAACTGTCCCAATAATGTCCCTCGCACCTGTTTTCCCCCACCGCCCAGGATCTGAGCCAGGGTCATGTCCCACACTCGGTCACCAGCTCGCCGTAGTTCCCTTCAGCCTGGATGGGTTTCTAGCCTCTCTCCGGGATGTTTGACCTTGACGTTTTAAAAGGTAACAGGTCGGTTGTTCTTTGTACTGCCCCTCAATTTGAGCTTTCCATCTCTTCCTCGTGTTTGGATGTGGGGTATGTGCTTTGGGCAGACTGACTCCCGAGGCTCTGTGGGGTCCTCACTGGTCATGTCAGAGGCTGTCTCTGTATTGGTGCTGTTGACCTCGATCGCTTGGTATGGATGGTGTCCACCAGCTCTGTTTTTCCCTTCCTGTAAGTTACTCTGTTCCCTTTATTTTTATTTTTTATTTATTCATTTTAGAGAGAGGAGAGAAAGAGACAGAGAGAGAAGGGGGGAGGAGCAGGAAACATCAACTCCCATATGTGCCTTGACTGGGCGAGCCCAGGGTTTCGAACCGGCGACCTCAGTGTTCCAGGTCGACGCTTTATCCACTGCACCACCTGTTCCCTTTAACATGTAGCAGGTAACCTGTGGGCAGGCACTCCGAGATGAGGTAACTATTGTGTTCCTGCACAGAGCTTTGTAGCCAGCCACCAGCTTCGGCACGAGTCGATGACTCCCTGATTCTCATATTCCTTGTTACATTTATTAGCAGGCATTCTCCTGTGAGGAAGAGCTCTCCCGTCTCTCCCATTAATGCATTGAGGTTATTGGGTTAATATTTATTAAATTCGTTGGTGCTACCTATAAAACTTTTATGCCGTGCATTTATTTATTCATTGATTTAGACGTGCATGGACTCATGGTTTCCTGCTTTTTCAGTGGATGATAATCCATTGTCATCATTATTTATTTTTCTGCTCACATTGTCCTGGGTTTGGCTCAGGGGAGTGAGCACCTTGCAGCAGGCTGCTGGCCCCTTGACAGCGCAGCCTCACCCTCTGAGCACATCCTCCCTCCCACCTGTCTGCGCCCATCTTCCCTCCGGGACTGCGGGTCAGACTCTCTCCTTCGGGTTCTCGGGTGCGGACCGCTCTTCAGGGTCCTGGGGGCCTCGTTACAGCGTCCTCATGGGTAAAAGGAATGCCTCCTGCATAATCTGCTTTTGTGGAGCGGGGATCGATGGTTTCATCCTTTAGAGATGTGTGTGTGTGTGTGTGTGTGTGTGTGTGTGTGTGTGTTTGCTGTTTTCAGGCTCCGAGCATGATCAGGTTAGAAACCAATCCTCTGCGATGAAGGTGCCCTGAGGCAGTGGGCAGGTGGTGCACACACTTGTTGGCACATCCGTACCTGGCTTGGCCTCTCTCCCCAGGGCGGGAAGCTGGGTACGGGGATGTCTTCAAGCCTTTCCAGGTCTATACCTGGAATGCGCTTCGGGCACAGCAGGCACCGAACAAGGGTCCCCGCCCTGTCTCCCCTTCTGCTCCGAGGGCCAGGGCTCTTTTTAAGTTCCCTGCAGGCCCCAGGTGTCCCTGCCGAGTGTCCTGCGAAGGAGAAGCCCGGTCCACAGTGGCTCAGGCTTTCAACCTACATTTGTGTGTGTGTGTGAGTGTGCATGTGTGAATGCATGTATACCTGTGTGTGTGTGTGCTTGTATGAATGCATGTGCAATGCCTCTGTGTTGTGATATGTATGCGCATCCACATGACACATGTGCAAGCATGCACACACACTTGAGTATGTGCATGTACATGTGAGCATATGTGCAGGTGTCTGCATGCATGTACAATATGCACGCTCATGTGCATGCATGTATGGGTGTGTGCATGTGAGCATACATGTGTGCACATGCATGTATACTTCTGTGTGTGTGTACATGTGTGTGTGTGTGTGTGTGTGTGTGTGTGAGATTTGATGTGAGTCTGTGTAGGAGGCTGCATGAAGGAGTCCCTGGACTGCTGGCAAGATGGATCACATTCGCTGTTCCTGGCCACCTACCCTGCAGGAGCAATAACTTATTAAAGTTAGAAAATGTGAGAAACCTCTCTGCTTAGGGAAGGGGCCAAAGCATATTTTAGAGAATGGCTCCAGGAAGAAAGAAGTTGTAAGTGATATAAACTTTCACACCCGTCTCCGAGAAACTGGCCATTGCCCACCTGTCATTCCATCCATCCGACAGTGAGCCCCCCATCTCTAGGGGCATTCAAGCCCACAGGAACCTGCTCCCAGATAGGTTAGATGAGCTGACCTCTAGGGTTCCTGCTTACTCTGGGGTGGGGGACAGCTCCCTCAGACACGGGTGCATTCCTGCTGGGACAGGGACTGGGCTACGTGTGCCTTGAGACTTCCAACCCCCTTCAGCACCCTAGTTCCCACCGCAGGTCCCAGGGAAAGACTCGGAGCCTACTTCTCACTAAAGTGGAAACGACTGACTAGGCCTAAAGCAGGTCTCCTTCCAAGCTAGGGGTTTTCTGTCTTTTTCATGTTTGCTGAGTCATTCCATTGAATGTGCCAGCTTCAATGTCAGATACCTTTTCTGGCTTCTCATTAAATTTTTATAGCCTCCTTGGGTGTGTGTGCGTGTGTCCTAGTCTTTTACAGGAAATACCAGGGCCAGGGGGGAGGGTGAGTGGGAGGGGGGCTCAGAGAGGTCAGTGGTTTCTTCTGAAGGTGCTGCATCAGAGAGAGGCTGCCCGCCCAGCTCGCATGCCAGGCCCACCTGGGACCCGAGAGCATGGAGTGGAGGCTTCTTGCTCTCCGCTTCTAGGCCAGACACTTTCAGCCTCAGTGAACCAGCAATTCTCACCTCTCCTTTCCCTCCCTCCCTCCCTCCCTCCCTCCCTCCCTCCCTCCCTCCCTCCCTCCCTCCCTCCCTCCCTCCTTCCCTCCTTTCCTCCCTCTCTCCCTCCCACTGCTTCCTGGAAGAGGTGTTCCTTGGAACGTTCCTCTCATGCTGCCACCCCAGGGGCCTCTGCACCTGTGCTTCCCACTGCATGGGACATGCTTGGCCTGGTGTTGGCATGGCTCTCCCTGCCCCTCCCTTGGTATTTGTGACCTTCTCCATCGGGCCCTCCTGACGGCCACATTGAAGCCGTTCTCCCCTCATCCTGCTCTGCATCTGGGCACCGCCTGCCATCCGTAGATTTAACCGTTAACTCCATTCTGCTCCTCCCAACCAGAACTCCTGTTTCCTAAAGGCAGGAGCTGCTTTCTTCAGGGCCGGACTACATGCTGGGCCCAGACGAAGGGAAGGAACTGGGCCAGCAGTGGAGTCAGGTGGGGTCTGCTTAGACGAGGCTCTTGGCTCCCAGGAGCATGTGGGACACTGCCTGCTGGGTGGGGGCCTCCGACTGGCACCTGCTCACAGGTGTTAGTGACACTCTGAGATTTCCACAGACTCATGGAGCTGCTCAGAGGGCGGTCCCCAAACTGTTACTTTTTACCGGTTTGGATACAGTAAGTGCAGAAACTGAGAGTAAGCTTTGTAGCAATTTCCAGGGTAACTTTATATCAATTGACTCTAATAAAAAGAAACAAACAAACTGGGGCATGTATTTTGTACCTCTTCTCCTTTCATTTCTTTCTCATCATACATCTGTACTGGGTTTCACAAAAGCCCTCGTCCGTGCGCCCTTCCCCACAGGTTGTTGACAAGCCTGCCCTAGAGAACAATCCTGTTCATGGTGGGCGGCTGCAAGGGAAAGCTGGTGGTCCTGCCCGGTGGCCCCAAGAGAGTGCCGAGGAGAGCAGGGGTAAGAGGGATGTGTCAGAGGACACACAGGTCACTGCACAACAGTAGGAACTGGCCCCCGGAGCCTGGGGGGAAGCTCGAGGGAAGATGGGATTGTGAGTCTGCCAATATCAGAAAGGTCGTCCTGTCTGGGGGCCAACCACATCTATGCAGCTCCCGGTGATAGGGGCAGAATTCTGTCTCCAGCAGACACTTAGAAATGTTCCCTGAAGGAGAGCAGGAGAGCTTCTTTGTCCGTCCACCCCTGGACAGACACCCCGTTTCCGTGTCTTGGTCATTGCGGAGGTTGCTGCAGCCAATGTGGGGGGTGGGTGGGCAGAGGTCTCTACGAGATCCCAATTTTGATTCCTTCGGCTATATTCCCAGAAGTGGGATTGCTGGATTGTATGGTTAGTTCAAGTTTTAATTTTTTGGTGACCCTCCACCGTGTTTTTCTTAGTGGTTGTGGTTGGTGTCTTGACTTTATCATCAAGGGTTCTGGCTCCATGGTTGCCAGTGGGTCTGGCGGAGTTGGACACGTTCCCCAGCTCCGGGCCCAGCACCCAGGGGGAACAGCGGAACCTCATGGCTAATGGCGTGGGTCAATTAGAACTCAGACTCTAACTGGGGCTACTCACTAGCTGTGTGACCTTGGGTGAATTAGTCAACCTCTCTGGGCTGCTCTTTCCTTTTCTATAGGTGGGGGTAAAACCAGAACCCAATACATCCTAGGTTGATGAGATAAATTATTACGATGATGTATGTTAACTCCTCAGCGCATGGTGCCCGATACTACTCCGCTGGGGCATGTTGGAGGACATTGCCACGTGAGAAGCAGCTCCAACACCCACTGATTGACACGCGCAGCTCAGATACCATCACGGCGATCTTCTGATCAGCGCCTTTCATCGTGATTAGAACTGTGTCCTCTGTCCACGGTGCTTTAACCAGCCTTGCACAGCACGCCATTCCTGGGCAACACTCTGTAATTAAAAGTAAAGTAAAAGGAGTCACTGCATGTGACAGCCTTTGTAACGACAAGAATAGAAGGGACACCCTCGTTTGCTTTTCCTTCTTAACGACGTCATTAGTGAGCAATTGGCAATAATTGGGTGGTTACTCTGACTTTATTATTCTTTATCAAAGGTGTTTGGACCTTTCTTGGGGCTTCACATTTCTATACACATTTAAGGACCAGCTTGTCCATTTCTTTTTCTTTTGTGTCAGAGACAGAAAGAAGGACAGATAGGGACAGACAGACAGGAAGGGAGAGAGATGAGAAGCATCAGTTCTTCGTTGCAGCACCTTAGTTGTTCATTGATTGCTTTCTCATATGTGTCTTGACTGGGTGGGGGGGCTGCAGCAGAGCCAGTGACCCCTTGCTCAAGCTAGTGACCATGAGCTCAAGCTAGTGAGCCTTGCTCAAACCAGATGAGCCCGCGCTCAAGCTGGCCACCTCAGGGTCTCAAACCTGGGTCCTCCACATCCCAGTCTGACGCTCTATCCACTGCACTACTGCCTGGCCAGGCCCAGCTTGTCCATTTCTGCACGAGGCCACTGGGACTGTGTTGAGTCTGTAATCACGGTGACTTCCTCTTTGCTGAGATTATTTTTTTGTGGAGCGATCGAGCAAACTTGTCTGATGCCCAGGCCTGTCTGGGGTTTGAGTTGGCAAGGTCCTGACTCAGTTTACCTGCCTTGACCCTTGTGGCACCTCTCAGGGTCCTATCTGGTAAAAGTCACCGATAGAAACAGAAATGCCCCGGCGTTCTAGCGACACGCAGCCCACGGAACGCTCATCAGCGAGACCTGTGCGTTTGAGACGAGGACACGGAGGGGCCGAGGCTGGGGCCCTACACCACACAGCCCCATGTGTTCGGTCCCACCGTGGCATACCCCGCCAACGCTCGGTGTGATGAAGCCCGTCTTTCAGTCTGGGGGTGGGGGTGGGGGCTCTAAAGTAACCGACAGAGAAATAAGACACAGTGTCTTTTACATGGATCCCAGGGCCAGAGCTCCCAGAGAGGTGCTTTCTAAAGAAAACAGGACAGTGAAGCCTAGAAACTCAGCAATTTCTTTCCTGGGGAGGATGTTTACGCCCAGGAGAAACACGAGACATGGCCTGCACCGCACCGTGCACACGGAGGGTCGTAGCGGCGCTATTCACGGCGGCCCGGAGGGGAGGCGGCTCAGAGGTCCGTCAAGTAGGCGAAGGGGATACGCGGAGTGCCATCCGTCCGTCCGTGCCATGGAGCCCTGAGCGCCCACGGAGAGGAAAGCAGCCCTGACACGGGTCGAGGTTTGTCTGTGCGGCAGCCCAGCCACGCCTCCGCAACCCCGCTGCCACTGACGGAAAGAAGCGGGTGCAGAGGTCACGCTACGTTGGATTCCATTTCTATGCGACGCCCAGAGTAGGCAGACCCAGAGTTAGCAGGTGGGAGAAGGGTGCCCCGGAGCCGGGGAAGGGAGGCTTGGGGTGGGGTGGTGGCTACAAGGTGCAGGGTTTTATTTTGGGAGGCTGAACATATTCTATAATTGACTGTGCTAATGGTTGCTCCTATCTGTGAATATGCTAAAAAAAATCCAACAAAAACAACCCCCCCTCACACTCCACAGAACTGTGCACTTAAATGAGCAAATTTTATGGTATGTAAATTATATCTTAAGAAAGCTGTTAAAAAAAGAGAATAAGGAATGCCAAAGACCCTTCTGTGCGAAATAAAGTTTGCCCTGATGTTTCCTAAGAGCTCCCCTCCACCCAGCCCCCGTAGCTTTTTCTGTGAAGGGACCACACAGTGTCCTGACCGCACAGTGTCCTGACCGCCCCATGGCTTCTCTTTGTCGCTGCCCTTTTGCGTCCTTCACACACTGGGCTCCAAGCTGCACCTCCCGGCCAGTTTCTGGTCAGCCCTGACTCACTCCCGTCCCATCCGGTCCTGTCCCAGATGCTCTCTGGCCTGTGATAAGCCCATTCCTATCTGCAAAGACAGTGTCCCTGGGGCAGGGACTTAAGTCTCCTGTGTTTTCTCACCCATCAGTGTGGGAGGAGTGCCTGGCATGCAGTAGGTGCTCCTCAAATACTTTGTTAAGTGGATGAGCAAATGTTATTATCTCCTGTAGCACTGTCATCCATTAAATAGGAGACTCCTGGAAACCTAGGGACTTAATACAAAAAAAATAAATAAAAACATTGAGGCAAAATCCAACTAACACAGGACAAATGACCCTTTGAAAAAAAGTTTATGGTTTAGTGGCATTTAGTCCATTCCCCTATGTTGCATAACCACCATTGCTGTCTTGTTCCAAATATGTTTGTGACCCCAAAGGAGACCCTGTACCTATTAGCTGTCACTGCCTGCTCCCCCCTCCCCACCGCCACCTCAGCCTCTGGCAACCACAAATCTACCTCTGACTATGAATTTGCCTCCCCTGGACATTTCAGGTAAATGGAATCAGAAGCCACGAAACTGCTGTGTCTGGAGTCTCTCACGGAGCCCAGGTTTCAAGGTCCTCGTCTAAGTGGCTGCGTGTATCAGGATGTCTTCCTTTCCGCCCGTCCTATGAAAACGCCATGTTGTGTTCCTGCATTCGTGAGTCTACGGACACTTGGGTTTGTTTCCACAGGACATTTTCATGTGCAGATGTAGCACACGGAGTGGGCATGGGCCTTTTGGAATGCCCCTTTCCCATGGCTGCAGCTCACGGCTGGGCCTTGGACATGGGTGCAGGGGCCTCTCCGGGCCCCGCCTCCAGCGTCTTCGGGCCTCCCTGTGAGCACGGGAGCGGAGGTGCTGGTGGTCTGAAGTCACAAGCTATTTGGAGCTCCTCTAGCTTGCTTGGTCTCAACCTCACCTTCAGGGAATCAGAATGGGTATTGAAAAGCAGAGTGAGCCTGGCCCGGCGTGGGCGGGGGCAGGGCAGGGGTTCTGGGAGGTCTCTATCCTGCAGCCAGGGTCACGCTGCTGCCTCATCCATCCGGGCTGGAGGCCAAGCTGCCTGGTTCACCTCCCAGGATGCAGCTGTCCTGCTCACAGTCCTCCTGAAGGCGTGAGCCCTTCCTGCTGATGCCAAAGTCGTGACTGAGGACAAATCTCCGCAAAGGTCACCCAACTCCACTCTTCAGACTCAAGGGCACGAGAGGCAGGCATGTGGTGGACACAGGGACGGGCAAGCTGGCTGCTCCTGGGCCCTTCTCCTCTCCTGGGCCTTCCAGAAGTCCACATAGCCCATGCACATGGTCCCAATGGGCTGGCAGCAGTGACCGGACCCTCTTCCCTATCCCAAGTCCTGCTCATGCCCCCTCCTCCAGGCAGCCAGCCTCAGTCCTTGCCTTTGCAGGCAGGGAAGCTGAGCAAAAATACCTGGGAACATTACAGACAGTGCCCCCTTTGGGCTGCTCCTGCTCACACTTGTTGTCTGCAGGAAGTCCCCGTAGAGTAATATGCTGTCACACGCCAAATTCTGGAGTGGTGATGAGCAGAGCCCAGTGCCCAGGGAAGATGGAGCGGGCAGGACTTGCTTGCAGTGAGGACTGGACGGGGTCCCTTCCCTCACTGTGCTGCCCCCGCCCCACCCCCTCCTCACCCTGGGGGCAAACCCGCTGCCTCTGCCCCCTCTGCGGGGCTGCTGCAAGGGCTGAGGCCATGGGGCTGTGGGCACAGTTTACAGAGGGAGGCAGCTGCAACTGCCTATCAGGGATGCTCATTCCCTTCTTCCTGGATCTTTGAGTGGCTGGCTGTGAACAGGAATTTCTATTTGTGTTTATCTTGGAAGGAACAAAGAGGAGGGTCTTATTCTGGGTCCCTGGGGCTTCAGGGTCTCCTCAGGGCTGGGTGATTAAGTTCTCTATATGACTGCAGTGAAGGGAATGTAAAGGTGCAGTACAGTCCCAAAACAGTTGATTTTGAGTTGATCCTGGGTGGGCCTGGCCTAATCAGGTGAATCCTTAAAAAGTACATGGCCCTTCCAGAAGTGAGATGTTCTGGCTTTGAGGAAGCATGCCATCTTGTGTGGGAGTGCCAGGTAGCTCGGCCTGAGGGTGGTCTGCAGGGGCTGAGGGGGAAAGACCTTGGTCCCACAGGGGCTAGGAATTAAAGTCCTCTGACCATACGAATTGGGCAGGAAGAGGATCTCGGGTTCCAGGTGAGAATGAGGCCAGCGGACACCTTGGGTTCAGCCTCTGAGACCTTGGGTAGAGGACCCAGATTCCCGACCCAGGGATGCCACGAGGTAACATGTGTCTACTGCTGGAAGCCACCAAGTCCGTGGGAATTTGTTATGCAGCAACCGAAAATCATACAGCGACGTAAGATGCGCTGCCCCGTCGAGAAGGTACAGGCAGTTACAGTCAGTGTAGGATTTCTTTCTTTGTTTAATTCATTTCTATTCATTTTTGGGATGATTCTTCGCTTAGGTTTTAAGTAGTTTCTTCTCTCCGTCTCGCGGTGTGGTTAAGTCTGATTCTTTTTTTTTTTTTTTTTTTTTTTTTTTTTTTTTTTTTTTTTTTCCATTTTTCTGAAGCTGGAAACAGGGAGAGACAGTCAGACAGACTCCCGCATGCGCCCGACCGGGATCCACCCGGCACGCCCACCAGGGGCGACGCTCTGCCCACCAGGGGGCGATGCTCTGCCCATCCTGGGCGTCACCATATTGCGACCAGAGCCACTCTAGCGCCTGAGGCAGAGGCCACAGAGCCATCCCCAGCGCCCGGGCCATCTTGGCTCCAATGGAGCCTCGGCTGCGGGAGGGGAAGAGAGAGACAGAGAGGAAAGCGCGGCGGAGGGGTGGAGAAGCAAATGGGCGCTTCTCCTGTGTGCCCTGGCCGGGAATCGAAAAGTCTGATTCTTGAGGCACGCAGACTGCTGTCCTGAGCCCTGGCTCCGGTCTCTTCTGGGCTGCCCCGTCTCTTCTCCTCTCACATGTGATCTTGTGGCTTCAAAGGCTCATGACACATGCAGAGAGAGCCAAAGATGAAACACCCATCTGTGTTTATTCCGGGAGACCCGTCCACAAATTCATGAACTCAGGTTCTAGTTGGCTTTCTGTGGGCTGACAAAATCGGCCACTTGCTTGTTTTAAACAGGGTGGTCTTCCATTGAGGCTGCTGACGTTCATGATCAAGTGAAGGTTTGCGTAAATATAGGCAGAGCATGTATGAAATTCATGTGCTTGGTGTGTTGAAACTGAGGGTTGGGCTCTCCTGATCTTCCCTGCGATGGGACAAGCTCCACCTTGACAGCTCACCTTCCTCACCAGCCCCCTTGTCCCCCACTCATGGAGCTGGGAGGGGAAGTCCTCACACTGCTCGGGAACCCAGCATGGCTTAGGCACCCAGAGGGGCAAGGACAGAGCGGCCCGGGCAGGGTCAGCACGGGCGGCCACCATCTCTCTTGCCCTTGTTTCTGTTTCCTTCTGTTCCTCTTCCTTCTTTCCTGTCTTGTGGCCCAGGATTGTCCACTGTCCATGTGGCAGCCACTGAGCTTGCTGGTCATAGGCCGCCTGCTTGGACATGCAACTTCTCGTGGCTGCAACTCAGCATTCCCAGAAGAGGGAATCTGGTCACTCCTGTCAGGTCAGGTGTGGGCCCCTGGTCCTATCAGCTGCATTTGATGGTGGGATCACTGGGAACAAGTGGGCTGCCATGCTGACCCTTGTGGATGGGGCACAGCATCCAGAGGGGACCGTGATCTCTGCCTCATGGGCAACGGTATCAATGGGACAGCCTTTGCAAGATCCCCAGTCATGGCTGACTGTCCAACCCAGGGGCTGAGGATCGGAGGGTCCTCCATAGTCAACTTGCCAACCCCGTACGGTCTGAGTGGATGCCCCTGTGTGTGAACCACCTCTACTTCAGAGCCTCCCGAGTCTGCAGACACATAGTACCAACTGGTTAACAGAGGTGGTCAAAGCACGTGGGGTGTTCAGACACCCACTGTGGGCCAGGCTGTAGCTAGCTGTCCAGGGATTGGCTTCAGTGGGTCTGCTGGGGCGTGTCCATCACAACGCTGTCCCTTCATGTGAAGACGAAGGCCATTCTTAGAGGTAGACACGTTCCCACTCAGAACCAGGCAGGTTGCGCGGGACCCAGCCTTGCCTCTGACCTGGTCGCCTCCTCCTGGTCATTGGTGACGAGGGCCTGTCCCTACCAGAGGGCACATCCTGCATGTTTGGAAACATGCCAGTGTGTTTACCCAGCACTGTCACCTGAAGTTCTGCTGGCCTCGCTGAATGTCTCCTTTTAAGGTTAAACGAGAGACGATTAGACACGCAACATTCCCACAACACGAGTGACCCTGCTCAGTGATCTCAGTCTCAGCTAGACCGAGGGATTCAGGAACGAAGTAACGGCTGGGCAAAACGCACGTTCGCCCAGTACCCAAAAGTAAAGAAACAAGCCTCGGGGTGGAGATGGCAAAGCCCAAACACACCGTGTCCGGATACGACACCGCTGAGGCGGATGACACAGGGCCACAGGAGGCAGAGGCGGCCGGGCCATGCGTCTCCCTCACCCGTTCCCATGGATGGATGGCACGTGAGGGATGGCAGGGGAGGCGGTGAGTAAAACCCCATCCTTCACTTCCCTGGGAATGCTGGCTCGTTCGCTCCCATGGAGATCTTAATGAAGACAGATTGCATGGCGGGCAGTGGGGTGGGGGAGGAGGCTGGGGCAGGTGCGCTTCTCCACACCTTTAAATTCTACCTGCGGCCCCAGAGGTTTCCGAGATGAATGGCGAGAAAACATCCACAGCTTTTTTTTTTTTTTTTTTTTTTTTATTTTTTTTTTTTTTATCTGGAGTGCAACGTTGACGGCTCCACGCTGACACACGGCCTCCCCTGGCCCTGGCTGCCCTCCTACGGCCACCAGGCACCTCTCCCACTCTGGGCACCGGGCGCAGAGCCACAGCGAGGGGTTGTGTGTTTTGGGGTCCATTTCCCTTCCCCGAGCTTCAGGTTTTCACTGGGCAGAGCTCGTAGTGCATCTCCAGCCCCAGCGCCCAGCAGAACGCTCAGCATGTGATGTGTCTTTAAGAGATTGTTTAATGGAGGACCGAGTGGCCGGGCTGAAAAGGGACTCACTGCTGGGGGGAGGGACACAAAAGGCATGTAGGGGACCAGGTCTAGGCATTGAAAGTCATATTTGTGTATGTGTGTGTCGAGGGGGGGGGTTACTACAGTCTGAACGTTTGTGTCCCCCTAAATTCATATGTTGGCATCTTACCCCCCTCTACAGGGTGATGGTCGTAGGAGATGAGGCATCTGAGAGGTGATTAGGTCATAAGGATGGAGTCCTTATAAGTGAGATTAGTGTCCTTATAAGAGGGACCCCAGAGAGCTCCTGGGCCTCTTTGCGCTATGGGAGGGCGCACAACGAACGTGTCGGTCTGCAGCCTGGAGGAGGGCTCCCACCAGAACTGGACCAATGCCGGCCCCCTGACCTCGGGCTTCTAGCATCTGGAATTGTGAGAACGACATTTCTGTTGTTTTCAGCTCCCTGGGCTGGGGTAGTCTGTCGCAGCAGCTGAAATGGACTGAGACAGCGGAGGAAGAGACATGTCCTAAAACTGACCATGCTAACCGTTTTTGGTGTACCATTCATGGCATCAAACTACATTCCACCCTGTTGTGCCACCATCAGCACGATCCATTTCCAGGGTCTTTTCGTCTTCCCAAACTGAAAATCTGCCCCGTGGAACACTCACATTCACTGCCCACCCTGCTCCCCCAGTTCCAGCCACCACCGTCTGCTCTCTGTCTCTGTGGACAATCCCTGACTCCCCCAGGGACCTCCTAGGAGCGGATGCGGGCAGAATCTGTCCTTTGGGGCCTCGCTTGTTACACTCGGCACAATGTCCTCCAGGTGCGTTCTCATTGTGGCACACGTCAGAACCTCCCTCCTCTCTAAGGCCGAGTGACGACCCACTTTGTGCTGAGTGCACGGACCCCTTGACTAGAGTGCCTGTGCCCCGGGGTTGGCTGTAACCTGAGTGGGGGGCCGCAGGGCTCTGGAGCTGAGCTCGCCTGGGGGCGATGCCGGCTCTCCCCCTTATCCAGGGCAGACTCGGGTGCTCTCTGAGCCCCGGGAAATGGGGCAGAGGCCGAGGCCAGGGACGGAGGGTGCTAAGGTTCCTATGAGGGGAGGGAACACTAGGACTCCATCGATTTTGGGGTGGGGGCAACAGAGAGCGAACAGAGAGTGAAACAGGGACCTGCCGTCCCCTTCCCAGCCACAGACAGACCTCTAGCTCCAGCCAGGTACCCCGCCTGGTGTCTGTCCCCCTGCACGTGGGCTTCCCCAGCGGTGGCCGCCTGCGCCAGCTCCATGGTCCCTACCTTCCATCAACACTCCGGGTCTGCCTGTTCCTCCTCAGCGGCCCGGCGGAGGACCTCTCAGTGTCAGGGCGTCTGGGCCAAATTAAAACCAGTGACCTGCAAATTAAGGGTCCCAAATCCCATTACCGGCTCCACAGCTGCCTCTCCCCCCTCACTCACTGCTATCCTCTCTCAGGTGGGGGGCCTGTCAACAGCTGTTAGAGCCACTGGGTTACGGAGATGTCACCGGGTGGGCCACCGGCACTATTTTCCGCAGATAGAATTTGCCTTCCTATTTGTGCAAGTTATTTCTTTTAAAAGTGATTTCCCATTTTGCTCCCGCCCCCTGCCCCCCCTCATCCTTCTTGTCTGTGTTGGGAACATTCTTATTGAGGGTGAGACTGGGGAGCTGCCGTCAGCCCGGAGTTGGATCAAGGGGACTAGACAAGTGTGTCGAAATGGGCCGTGACCCATCGAGGCTGTTTTTCCGCAGGGGGAATTTGCAGGCCTGTATTAGGGTCAGAGGCAGCTTCACAGTGTAAAATAGGTTCAAAGTGTTTTCCTGGTCTTTGATACGAGGCAGTGCATCCCCGGGGTTTGATGGGTGGCCTGGTGGCAGGTGACAGAAGCTGGGGTGCAAGGGACCCCTGAGGAGTCCGAGTTACTCCCTTGGGGAATGTGTGACCCACTCGGGCCCCTCCAGCCCGAGGAGGCGGAGATGAGGTTGGCCTGCTCTGTGGCCTAGAACTCCGAGTACCTCGGCCCTGGAGTGCACTGTGAAGTGCCTCTGTATGACCTGGGCCACCACCTTCCTTCCTCCCTGGGCCTTGGCCCCATCTGTGAAATGGGAAGGCTGGGTCCCCGGAGTACCGGGATCCTGTGGGGTCCCCTGTCTTCCCCACGTGGAGCGTGGCCAGCCCCTCCCGTGAACTTCAGCGGGGAGGGACTGTGGGCTCTGACCCCTCTCTGTTTCTGTTCTGGAACACAGAGCTGGGCTTCGACAGCCAGTTTCTGCCCAGTGGCCAGTCTCTCTCCCTTCCCATCCCGAGGCTTGACCTCAACATTCATTGGGGAAAACTTGCCAAATAGTTGCTATGCAGGAAGCCAGTTTGGACGTCCAAGGTGGATTTTGAAGACAAAGACTTGTGGTTTGCACCAGGGGTGGGCCCAATGGATGGGAAGGACATCTCTTCCGAGCTGGGTGGAGGTCACTGGGATTGCTGGCTCAATCCGGAGGGTGTCGCTTGACCCCGAGGTGACCAGTTTTAAGCCCCATTCAGGGCACGTATGAGAAACAACCAATGAGTGCACCACCAAATGGAACAATGAAGTGGAACAAGGAGTTGATGCTTCTCTTTCTCTCATCTCCTCTCCTTCTTCCTTCTCTCCCTATCTCTCAAAAAAAAAAAAAAAAAAAAAAAAAAAAAGAAGAAAGCTTGACTGTCATCCAATAGGAAATGACAGATCTGAGATTCAAACACAGGCCTCTGTGTCCCAGGACCCAGGCCCCTTGGCTCAACCCGTTCTGACACTTCCTGTGGCATCTGCAGCTTGAAGCTGTCCCAAGGTTTTTTTTTTCAGCCCCAGCGGGTGTCGGCTCTCAGACTTTCTGGACAAACCTAAATGGGCTGGGACGGTGGTCAGGTAGGCGGTGTGTGGAGGTGAGGGTGGCCTACCTAGACCCTCCATGACTGTGACTCTCTGGGTGAAGCCAGTGCTCTTAGTCCCTGCTGTCCCAGTCCCTGCTGTCCCCCCAGGGCCGCCCAGCCCGTGTTCTTGTGTTCCCACCCCCACTCTGTCCCCTGACAGCATCTCCTTGAGAAACAGGACAGGCTGATGCCCCGGGCGGAGCTTCCCGCATCCTTCGATTTCAAGCTTCTCAGGTCCTCCCTTGCCGGGAACAGAACACGACACGCTGCATGAATCCCGTTAAGCAATTTGCGGCTCTGCCGCCAGAGCACCCTGTGTGACACCCGAGGGCGCGCGGCAAGCTGGGGATGAGTCCACCACTGTGAGCAGCAGAGCTGAGAGGCGGGGTGGGGAAGACGGCAGAGGGCCGCTCTCTTGCTGCTTCCCTGGGTGGCTTCCTGCTCACCGTGGGCTGTCTCCTTCCCATCCCTCGAGAAGAGATGGCACACGACAGGGATGGGCTGTGCCGCCGCAGGGCCCCCTTTTCCGGAACCCACACAGCCCAACGCACTGCCTTCGCTCCTCTGGGGCCAGCGTGAAAGAGGGAGTCTGGATAGAGTCACCGAGGGCCGGGCAATGCTACCCAATGGTTAAACACCGGCTGGGCCAAAACCCAGCTAGGATGGGCCCACCTCCTTCTCACCACTTCAGAGCTGATGCTTGGCCTCAGTTTCTCCACCCGCCACGTGGAGATCATGGCTGTGCTGATCTCACGGAGAGGTGAGCAGGTTTGGGGGGTGTCAGGAGTCCCTCAGCAAAAGGCACCAAGCATAGGCGTGTACAGGGGCCTGGGGACCCTGTGCCCTGTAAGAAAGTGGGACAGAGAAGAAGGTGTGCTCGTCACGACAGACTGGGCTATCTCGAGGGATGGGGTCCATGAACCCCCAGGACTCTTTCTCACAAAGGAGACCTGGACAGAGACATGGCATTCTGGCTGAAATTTCCAGAAGGCTCATGTTTGTTAAGAGCCCCCGAAATGTGTCCATGGAGATGTCAGTTCCTGCCCCAGATCCTCAGGGCTGCATCAAGAAATCCTTCTGTCCTCCGGAGATGGTGGAGGCCTGGCACCTGGAAGGGCAGCTCCTCTGTCCTTGGCACAGACCGCGCTGCCTGCCCCCTCACCTGCCGACGGCCCTGGGCAGTGGGCAGCAGCCAGGACAGGGCGCTGGAGTCAGAGGCCTGGCCTGAACTCCAGTTTTGGTCTGTGAGGCAGTGGGCGCCTTGCTTAACTTCTTGGTGCCAGGAGGTAGGGCTGACAGTGGCGATTTGATGAAGGTTAACTGCACTGGGCATGGAATGTGCTTCCCACAGCTCCAATCAATGACTGTTAGCGATCCCACTATGACCCTCTTTGACAGAGGCTGACACAGCAGTTTAGATAGTTCTGGTCTGTGCATGCGTCTGCTCCAGGGAGCCGGCATCTGGCAGTGGGGGAGCCGTGCGGCTGTGGACTCCTGAGCTGGTGGAGCCTCCTCAGAAAGAGGGGCCAGTGCTGTTGGTCGAGCGATCTATGTTCCTTCTGTGGCGTCCCTGCTGGGCTCAGTGCCAGGGGTGCTCTTCCTCCCTGTCCCCTTCCTGTCTCTTGGGCAGGACCCGCAGCTGTGGGCCAGTCTTCCCCAGGAGTTCTCTGGCTCTTCTGTGCCCGGGTTCTGATGCTGTTTCCAGGTGGAGGTGGTGAGCAGC
Organism: Saccopteryx leptura; assembly: GCF_036850995.1. Lineage (NCBI taxonomy): Eukaryota > Metazoa > Chordata > Mammalia > Chiroptera > Emballonuridae > Saccopteryx > Saccopteryx leptura. The sequence continues at coordinate 86,639,513 of NC_089505.1, read as the reverse complement.
CAGGGCCTGTTTCTGTGGGCAGTGAGTGCCCAGCCTCTGTCCCTTTCCATTGTCCTGTAGCCTCAGCGCAGACCTAAGGGTCCTGGCCATGCCTACCAGCCCCCAACTCTCCAGCAGCGAATTTTGATGTTCAGGCAGACAGTAGACACTGCTGTCCTCAGGTGTGGCCAGGGTAGGTCAGATGAGGACACTGACCAGCTGGGGAGTAAGGAGGACAGTGAGGGTGCTGGGCCAGGGAGCCACCTGGCAGCTGTTGACAGCACCCACAGGTAAGAGGGGAGGGGACGAGAGGCTGGAGGGGTGGGAGAGGAACTTCCACAAGGCTGTGGGGCTCAGCACTGGATACTATGATGGTGAGGGAAGGCCTAGTTGGATGCCTGCCCTGTCCATCTCCGTAGTAACAAAAGAGCAAGTCATGTTGACTGAGTATTTACTATGTGATCCTGCAGCAGAGACCAATAACATTTTATCTGCCTAGAACGGTATCGTGTGCCATTGGCTGGCCAACTGCAGAACTCAGCCCCTCAGCCATGGTGATTGGCTCAGGGATTATTAGCACATGACCTAGGCAGGACCAATCAGATTCACTCCTGGGATTTTATCTGGAGTAATGGAGAAAGACGTGATCTCTCTCCTTCTCTCTCTCTCTCATTAATAGCTGTAAGATAATAAAAGCCAGAACCTCCTGGTCTTCTGGTAGCCATCCTGCTGTTGTATGGAGAGAATCTGCCTGAAAGTGAAGCCAACATAGAGGAATGAGGAGCTGAGAGATTGGGAGAGAGCTAGAGAAATAGATAATGGAGAGAGACAGAGAGAGATGGCACGTAAGCACATGCGTGTACCCACACACACACACACACACACACACACACACACACACACAGCCCAATGGCATCTTTGGAACCCTAGGGGCCACCCCTTGGAGGTCCCAATCACGGAAGCATGTGCTAGGCACATCGTGTGCGTCATGAACTCCCGTTCTCACAACCACACTAAGGGCAGGCATTCTTCCTCCTGCTTTCCCTGAGGGTGATTTCCGTGGCTTGGAAGGCTCCCACTCCAGGACCCACAGCTATGAACAGCCATGGATCCTGCCTTTCAGCTCCCAGCTAGCCACCCACCAAAGTCATCAAATGAGTAATTCATAGAATTAAGCTCATCCTGGCTGTTGGGATTGGGCTCAACTCCCCTTTCTTCTTGGGCATTTGTGTGCCCGCATGGGCTGCACCTCCTGTTCCTGGGCATGTGCCGACATCAACTCTTGGCTCTGGTGTTCATAGACGCTCCGTCGACATTGCCTCTTCAGACAGGTAGAAACATTCCCAGAACCATTTCTATGACCCTTTTAGGAGTTTGAAATGGGCTGGACCACCGTAAAGTTACTCAGACGGAGGCTTGTGGGAACAGAGCCTTTGGATTTCTTGTTCTCATTAGAAGCGATTTTCTTGTTTGATGTGAACAGAGACAGTCCTGTAACACCCAGGTCAACCTCTTCTTTGGGAAATTTTAAAAGAGGCCAGAGGCATTTGCTGAAGAAAGCAAGCAAGTCCGGATTCTTGTCCCCATGTGGTAAACTCTGGGAAACATCAGAAGCTGCTACATTTGTTCCTTGGCCCAGGAGAGATCAAAGCCACAGTTGGCTAAGATGATGTCAGCTCCAAAAACATCCCTCAGAAAATCGAGAAGGGGTCTGGTCAGTCCACAGGGGGCCATGTGGGGGCTGGGGAACCTTTCCTTGGATTCTATTGAACCCATGGTCCCTCCCCCTCTTAATCCTGCCCCAGGGTCCAGGCAGGGCTGGGGAGACAAAGCTGGCTCAAGTGCAGACTGTGGGGAGGGGGTGGTCAGGGGTGATGTTGGGACAGAGGCAATGCCAAGCCCTGCTTCTCATCGAACCCCATCTGCCCCCGAGGTCCTGTGTCTGTCCCCGAAGATAGTCAGCTCACTCGGTGCTTGGGCCCGAAGGGAGCTGTCCTGGAGTGAGGTCCCCTCTCTTGGCCTCTCTCTTCCATCCATCACCTGCCCGGTGATGAGTACTGACCCGACTGCCTGTGTCCCGGGTGAGTGGAAACTGTGGGCCGTGGTTCCAGGGAGGGTCAGGATCTCTGGCACAGCCCTGGATCCTCGACCCCTGTCTTAGATGAGGACCCCAAAAGCAAACGCTGAGACAAGAAATGTGTGTGAGTGACTGATGCATACGCTGACTCCAGAAGGGGTCGTGGGGAAGGCATTGGGGTGCAGGCCATCAGGTTCTGTCCCCCTGGGGACCTCTGTGTGGTGGAGCAGAGCAGGTCCCTGGGCCCCTGGAGTCAGTGAGCTGCATCTAACACTCTTCCTATGAGGCAGGGGCCGTTGCCCCACAGACAGCAGAGGTGGATGAGGACACATGTCCAGGCTTCCCCAGGGGCAGATTGGGTCTCCCAAGGATATGCTCAAGTCCGAAACCCATCCCTGTGACTGTGCCCTTATTTGGAAATAAGGTCTTGCAGATGTAATCAAGTTAAGAATAGGTCACACTGGTTAAGGTGGACCCTAATCCAACGACCGGCGTCCTTAAAAGAGAAGAGACAGAGGGGAGAGGGAAGACACCCGTGGGAAGACAAAGGCAGAGACTGGGGGATGCGGCCCCAAGTCAAGAGCACTGGGAGCCACCAGAAGCTGGAAGAAGCAGGGAGGATCATGCTCTAGCGCCTTCCGAGGGAGCTCAAACCTGCTGGCGCCTGGGTTTCAGACTTCTGACTCTAGAACGGTGAGAGGAGACGTTTCTGTTGTTTTCAGCCTCCAGACTGTGGGACTCGGGCTCATGCAGTAGCTGGGGAGCTGGCCTGTCAGCCTGACCGAAGAGTGGGCCGTGGGGGCAGGAGCAGGATTGGCTACTCAGAAGTGGCCAGTGCCAAGGGGAAGGGACTGCATCCTGCATGCCTCTGCTCCTGTCCTGCTTGGAAGGTGACCAGGTCCTTTCCTGGATCGTGGGTGGCTGAGCGTGATAGGAGCTCTGAACCCAAGGCTGGCACGTGCCGCCCACCCCTCTGTGGCTGGTGGGGAAGCTCTCCTGGACGGAGGAGGAGAGAGGAACTTGCAGCAAAGGGCCCAGGTCTGAATCCCGCCTGCACTGCTAACTTTCATCTCAGAGCCTCAGTTTCCTCAGCAGCACAGGAGGGTAATGGCAGCCCGCAGGGTAGAGGAGTGGAGGTGACACGTGTCATTGCCGAGGATGGTGAGGGATGGAGCGGGACCTTTCCTGCCCAGGGGTCCAGCCCGGCTCCTTTGGGGACAACAGAGAGCTCCGAGGGACGTGGGGCAGCTGACAGGATCCCCTCGTTTCCAGGGATGACTGTTACCTCCTGGCTGCTGGAGACCCTTCCCCAGCTTCCAGCTCCCCCGCCATTCAAGCCCCAGATTTCTGGAAGCTCTTTGGAGAGGCAGATGTTTGCAAGTCGGCCCAGCGTTATTGATTTATGTCTTAGCAAGCTTCGTCTTTACGGTGATTAATATTTGATTTACACTCTGGGTTTTTCCTGTTTCTGATCTCTTTCTAACTCATTAAATCTTCCTTAATCGAGCGTCTGACTTTACCCTTTGGATCTTATCCTTCAGAGACAACCCCTGCCCTCCCATCCCACCCCCGCCGTTGGCTCCTGACCCATATATTTGCCTTTTGAAAACACGAACACACATTTGGCTGGAAGTGGTCCTGGCGGCTGGCTGCCAGGAGGGGTGTGGCTCATTGAATGTCACAGCTGCCCTTCTGCTGTGGATGCTTCTTCCTCTGGTTGAGTTTACTTGTATTGAAAGGGTCAGGGGATGGGGAATCTTCGCTGGCCACAGGGTGCCTGGGGGACAGCCAGGCCAGGGACCTTGGGCTGGCAGGCGTCTTGCCAAGCATCGAGGCTTTCACTGGCCCACATTCTTTTGATTCTGGGCCGGTGCGTGTTTGGAAAGGTCAGCCCCTCAGATGGAACTGACAATGAGGGTGAGCTGATCTTTGGGAGGGGCTTGCTAGGTCCTTTGCTGGAGGCTTTCCATGCCTTTTCACATCTGACTTGCACAACACCTGGCCGGTGGGTGCCCATTTTACAGGTGGGAAAACTGAGGTGCGACAGCATGCCCAGGGGACTCAGCAGATAGGGGCAGGGCTGGGAATCCAACTTGGGTGTCTGAGCCGGGCCCTGCCCCTCCCGCTGCGCTCTTGCTCCGTGGTGGAGTCCAGGGATGCCACCAACAACCCACAGGGAGCGGGAACGCCACACACCTTACCGCTCCCGGGGGCTGAGGGTGCCGAGGTGGAGAAACCCTGTGGTAGAGGGACTTGCCATGACTTCACAGGGCCAGTCCACTCCAGGTGTCCAGTTGGCTCTGATTTACTAATTTGTGATGTCTGCACGTGGCCGAGCGTTGGGCTCACCTACGGGAGGAAGGTGGACTTTACACCAGAGAAGAGAGTCGTCGGACAGCGCGTGCTGTCCTCCGGGGGTGAGGCTTGGGAAGGACGCAGGTCAGCCCCGGAGGACCATATACTGCCTGATCCCATTCACACGCCATGTCTGGCACAGGCAAAGCCATGGAGGTAGAAGGGAAGTCAGTGGTTGTGGGAGCTGGGGGCTGGCTGGCGGGGAGGAGGGAGGTGAGAGCTCAAAGCTGACCGTGTTTGTCTAGAGCCCAGTCTACCCTCTGATTTCTCCTCTTTTGTGTTCTAAGCTTCCCTTCGTGAAGCTTATATTACATTGTATTTTTATGAGGGTGGCGAAATGATCGGTGTTTTCTCCTTTTCCCTGTGTCTCCTGACTTGGGTGAAGCACACAGTTCTAATGCCAACAGAGGGAACAAGACCAGGAAGACCGCAACCGGACCCTGCAGACAGTGCACTGAACAGGGGCAGAGGAGGACCCTGCAGACAGTGCACTGAACAGGGGCAGAGGAGGACCCTGCAGACAGCGCACTGAGCAGGGGCAGAGGAGGACCCTGCAGACAGCGCACTGAACAGGGGCAGAGGAGGACCCTGCAGACAGCGCACTGAACAGGGGCAGAGGAGGACCCTGCAGACAGCGCACTGAGCAGGGGCAGAGGAGGACCCTGCAGACAGCGCACTGAGCAGGGGCAGAGGAGGACCCTGCAGACAGCGCACTGAACAGGGGCAGAGGAGGACCCTGCAGACAGCGCACTGAACAGGGGCAGAGGAGGACCCTGCAGACAGCGCACTGAACAGGAGCAGAGGAGGACCCTGCAGACAGCGCACTGAACAGGGGCAGAGGAGGACCCTGCAGACAGCGCACTGAACAGGGGCAGAGGAGGACGGCACTTGCGTCCGTCTCAGCGAGTCAGGTTCAAGTTAAGCAGGTGGCTTTTGTCCCGGGCATGGGGCATGAGCTCGGGTGTGGGTGTGGTGTGGATACAGCCCACTGCCCACAGACCTTCCTGTCCTCTGGTGGAGGGAGTCCCTGCTTCCCCTGACCCCCAACCTCTTCCATGGAAGGGCCACATGAGACCGGAGAGATTAGGGCGAGGCTGCGGCCTCCTCCTTCTGTCCAGGGGGTGTGGCTGGCCTTCAGTGTTCCTTCTTGGGCTGGGAAGTGGCCCCCCACTGGCTCCGTCTTCCTGTGAGAGGCTGTGAGTCTGCGCTGGGGGTGGGGAAGGAGGGAGGTCCCTGTCGGCGCTGTCTTGTACGTCCATCTTCCTCTGGTCCAGGAGGGCTGACCTCTGGCCTCCTTCCCACCTCAGCTGGGGGGGGGGGTCTACTTCTGTCCTGGCTGCACATGTGGCACCTCTAGGCCACACCTTCTGTTGCTCCCAGGACATTGCGAGGAACACTGGTGGCCACTAACCTAGGACAGCCTTCCATCCTTGAAGGGGGCTGTTGGGACAGTCACCCGAGGGCAGGCAGAGTCACAGAATCTCAGTCCCCATCCATCTCCCAGACTGGAACCCATTCACAGACTCGGAGGCCCTTAAACTGAAGGGGAGGCCGGGCCCCCTTGACAGAGGACCCCACTATGCTGCCAAACATGTATATCATCAACTTCTCCCCCAGCCTTCCTCAGGGGACTTACAGCCAGGGTGGCTGCATCGAGGACAGCTCTTTCAGGAGCTCCGGGATCTTGGCTCTGAGCTGATGCTGATCCCAGGGGGCTCCAAACATCACTGGGCCCCCCACCTCACCCCAGTCAGAGTAGGACTTGTGGAGGGTAGGTGATCGATGGGGACGGGGGGAGAACGCAGGTCCGTCTCACGGTGGGCTGTGGTCCTCCACCCTTCCTAGGGTCATTCCCTGGGTCAGGGATGCACACCTGGACGAGAGATGGGGGAAGGAGCAAGATTCAAACAGAGGAACATGAAGTCCGTCAGGGGTGGTAAGAGCAGAGAGGAAAAGTCAGGCAACACTGGGCACAGAAGGGGGGCGCTAATTTAGAGCAGGCGGCGATGTGGCCCCCCCTGGCGAGGTAGCGCTGGGCAGAAAGGCTCGGGGCGGTGGGCTGATGGTCAGCTTACTCTGCCCAGCCATGTGAACGAGGCGTGGGCCCATTGGTGAAGACTGAGGACAGCCAGCAGAGAAGGGAATACTCCTGTCTTTGTCCGTTGTCCCACGAACGTGACGGTTCTTCAGAGTGTCCAGGTGCCGGCTCTTCCTGTCCAGGTTCAGAAACCTTTCCTTCCTAGTCTCGGTTAGCTAAAGTGTCCTTCCCCGCGTACCTCACCTCTCCTGCTGTGAGCAAGGCAGGAGGCGGCTGTGACTCGGAGCGCCATGGCAAGGGGGAGCCCGCTTGTATTCAATTCCACCGTCTCCCCTCACCGTGAGCTTAGTGCTGGTACGTCATTGCTCGTGACACTGTCCCTGGCTTCCGGTGACTCTCCCAGGGGACCCCCTGCTTCGCCGATGACAACCACATCTGTGAGTCTCTCTCAGAGCACGCAGGAAAGGGGAACACATCTGTGGCCACTGGGGCCCAGGTCACACCCGCTGTGTGTGACTGCGCGGTGCAGACGTGGCCAGAGCCTCTTCTCTTTGAACCTTTGGGAGGCTGGGGTCTCTGCATCCTTAGAATGAGATCCTCTCGGTGGGGAAACCCCCTGACATTTCAAACACCAACACCAGCAGGATAGGCAAAGACAAGGGGCGTCCATCCGTCTTTGGATAGAGCTCAAGACTGACCCCATGGAAACACAATGCCGCCATACTGATTGGAAGCAAGAGGGACACACAATTTATTGGAAAATCTTGTTTGTTCAAAAATCAATGCCTTCAATGCCCATAGGAATATGTGCCCCCCAAACACCCACCGGTGACATTGGAGAACACCAAGCAGAGACCCGAGATGTTCATCTCCGCTGGTTGGTAATAAGGTCCCTGTTCCTAGAGGTGTCAGTGGGGACACAGGGAGCCTAGACATCTGTCCCATTTGAAAGTATTGAGGTGCTTCCCTCTTTCCTGTCTGGAGTAATATTAGAGGAGGTCACATAAAGAGCCTGGACTTTCACCATCACCGGGCAGTAATGAGGTCTCCAGCAATGAGCTGGAACTCCTGCCCCTGCCCATCAGGGAGGGGCCCCTGAGTCAGGTGTCAGTGGAGGCAGACCGTGGAGACTCGGGACTCACTGGCAGTAAGGAGGTGGCACCTTCTCCTGCTTTCACGGCTAGACTGGTGTCAGGAGCAGGCATGCAAACTAGATCCGAAGTCTCAACAGAATAGAGCGACACCCAGGCTTAAAAAAAAAAAATAGCCCTCATGATGACAAGAACCGGGAATACCTCAAAGGGAATGGGAAATTACACTCAATACGTACTAACCCCGAGATGATAAAAGTGTGAGAATGACCCGACAAAGATTTTAACGCAGCCACGATAAAAATGTTTCGCGAGCAACTGTGAACGCTTTTGAAACCAATGCCAAAAAAGAAAGTCTCACCGAAGAAGGAGAAATTCTCTGCGAAGGAATGAAAGATGTAAAGAGAAAATAAACGGGCATGTTAGAGCAGATAGCTGCAGTCATGCAATATGGAGATCAGTGGATGCCCCCCCCCCAAAAAAAAAACAACCCCAGAATGAGGCGTGAGATGGGAAACCACTACAGACCCCACAGACATCAACGGGACAGTCAGGGTATAACTACCAGCAGGTGCGCGTGCACAAATTCGCTAAATGGAAAGAATGGACCACGTCCTCAAAACACACGAACGACTACAACTCACCCAAGATGAGACAGATAATTTGAATAGATGTATAACTTAATAAAGAGATTGAATTTGTAATTTAACAACAACAACAACAACAAAAAGTATCTCCAGGCTCCAAAGTGTTCACTTGAGAATTCTGCCAAACATGGAAAGAATAATTAAGACTAATTTTACACAGTCTCTCTTAGAGACTAGAAATGGAGAGAAAACTCCCCAGTCCATTTTAGAGAAAGACAGTACAAGAAAAAGAAAAAAAAAAAAAAAGAACAACCCACCAGTTTCTCTCAAGAATACAGATTCAAAAAGCTTCACAAAATACTAGCAAATAACATTAAGCGATATATAAAAAAGGAATGGGACACGATCGCTAGGGCAGTGGTCGGCAACCTCATTAGTCAACAGAGCCAAATATCAACAGTACAACGATTGAAATTTCTTTTGAGAGCCAGATTTTTTTAAACTTAAACTATATAGGTAGGTACATTCCTTATCGAGGTAGCGCCCGCACGTGGTATTTTGTGGAAGAGCCACACTCAAGGGGCCAAAGAGCTGCATGTGGCTTGCGGCCATGGTTTGCCGACCAGGGGGCTAGGGGATTCCAGAAACGCAAGGCCGGTTCACTGTTTGACGATCAATCCATAGGACCCACTGTATCAACAGGTGAAGGATGAAAAACCACACAATCATATCAACTATTGCCAAAATATCATAAAAAGCGTTTGATGAAAGGCTACAACCTCATCCTGAGGAAAACTCTTAGAGAAATACGAATAGAGGGGCATCTCTTCAGTTGATGAAGAGCATCTACCTGCTGTGTCGACAGCCGAGCTTATACTTAGTGGTGGATGCTGAACGGTTTCCCCTGGCAAAGGCGTCCACTTGCACCGTTCCCCGTTCACCAGCGGGGCTACAGGGAGAGAGAAGAAACTAGGAAGTGTATAGATCGGGAAGGAAGAAATAAAGCTGTCCCCGTAGATGATATTATGTTGCTAGACTGTTCCAAGGAGCCCACCAACAACACCTCTAGAAACAGGCAGTGGGTTCCGCGAGGTTGCAGGGTACAAAATAAACACTCGCACACACAAAATCAATTGTGTTTCCATATAGTGGCAACGAACGCATGGCAGTACTATTTACACATACTCAACCTCCCCCCCAAAAAAACCCCCCAAAACATTTAGGTAAAAATCTAACAAGACGTATGTGGAACCTGTACGCTGTGTGCTACACGGACTTGCTGGAAGTGGGTAATGAATGGAGAAACACATTTTGTTCCAAGATTGGAAAACTCAACGTCGTACCAATGTCATTTCCACCTAAATTGATACACTAGTTCAATACAATTCCTATCAAAATCTCAGCAGCCAGAACTTTTTTTTTTTTTGTAGCTACGGAGAAGATTATTCTAAAGTCTATTTGGAAAGTCAAAGGAATGAGAGTAGTTGAGAAAGTTTTGAAAGAGAAGGATAGGGCAGGAAGAGCCTGATATTCCGGACCTATCGCTCAGCTCCCGTAATCAAGGTTGTGCCAAAGAGGTGAGTGGAGGGAGATGCAGCTCAGTGGACAGAAGGGAAGACTCAGAGGCAGAGCCACGCCGGTCCATCCAGGTTGTTCTGGACAAAGACTCAGAAGCAGTTCACTGAGAGAAAGGCAGCCGTCTGGCCGGCGAGCCGGAGCTCTTCCACTCTCTCCAGATGAGCTCTGCCCACGGGCGGGGTCAGAGACAACGGACGAGAGCACTGGGGTGAGGACACGAGAGGGCAGAGCAGAACGGTCGGACGGGGCAGGAGCAGCCCCGGGCAGGAGGCAGCCCAGTGCAGGGGAGCAGGGAGTGGGGCCTATGCGTGAGTGTATATGTGTGTATCTATGTGTATTCATAGGTACGTGTGCTCTCCTGTGCATGCATGAGTGCATATGCATATGTACATGTGCATGTATATGCATGTGCATATATGTGCAGCACACATACGTCTATCTGCACACATGATGCACAGTACATGCATGCACAAGTTTTTGCATACAGGTATGCATACATGTACATGAATACACACATAGTGCACACGTACACAGATGCATGTGTGTATGTGTACATGTGCACACTCATGCGTATACCCGTGCATATGGATGTGTATATATGTACACACACGTGTACCTGCATATGTGTATGCACAGTACATATATGCACACATGCATATATGTACATGCACAAGCATGTGACGCACACATACACAGGTGTATATGTGTATGTGTACACATGCACACTAGTGTATATACATGCATATGTATGTGTGCCTGTATGTGTATGTATTTGCACGCACATGTGTGTGAGTGTGTGTCTATGTGGTCTCTTAACTCATGGCTGCTCACATGGAAACACAGCCCATGAGGAAGTAGGCTGCCAGCTTCTCTTTCCTGGGGAGGAATTGGGGTGGAGGGCGCGATGGGGAGAGGAGAGAGCCGTCCCCGACCTACTCACGAGACATGCAGGAGAGGGGCGTACTGCCGAACAGGGAGGGAGGCACAAGCCCGTTTCCTGAGAGCCCGTCTCAGGGAAACACGCAGCACGCGCCAGGAGGGTGACGAGAAGGGTGTCCAAACATGTCAGGCGGCGCCCTTGCAGTTTGGGACTTGGAGTAATTTTTATTTCCTTCTCTTGGCTTGTCTGCATTTTCTAAAATTGCTACAATACCCATCCATTACTTTGTAATAACAACTGAAAAGTTATTTTAACAGTTGGCCCAGAGCTATGACAACTGTCTAGATGAGCCGCCTTCCGAGTTGCCAGCCGATGGGGCTGTGTTCTCACTTCTGCGGGTGCCCGCAGCCCGCGGGGGAGGCGGCCGCGCTGTGGTTGAGACAATAACGAGCTTCCTCGGAGACTCCTCCTCAGCTCCCATCCTGGCACTGCCTGGGTGTTGCCGTCTGTCTTTTTGGGGTGCGTGGGTTTTGCAGGCCTCTCACAGCAGTCGGGTACCTGTCACGGAGCACGTTCCCCCTCCCCTGGGCCCACAGACTCTTGCACGTGTCCGTGGTGGGGCTGGTTTGCGCTCAGGGTCCTGGCTCCGCCCCTGCAGTCTCTGGGTTCTCAGGTGTGCTCCTTGTCCCTTAGGGCTTGACAGTAAGAGCGGTTTTGACACCGGGCTCCTGGGCCAGACCCTGGGCTCATCAGTGGTTCCGTGACCTTGGGCCAATCCCTTAGGCTTCCTGCACCTCAGTTACATAATGTATAGACGGGGGATAAAAGTGCGTTTACTGTACAGGGCCGTCTAGAGCAGTGGTCGACAAACTCATTAGTCAACAGAGCCAAATATCGACAGTACAATGATTGAAATTTCTTTTGAGAGCCAAAATTTTTAAACTTAAACTATACAGGTAGGTACATTCCTTATCGAGGTAGCGCCCACACGTGGTATTTTGTGAAAGAGCCACACTCAAGGGGCCAAAGAGTCGCGGTTTGCCGACCAGGGGACTAGAGGAATGGCACACAATAAGCAGCTAATAAATGTTTCTCACAGTTGTTGTCATGGTCATCCGTGCAATGGGCATGTCGGGAGGCAGATGAATAGTCTCGAAGACATCCAAGTCAGAATCCCCCGACCCTGTGTGTTAGGTCGTGTGGTGACCAGGAATCCAGCCAGGGTGCTCATGAGCTGACCTTGACCTAGGGCGAGGGTTCGGGCTCACCCCGGGGGGGGACCCAACATCCTCACAGGGTCCTTTTATAAGTGGAAGAAGGAGGCAGAGAATCAGAGGAAGAGGTGATCACACGAGCAGGGGCAGAGAGACCCCGGAGCATCCGGAAGGAACCCGCCTTGTGAGACTGTGTCAGTCAGCCTTCTGAACTACACAATTGTGACCTGACTTCGGGTCAGGTCACTGAGTTGGCAACCTTGTACGGCAGTGACAGAAAACTGCAGGGGGGACTCTCAGGTCCTCTCACCAGAGAAAGGGCCGGTGGATGGACACGGTCTCGGGTCCTCGACCTCCTCCTGCAGCCTGCGTTGCAGCATGTTGGAGCCGTGGGTCTCCCCTACCAGCCCCGACGCAGGCCCTGTCCTGCCACCTCTGAGGGTGTGATTTAGGGGGTGGGGCTTGATGCTTTGGAGAGGTGGGCATCCTGGAGCTCCTGATGTCAGAGCTGACTGGCAGAGCTTCTCTCCTGTCCCTCGGCACCCTCCTGGATGCCACATGTGCAGGGACATCCCTGAACGTGCAGAGGGGGGAAGCCCGCCCCCACTCGCTCGGAGCACAGGGTGGGCTGTGCCCTTGACTGCGAGGCTGTGTGCTGAGGGTCACCTCCGGACCTCTGGATCCAGGCCGGGCCGTGAGGCGTGCGGGCCTGGAGACGGCTCAGGCGCGCAGCTCCGAGGAGTGCGATTGCTCAGTTGCTGTGAGTGGCAGCGGTTGGCAGCCCCTCTCATTAACAGCTCCTCCTTTGCTGTGATATTCTAGCTGCAGAAGTTCTGCTGCGGAAGTAAGTGGCAGAAGACAGAAAGCGCCTTCTGGAGCGGGGCAATGAGGGAGGACCTACGTGGGCATCCAGGCACCCCGGCTTAGGGCGGCTGGGTCAGCAGGGCTGGGAGGGGGGCTCACCCACCATCCCGCCCTCTCCAGCCTGTGTGCCAGGACTTTATTTCTTCCTGAGCTCTGCAGACAAGCCCCCTCCCCAGCCATCCTGACTTCTCCCAGCGTTGCAAGCTGTCCACTCCAGAAATGACCACTAGGTCCAGCGCCTTCCCCAGCACATGACCTGCATGAGATAATTCAGGCCTCCCGACTCTCAATGAAGTAAGCAACTATCATTGCCTCGATTTTACAGATGAGACAACGGAGGCACAGAGAGGTGATTTAATTTCCTCCAAGTCTCACAGCCAAGAAAGGAGCAGAGCCAAGACTGGAGCTCAGGTAGTGGGACCCTGGCTCCCACATGGAGCCCAGGGTTGTGGGGGGGAGGTGGAGGTGGAGGGGTCTACAGTCCTGCTCCGAGTGATAGTCCCTTGAATAAGAGGCACCTCCAGCATTCTTTCCTATCCATGATTTAAAGGCTTAGCATGATTTTTATGTTAAAAAATATGGTTCGATGAGGAAGGAAGTGCAGAAATGAGCCTGAACTTTAAAGTTCAAACAGAAAACGTTAAAGATGGCGGATTTGGGGATGTCCCGAGAGTCCCTGAGGATCCCCGAGCAGCTGAAGTCCTTCTCCTCGCTGATTTTGGAGTTTCCGTGAATGCAGCAGGGAGCTAGGACTGGGCATGGGAGCCCATGGTGGAGGGGAGGTTCCCGAGTGCGGTGTTTTCAGCAGTGGTTTTCTCGTCTGCCTGCTGCCCCTTGCTGCTCCCACTCCGACCTCCCCTACCTGAGGGTGGATGCTTGGGCCATTGGGGGGGAGTTGGGGGGCCCTGGTTCACACCGCACAGGTGGCGTCTCACCCTGACGGTGGTGGGGTCTGGTCTTGGGGTGCAGCTCAGCTGAGGCCTGCAGGCACTCCTGTGCATGTGGCCAGCAGGGGACAAAGGGGGGAGCTCTTGTCCCTGGAATGGAGAGGCCACATACGCACTTCTAATTGGGATGCTTGTGCTACCCACAGGCTCTGTAAGTCACTGCTTTGTGGGGAGAGGAGTTAGAACCTGCACAGGATTAGCCGCTGTCCCTGCTCCTTCTGCTCTGAGAGCTTCCCTGATCACAACGGGAGTGTGGCGTGGGGGGCAGGGTGGCATGGGCTGGCTCTGGCTCCGGCTACGAGAGCAGGCACCCGGCCCTCGTGAGAGTGATGCCAGGGGAACAGCTCTGCGACCCCAGTGACAGTGACGGCCTGTGCACACAGCGTCTCGGTCTCTCTCTGTTTTAGGGAAACTGCTTCCTGGCCTGGGCCGTGCTCCTGGAATGCCCCCTCCTGCTGTTGTCCCCGTCCTCAGGGCTCTTCAAGCTCCTTTTCATGTCATCAGCTAACCCTGGCTGGGCATCTCTTTCCCGGAATGAGGCACCGGGGGTAGCGGTGTGCTGGGGGAGGGGGGCACACTGGGTGGCTGGTTAGGCTACTTGTCTGTATTGCCGCTGATTCCAGAAACTCCAGTTCTGCTGTAGCTTCGCTTGGGCTTCTGCAACGGAGCTCCCGGCCACATGGCTGACATGGCAGACAGTCACTGGTCTGGAGAGATCCAAGGTCAAGGTGCCAGCAGGGCTGGTCCCTTGGGAGGGCTGTGCGGGAACGTCCACTCCATGGTCCTCCCCCAGGTGGGCTGCTATGTCTGCACAAGATGTCTCTGGTCTCTCCAGGACTCCGAGCCGGGCTGACTCAGATGTGGCCTTGGACCTCTCTCGGAGACCACAGCCCACAGCTCCCTGCAGCGGGGCTAGGGGGGTGGGGGGTGTGTTCTGGGTGGCAGTGGGGTCCCCTCTGAACCCTGTGCCAGCCCCCCACCCCCGCCCAGGATCCTGCCGGCCCAGGTCTTGACTTCTGCATGGAGCACAGAGGAAGCTGGCTGTTGGCACCATCGCCTCGTTGACGACAACTTTGCAGGTTTGGCCACAAGGGACAGTCCCCTTTGGCTGTGTTATTGTCCTCACTGTTTGAACGGAACCTCCCCTTATTTGGAATAACACTGACTTACCTGCTTAGTAGTTTAAGAGGAAGAACATTTAATAAGATGCCAACTGAGTAAGTACCAGTCGTTCTAAAAGTGTGATGTAAAGTGCCAGGTGGGTAAGCGTTTGGGTAAAAGTATCTTTCTGAGGCATGCTGTGGTGGGGGCTCTGTCGGCATGGCTCTGCTGAGGGCAGCCCCACGATCACGCTCTGCCACTCTGTGCCCTTAACCCTGCTGCAAACACGGGGCTCAGGGCCCAGGGTTCCTACCTGAGGTCCTCAGGGCTCTTGCCATCTCGGATCCTACCAGGGGTTGGGTCTGGCTCAGTGTCTTATGCTTGAAGGGCCTCTGGGAAGGACTTGGGCCTCTGGCCAATCACCAGGGGACAGGAGTGTCACTGAAGTGCCCATTGGATGTCCGGGTGTTATTTGGTTCCTCCTGCCCGCTGCTGCCTCTGTCTTCACCCCTGACCACCTGCAGAAGGTGCTGGGTGCTGGCTAAGCTGCCCTTCCCACCCTACTCCAGCACCTTCCAGTGAGGTCCCAAGAGGGCCTCCTAGAGCAGAACCTTCTCCAGTTTGGCATCAGGGAGCAAGACCATATCTTAGTGCAGTGCCCCATGGCTGCCACCAGGGGTCACCAGACCCATGGCGGGTGGGAGGGTGGCTGTGGATGGCCCAGACGGGAGAGGTGGGCAGAGGCCAGCAGCCCCTGGAGAATCCAGCAACAACCGCTGGACGCAGGCTTCGGTCCGAGGCTTGGAGGTCAACTTACCTCTGGCCATCCAGCCAGCTGACGTGTGGGCTTAGGTGGCCACAGACCCCTGCCATAGCAGCTGTCTTGCAAAAGCGACAGGCTCTGGGGGTCTCCGGACCTGATGCTGGAGGCTCTTAGGGAACAGAGGCTCAGTGCTTAAGGACATGTTGGCCTGGGGAGACATGCTGAGCTGGCTCTAAACCCCATGTGGACGTGGGACACCTCCTTCACTTCTCTGGGCCTCAGTTTCCCCACCTGTAAAATGGAAGAGAGAATGAGGATGGAGGTGTTGCCGGGAGGAGTCAGTGCAAAGCGCCGAGCGCGGGCTTGCAAGGCGCCGTCCTTCCTCACAGCGACCATCATCCGGTCCGCAGAGTTTTCAGTGGGACGGCCCTCTCTGTGGCCATCTCCTCCAGGATGCTCCATGGCTCCTGCTGGCATTTAATGTCCCTAATCTCCTGTTGATTATTCCTGGGGTTTCAGCTAAATAAGCATTTCCAATTAAAGCTCCCAGCGCAGCAGTGCCGAGTTGGGTTGCCATGGCAACAGGAGGGGGACTTGACTTCTTTCCCCGGAATGTTGCGCACGTGTGTGAGTCTGTGTGGGTCTCAGCCTGTGTGTCGTTCTGTCGCCAGGGCTCCCCTCCTGCAGGCCCGGCGTGGGCAGGTGGAGCGGAGGGTGGAGGGTGGGGCGCCAGATGCCAGGCTGAGCACCTGCACGGGCCCCTGTGGCCTGCGGGAGGCTCAGCCTGAGAGCGGGCGGTGAGTGTGGATTTCTCCGTGCACACTTGGCCTCCCCGGCTCTGGCCTCCAGGTCCCCGTCCAGCCGGGCTGGTGGGATCTTGCTGTGCTGGGTGTTTGGTGCACAGCCCGGCCCCGGGCTCTAGAGCTGAAACCATAGAGGGGAGAGGGTGTCTGTCCGTGTTGGTGTGTGTCTCTGTGTCTGTCTGTCTGTGTCTGAGTGTCTCCCTGTGTATGTCTCAAGTTGGCCACTGGTGGCTGAGTCTCAGACGAGACTTCTGAGCTCAGCTGAGGATGGGGTGGACTGAGGCCCGGGAGCTGCTGGGCAGAGTGGAGAGGCCTCGTCTGAATGCAGGGTCCCCTGCCCGAGTGTCCCACCCTCCTCGCTGCAACCTCCCAGCCAGAGGTGTGCTGCTTCATGCTTGGATTGCTGGGACTCTTGTATTGGAAGACTCAGAGTAGCTTGTGTAAAAACAAATAAGTAAATAAATAAATGAAAGTAAAAAGAGAGGACACATATTCATACACACATGATGCAGGCACATGTAACTACACACACACGCACACACAGAACAGTATGCACACACATGACAGGGCCCAGGTAACAGGGAGCTGGGCTTGTCCAGCTTTCTGCATAGCTGGGCCTGGGGTTCCCCATGGGAGCGGGGCTCTGACTTCCTCCCGGTCTCCGCTCTGCCCTGCTTGGGGCAGCCTCCCCCCTTGGGTGGGAAGATGGCCCACCGGGTGTCCTAGTGCAAGGGTGAGACAGCTTTCCATCCCACGGAAGGATCTGGTAGGTGCCCAGCCCACCGGTCCACTCTGGACACTGATGCGGGAATGAGCCGAGCTGGCCGCTGGACTTCAGACTCCGGCCACTCGGGAGGAAGTGGGGGTCCACGAACCGCTGGGGTCTCAGGAGACCCTCACATCTGCTGTGGCTTCCAAATCCAGAGAAGGGAGTGGACCCTCCGGGCCGGCCGGGCATCTTCCTCACTGCAGCCTCCTTCCTGGTGTGTTGGGTGCTGTCTGGGCTCCAAGGAGGAGAGGAGGGGGAGGGAGGGGAGGGGGAGGGGGTGGAGGCGGGGGAGGGGGAGGAGGAGGGAGAGGAGGAGCACAGTGGTGGCTGCTGGCCCCCCTCCACTGCCTGCTCTATGTGCCTGTGGCTGACCTATGCTCATGGCTCACCAGCAGCCCAGTAGGCTTACACCTGTGTGAGAATTTTGACCCACGTTTGTCTGTTTCAAAGAGCAGTACTGGTGGAGTGCTTTCTCTTAACATTTTGGAGATTTACTTTAAACTTCTTCATGGTGACTGCTTGGCTTTGGAAACACTAAGTTTGGTTTTCTGAGTGGACTGGGGATGCTCTGAGTCGAGGAGTCAGACAAACAGGACGAGACGTGGACCGGACGCCTGACAGCCTCCCTCGTCGTGATCTTCACTGCTCCTTCTGCAGCTGGAAGGGCTTTCGCTATTTGGGACGACTGAGAGAACAGTCACATCATTTTTGTGGTTGGGTTGGTGGTCCATCTGAGGAACCTGGTTGAGAAGCCTGTGGAAATTGCCTCCCAAGACCTAGACCCTAGGAAATGAGGGGGTCTCGCCCAATATCTGTATCGCGGATGCTCCAGGAGGACTCTTGGCATCACCAGAATGTTTTCGGGTCCCTGCTGGGACCTCTGCCTTCACTGTGGGTGGAATCCCAGGTCTTTTTTGTTTTGTTTTAGAAGTATCACCTCCTACCCTCTGGGAAGGCTGGGGACACTCTGACAGGTCTCTGATAGGTGTCTGTTCTATTGCCTAGTTAATTTCCTAATCTTTGGACATGAACACACCATTTGTCTTTGGAAATAGAAGGAGCCGGATGGCTCTGGCTTGGAGGCCTGTGATTGTCTAATTTTTCTGCCACGGGTCTGCCCTCCCCAGGAAGCCACAGGCCACAAAGGCTTCTCCTCTCGCTTGGAAGCACTTGGGCCACAGGCCACTCCCCCTAAGTCCCCTCCAGGCCACTCCCACTCACGGGGCCTCCTGGTCCTGAGGGTTGCTCCTACCCACCTGGGTCAGGCTTCCACCCGCCCTCCTCTGCTGTCCCCTCCCTCGGAGCCCTCTGCGTGGGGGCTGGTCCCAGACCTCAGCCTTCCTGTGCCTCCGGCTCTGGCCCACGCCCTTGGTTCTGGCTGGGATGCTCCCTCCTCCCTTCACTCAGCAAATGGCATTCTCCTTTTGGGTCGTGGGCCCCATCCCACTTGCTGAGGCAGCAAGTCTCCCCGAACTCCCCACCCTTGTCCTCCCACTGCTGTGTGCCACTCTGGTTGTCACCACCAGCTTCCCCATCTCCACAGAAAATCTGAATCTTCCCGTTTTGCCTACACATCCCCAGCCTCTTGAACCAAGTATCCGTTGCTCGCTAACTTCCATGGTGCAGTCTGGCCCGTTGGGGTGACATGTCCAGGACAAGGGCTTTGTTACTGCTCCTTTTTCATCTCTTATCCATCCATCCATCCATCCATCCATCCATCCATCCATCCATCCATCATCCATCCATCCATCCATCCATCCATTCATCCTTCTGTTCAACCATCCCTCCATTATCCATTCATTCATTCACCCATCGTCCATTTATGCATCCATCCATCCAACTATCTGTCCACTCATCCATCCACCCACCCACTCCTTTCCTCAAAAAACGCATATGTGCAAAGTGCTATTCAAAACATAAAAACCATTGCCATAAAAAACAGACAAAAATCCATGCCGCATGGCATATACATCTACCTATCCTTCTAACTACCATCTCTACCTATTATCTATCTATCTATCTATCTATCTATCTATCTATCTATCTATCTATCTATCTATCTATCATCTATCATCTATCTATCATCATCTACCTACCTACCTACCTACCTACCTACCTACCTACCTACCTACCTACTATCACTGTCTGTTTATCTATCTATCACCTATCCACCATCTGTCTGTTTGTCTATCACCTATCCACCATCTGTCTGCTCACCCTCTACCACACAGCGGGGCTGCAGGTTGAGCCCCTTGCTTGTTTTGGCCAGGGCAGTCTGAGCAGAGGGACGTGTGTCACCCTGGGGGGAGCTTGCAAGGTGGCTCTCGTTTGTCCCCATTCCTTTCCTTCCCCCAGAACCTGGCAACATTCGAGGTGTTTCCTGCTTTGTCAACGTGGGTCTCGAAGAGAGAACCGCTGTGACGTGCAGACCCCGCTCTCCCCCAGTGTACCGACCCACCACTCCGGACGCGGGGCAGAGCGAGCATCGCAACGCCGCCACGAGCTGTTACGATTTCAGTTGTTCTCTCTGTGGCACACCCAGCCCGGCCTGGCTGACGGATGCGAAGTGACAGATGGTTTTCCAGATGGTTATGCCAGTTTACGTCCCCATCCTCAGCGTTGCCAGTGTCTGTCGGCCTCCTGCCTTACCCACCGGGGATAGTACCGTTCACATTTGTTTTAAAAACGTGATCGGTTTGAAAGGTGAAAGGAACCTTATTTTCGTGCCCGTTTCTCTGGTGGAGAAGACCCAGTTTCTGAGGAGTTCCGGTCACACCTACCCAGGAGAAACCGGGCCAAGCGTGAGTGGCAGGTATGCAGGGCATTGGGAAGGAGACGCCTTTACCGGAGGGGGACGTGCTGCACTGCGGGAAGTTCTCTGTTGAAACCAGCAGGTGTCCAGAAGCAGGTGGAGGGCCTGAGAGGGCAGGAGGGGGGCAGGGTGCACAGAGGGTCGCTCTGAAGTCCAGACGCCCCGCACAGGTTGCCCTGCGGGCTGTGTCCTGTCAGGTCCTGGCCTAGTCCCATTTGGAAACGTCCCTGTCCCGGAGACTGGCCTCTATTTCTGGTCTCCCACTTTGGTAGATGGGTAGAGGGAACCAGGCTGGGTGGGGGGTGGCCCGGCTCCACCTACCGACAGCTACACTTGAAGGCTGGGAGCGGGCGGCACTCACAGCCACTCATTGTCCCCAGGTCACGTAAGCCCCTTGCAAGGTCCCTTCTCTGGTCTTTAGAAGTCAGCTGCTTACGTAATTGTTTCGAGGGCCCATTTGAAACAGCTCCCAACCTTGAATCTGCTTTAGAAGGGAGTTGATTGGAGACCCGTGGAAAGTGAGTGTGAGCTCCAGGGAGAGGGTCCCCCACCCTTCAACCCAGCCGGTGGCAGAGTGCAGGGGGCTCCCGGGACTCCTGCTAAGTGTCAGTGGGTCCGAAGAGGCAGTTCAGGTCCCAGCTGTGCCTCCACTTTTGTGAGAATCACTCAGGCCAAGTGCGCGGTGGGCCTGTGGGAGGAGCCATACTGCGCGTCGGACTCCACAGGACGGAGCAGGATACTGGGAGGCACTACTCCTTAAGGGAGACGGGTGGGTGCGGGGTGGGGTGCTCAAGGTGGCAGCTGCTTCCCTGGAGGTCAGCTGGGGGTCAGAGTGGGTCGCCCTCTATGAGGGTCTCTCCCAAGGCAGGTCACCAGAGAGGAAGGGAGCCCATGTCTGTGTGGAGGGACACCTGGCTGCCTCCCCTGTACTGAATGACGCCTGTCCACTCATGTATCCTAAAGCCCCCCCCCCCCCCCCCCCCCCCCCGTATGCTACTCCTCTGAGCTAACTCAGCTGGGGTCTTTTCTAGAGGTCTGGATGGCCCCGAGGGCTAGGGGTCTTCGCTGGGCTCAGGGAGTTCGGAGACCCACGGGTTTCCCCCTATGACCTGCCTGGCGTACTCCAGTCTACAGAGCTGACGTTGGGCAGTGCGTGCCCAGCCACTGGGTGACGTCCCCGGTCCCTTGTGCACAGAGGCCACACCAGCTGATTAAAGGCGATAGGCCACGTGGCATTCCTCTCGCACGGAGGTAACAGGGTCCGGTGAGGAGTCCAAGATCCGGGCTGACCTTCACGACTGGGGCCTCTGAAGCCAAAGCACTGCCTCCTAGTTCACTTTGGAAATTTATTTTTTTGTTTTTAGTGTGTGTGTGAGAGAGAGACAGGAAGGAAGAGAGATGAAAAGTATCAACTTATAGTTGTGGCACTTTAGTTGTTCATTGCTTACTTTCTCATATGTGCTTTGACGGGGGGGAGGGAGGCTCCAGCTGAGCCAGTGACCCCTTGCTCAAGCCAGTGACCTTGGGCTTCAAGCCAGCGACCTTGGGGTCATGTCTATGATCCCACACTCAAGCTGGCAACCTTGCGCTCAAACCGGATGAATCCACGCTCAAGCTGGCGACCTCAGGATTTTGAACTTGGGCCCTCAGCGCCCCAGGTCGATGCCCTATCTGCTGTACCACAGCCTGGTCAGGCTGGAAACTTTCTTGGTCCCATTTGACTGAGGGTGGGTACTTCTCCTTGCTTTGTTTCCCAGAAAGCCTCGCCTTGAGAAGCGACGGGATGGCTGGTCTGGTTGGTTCTGCTTGTCCACTTGGAGATGCGTAAGCCCCTGTGGAAAGGACTGGTCATTCTGAGGCGCTGACCTGCCTGGTGTGGGGGGCGCTGTTGGAAGCTCCACCTTGGGGACCAGAGAAGAGAGGAGGGGACAGACAAGGGGATGGAGACCTCAGTGGAAGCCGGGACTTGGAACAGAGGGAGGTTTGAGGACAGAACGCTCGGGGACTTGCAGAAACCTTGGCAGGACACAGGACACCCCACAGGCATCAGACTGGGATCCACTTTTACCAAAGCTCCAAAGACAAGGTGCTGACAGAAGACACAGCAGGAGGCACAAGCTTTATGATCTTCTTGGTCCCCATGGCATGACACAGGGTGGCCTAGGTGTTGTGACAGCCAAGGACCCCGACTTAGAAAACTCTGAGCTCTCTTTGGATGGGCTGCAAGCCCACCAGCCTGACCTCCGCCCTGGGGAGGGGCGGACCACCCCTCCATCTCTCAAGGGGGCTTGCGATTCCAACACCCTTGACAAAATAGTCTGGTGACAGAAACCGCAGGTGCGTCTCCAAGTCGTGCAGAAACACGAGACCTTGGAAACGGTGTCCCCGCGGTGAGGAACTCCGCATTGCTGAGCCTGCTTCCACATCCGGAGAAGGGGACAGACGTGGTGCCTGCCCCAGGGGGACACCTCAAGCCAGCTGTGGACGAGGCCCTGTCCTCTACTACCCGCTGTCCCACAGTGGACAAGCCGGAGGGGTAGCACAGGCTTTGCAGGCTTGGAAGATTCTACCGATTTCCAGTCATTTCTTAAATCATCCTGCTGGTGTGGAGCTGGCATCTTGCGCCAGCTCAGGCTGTGGGGACGCGGCTCTGGGCACTGTGCCCACATACTCCAGGGGGCACACACGCTACTCCGGTGAGGTGTGAGAGGTGACTGGCAGCCAGAGAGAAGCGCCCTTCCTGCTTTATTGTTCTTCACCTGAGGGAAGCGGTCGGCGTTTCCAGTGTTAATGAGGGATTCTAGACCTGTTAGAAAAGAACCCACAAAACCATTGTTCTTTGCACTTGCATTGTTAATTGAATTCCAAAGCTCCATTTTTGGGTTTTAATGAATAGTGTAGGGTCTTGCTTGTCATGTTGTCCTCCCATGTGGTTGGTTTATCCCTGTGCCCCTACCGGGGGAAGCTCTTGGTGTCTGCGTGGTGGGTCCCAAGGCCCCCTGCCTGACAGGACCTACGGGTGCCAGCACGCCTCCTCCGGAGGGGCACCCAGCTGCTTCATGGTGTTTCTGGGTGGCACTTCTCCTCATCAGAGTCTGTGGCCTGCTGGAGGGTCACCGGGTCCTTGCGCCTGGGGCTGGGGCACAGGCTGGCACGCAAGGGGTGTCCACCGCGGGGCACGGTGCTTTCTCTGTGACACCAGAAATCTTCATAGGAAGAACAAAGCAGTAGGATTAGCTTTCGCAGTGACCGTGTGCTAGGCAGTGATTTGAGTGCCGGGATCATGGCAAGAGGGGGTGGGTTTAGGTCCTGATATATCACAGGTGAAGAAAAGCCATCTGATGATCATGCCACCTGGTGGTGGGACCTGGCCCTTTGGAGGAGTCGGACTCAGCTCTCTTCTGGCATCTCTGTGCCCAGCTGTGCTCTCCTGGCAGGGGACAGCGGGCACCAGGTCTAGTTGGGACCGAGTCAGGGCTGTGACATCAGCTCATAAAGCCACGGCTCTTGAAGCCCCTTCTCACAGCCCCAAGGTGCGCACAGCTGAGCCCTTACCGGTTCAACCCCCATTTAACCCCAACAGCTTACACAAAATAGTGACGCAGAAACAAGATTGGGGTGATGTGTTGAGCGTTCACCCTGAAGGAGGGCACAGACTGGGGGTGCACGAGCTGCAGACTCGGGGTGCTGCGGTGGGGAGGGCTCAGGGTGACACAGCTGCTCGGAGCCCCTCGACTCGGGGCTGGAGGAAGACCTTAAGGAGGAGGCTGCGTGTTGTTTCCCGCAGGGCGTCTTTCATTTTCAAGAGGATAATGGATTTGGGGACAAGATTTAAAGAAGTATCCAGGCACACCCGAGGGCCTCATCTACGCCAGACAAATATTGTCATACCGTGAGCTCCACATATCCCTGGTGCCTGGCACAATATCGTTACCTGTAAATGTTTGTTGACGGGATGAATGAAGGAGCATTCGTATTTTTTTTCTCTGCTCTCCTTTGGAAAGAACGTTGAAGTCCTCCACTTCCCAGGGCAGTGGTTCTCACCGGGGGCTGCTTTGCTTTCTGAGGGAAGGTTGTCGATGTCTGAACACGATTTGGTTGTCACAGTGGGAGTGTGTGTGTGTGTGTGTGTGTGTGTGTATGTATGTGTGTGTATGGGGGGCAGCGGGTAGAGGTGACAGATGCAGTTAAACATCCCACAGTGCACAGGACAAATGTCCTCACGACGAAGTTTGACCCCGTCCCCCAGCGTCAGCAGTGCTGAGCTGAGATGCACCGACACTCTGGGGGGTGTGAAAGGCTCCGGGCTGGAGCCTGCAGTGGAAAGCAGGCCACCTGCAGCCAGCTCTCACTTTTCTGCTCACCCAAAGCCGTGTCTCTAACAGGGAGGCTGGTATGGGGGGGGATGGATGGACTCAGGAGCACCCCCTCCCCCCACCCAGCGTGTTGCATTCCCCTGACTCCTGCAGCTGCCCCCACTGGTCCTCTCCTTGTGACCAGCCCCCGAGCGGTCCAGACGCCCACCTTCCTGGGCTCTCCCAGGCCCTCAGCGTGCCTGTTCTTCCCTGCTTTGTGGACCCTACAGCCCTCTAGAGCAGGAATGGGGAGCAGAACATCCCCCCATGGCTGCCCCTGCAGAACCAGCCTCACCTACCTGTGGACTTCTCTCTCTCCCTCCTGAAGTGCACGCGGTGACCACATCCTGTTCTGTGACACTGTGTCTCCGGCCTGTTCTGCGACAGACCTTCAGATGGTCTCTCCTTGGAAGTGCGGCCCCGTCCCCCTCTGCACGCTCGGTGATGGCAAAGACGACAGCCCGCGTGGAGGCCCTCATGGCGGCTGCCACATACTTGCTCCGTGCCAGGCTCCCCGCTGTATGCTGTGCATGGCTGGTCACAGTTCTCATGGAGTCGCTGATCCTCCTGCCATTGCCGTTTTCGTAGGACGAGGCAGAGACGGAGGGTAAGTCACTGCTCCAGATGCTGGCGGAGCTGGGCTTTCGGCCGGGGGCTCCTGGGCTCCAGGACCCCGATCCCCAAGACAGCAGTGAGCACGTAGCAGGCACTCAGTGAAGACTTCACAGTGTGATTGTGTTGATGGCAGAGCCACGGAGGTGCCCACCGGGGACTGGCAGGCAGCAGCGATCAGAGAGACCAGGAAACTTTTTGGGTTCCTAATCAGAGCCTCCTGCTTCCTCTCCCCCTCCACCTAGGGACCCGTTCCAGGGTCCAGAGCTGGTGACAGCAGGGATGGAGGGGGTGGTGGAGGCCATGGTGTCTCCCATACTGGGCTGCCTGCCCCATGCCCTGCAGACTGACCACAGATCACACTCTGAGTTTCACGTTGTCTGTGTCCTCAGAGACCACAGGGCATCTCACACATTGCTCGAGGGTTAATTAGCTGATGCCCATCAGCAGGTGGAGTGTGAGACGGGCTGGAGGCTGTGCCGTGGGAGCCAGGTGCTCAGCCTGGGGCTGGAGGAGGACAGTTAGGGACTCAGAGCTGAGATAAGAGGAGCCTTGACCCCTTTCACCAGCCTGGATGAACCAACCCCTAGGGCTATTCATTTTGTTGGAGGGCCGGGAATGCCTTCCCTCTGTTTGCAAGGCTCTTCCCAGCACAGGCGCCCAAGGAGCCAAAAAGTAAGATGCATGTTGGATCTGGCTGAGGTCAGAGGGGAGCAAACAACAGCCAGCCCGGGCCCCTCCCCTGGCCACCTCAGGGGGAAGGTTCGGGCAAAATGGGGGGTGTGGGGTCCTTGAAACGGGTTCTCTTCCCAAAGCCCACACAAGAATTGTACAATTTAGGACCGGCCAGGTGAAAAAAAGTCCCCTGGTCACTTCTGCCATCAGGGAGATGACAAAAACATTGTCCTTCCCTGGGGGAGGAGAGGCTGCTGGACTTGGGAGTGGAGGCAGCTCAGGATTGGAGCTTGGATACATGTGTCCAGTGGCTGCTAGTGACCTGCAGTGGACTCCAGGCTGGCGAGGGCACCAGGGCCGGGACTGGGTAAGGCAGGGACGCCCCAGGGCATGAAGCGGGAAGAGGCACTCACCCTAAACAGGAACAGGGTACTACAGACCCCTCACCCTGGTCCCAGCAGGTGCAGGAGGCAAGCAAGCTGGGGGAGTCCAGTCAGCCCCCCTCACGCCACATTCCCTCCTGGCAAAGCAGGACTCAAGCCGGGTCCCGGGGCTGGGCTGGCCGCAGCCTAGTGTCTGCTTGCATTTCAAGGAGGGTTACGAAAACACAGCAAATAAATCTCAGAGCTAATTGCTGTGCAGCTCCTTTAAAAGCATGGAACACGTCATTAGTCTTTACCGCTGGGGGCAGGGGATGGTTTAGATCGCAGAGTCCTTGTCGGGATATCTTTGTCAGTTGCTAGTGACAGAGAACTCAACAGCGGGTGGAAAAGAAACCTTCATTCAGGAGCTTGGACAGAGTTTCCCCAGGCCCATGTTCTCCTTTCCTGCTTTAGCTCTGACCCTTTTCCATTTTCTCGTCCACTGTACCCTCGTGGTAGCAAGGTGGCTGCCACTGCTCCAGCCTCCCCTTCCTCCAGGCCTCTCTCCCTCCCAGCAGACTCTGCAAATGTTCCAGGGCACCGATTGGCTCAGCTGGGATCATATACCCATCCCTAGACCAATCACTGTGACCAGAGAAATTCAGTTCTCTGATTGGCCAGGTCTGAGTCACATGGCCACTCTTGGTACCAGGGTTGGGATGAGTAGAACCCAAAACTCAATGTGTTGGAAAGGGGCAAGGTGATCAGAGGACCATTACCTAAAGGGAGGAGAGGCACCTGGTCAGAGAGAGTACAGAAGCCAGCAAATGCCAAGCACAGCACCATAGACCATCACAGACCACAACCCACTGGACACACACCCCACTGCGTCTGACCCTATGTCACTAGTTGCCCAAGCCCCTCCCCTGCCATGGTCACTACTGTTTACGATTAAATGCCAGTTTAGTGTAATCAGACAGAATCTAGACCTGAAAGTGAAATTTCTAACCGGCATTTAATTTACCCTTCTTTCCTTCCCTCCCTCCCTCCCTCCCTCCCTCCCTCCCTCCCTCCCTCCCTCCCTCCCTTCCACTTTCCTTCATCCCTCCTTCCCTTCCTCTTTCCTTCCTTTCCTCCCTCCCTCCCTCCCTCCCTCCTTCCTTCTTGGAGGACTGTATAAGATTGGTGATATTTCTCCCTTACTTGTTTGGAAGAATTACTCAGTGAAGACATCCTGGTCATGAGGTTTCTTCTCTGGGAAGGAGTTCAGTTATGGATACAGCCCCTTTAACGGATATAGGAATTTTCAGATTCTCTGTCTCTTCTGCGTCGGCTTTAGTCCATTGTGTTTATCTAGCCATCCTTCCTAATTTAGATTTCGTTGTTACGATCTCTGCTGGTCTTGTAGGCGTGCATGGCTTAAAGGCACTCACTGAAACTTTATCGTCCAACACACCACAGGCCCGGACCCATCTGTCCACACTGTGGTCAGACACATCGGAGGCCTGTTGGTGCAAAGCAAAGACCCTGACTGGGGCAGCTGGTTTGGGGTGGTTTCTAGGCTGGTCCTTCCCTCCGGGAAGAAGGATATCTTATGACTCTCACCTCCACTTATCTCTGGGTTCCATCTTCTCTGCATTGTCTGGCTGCTGGGCTGGGCCCTCAGCACCTGCCCCCACTCTCCCCGGCTGGGGAGGCCTTCCAGGGTGGGAGTGTGCCCTCTCCCTGGCCCCGCTGGGCTGATCTCCCTGTGCTGCTCTGCATGTGCCTCCCGCACAGGTGCATGGGTGAGAACCCCTTCCTTCATCCCTCCTGCCCGGGGCTGAGCTCACTGCAGTGCTGGGTGGCAGGTGTTGGGAGTCACAGGCTCTGTCCCTGAGCATCAAGGTGACTTTGGACGAATGACGGAGCCCGTCCACAAGGTTCATCACCTCGGCACTGAACGGCAGCCCCTTTGGGCTCAGGCAGGTAAAGAGTCCACACGCGCTGGCCTGGAGCCCGCGGCCCATGTCGCGGTTGTTATTGTTATTATTAGATCTGAGACGTTCATCATTTCAGTCCTAACGACGGGCAGGCACCTTGCCAAGTTCCGTGTGTGCAATGACAACACAGGCTTTGCCTGTGGGGAGTCACGTGCAAGACAATTACAGTCTGATAGGACGTAAGCTTTCATACCCATCTCCCTCCACACGGGGTTAAAGCAGCCCTACGGTGTGACAAAAGCATGGGCAGTGGGCCATGTGCCCACGAGTTCCCAGCACCCTAGGCGGGACCCTGTCTCCTGGCAGAGGAAAGTGAGGGTGAGGTTCCTAGAGGAGGTGCCACTGAATGTCTGTCCTGCTGCCGCTCCCTTGTCCCCACTGGGGACGGTGGCCATAGATCTTTAGGCTGCGGTCTGAGCCTGCTTGAGGTTGCTCGGGGTTGTATGAGATGATCCCGGGCTCGGCTTGGTCAGGACCATGGAGTGTCCTCCAGCTGTGATCCTGTCTCCTGGAGGGACACAGAGGCTGGCCTCCTGCTCCACCAGCCCCCAGAGGAAGAGCTGGGACCCACACAGCCACCCCTCCTCTGTGATACGACAGGACAAGTGTGGGGGATGGTAGGTCTCAGGTCCTGATGCATGGAGGTCTAGTTACCTGGTAAGTCTTCCTTCTGGAAGGTGACAAGACCTTCCACGGGGAAAGTAAGAGTGACGCAAAGGTGAGGATTTGGGAAGCAGTCTCTTATTTCTGACAGAGTCCAGTCTGTGGTTAGATCCCTGTCCCTGTCCATTCACTAGAGAAGTTCAAGGGGTGCCTGCCACCTGCCAGGTACTGTCTCGGGGGCTGCGGCTGCAGCTGTGAGTGAAAGCAAGCCTGTCCTCACGGAGCTTACCCTGTGGTCTTCCCAGGCCCCTGGAGCAGAGAGAAAGATGTCCTCATTTGTCAGGACATGGGAGCCAGGAGGGGGTGGGGAGCTGAGGAATGGGTAGACCAGAAGGACAGATTAGAGCTCAGCCCCTGCTGGAAGCTCTGTGCATCAGTGGTAAGAGGAACTAGGCAGAGCTGGGGACGTTTGGTTTTAACCTGCCCTTCCTGACACCCCGAGCTCGCAGCCAGTGTCCTACACAGGTTGTGCAGCGGCCGTGTGGGTCCCTAGGTCGGCGTGGAAACAGTCTCCAGGTCAGAGTGTGCTGGGAAGCCTGTCCCATGCCTTGTCCTGTCTGGGGTTGCTGTCTGTGCTTCCTCCATCTGAACACAGTCCGGTCCGCCGACCTGACCCTCTGCGTGACTCTGGCCTCAGTTTCCCCCTCTATGAATGAGGAGGCTGCCCTCGTTGACCCCTGAGGGCTTTCCTTGCTGAGCAAAGGCTCCATGCCCCTGCCTCACGCCTGCTTTCTGACCAGCGGCCTCCCGAGCTGTGACGCAACGCCCTTCTCCGCCAAGGACGAAGAGATATTTATTTGACCACGAGCTGAGCTCCTTCCCTCCCCGCTGCATCTGGCAGTAATGACGGAGCGCCTGGGGGTACCTGAGCTGCTTTCTTTTTATTTTATTTCTTCCTGAAGCACAGTACCCTCCCGAAGCCCCTCCGCCCGGGAATGCCGTTTCCCTGGCAAGACCGCGTTTATTGGAGCTGTCACTCACTGCTGGGCCGCTCCGTCTCGGCCCTGCGTCAGCCTGTTGGAGCGACACAGCCGTCTATAATGTAAAAGGCTGATAGACCCAAATTGCCCGTGCAGACCTTGCCGGTGGCACAAGTTAAAGACAGGCTCCCTGCAAATTGGTTGCCTGGTAAGTGCGGCCCTAAGTGACAGAGTTTTCTCTCCCAGCCGGTTTCCCTCTGGGGGCTTGGTGTGAGGCTGTCTCAGCTCATAAGACTGTCCTTGCCAGTCTGGTTTGCTATGGGGAGCTGGTTTTGTGGGGTGTGTGTGTGTATGTGTGTGTGTATGTGCGTGCGCGCGCACTCGCACGCGTGCATGCTCTGCTGCAACAGAGGGGCTGGGCTTTGATTGACACTCAGGAGTTAGAATCCTGAAGACAGAGCTGGAGGCTGGATGTCACTGCCCAGAGCAATGACCCAGAGCAGGTGGCAGCAGGAACCCAGGTCTGGAGGTTAAGGGGCCCAGCACGTCCCAGTGGTGAGCTTCAGTTCCCCATCTGTGATGGGGGACCGTGGGACCCACGCTTCCAGGGTGGTTGTGGAAATGACAAGGGTCCAGGGGATACAGCTTGGGATACACCCGGCTCTGTTCCCCGGACTGCCGTGGTCCTGGCTCACTCATCCACGCTCAGGATTCCAGGTTGGAAGGGGATGGTGTTGGCCCCCCAAAGTGGAGGGTTTTTTCTTGCTCCCTGAATCCTGGGGCTGGACCATCCGGCTGCTCGAAGTTCTACCCTGAGCACCTTCTCCCTCCTCCATGAGTCTCTCTCTCTCTCTCTCTCTCCTTCCCCCAGAGAGGCGCTGGTTTCATCTGCTTCATTGGGAAGCCAGGAGAAAATTTGCTTACAAATAGAATCTGCAGAAAACCCCAGGCCGTGGCAGAGTTAGGTCAAGACAGGTTGACTGCAAACGACCGTGTGAGAGACTCTGCTCAAAGCATGCAAAGGCCGTAGGAGAGCGAGTCTTGCCCGTTGCCAGAGAACCATTAAAGCGGACTGTTTTCCTAAATACAGATGCTCCTCGACTTCCGACGATGGGGTGACGTCCTGATAGACCCACAGTGAATTGAATGTATTGTTAGGTCAGAAACATGTTTCCGACAGTGTAGCCCAGCCCATCCAAACGCGCTCCCCAGGCCGGCATTAGCCTCCAGGTGGGCAGGAACATCCAGCGTGAAGCCTCTCACAAGAGAGTGTTGAACATCTCACACAATCCATTGAAGACAGTAACCAAAATAAATACTGGAAACGCGGTGCATTGCAGAAAGTAGGGCCAGTGGACCCCTCTATGGCGCCTGCGGCCCGTGGGCGCTGTCCCGCACCAGGGGAGAGTGGCATACCGCGTACCACGTCGTACTGCGAGCCGGGGAAAAGATCAACGCGCGCGCAGCCTTCGCGAAGCACGGTTTCCGCCGAGCGCGTGCCGTTTTCACACCCTTGTCAAGCTGGGAAATTGCAAGTTGAGCCATCGTAAGTGGGGGACCATCTGCAGACTAAATCTCCTCCCCCGCTGATTTGTCAGCCGTACCGACGTGCTACATGTCATTTTCTTATATCTGCTTCTTTCCTTTATTTTCTTCCTTTCTCTGAGCCCGTCTCCCTCCAGCTGGGTGGCTTCACCTTTCCCAGGGATGATTGGGACCAAGCTGGGGTGTTTGCAGGGACGCAGTGCAGACTGCCTAAGGCAAGAACAAGGAGTCCACCGGCGCATGAACTTGGGCCCGTCTCCCTCCAGCTGGGTGGCTTCACCTTTCCCAGGGATGATTGGGACCAAGCTGGGGTGTTTGCAGGGACGCAGTGCAGACTGCCTAAGGCAAGAACAAGGAGTCCACCGGCGCATGAACTTGAGACAGGGCAGCCTCCCGACGGGGCCGGTCCTGGGGAACCAGAGGCCTGCGTGCCGTCAGCCACACCCCAAGACCCACCTCTGCCTCCCCGTGCCGGCTTTGCTCCTGCGGGCCCGCCGCCTCCGAGTCAGGAGCCAGGGCTGCACATGGGCGTCCTGACACGCGCTCATGCAGACGCCAGCCCGGCAGGCCTCTGTCCTCAGCCGGAGGGAGAACAATCCCAGGACAGGCCTCACACTGGGCAGCTCAGGTCACACACCCGTCCCTTGACCAAGCCATTTGGCCTCAGGTTTCAAGTGCTGTGAGGGTCACTCCCTACCTGTGGCCAGGAGCAGGACAGAGGGGACACAGAGGTGGCCCAGGGAAGATTGCCCAAGCTGGGAGCCCCTCGTCCGCATCTCCTGGAGTATCCCTCCTCGGGCTTCAGGCTGAAGGGAGGAGACAGAGGCGGCTCAGACCCAGATGTCTCAAGGAATAGCCTTTCGGCAGCGGCGCTGCGGTCCCTTCAAGCAGCAGCCTCAGGGCCCCGCTCTGCCCCGCTCCCCGTGAGCATCCAGTGGCCGGACCTGGCTTCTCCCTGCATTCACGGATACGCGGGGGTTTTATTTCAGCTCCTCCCCAGTCTGAGGGAGCGTGACAAGTCAGTAGAGCAACATCCTAATGTTTCTGGCTGGAAACCAAGGCTCCTGGGGAGAGTGTTCAGGCTCTTCAAATACATGTGTTTCCACACGTGCCTGTGCTCTGCTCCTGGCACGGTGCAGGGGCGGGGTGGGTGGGGCAGCGGGCGACAGGGCGGAGACCAGAGATGCAGGGGAGGGTTGGGGTGGGGGCGTGGGGGAGACCAGGAAACCAGAGCAGGAGACCGGCCGTCCCAGCCCGCTGAATCTGCACCTCTTCACCTGCAGGGCCTGGCTGGAGGGGTGCTTTGCTTTCGTGGATTTTTGCCCTCCCGTGTGCGTGGGGGTGAGGGCTGAGAGCCATGGGCTCCCTCTCTCCCCAAGCTCCTTGGTGACGGGGAAAGGAGAAGCAGGAGAGGAAGGGGCTGATGGATGGGCACATGGGTGCCACCCCACGTGGGGCCTCGGCCTTTCTGTCTGCCCAGGACTTCGGCTGGTGGGAGATAAGACGGGGTGGGGGTGGGGAGCAGGAGGCGTGGGGTGGCCAGGATGGGGGTGCCCTGCGTGGACAGGGTCTACTCTTGAATGTTGGAGCCTTTCAGGCCCCGAGGGGTGGGGTGAAGGGGTGTGTGTTGGGAGGGAATGTCACCCTCGGCGGGGGTGGGGTGGGGTGGGGAAGGGAGAGAGCTGAACCCAAGGACGCTGAGAGACCCCTCTCAACCTGAGCCTGTTTTTCTGTCTCACGACACAATGGACTAATCAGGTTCTTAGGTTTTAATAAGTCAGTAGGTCCAGATGTTTCCCCTTGTATGTTACAAATGTTAATTATCTTCTAATTACTTATTAGCCGAGGCCGCTCTGGCAACAAGCACCCCGGCAGTCCAGCCAAATGAATCCGGAGCTGCGGAAGGGAGTAGATTAATCCACAGCTTCTCCTGGCAGCGGCTTCTAGAGATTTTTCATCGCCCACGGGGCTCCCCCTCCCCCCAGTAATTATTATTATCGTTGGAGGGGAGAAACGCGGTGGCCCGGGCACCGGGGACAGGCCCAGCCACGTGTGTGGAGCCTCTGGGGCAGCTTGGCACTGACTGCGTTGGCTGAGCTCGTTGGGTGGCTCAGTGAGGCTGCCCCAAGACCCCGGACGGTTAATGAGATGCAGGGGTCTTGCACCAGAATTGGGGGTGGGGTGGGGCGGGGGCAGGCTCATCTCCAGGGCGGCTGGCTCCCTGGATTTCCTCCCAGGCTTTGCTTCCGGCTTGCCCCTTCTCCCGGAGCTGCTGCACATTGGTTTCCCTGGACCTGGGTCAAGTCAATGGGAGGGGCACGTCTTTCTCCACGCTGAACCTTTGCCCCTGCCAGCGCTCCTGGTGGGAGAGTGTATTGCTGGTCACTCGAATGCTTGGATTCGCACCTTGACATACCCCGGGGGCCTCGGTGCCATTGACTGCTAGTTAGGGTTGGACCCTCTTGTGTCGAAGGGCCAGCACCTGTGCTGAGGCGCCTCCCCCAGAGGGCGGCGGCACATCTGCCTCATGCTGGCGTCTCCTCCTTGTGCATTGCGCCCGCCCGTCTGGCAAAGAGATTCTGCAGGATGTCATTGCTCTATGGGGGGACCTGCCCCAGTCACCTCCTTTGGGATGTGCGCCCAGTTCCCCTACCCTGCAGCAAACCCTTCTTCTGGTTTCTTCCTGGAGTCCCCTTTGTTATGCATGGGGAATAAAAGCAAGGGGTGTGACAAGTAACACAGGTGGCTGTAGTCGTCAATCAGGGAGGTTCGTGGCAGTTCCACAAAAAATGAGGACCCGTTCCCCTGGAGGTGAGGTTGCACTGGTTTCTGTGGAATCCGTGGGCTCCGGGTGGTCATTCTTCCAGCAGCACAGCTGGACGGACACATGGGCACTGCAGACAGGTGGTGCTTTTTGCAAAATCCTTGCAACATCTGTAGCTGCCCCGGGCACTCATTCATTCATTTGTTCCTCTGTTCATCTAAATACTCACACATCCATCTATCTGCCCTCCCGCCCTCCCTCCCTCCCTCCCTCCCTCCCTCCCTCCCTCTTTCCTTCCTTCTTTCTTTCCTTTTATCTATCCATATATCTACCCATCCTTCCTTCTATCCATCCATCCATCCATCCATCCATCCATCCATCCATCTATCCATCCATTCATCCAGCACCCACCCACCTGTCTGTCCATCCATTCTCCCACCTGTCCTCCCAAGAAGCATCAAGTACCACCCAGTCATGTACTGTGCTGCTTAGAATGTAATGTGGGTGTAGCCTGCTGTATTACTTTGCTAGGGCACCCCCCTGAAAAGCATCAAAAACCAAATGACTCATACAACAGAAATTTATTGTCTCACAGTTTAGGAGGCTCGAAGTTGGGGTCACCTTCCAGCAGAGGAGGGCACTTGGCCCCGAGAGTCCCGAAAGGTCTTGGAGATGTCCCGCTATCAGGCCTTCCTACTGCAGCCCGTGATGAGGCCAGCCCGCGTCTCACTGTCCTGTGGAGAACCCCAGGGCACCAAGTCACCCAGTCCACAGATGCTCCCAGACATCCTCCTGGGGAGCATCTCCTGTCCCCAGGGAACCCACAGCTGGCCCCTGTCCTTAGTGGCATATTGCCCACCTTGAAGCCCTCTCATCCTTCAGCCTTCCCAAGGCAGCGCTGCCCCCCGCCTTTGCCACAGACTCATCTTTGGGAGCGTGTTGACTCTCGTCAGTCCCGCACACTCCTGGGGGCATGCGTCAAATGCTCTTGGGGTCTCTTAGAAGCTCCTCTCCCTTCCTGCCCACCCGCCCATTATTCCCAGAGGGGCCTGATGTGATGGGGCTCATAGCAGACGTGTCGGCTTGAGGTTTCCAGTCACCTTCTCCTCTCTGGCTCCGATGCTCCGTACCCTCGGGGTGGCCCAGGCTGATGACCGGGAAGCCAGTTCTCCAATCATGCCTGGGTGCTCGGGCAGTGCCACGGACTGCGGAGGCTGCCGTCGGCATTGACCTTGGCCCTCAGCAGAAACCGTGGAGTCCCACGTGGCATCCTGCAAGGTGCACACGTGTCGCCTAAGAAACTTGGTAGGGTGCAGCTTGCTGGGGGCCCCCTCAAGCTGTACAGAAATCTGGGTGCATCAGGTCTGGCGCAGGGGTCAGGGAACTGCGTTCGTAACTGGCACCCATGTGAGCTGGTGCTGGGTCCTTCGAGGACTTCAGGTTGTCGTTAGGGATGAAACGTGTCCTGTGTGCACCATGGCAACCCCCCCCCCCGCCTCCCCCCCCCCCCCGGCTTACTCCAGAGCCCGATGGACCCCGGGCTGCTGCAGACATTCTACTTAAACGGGTGTTTTATTTTTCTATAGTCCACTGGTGGAGTTAAATGCCTGTAACATAGCAGTGTTATCTGAAGGAGGCACGCACACTTTCTTGACTAGATTTCTAAGAAATGCTGTGAAAGGCTGATTTTCTTTGAGAGGCCTGGCGCCTTTATGTGCTGGAATAGAACCGCGCTGAATTGGTATTCACCAGGACAGTGTGGCCCTCCCCACCCTCCGCGGCTCACAGACGGTCACGGTCCCTCCTCCTCCCTCCCTGTGATCAGCGAGGCCCGGGCCTCTACCTCTTCAAAGGCGCAGCATAAATGAGATGAAAAGAGGTGTGTTTTTTTTTTAAACAATATGTAACCCCTCTTTTCTATTTGACAATTCCAGCCTCAGTCATGGAGTTGCTGAGTCCCTTGGGGTGCTGACTGTGTGTGTGTGAAAACCAGCAGCAAGGTAAATGTGGCGGGGGGAGCATCCCATGGCCCCCGTGCTCCACCCCAGGGCCACTCTCCAGCCTCCCTCCCCACCCTGGACCCTCCCTGTCCGTCCTCCCGGACCCAGCTGCCTGCCTGCCTCCCGCAGGGTCCCTGGAAGGTCTTGGACACCCAATTGGCATGGGCTCACCTTGGACCTTTTCCAAAACCAATTTAGTTTTTATCTTACCCATCATTCTTGGGTCTCTCCTCCAGGCTCCGCGTGTACCGTCTTATAACAAAAGTTATGCAGTGTGTCTGGTGGGGAAGGGCAGGACTGGGTGTCACCCGCAGGGGCCAGGAGTGGGGCTCAGGAGCCAGCCACCAGCCTGGCTGGCTTCTCAGTGGAGGGGGGGGGGCACCTGCCTTTCAGGGTGGAGATTCGCTGGTTATAAGACTCTGGGCTGACAGTTCTTTCTGCTTAGCCTGTGAAAACATTGTGTCCTTTCTGACCTCTGTGGTTTCTAATAAAAAAATATCTGCTTTCATTGTAATAGTGTTTCTCCCGTTGATAAGGTTTCTGCTTCTTGGGCTGCTTTCAAGATTTTTCTTTGTCTTGTAATTTTCAGAAGTTTAAGGATCACATGTCTCAGTATGGTTTCTTTTGAGTTTTTCCTGTTTGGGAGGGTTTGTGATGGTTAATTTATGTGTCAATATGTCCAGGTCCTGGTACCCAGATATGCGGTCAAACATTATTCTGGATGTCTCTGTGCTGGTATTTACGGATGAGAGCAGTACTGGAATGAGTGAACTTTGAATGAAGCAGACGGTTCTCCCAGATATGGTGGGCCTTGTCTAATCAGTCGGGGGCTGGAATAGAAGGGAAGACTCACCTTCCCCAAGGAAGAGGAGTCTCTATACCAACTACCCTTGGACTTGACCCGTAGCCTCGCCTCTTCTCGGGGTCTACAGACAGTTGAGCGCCTGCTGTGTTCCATGCACAGTTGCAGATGCTTGTCTCACAGAACAGAGACAAGAAGAACATGGGCAGATCCACAGGAGAGACCGGGCAGTGGTTGGCATTGGGATGAGAACAAACCCGGCTGGTGAGGAGAAGGAGGGGCTGCGGGCAGGAGAATTGAGGTCAGTGATCAGGGTAGGCTTCTCTGAGGAGGTGACATTTAAGTTGAGAGGAATGAGGAGCCCATTGTACCAAGGAAGGAGGAATAGCAAGTGCCAAGGTCCTGAGGCAGGAATGAGGTTGAGGGTGTTGAGAAAGGGAGGGGGCAGTGTGGATGGAGCCAAGTGAGTGAGGAGAAAGAAGGGGTGGAGTGAGGCCTCAGGGCATGTGTGTGTGGGGGAACTTGCCCTGAGTGCGCAGGGGTGGGGTACTCACACAGGTTTTTCAGCAGAGGAGTAGCTGTGTCTGATTTTCTTTTTAGAAAGACCTCTCTGGAAGGAAATGGGAGAGATGGGGTGCAGTGTGATGGGGGATGAGGTCAGAGAAGTAACAACCGACCTGGTGTGGCTTCAAAGACCCGTGTCAAGAGGCAATGGCAGTTGTAGGAAAGAGGGGTGGGAGGCTTGGCCAGGGATGGTTGCCATGGCAAGAGGCAAGCGTGAAATGCACTTTGGGGATGGAGGGATTGGCCTGGCACACTCTGCTGGGGACCTCCAGGACTTTCCACATATTAAAAAAATAAAGTGAACGCTCACATAAGACCAGGGGATCTGCTCTTTCTGAAAAGTGACCTGTTCCCATCGGCCAACCAGTGGAACTGAATCTCTATGGCTTTCCCTTCCCACTCACCTCCATTTCCTCGCCCTGTGGAGGGTTTCACTGTGTAGTTGCTGGGAGTGTCTCACTGTATCCACACAAGGGTGCCGGGCTGGGGCAGCTCTGCCCGCTCTGGGTGGCTACCTCCTTGTCAGCGATGGCTGCAGGGGTGAGAGGAACCCAGGCACCGTGGACCTCCGCCTATGGGTTCCCAGGGTTCTCTGTGCCCAAGGCTGCAGGGACCAGAAGGGACAGTCCTGGTGACCCTCGTGCCTGCCGTGCGCTGTGAGTGAGGACACCCTGAGGACGGGCGTGGAGATGAGGGTGGGGATATGGCCCAGACACCCAGGCTGTTGGATGGTTCCCCGCTTCTGAGCCTCCTCCTGGCCCCCACGAGGTCCATCTCGAGGTGCATGGGGTTCTCCATGCTCAGAGCAGTGGTACAGACAGGACCTGAGGGAAGGCGGGGCGTGGGGAGCCTGTTCTCTCGGCTGTCAGGGTTCTGCCCTGTGGATATGTTGGGGGGAGGGTCGCAGGGGCTTCCTAGGTGCCCAGGATTGGTTGTGGAAGTGTGTGCATGTGTGTGTGTGTGTGTGTGTGTGTGTGTGTGCGCGCGCGCACATGTTCATAGTAAGTGCCCGACGGTGCTTTTTTGATTGTCATGTCAGTGCCTGACACTAAGCCTGTAACTGCTGGAGCACCTTTCCAAAGACATCCAACTCAGATAAACACATTGCTCGCTACCCAAGTAGACAGAGCCAGGCTGCCTCCCCTCCCCTGGTTCCTCCACCATAGAGCCCTGGGCCACCTAGATGATGACCGCTTGAGTGACCCTGCCTGACCCTCGCCGCTCTTATGTTTCAAGTAAACCCATAAAGAGTGACCTTGGCATCCTCAGCACCGCAACCTCTATCCCAATAAAGCAGAGCCCCAGCCCATGGTCTCTCTCTCTCTCTCTCTCTCTCTCTCTCTCTCTCTTTCCAGCAGGACTTGTAGGTAATAAACCTCGATTTTCCCAAGTGCCCCAGTAGTTGTTTCTGAGGCGTATCCTGGGATCATAATCAGAACCTCAGGAGTCGGTCCAGCTGCAATGCTGACTCCAAAATGGGTCGTAGGTGGTACCAGCCCAGGTGAGCGCCCGCGGCATCCCTAGCCCAGAGCATCCCCATCGATGGGCGAGGCTGACACGAAACAGTGTGTGTGTGTGTGTACATCTATATCTATCTATAATATATATCTATATCTATATATCTATATATATTTAATAACTGTTAGAATAAATTTAGATTGAAAGAAAAGTTACAAAGGCAGGGCAGAGGGACCCCATTTGAACAGCTTGCCTGTGTGTGGAACATGGCTACAACTGATGAACCAACACTGAGGTGTTATTAGTGACTAAATTCCACACATTATTTTGGAATTCCCTGGTTTTTCCCAAATGTCCTTTTTTTTCCCTTCTCCTTCCCAGGAGCCCACCCAGGACAACATATGACATTTTGTCATTGTGTTTCCTTTGGCTCCACTTGGTGACAGGGGCTCCAATCTCCCCTGTTTCTGATGAGCTGACAGTTTTGGGGAGGCTGGTCGGGTAGTCGGCAGATGCCCCTCCCCTGGGGTTGTCGGCTGCGCTCTCACAGTGACCCTGGGCGGCGGGCTCTGAGGAGGAACCCCAGGGTGTTGTGCCCCTCTTCACGTCACACCAGGGGCTCCTGCTGTCAGTGTGACTCATCACCGTTCATGTGACCTTGGTCACCTGGCGGAGTCTGTCATTCTTCTCTGCTGGAAAGTTTCTTCCTCTTCCCCCTTTTCTACCTTCTTCTCTGGAAGGACATCTCTGTGCTCAGCCTAGATGTAAAGGGTGAGGGGTCATGCTCCATCTCTAGAGAATTATTTGGCATTTCTCTGTATGGGGAATTAGAGTAATTAGTGTAATTGGAGTAAAAAGATTATATCTTTCTACTCTTCTTACCCATTTATCTATTAATCCAGCCATTTATTTGTATCAGTAGGGAACCGTGGATTTTCCTTCTACTTTGGGTTCTATTTATAAATGGTTCCAGCTGTGGTGGTGGAGAGCTCTTTCCATCCACTCTTGTGTAACTTGGAGTATGTCCATCATTCTGTCTTTCCAGCCCTTCCTGACGTTCTGACCCTCCAAGATGCTCCAGACTTACCTCGTACATCGTCCTGTCTGGCTCTGCAATTGGCGATGTCTCCAAGGAACCCTGGTTCCTTTTACTGGAGAGTGGTGCTTAGAAACCAAGATTTGCAAGCTGAATGTGCTCACTGCTGCTGAGATGTCACTGCTTCTCGGTGCCCTCCATGGACAGAGGCCAGGAAATACACGCACGTGATCTATCACCTACCTGTCTCTCTAGCTAGGTATTTATGCGTCCATCTATCACTTATCTATCTACCTATCTACCCATCATCCCTCTGTCTGTATCCAAACTAAGTTAGACATGGGTTCACCCTGATGTCTCCAGTTCTAACCCAGGACCACATGGATTAGCCTAGCCTCCTCCCCTTGCTCATCTGTAACCTTCCCTCCAACAAGGGGAAACCTGGATCCCACTGTCCTCCAGCCATTGACTTGTTTCTTTGGTTTTAGAATATAGGTAGAAGCGGTTTCAGAATGGAGCGCCAGGACCCCTGCGGGAAGCCACCATTGCCCCATCTCCTTCAGGGAGGCTCTGTCCCCCTTTGGGTTACAGCTAGATTCTTTTGTCACAACCCCCATCCCATCCTGGGATCCTCCAACCTCTTAACTGAGCTTTAAAAAAAAATTCACCCCTGTGAAGGTTTACTCTTTGCACTGCAAAATTCTATAGGTTTTGGACAAGTGCACCGTGTTGTGGATGTACCCGGATCATAGAGGATTGGTTCACGCTTCTAAACTGTCCTCAGTGCTTCACCGATTCACCCTCTCCTTACCTAAACCTCTGGCAACACCTGACCTGTTTCCCACCTCACCTTTGCCTTTTCCAGAAAGTCACAGCATTGGTATCGTAAAGCATATATAGAGCCTTTTTAGACCGACATTTTTTTTCTCTCGATTAGGAATGTCCACTTAAGGTTCTTCCATATCTTTTCATGGTTTCATTGATCATATCTTTTTTACTGCCGAATAGCATTCCATTGTCTGGATGGACCACAGTTTACTTATCCATCCCCTACCGAAGGTCATCTTGGTTGTTCTGAGTTTTTGGTTATTATGAAAACAAGCTGCTATAAACATTCTTGCGTAGATTTTTGTGTGGACAAGCATTTAGCCCGACTGCTGGGTCGTAGGGCGAGAGCGTGTATCGTCGTAAGCACCTGTCTGACTGTCTTCCCAAGTGGCTGCTGCCCCTTTCGTGGGCTCCCACCAGCAGCGGGGGAGACTCCCGCTGCTCCACGTCCCCACCGGCGCTCGGGGTCATCCAAGTTCCAGATTTTGGCCGTTCTG
Organism: Saccopteryx leptura; assembly: GCF_036850995.1. Taxonomy (NCBI): domain Eukaryota; kingdom Metazoa; phylum Chordata; class Mammalia; order Chiroptera; family Emballonuridae; genus Saccopteryx; species Saccopteryx leptura. Next base: position 86,598,592 of record NC_089505.1, on the reverse strand, counting down.
ATAGGGGCGCAGCGGCGACTCATGGGGACGTGTTTGTAAGCCCGTCTTTACACACTGAGGGTACCTGTGGACCCGATGTACACAGCGCTCTCTCATTGTTGGGCGACACCTTTGTGGAGAAGTGGGGAATCTGGACATCCTGTGAATGGTCTATGTCCCCTCCTATTTGGAGCCGGTCTCAGGCTCTTGCTTTTTTCAACTCACCGTGTATGTGCAAATGTCTCGGCGAAAAAGCACTCCAGGGAAAACCCAAGAACGCGTGAATCCACGGGCAACTTACTGTTTGTGCCCTATTACCCAACCCGGTCATGTCTCCTCTGTGCGGGAAGTATGGATCTTTACCTCCCGAAGAGTCCGCCGGCCTCCAGGGCCGTGGACATTTGTTAGCGGGGGAGGGTGACAAATCACCAGCACTAAGTCACAAGGGGACTTCCTTCATTTTAGAAATGCGGACGGTGGTTTCTAACTGGCAGGCAGTGGCGGTGGGAGGCAGATGGAGCAGCTCTGACTCGGAGAAAGTTTAGCGGGGATGCCGTGGGCTCCAGGCGGGGAGCCCAAAGGAAAATACATTTGTTTTCTTTTTCTTATTGCATGGGCAGTTTTTCAAAAGGGGTCATTGATTTGATTTTTTTTTGAGAGATGAGGCTTTCAACGTTTCTTGCAGCATTTGTCAGTAGCGCAGGAAAGCTCAATTAACAGGACCTCAGTTAACAGGACCCCAGTACCCCCGTGCGTGTGTGCATGCGTGTGTAGGCATGCTCACACATTTTTTTTTTTGATAACTTTAGAAAACATTTTGGAAAGCGTTGGGCCGGGATGGAGATAGATATTTACGGGAAAGTTACCAGAGCTCCATTAGAAATGTGCCCCTTGCGGGGTGATAGAGACAAAGGAAACAGCGCACACCCTGCCAAGGACCCCATGGTCCCCAGGAGGCAGGCTGCCTGCCGGGTGGGACAGGGGTGGGGGGACAGCGGGCTGGCTGCAGAGCCGGAGCTCCTGGAAGACCCCACCGGGGCCAGCATGGCTCAGCCACCCCGTGCTGGCACACAAGGCTGGGCGGAAGGCAACCTGCCCGTCAGGGAGCTCAGGCTCACACGGGTACGTGGCTGAATCGCAACAGGGGTGACAGGGAGCCGACGGCTCTGCCACTTTAGAGATGCTTTCTCCAGACCTGTTTCCTCCACTGGTCTCCATGACAACACCTGGACTGTCCTGGCCAGAGCAAGGCATTGCGAGGTCCCTGCTTGCCGGGGTCACACAGCTGGGCAGTGGCAGCTGGGTTCTCAGACTCAGCCTGTCTGTCTTAAGAAGGTTGCTAATAATAGCTCTGGCTCCTCCACAAAGGGGCCGATGTGTTGTGAGAAGTTCTCAGCAGAAGGCGGAAACTTGTAGGAGCTAACATTCCTGAGCTGCGAGTTTTGGAGACTCGCCCTGGTCACAGCATCCAGCCAGCCACTCAAAAAAACAAAACAAACAAAACATAAAACATTGATTCAGTTCCAAGGAGGGGACAGGCTGTGCTCGGTGCTGGCCCTCTACCAGGCAAAACCCGTGCTCGGCCAAAGTCAGGGTCAGTGCCGGGTTGGAGGTGCCCTGGGCCAGAGGACCCACACTGCTTCCAGCCCCTCTCTCCTAAGGGCACGGCCACACTGGGGCAAGCGGGCAGATTTCAGGGTTTGGGCAAACATCAGGGGCTTCCCCTGCCCAGGGGATGGAGGATTCCAGATGCTGTCAGACCCCCAGACCGCTGGGCTGAACGTTCCTGGGCACCCAAGCATGCACGGCCGAACTGGCCTCACACGGAGTGGACGTCCGCTGGCTGCTGGCGAGACCTGCCTGGCTTGGGCGCTCGGGGCTCCATCTCATTGTGAATCTGACCATTAGAGTGTCAGCCAGATGCAACTCCTGTTTCTCTGGCTTTCACCTTGATGGGGAACGACACTTTTATACCAAGTCCCAGCGACGAAGACAGGAACCAGGAGACGGCTCCCACGTGCGGTTTCCCATGGGCACCCCAGGCTGTTTCGGGGGTCGTGCAGGGTTAATCCAACACTAGGGGCGACAGTGAGGCCAGGCTGCAGCTGAGCCAGCAGAGACAACTGGATGGCCGGATCCCGCGATCACAGCTACTTTGTCCTTTGCTCACAAACAGCAGCGGCACGCGGGCAGCTCCTCGCACTGGGGACGCGGTGGCGAGGGAGGCGGTATCGTCCAGGTCTTCTTCACAGCCCGACAGCTGAGAGCCGCTACCCTCGGACAGGCGAGTCCGTGCCCAGGGGGTATGTGACAGTGTCTGGGGTCACTTCTGGCTGTCCTCACTGGGGTGGACAGGGGCTCTACAGGCGGTGAGTGGAGGCCAGGGATGCTGCTATGCACTCTGTTATTATCAGGCCATCTTCCCCAAACAGGCTGATTTTGCCCCAGATGCTGATGGAGTTATTGGAAGAAAGAACAGGGGGCTTCTGGCAGAGGCTGCTGAGTTGTGTTGTTTAAATTGGTACTTGAGAGAAAACTGACAGCAGGAAGGAGGGTGTGTGCGTGTTTGAATCTTGGGGACAGAGGAAGGGAAGGAGAAGGCTGCCCCATGCAGAGCATGTAAGAGTGACAAAGACAGGAGGCGGGGAGGAAGGTCACCATGGCTTGGGGATGGGTAGTGAGAGGAGCCCCGTGTACTAGGACATCCTGGAGGTAGATAGGAGGAGGCCAGTCTATGCGGAAAAATTATTAGTATCTGCTGAGTGCCCTGGGAAGCCACTATTTGGTTTTAAGCATTGTGATGATGGGCTTAGATTAGAATTTTTTTTTTTCCCTTGGCTGCTCTGTAGAGAAAGGGTTAATATTCCGTTCCTGGGGCTGCCTTAGCAAACACCACTGAAGGGGCGGCTTTAATAACAGAAATCCTTTCTCTCACGGTCCCAGAGGTTGGAAGTCCGAGACCCAGGTGTCGGCAGGGCTGGTTTCTCCTGAGGCCTCTCTCCTTGGCGTGTCGATGATGGTGTTTTTTCCCTGCATCCTCCCATGGTCGTCCCTCTGTGTGTGTGTCTGTGTGTCCGTGTCCTCATCTCCTTTTCTTATGAGGGCACTAGTCCTACTGGCGTAAGGCCACTTGTATGACCTCATGTGAATGCGATCACCTCAGCAAAGACCCTAACTCCAAATCTGGTCACATACTGAGGTCCTGGGGGTGAGGACTCTAGTTTGTCTTTTTGGGAAACACAACTCAACCCATAACAGAATTGGCAAGGGACGTATAGGAGGCAGGGAGGGAGACTGGTTGGGTAAATCCTGGTGGGAGAGGAAGGCGGCTGGGACAGGAGGTGTGGGAGTGGAGGAGGGGGGTGCAGATGGCTTGGAGGACGTTTGTATTCTGAGGCTAAGGACAGGGGTTGGGGTCATTGGAATAGGGCCTGGGTTAATTGGACCCAGCTGGGTCTTCTTAGAGCCGTGGGAAACCACCCCAGACAGGTGGTATCTCAGTTTCTTTGTTGTTAAAATGATACTGGAGGAACCCTGAGAAAAGCCAGCTTCCCCACTGTGCCTTACACACTTTGTCTCCTGTTCTCAGCCCCGGGCAGGCATTAAATGTAAATTTATTTGCACTTGATAAAATCATGCATACCGACTATAAAACATCGATGACTCAGAAATTACAGAAAAGGATGAATGATCGGACAAAAACCATTCCTTGGTCATGTACATGGTGACAGGGAATCCCCTTCTAATGGTTATTTATTTAACATCTCTCCCAGGGTGGGATGATTGAATTATGGCAGAAACCTTCTCGGTAACATTAAAATGTCAGCTTGTGCTACCTCATTATCATAAAAGTGCTTGTCAGCTAATTGGAAGAGGCATTCCATCAGCCTCACACATTGCATAGCTTTATTCCAGGAGGGTTCCCATTTCTCCTGGTGTTCTGCTGTCACTGGTGTGAATGGCCTCCGCCTGCCTTTGTCCTTCTCCTGGTCATTGATGGGGTTCTGGCGATCTTCCTGTAACCCCACGTGAAGTCATTGTGAAGTGGTGGGAGGGGGGATTCTTTATTTTATTTTATTTATTTATTTTTAGAGAGGAGAGAGAGAGACAGAGGGGGAGAAGGGGGGAGGAGCTGGAAGCATCAACTCCCATATGTGCCTTGACCAGGCAAGCCCAGGGTTTCGAACCGGAGACCTCAGCATTTCCAGGTCTACACTTTATCCACTGCGCCACCACAGGTCAGGCGAGGGGGGATTCTTTTAAAGACAGTGTTGATGTCCATTAAAACCAGCACTAAGGGTATGCCCGTCTTGGCTGGGACCTTGGTGTGGCTCCCTCCACATGCTCAACCCAGGTGTCCCCACTGTCTGTGAGATCAGGGCAGCCCAGCCCCGGGGTTTGTCTCACTGGGTCCCTGTCACCAGGCGGGGAACTTGCGGCTGCTGGACCTGGAGCCCCTGACTTTCACACCCTGTGCTCCCGCTGCCCTGTGTGCAGCGGGGCTAGGCCCCCTCCCTCGGTCTGGTTGCACCCCAGGTTAGAGCCGGCACAGGTCTCAAGCGTCACAGAAAGGAAGCCTGGTCAGCCCGGGTGATCCAAGAGGCCGTGTATCCATCCGGAATCTGGAAGGCGGACTCACCAACATGAAGTGAAAACATTGGTGTGCAGGGCTCTCCCACGGGTGCAGCTTCCCCTGGCACTGCGTAGCCCCTGTGTGATCAGCCCCATTTCACAGATGTGGGCATAGAGCTGGAGAGGCCACGGGATGGAGCACCAGCCTGAGTCCAGCAAACTCCTGCCACACTGCTATTCTTTTTTTTTTTTTCTGAAGCTGGAAACAGGGAGAGACAGTCAGACAGACTCCCGCATGCGCCCGACCAGGATCCACCCGGCACGCCCACCAGGGGCGACACTCTGCCCACCAGGGGGCGATGCTCTGCCCCTCCAGGGCATCGCTCTGTTGCGACCAGAGCCACTCCAGCGCCTGGGGCAGAGGCCAAGGAGCCATCCCCAGAGCCCGGGCTATCTTTGCTCCAATGGAGCCTCGGCTGCAGGAGGGGAAGAGAGAGACAGAGAGGAAGGGGGGGGGGTGGAGAAGCAAATGGGCGCTTCTCCTTTGTGCCCTGGCCGGGAATCAAACCTGGGTTCCCCGCACGCCAGGCCGACGCTCTACCGCTGAGCCAACGGGCCAGGGCCCACGCTGCTATTCTGAGTGATGATGGCCTCTGGGGACAGAGCTAGCTTCGGGTTCTAGCTGGCTTCGGGCCACCAGTGCTCACCTGTGACCACACCCACATACCCCCCCCCCCACGCCCACATGCACCCTCACCCCCCTACATGCACTCACACAACTCACACACTCTCACACATTTACACTCATGTTAACATGCACTTACGTGACGCACACTTTTACACACACTCACATGGACACACACTTCTATACACACACGGGCATACACGTCTACACTGCGCATGCGCTCATGTTGGCTCCGGCTCCCGCTTCGCCCGCCCCCTCCACGTTTCATGAGCCCCCCTCGCAGAGGCGGCCGGCGTGCGCGGTCTTTATCGCACGCAGGATGGACCCTTTGTCATGTTCGGCGCGGCTGTTTCCCCCAGCCCGCTGCTCCGCTCTTCATTCCGGTCCTGTTCTCTCTCGCTCCACAGACCTCCTCTCTTCTTATTTCTCACTGCCTCGTTCTGGACGGGTTTCTATTACCGGTTACTGCAAATCGTTTCCAAAGGAACGTGCTGACTCTCACGCGCACGGAGCCGCCGGGCTCTGGTTCTGCCTGGGGATCCAGGCTGTGGGAGTCTGAAAATATACTCCTCTGCCCCACCTGCCCCTGGGGGGGTGTGTGTCCCACCATGGCCCACGCAGGCGGGGGCGTCCACGGAGATACCCCCGATTCAGTCAGGTGGCCAGGGCGATAGGGTTGCAGCTCCTCCCGGGGTCCCCCGCTCTCCAAGGGCAATCTTTCAACCGTGAGAAAAAGACATTTCCAGGAACTGTTGTTCTGGTGCCTTCCCGCGGCCTCAGATACAGGGAGACTTTTTCAAGGGTTTGGAAACAGTTTTCCTTCTGCAGAAAAGGGCACGTCTCATAGCCTCTCTGTGGTCCTGGGGAGAAGTTATTCTTAGAAGAATTCTATATGCCTGGAAATGCCGTGGACTGCAGAACATTCAGAAGGGCGGGAGGCTATCCTCCCCCAAATGATTGTCTCTTTGTGTTGAACAAACATATCATTAGTTCTATTTTTAATCAGCAAATGCCGTATTTCCAAATATAACTAGAAAGGGGCCCGCTGGCTCTCAGTCCGGGACGAGAGCCCTGGGGCCCTGGTCTTGCCAGCAGGGCATGGCCAGGATCGCGACGGGGGTTGGGGGAGAGGCCCAGGAGCCCCTAAATGAGGTCTGCACAAGGCCCTGCTTGTTCAGGTACCCGTGAGCTAGAAAGACAAAATATCTGCACCCCCATCCTTCAGTGCTGGGACAGGGACAGGATCTCCATTCAGAAGGGGCAGAATGGGGAGGGACCCTTGGAGCCCACCAGTATGCAGCAGTTCTGACAGCCCACCCTGCCCCACGCAAAGGTGTGACGGGCCTGACACTCTTTTTGGGTGGGGGATGTTCTTCGACTAGCTAAGAATCTGTTCCGCCAAGAGAACCCCCCACACCCGGCCCTGTCCACGGGAAGGGGTTTTCCCCACCACCCTCCTTAGCAGCGTCTGAAGCGGGCCTGGGGGACTGTGCTGTCCTTGAGCAATGAACAGCTTTCTGGCCCTCGTCCTGCCGGTAGAAGGTCAGACTCACTTTGTCACAGGTGCACATGGCACCGCTGTCCACGCACTGGTCCTCGTAGCTGTAGTGCTCTTCTGCCATGTCCTGGCTTCCTCAGCTCCCCTTCAGGAACCACAGCCACACTTCCCTTGGAGGCGTGGACATCTTCTGTATCTCTGTGCCTTCTCATCACCACGCCTCCCCTGTGCTCAGAGTGAACCACAACGCCCTGGGACAGCAGGCCACGTGCCGGCACTCTCCACGGGCAACCCTGCTCAGCTGGAAGGATCTGTCTGGTGCCTGTTGGTCAGGCTGTTGCTTGAGTCACCAAATCCATGAGTTCATCTCTGGAGGTGGCACCCGTCCCCTAATGTGGCCCTTCATGACCTGGCTCAATTGTGGTCAGCCCCTGGGGGTCCCCTGGTTCTCCAAATGTCTACTTTTCCTCCTTGGGGTTGGGGAGAAGTGAGCTCTTCCAGGCCTGTGAGTCCCTAGGTTCGGGGGTCCCCTGCACTCCCTTCACTCAGGCTTGTAACCCAGTCATGTGTCCTGTGATCTTGCCACCTTCTTGTTACACCTTCTCCAGTTCCAACAGCACCCAGCACTAGTGCTATGAGCCTCACTTCCATCGCTCCCCTGAGGGCAACAGCTTCGCAGGCTACAGAATGTTACTTGTCACCGCAAGTGGCGGTGTGACCAAATATCCCGCCACCACATTGCACGGGCCACCACCTTCCTAGTCTTTGATGTCAGCTCCCGCAACTCCTATTGCCCGACCACAAAAGCCAAGCCACACGTTTTGGATTTTTGCTACATGAGCACCGCACCTCACTTGTGGGACCAATCTCTGTGTTAGTTAAAACGGGCTTGATTTTGATGAGGTGACAACCAGCTCTGAGCTGTTGTTAGTGGCTTGAACAACAAAGGTTAGTTTCTCACTCATGTCCCATGTCCACTTTGGGTTGGCTGGGGCTCTGATGTAAGTTGTCCTTGCCCCAAGAGGCAGGGTCCAGACTCTTCACAATTTGCAGTTGGGCCCCAGTGGTCCCAGTAAAGGAAGCATGATGTCACACATTCTTTTGTTCTCCTTCCATTGGCCAAAACAAGTCACATGACCATACTTAACATTTCTCATCCATTGGCCAAAGCAGGTCACATGACCATACCAAATGTCTTTCATTCCATTGGCCAAAGCAAGTGACATGACCATATCTAACTCCAGGGAGATTGGGGGAAACTGATCCTCTGCTCAGAAAGAGAGAACCTGGGTGTTGCTGGATGTGGGGCTATGACTCTAAAGACAGTCATAGGTTTTAAACAAACATGATGGCTCTTCCTTGGTCCTCCCTCCTGCCACCTAGAGACTCAGTTCCTTCAACTGTTTCTCGTGTGATATTCCAAACCCAGTCTCACCCCAGAAGCCTTCCAGGATGCTTCTTATCAACATTATGCAACCTCCAATGCTGGACCCGGGCGGCCGACAGAGCTGAGCACCAGGCTGGGTGCGCCTCGTGTCCTGCCCTCACGGCTCAGATGGCTGGGTGGCAGGGGCAGAGGGCCCGAATCAGTCACTGCCCCCCTTGGCCCCTCTTGGAGATGCACAGCTGACACAGGCAGCACAGCCTGGGGCTCTGAGAAGCCCCAGAGGCAAGGTACCTCCGGAATCTGGATTCTGTGGTTTTGTTTACACTGGTGTCTCCCCAACCCCTGAGCCAGGATGGTCCTCTGTGGGCCCACCCAGGTCTGCAGAGGGGGAGGCTGGGCCAGAGGCTCGCCTGCTGGGGGCACACAGCCTTCTGGAGCCTGCACTGCTGCGGACAGGCTCCGCAACGCTCTGGCGATTAATCAAAGCAGGCAGCTGTTTATTGTTCTGTGGACTCCAAAGTTAGAGAGATGCTTCCTTAATTATAGTTTAGAGGTTTCATCCAAATGAATTAGTAGCTGCAGCCTGTACCACCTCCTCCCCCCACGTGTTCTCCCTCCCCGGGGCATAGCTCTGCACATGCTCCGAGTCCCAAATCCACCGGACTCTCGTCTGCAGCCTGGTTCGCTAGGGCTGGCTTCTGGAGCTCGAAGGACGGACGTGCAGGCCAGAATGCTCAGACCCCAAACTCTCTGAGAAGATGTCCTGGGCCTTCGAGGCCTTTGGTTCTCTGTGCCTGAGATGTAGCCATTGCTCAATTCTTGCTTTGGGGGTTTAATTTACTTCTTGGAAAGGAAGGATGATGTTTCCTTTTCAGATGGCTTCTGTTGTCCTCGGTGGAGTGAGGGGCTGCCTGCCGAATGCCTGACCCCCTCCTGCCCCACAGGGCTCCCAGAGCAGCCCACACAGGAAGGGCTAATCTCTTGGACAAAGGAGCAAAATGACAAATAGCACCTCTTGTCCATTTCCGGCTGGCCGGGCTGCATTGCCAGGCTCCCTCTTGGCTTTAGCCCCCTGTGGCCACCCAGGGCTAAACATTAATTGGCTCTCTCCCAAAGGTCGCATCCTACTCTGAATGTTTTGAAAGGCAGTGAACAAATCAGGCGACTTTAAAGTAGTTTTGCCTGAGGGGGTGTCCTCTCAGTTACTCTGGTCCCTGCTCTAGGGGGCTGATGGAATCAAACAGTTAAGGACCGATGATGAAGTCATTCGGCAAATCTGTGTGGCCAAACACCACACATCCCACGTGATGGGCAGTGCGCTCACATCTGGGATGGGTACAGGCATGAGCCCTGGTCCTGCCTTCCAGGGGCATGTGGTCTGGTGGCGGAGAGAGATGGGCCGGCTCCATGAAGCTAGCTGTCTGTGCGGTGTCTGATGCCACACGCGGGAGGGGTCCAGCGGTCTGTCTGCATCCCAGGTGGTGGGGAAAAGCTGTCACAGGTGAGCTGAAGCATGGGGCTGTTCGAGGACAGGCTGCATCTGATAGAGGGGGCAGGACGGCGGGGCGGGGAGCCTCTCACAGCATCAGCCCCTGGGCGTCTGGGTAAAGGGGGGGGTCTGCCCCAGCAGATGTGGGCTAGAGCCTGAGGCTCTGCATTCCTAGCCGCTTCCGAGTGAGGCGATGCTGCTGGCCCGAGGACCACAACGACAGGGACAGGTGGGAAGCTTGAGAATGTCAGAGAGAACGGTCCAGGGCATCGAGGGTGTGGGGCAGTGACAGAGAGGCAGGGTCACCTCTTCAGGACTTTATGTGCCTGGAAGAGCGGCAGGGTCCCCTCTGAGCTCCTAGAATGCTCTCTCTCCGCATGTGTCTGCCTGAGCCCTCACCCTGCTGTCGGAGCCCTGCTGGGGGCAGTTACCTGGAAATAAAAGACTTCATGCTTATGCCCTGACATGCTGAGCCTGCTCCTTAAACTGGTACAAAGAGTTCATCCTTTGATTGCTTTTCAAATGCAAAAGGAACGGGAAGAAGGTTCACAGCCAATGCCGTTAAGGGTGCCTGGACCTTGAGACCTCCGGGAGAACGAGTTTCGAGTTTCGAGATCCTTTCTTGAGAGTGAAGTTCCAGCGAGTGACGCCGGAGTGGTCCTGGAAGTGGGCAGAGGCGGGGCATGGGGTGGGCAGGGTGCGGGGGTTGGGGGTGTGCAGAAAAGGGAGGCTGGTTGTCAGAGACAACTCGGCCACCTAGGCATGGGAATGGCCGGTCAGCAGACTTGAGGACAGAGACGATCATCGTCGTCCTGCCGGAGGCCAAATTCCTTTCTGTCCGGGTGGAGCTAAGCCAATAGGCTACTCTCGCTTGGCCAGCTGCCTAGGGGCTGAGCGGTAAATTATAGGCCATTAATTTCACTCCAGTTGAAGATGGACCTTCTTGGAGGATGGAGCAGCAGCTATTCGTAGGGTTGGTATGTGTGTGTGTGTGTGTGTGTGTGTGCATGTGTGTGCGTGTGTGAGATGATGGTGGTGAAGGGTGGTGGCCAGCCAGCTAGTGGGACAAGTAGGTCAACAACAGCCAGGAAGTTCAGGCATGGGCTGAAGGGACAAGAGATCCCAAGGGCAGGACAAGGCGCGGCGCTGGTTCTCGGGGGCCACCTCCCCAAGGATCTTGCTGCCCCTCGTGCTGCGGAGGCAGGGCCCACAGAGACCGTAATGAATTGAGACAGGACAAGACGCTTTAAAAATTTTACGATCGATCTGCATAATGGATCTTTGTTTTAACAGAGGAGAAGAACAGAATGCCAGCTCTCAGGCACCCTGGCAGAGCTCTTCCCTGCCGCCGCCACCGAGCAGAAGTTGGTGTGTTTCTGACCACAGAGCTTTTTCTATGAAAAATCAGGTTTACAGCATTTTTTTTTTTTTTGGTCTGATTATAAAATAACGCAGGCTCACTGTAGAAGGCTTGGAAAATGCGGGCAGGGAGAGCAGCGCTTTAATATCTTGCCACAGGGAGGATCTGGCAGTGATGGATGGGCTGTTTTTGTTCTTACCTCGGAAGTGGTCCCCTGACAAGCTGTCTCCTAGCAGCGCAAGCTTCCGCGGAGTTCATAAATTCCTCTGGCAGCCCGGCCGACGGCCCTGTGTACTTTTATTACTGAAAGCTAATTGCTCCATCTCTTTCTGCTCCTGGGATGGAGGAGGATGCAGGAGGCGGGGACCGGGAGAGGGTGCTTTGCGGAGGGGGGGGGGCGGGTGTCGCGGCTCTGGCACTGCACGAGGGGAGAGTGAAGGACCTGGGCCAGCTCATCACTGCAGACATCTACTGAGCGCTCCCTGCACTGGCCTCCGTGATGAGCAGGCCACGTTGCCTTTGTCATTTGACCTTCAAAACAACAATGCATCGTGTGTGGGGGGTACTATTACCGAACCCATTTTACAGACGAGGTCACTGAGACACTGAGAAGTTAGGTGACTTGCCCAAGATCACATAGTTTAAGTAGGAGTCAGGGCAGAGGTTCGACCCTGGTGGCCTGCAATGTGGTGCTGCCTGAGGCTGGGCAATGTATGCATAAGAGTCAAGGCAAGCGGTGGTGGGCGGGTTTCTGAGACGGCCTCCTGGAATACACCCCTGCATAATCTTCTTCCCGTGAGCATGGGAGGGACTGTGAATGTGACGGGTAAAAGATTTTTTGCAGATGCGAGTAAGGACCCTAATTGGTTGACCTAGGAAAGCATGTTGGGTAGGCCTGACCTAATCAGGTGAGTGCTTTCACAAAGGGCCTAGAAATCAGAGGAGGAAGAAGAAGCCAGAGAGACTTGAAGCAGCTGATGCTCACCTGTTGACCTCATAGAGGTAAGCTGCCCTGTTGTGGAGGGGGTAAATTTGGAAGAGAACATTGGAGAGTTTCTAGGAGCTGGGGCTCTCCGTTCTACAGCCACGAGGAACTGAATTTATCCAACAACCATGGAGATTGGAAGAGAGCCCTGAGCCTCTCACACATGAGATCCCAGCCCTGACAGTCACCTTGATTTCAGCCTGCTGAGTCCCTGGGTCGGGGAAGCCAGCTAATCTCTGCCTTGTCTCCTGACCCATGGAAATGTGAGATAATAATAATACATTTGCTAAGTGGGTGGTCATGTATTACACAGCATTGATAACTCAGACACATGCAAATTAATGCAAACTAGAGGCTAGAAGGCACGGCACCTTTGCATCGCATCGTAAGTGCTGAATGAGCACGGCTCTGCCCTCACCTTCATTGCAGAAGCTACCTGCTTGAGCAGGGGCTGGGCGCCTCTGGACGGGCATGTCGATGTGAAGGCAGACGTCCTCAGGAGCACTTTACTCCTCCTTTTGCCGTGATAAGGTGGCCCAGACACTTGTGACTTAAGAAAAGCCAGCTGAGGCTGGATTCCTCTCTCGGCTACCAAAGGCTCTTAAGATGCTCCAGCAGCACATGGTTGTATAACTTGTTTCCCTTTAGGGTGAGAGGCTTAGAAATGAAAATATTTTGTCTCTTTTGCATGGCGGGGAGGGGTGCGGGAGTTTTACAGTCTTGCGAAGCGGATCCTTCAGTTACGATACACAGCACCAATACACAGCACCATAGGCAGCCCTATTACCAGCCCCTAAAATATGCGATCGGTGGGGGGAATGGGTAATGAGAGCAGGTTTGGAGAGCGAGCTCTGCGTGGCTTAGGATGCAGCCAGAGGATGGGAGGGAGGAGGGAGGCGGGGGGGGGGGGGAGTAGTAAACACCAAAAGCGGAAGGGAAAGTGTAGCAATCACATCCTTTGAACAAACACCCTCATCATCTTCTAAGCCCTCATGCCGGGCTGCTGCAGGGCATGTGTGTTGAGAGTGACACCCTCTGTTGCTTCTGTTCTTCCAAGTCACAGCATACAAGCCCCTGCCTGTGCTCAGCAAGATCTGGCCTTGCAAGGCAGAGGAGTGGCCTTTTACGGACTGTAGGATGAATTGCTCTGAGCTGCGGGCATCGTCACTGTCACAGACAAACCAGTCCCCTGGGGCTGACAAGGGTCCACAGAACTGGGGGTCTGGCCCACCTCCCATATTTTGATGTGAGAACCCAGGGCACCAGTCATCTCTTCCCCATCATCTGCCTCATCTCTTCTTCTCTTATTGCTCATCTATGAGGGCCACTTCCTCCAGGAAGCTTCCCTGACTGCAGGCTGGGTCAGGCTCCCTGTCCAGGTTCCTGTTGCCCACTGGTCTTTGCTCCCAGAGTAAGAATTACAACTGTGAGTGGCGAACTCTTTCATTTACGATGTGACTTGCTTGCTGGACTCTAAACTCTAGGAGGGCAGGGACAGTGTCTGGGTGGTTCACTGATGTGCACCAGCACCTGTTCCAATGTGGGATACATTGGGTGGATATTTGTAAAATCAACAAGTGAAGAGATTACTGGGAACGTAGGTAAGGGGCCGTGTAAGCCCTCCAAGGAAGGACTGCCTCAAAGGTTTCAGGGAGCCGCCCGCCTTTCTCTCTATTCGTATTTAAACCCATGTCACCCCAGAGGCGATCCTGACTTCCCTTGTTTTACAAGAAAGGACTGCAGAAATCCCAGTGTTCTAGTATCACCCAGCCAAGGAGCAGGTATGGGACCGAAGCCAGGCTAACCGAACTCTCCCCTTCCTCACCCCACCTCCCAGGATGTCCTACTTGATTAGAAGGAGGAAAGGAAGACAGAGCACATGGCTGGAAGGCATTCATTCTAGAAGCTTCACCAGGAGCAACTTCTGCTGCCGGACATTTGGAGGACCCTGTCTTTGGCCCCCTCTGAACTCCAGCCCCTCTTCCGTTTTGGAACTATTCACCATCCCTTTACCCAGGGACCCCCTTTAACCCGAGGGACAGAGAAGGGGTCTCCCTTTACTTGCCCAAAGGATCCTGAGAAACAGAGAGAACTTTGATGATTTCCTTCCCCAAGTGGGCCCCTCACCGTTTCAGCCCCATCTTGGTTTCTGTAACAACAACCAGCACAACTCACGTTTCCTTATGTCTATGGCCCCGTCTGGTTTCTGTCAGTGACTTTGTGTTTCCGTCTGTCTGTCTCTCCCAGTGAAATATGAATGATGAACTTCCTAGAGGCAGAAGCAGTGTTTGTCTGGACCATGATTCTAAGTGTCTATCTAGCACAGTGCCTGGCACATAGTAGGTGCTCAACACGGATTTGTTTAATTATGACAAAAACCTGAAGTCTCTGTCAAAGGGGTCCATTTCCCCAAAGTCATCTCAGTTGTGGAGGAAGGGCCTGAGCACGGGACCTTCTGGACCACCCCAGCTCTGTCACTTCCTGTCCTATCGGCTCTATTTACGTCCTGTGGTATTTATGGGATCAAAGGTTTAAAGATGCTTTAAAAGAAAAAAAAAAAAAAAAAAGCAAACGAAACCTAGGTGCTTGCTGTTAGAATTATTGACTCTGAATGAAGTCAGAGAGAGCTGGGCCCCGATGCTGTCTCTGCCCCATCCCTCCTCTTTGGACCTTGAGCCTCAATGTTCTCATCCTTAAAATGGGAATAATACCTCTCCCGTTCAAGGGGTTTCTGTGGGGGCTACATAAGGTAAAGCGGTACAAGGTGCACCGCAGCATGAGGCATACGGACCACGTTCAATAAATATTTGTTGAGGAAGAAGGCACTCACAAATGAAGTTTGAATAAGTGCCTGTACCTGGAAGAAAATGTTCTCGCTTGGAATTCTGATGAGCTTTAATGCATTTCAAATGGATGCTGTTGTCACCCTCCCATTATCAGGCCTCCATGCCTCCCGCCTGCCCTCTCCCCACCCTCCTCCCGTCTCTGCCCACCTGGCTAATCACGGGAGCTATTTTTACACATCTGACGTCGCGGAAAAGGTAGCAGATTAACAACCCCAGAGACGTACATCACTTCTATTAATATTAAACAGGGTATTAATTTTACCAGTAACTGAAACATTAAACATGGAAATCCATTAGTGGTCATTATTTTAATCTCCAGAAGCTGTCTGGCATATTCCTGGAATAGGTCTGAGCCCGTCTTTTCTCCCTCCTTTTTCCTAAATTTGCCAGTGAATCAGGGATCACGGTTCTTATTTCCCTGAGGGGAAGTGGATAATTATAAACTCATATCGGTTAGAGGAGAAAGTCTGAGGAATCATCACATGCCATTCCCTTCTTCAGTACTATCAGCCCCTTCAAACCAGGCTTGCAGTATGTGGAGTACCTGCTGTGAAGGGTCTTCCCAAGACCCCCTCTCCCCTGGAGGCTGCCTCCCTGATGTGCCAGCTCTGAGCACCAGCTCTTGACTATAATTGTTAGCCATCATCCACATCTCAAGCTGCTAATGACACCTCGAGCAGACCTTGCTCAGCACCACTGGAATGACAATCCGAAAGACAAAGAATGGTTAATAAGGATGGGCTCCAGCTATGAAGGGAGTGACAGGCAACTTATTAAAGCAGGAACACGAGGACAGCCAACAACTGCTGATAATGTGCAGGCTGGTGCTGATGACAGCTGCTCATGCTGCTCACTAGGATGCTGGTGAGACCCTCAGGGTGGGGGCTGAGGGGCAAGTGTGGCTCAGGGGCTAAGGGCATGGCCTCTGGTGGCAGAGCACTTGGTCTCAAATCATAACTCTACAGCAGGTTATCGGGCATCAGGCAGCACAGGATGATGATCCCCCAATAAACAAGTTGGATGAAGTAAATGATTATCCCAACTTCCTGCCTGGAGAGTTCCAAGGGCATAGCCCAGGGAGGGGGCCCCCAGGCTGAGCCTGGTGATATTCCTCAGCTAAGAAGATGGAGTTGGGAAGGTAGGGAGACCAAGGCTGCTAAATTATGCAGGGTAAGGTATCCAGGGAACCAGAGAGGAGAATGTTGCAAATAGATAAATCTCTAGCATCTTTAGTTAAATACTGATTGGGGCACACATGTGAGTAAACCACCCAAATCTTCAAAAAGGGACAGTAGGAACAACACTTGAATTTTACACAGAACCAGGCACTTTGGGTGTTCCCACCAGAAACAGTGTAAGAGAGTTGTATGCTTCCCAAGACATTGGGTAGAGGTTTGGAAAAACATTGCCATGGTAGTGTGGAAAATGAGCCCTATGCTAAAGCTGCTCTCCTCCAATTTAAAAAGACCTAAAAAAATGTCTTCAAAGGACCAACATCTTTCCAGTTAATTTACTGCATCCTAGGAAAAAAACTCAAGAATATTTATAGATCCATAGTAATACCCACTCCCAAATAAGGTAAAAGTCACAGTATCTGCCATGGAATAAGAAATTACCAGGCATGCAAAAAAAAACCCCCCAGGAAATTACAATTAATCATGATAAGAAAAGTCAGTCAATAGTTATGGACACAGAAACAACACTTGCAGAATCAATAAAACGAACGTCAAAACTGTTACCCTAACTATCTTTTTCACAACAAGGAGGTAAAGGAAAGCTTGAGTATGTTACATAGAGACATGGAAAACTAAGATTGAACTTCTAGAAACGAGAAACATAATATCTGGGATTAAAAAAAAAATACACGGGGTGTGATTCACAGCAGATGAGACACTGTAGAAGAGAGGATTAGGGAACTTGAAGACATAGCCATCAAAACCATCAAAAACAAACCACAGAGAAACAAAGATTAAAAAACAAAACAAAACAGAGAATTAGCTTCAATAGATCTACTATATGAATAATTGTAGTCCCTCAAAGAGGGAAAAAGAGAGGGGGAAGATGAAAATATATCTGAAGAAATTACAGGTGAAAAATGTCAAGTTTGATCATAACAATAAACTCAAGAGATCCAAGAATCTCAATGAATCCCAAGTACAAGAACGATGAAGAAAATGACATTGAGGCACATCATAATCAAATTTCTCAAAACCAGTGGCAAACACAAAATATCTTAAAAGCACCAAAAGGAAAAAAAAAAAAAAAAAACATCATGTAGGACAGAGAAACATAAGAATGACAGCAGACAATAGTCAGTAACAATGCCACTGGAGGATAGTGGTACAACAACTGTGAGGTACTCAAAGGTAAAACAGTTGTCAGTCTTAAATTCTATACCCTGTCAAGATATAGCAGACAAACACTGAAAGTAAAAGAAAGACTCTCAGATATATAACAGTTTAAGTAATTCATTACGAGCAGGTCACGTCACAAGAAATGACAAAGAAAAAAATCCTTCAGGCAGGAGGGAAACAATGTCAGATGGACTATACAAAGGAATGAAGGGTATTCACCAAAATGATCAATATTTGGGTTGAAAGGAAAACATTAACCCTGGCTGGGTGGCTCAGTGGATAGAGTGTCATTATGGCATGCTGAGGTCATGGGTTGGATCCCTGGTCCAGGCACATGTGAAAAGCAGCCAATGAATGAGCGTATAACTAAATGGAACAACTAACCGAAACAATGAATGGGTCCTTCTCTTCCTTTCTCTCTCTCTCTTCCTCTCCTTCCCTTTTTCTTTCAAATCAATGGAAAAAAACATTAAAATATGTTTTAAAGATAATTGACTGTGTAAATAAAAGAATAATAGCAATGTAGCAGGGGATTTAAAGCATAAGTAGAAGGAAAAACTCCTGAAAACAATAACACTAACCAGGAGGGGGAAAATAAAGGTGTTGTTTTCAGGTTCTTAGACTCTATGTGAAGTGACATAGTATCACTTCAAGGTAGCCTGCGACCAGTTACAGGTGTGTACCGTAAACCGTAAGGCAACTATGCACGTTAAAGGTAAACCCAACGAAAATAGCTAGACCTGATACGCCAACAGAGAAGATAAAATGGAATGAAAACATGCTCAATCCAAAAGGAGACAAAAAAAAAAAAAAAAAGAGGAAAAAAGGGAACGAACAACAGATGGGAAAAAGAGAAAGCACAAAGCACAAAGCAAAGTGATGACAGATTTCAACTCAACTCTATGATGTCCTACCAGTGACATTTGTCGTCCTACCAGTGACATTTGTCATCCAACCGCTCCATGTCCAGACAACTGCACGAGGGCTTTTCCAGCACATGGGATGTCTGCATCCCAGCCAGCCCTCAGTCCTGCTGGCCCTTCCTGATGTTGGCGGCCAGCTGTGTCTCTGTGTGGGCGATGTCGCGAGGTCCCGTTCCCCCCCTGCTTCCCCCCCCCCCCCCCCCGCCCTTGATCCCTTTCTCTGCCTCACCAGGGCTGGGGAAGACGCTCTGCCGCTCAAGTCTGCAAGTGCTCCAAGGAGGCTACCAACTGGAGATCCGACGCGTGTCTTAGCTGCCACCGTGGGTCCTGGAGGGCGGTTCTCTTTCCCACAGCCTGTCTGTGTCTGGTCGTGCCAAGATGAGTGCTCGCACCTCCGTCCTCCCCTCTTCTTGGGGCTGCATGTTTTCCCACCGCCCTCCCTCTCTGGGAAGGCTTTGGAGACCTGGCTATGGGTTTGAGTAGGAAGAGGAGAGGCTGCCCCTTCGGGGACCATCTGTTAAACAGCCCCGATGTTCCAGAAACAGACTCGGCCATGCTTCTCCGCCCTTACCCCTACCCCCGCCCGAGTTGGCCGTAGCAACTGGAGTTTGCTGTTCAGCCGCGTTGATGCCTGCCTTTGGGGGACTCTGGCTTCCTTTATACACCAACCCCGACCTCGGTGCCTCCTTGGACAGAGCAGTGCTCAACACACACCTGCAGAAGGAACTGCATCTTCGCTGAGCCCAGTGGCTAGCTGAGTTATCCAGGCCACACAGCTGGTCAGAGGCTCAGCTGGGTCTAGGACCTCCTGAGTCCTGCCTGGAGGCTTCGTCCACGCTGCTCACGGCCTCACTTTGCTCCTGCCACTGTGGGGTGGAGGTGGGGGAGCCCGCTGCGGCTTGGTCTTTGTGCTGCCCATCTGGAAGGATCCGACAGCTGCCTTCTCTTCACCCTGGCTTAGATTGGGGGGTCCTCCAGGCCCACGGAGCAGACAGCTCCACCCTGTCCTTTTCCCCTCCTAGCTGGCTTGGTTCCCTTTGCGGTCGACTGGCTGCTGTGTGGGGAGCCAGGGGTCTGTGCTGTTGGTTCTGGACCCTGCCAGCTGCTCGGTCGCCATGCCCAGGCAGGGGAACCTTCTCTCTGTTGTTTTCTAAGAACATGGGGGCTTCCCTCAGCCTCCTCTCCCCATTCCTTTTCAACCTCTCTCTCTTGGAGACACGGGGCAGCTGGGCACACGGGGCGCGAGGTCTCCTCCTGCGTGAAGAGCTGCCACTCTGTGGCTCTCCTGTTTTCTGCTGGCATCCCTGAGGCCAAAGGTGAGCGTGTTCCCAAATCCCAAAGCCGTGTCACTTTTTTCTCCCTGGCTCAGGGCGTCCCCACCGCTCGCTCGCCTGCCCGCAGCCACCCCGGGCCCCCTGATCCGATCCAATCCGTACCAGGAAATGTACAATGTCAACTTGCTCGACTAAAGAACCCTGCTGAGTATTTAATCCTTATTTAAAGCCAATGTTGATTTTATTTTGGAGTTTAAACTAATCAACCCTCAGGATTCAGAATGTGAGATAAGGCAGGGGACTCGGCGTCCGCCACCTGGCCTTCTTAGCTCTCCAGCTATGGGTGGAGAGGTGTTCGTATCTTCCGTGGCAGAGCTGCCCAGGGGCGGCCGGGTGGCCAGCTATGCTTTCCCGGTGCTGTCCTCCCCGCCGGGGCACCGTGTGCTCATGACACAGGGCCCAGGGGTGGGGGTGGGGGATATACACTTCTGCATCACAATAAGAACAACCCTCACCAAAAGGAAAAGAAAAAGAGGTCGTATAAAAGTAGAAAAAAAGGGAAAAGAACCCTACCTCCAAGTCTGCCACCTAAAGATCACCATTGTCACCGCCGAGGCGAGTTTCTTTCATGCCTTATCATCTCTGAACAGCTCGTCTCCCAGGTTACAAACACGCAGAGCAGTGCAGGGAAGAACGGCATCCCACTGCCCTGTCCCTACTGGTGAAACTTGATACCTGGGAGCATCGTGACCCAACCACGTCCGAGGTGATCCGCAAGGGACTCACTCAACACCGATTCTACTGAGGCTGAGCTTTATGCCCCTGACCTGGTCCTGGCCTCTCTCCTGCCCGTTCTCCTGTCGTCAACGTGGACCCTTCTCACCCAGGTGTTCATACAGAGTGTGCACGCCCATGAAGAATGCCGTCTTTTTTTTTTAAATTTTGTTTGTTTACGACATTTTTTAAACCCATAACAGTCCATATACCTACATTCTTCTGCAGTTTCCTTTCTCCCTTGACCCAAATTTTTCAGGTAAGTCTGGAGTTCTGCATTGCTGACAAGCAGGCAATCAATGCCTTCCCGGGTCCGGGCCCTGCTGACGTCTGGGCCCCTGGTGAGGGTTGGGGTGTGTGTGTGTGTGTGTGTGTGGGGGGGGTGTCTCAGGATGTGCCCACCCCCAGCTCACCCGTGAAGTACAGCCTTCCCATCTTGGAGACGGTGGCGCCACCTTCCACGTGGGCCGGAAGCTTGCCGGTTTCCCATTGGCTCACCTTTGTCAGCGTTTGTTATTGCTCAGCTGGACATCTCACCAGCCCTGTGGGAGTGGCTGAACCCCTCCCTGCTGTGCTAGCCTGTAGTCCCCGACCCCCACGCCCACCCGCCGTCACACATGCTGGGGCGTGTTTGCCGCCCCTCTGTGCTTCCTCCTCCCTGACTTGCTTCTCTGTCTCTGGCTTGTTTTCCTGTTGTGTTGGGCCTTTGGCTTCTCCCTGCTGACTCGTAAATGTAAATTTATTTTTGTTCGTCTGGATATTGGGCTTGGGTGGTCGAATGCATTACAAATATATTTCCCCTGTGCGTTCAATTTCTTTGTACTTTTACCCTTATTCCTGGCCTTGTTCGTTAGATCAAAATTTCTATTTTTATAATATAGTTACATTGGTCGGTATTTTTGTTCACGGTGGTTTTCTTCGTGCCTAACTATAAAACCCCTTTCGCTACCTTGTTGTTGTAAAAACATCGCCCCAGTCGACATGTGAAGTGACACACACTGCCCGGCTGGCCTCTCCGGCCCTCGCTCCAGTCCCGGGAGAGCACTTGGGTGGTAGAAACTACGCCTAATCAGAGGCCACTGGAAAGGAGTTTTGATGTCCCCCTTCGGGGCCCGGGGCTGGACAGGGCTGGACGACTCCTGATCGGTGGTTGTAAGCACCAGGAGACGTTCGTAACGGGATTACTCAGGGCAGAGGCAGGATTGGCCCGTGAATGCACAAGGAAGGGATCTGAAGGTTGGCCGTTACACTCCGGTTAGGGACTCTTGTGGCGGGGCTGGCTGGGTGGGACGTCATCATCCAGGGTGACACGTTACGTCCCAGGAGCATGTGGGTAGAAAGGTTCAGTTCCTAGTCTTGGCTTTTGGAATGAATTGCTTGAGGAGAAGGTCACCGAGCCCCAGACTGGGTCCCAGTCCCCTGCTCTAAGACGTGGGGCTGGACCATCTGCCCTGCAGGGCTGCCCTGGTGTACGAAGCGTCCCAGGCGAGCCAGGCAGCATGGGCCTCACCCGAGAACAAGCCGTGCACCTCCCAGAGGCTGGGCCCCATCCATGAAGGGCAGTGATGTCCCCTTGCCTCACCAGAAGGACGTCAGGACCTTCTCACACAGAAGCAAGGATGTTCCCCCGGGTCATCATCCTGCCTGATTTCTGTGGCACATCAGGGCTATTGGAGGGACAGGGTGCAGGGCGGGGACTCAGGGACTGGCTCTTGTGTGGGTGCGGGAGTGGGGGGAGGCTTGCTGGCTGAGCAGAGGCCAGGCTGCACGTGGGTCCCCGAGTGGGGCTGCAGGAAGCTCATGATCACTAATTTCCCTGGTTATACTCTGGTTTCTCTTCAGATCGCATAAATTTTTCGCCTTTTGCTAATTTCCCTGGTAATTATAGTAATAACAAAAATCGTGAAGGTTCATTTGCATTTAATGGGTGTGCGCATGACAACGTGTGGCTCTGCAGGCGTCACAGGCTGGTTACACCGCATGGGGCGCCTGGGTAGGAGGTGGCTTCGGGCAGAGACAGGGTCACCCTACAAAGACTGTCATGGGGTGGAGGAGGTGCCAACTGGATTTCTCTGCAGGTGGAGGAGGCAGGAGTATGAGAGAGAGAGAGAGAGAGATATAGAAAGAGAGTGTGTGTGTGCCTCTCACACACATGCCCAGCACTACGATGCATGGGAAATTCTCAGGGGAGACCTCCTCACTGCCCCCACCCCCGGCATCCCTAGCCCCTACAGCTGAAGCAGGTATGGTGGGAACCAGGAGAGGGAGTCAGCTCTGGGCTCCGCCAGGCACACAGCAAGAGCCCGGCGTGTTCGCCGAGGGGTGCGCGGATGTGCACATCTGCTTCATAAAGGGGTTGGACGGACATACTGACGTGTGGGTTTGGAGTGGGGTCAGAGCCTGCCAGCCCGGACGAACCTGGGCAGTGGGTCACTGGGTGTCAGCACACGGTCAGGACGAGGAGAAGGTGCCTCTCGCTGCCCATGAACACCCGAGCGGCACTTGGAGGTGAGGGCCCTGAAGTTCAGGGAAGAGGCCGCCTCCCCAAAACCACACCTGACAGTGGAGGAGGTGAGACTTATACCTCTGTCGAGCTGAGCTTCTCACACCAAGACACCTATCTCCCCCGGGGACAGATCTGGCCACGGCAGATAATAGGAGGCAGCTGGGAACTAGTATTCAGGGCTGAAGGCCAGGTGTCTGGAGGACCTGAAGGTTGGGGCAGGTGGAGCAGGGAAGAGAGGTCAAGGCCACAGCTCAGGTGAGCCCTGGGTCTCTTATTCTAGCCCTCAGGAGAATTTGAGGCCAAGCCATGAGTTATTGACTGTTATGGATTAAACTGTTTCCCCTCCCCCCCCCCAATTCATGTGTTGAAGTCCTAACCCCCAGAGGCTCAGATGTGACCTTATTTGGAAACAGGGGCATTGCCGTTGTAACAACTTAAGAGGAGGTCCTACTGGAGTTGGGTGGCTTAGGGGATATTTGGACACAGACCCACACAGGGAGATCACCCTACAAAGACGAGGCAGAGATGAGGTGATGGGTCTATAGGCCCAGAAATGCCGAGGGTGCCAGCCGCCACCAGGAGGCGGGGAGGCCCGGGGTGGGTTCTCTTTAGAGCCTCCAGAAAGTACCAGCCCTGTGACACCTGGATCTCGGACTTCTGGCCTGCAGATGTGAGACCGTGCATTCCTGCTGATGTCAGTCACTCAGTCCGTGGTGCTTTGTTCCATCCAGCAGCCCCAGCTGCACAATGCACAGACCCCACACCCCCGTAATCCCTCCCGTCAGAGGTGGGGGAGACAGACCCGGCCGACTTACCTGGAGGAGGCTGGAAGACACGTCCCCCATCTGAGCAAAAGATTGCAGAGCCGTTTCAGGGTTCTGTCCATAGTCTGGTCTCTTTCTGCGATGAGGTGGCGAGTCCCAGGTGAGGTCCTCATGCTTCCTGGAACCCAGAGAGAAGATGGAGGATCGAGTCCCACTGAGCTTTAACCAACATGCGACACGGGCAGGGAGCAAACCCTGACGTTGCAGTCATGAGATTTGGCAGCTGTTACGGGAAGGCGGAGCCCCTCCTGGCGGGGGTTGGCACCTGGACAGCAGGAGATCACCCAGGTTCAGACGCCCTGGCCCTTCTGTTCCATTTCAAGCCCAGCATAGGCCTCCTGAACTCCCAGGACCCCCAAACACAGCCAGTGAAGATTTTCTGGGGATGGAAGGCAGGAAAAAGGTGGCTTGCCGAAAACACAGGGGCCATTCCTGTCCAAGGCAATTATCCCCCAGTGATGGGGACTCTCTTCTAATAGCAATGCTATTTATTAGTGAGTTAATCAGTGCTATCTCCTCGGGTAATTGCCTGGCCAGAAAAGATCCGGACGTACTTCCTGACAAGTTGGCATCTTAGTTCTCTGTTTACATCAAAGCTTCTGCTACATCCTGAGTCAGAACCACAGGATGGAGTTCTCAGGGCCAGGGGGCTTCCTGGGCCACCGTGGGGGCGTGAGCTAAGGTGCTACTGGTGTCTGTGGCATGAATGCGTGTGATCACACATGCGCTCCTTATGCGGGCAATTCTTACTGGGTACCTTGTGCATGCGGGGCGGGGCCCTGGGTGCTGGGTACCTGGTGGTGACTAACGCAGATGACATCCCTGACTTTGGAGTTGTTATTCACCATGCAAAAGTGAATAAGACAATTTCAGCAGGTGACACATGCTTGGGGAAAACAGAACAAGTGGCGGGGACCAGCCAGCTACGAGGAGACCGGCGGCGGGAAAAGCGTTTTCGGAAGAAGGCACAGTGCATGCAAAGGCCCCCGTGGGAACACGTTTTGAGGCAAATGTGGCTGAGCTGCAGGGACTGAGGGGAGGGACACACCACCCAGCCCTTGAGCTGACAGTCACTCTTTGGGTGTTAGCCTTGAAGGAAGGGGGCTGGCCGGGAAGGGACTGGTGTTCACAGCGGAGAAGGGATTTCTCCAGAAGGCATGTGTGGAGGAGAGACTCTGTTTCATTGACAACTGTCCCCTTTATGAAGGTCTGGGGGCATGCCCCGCCAGACTGTCCCAAATATTTGTTTGGTTGAATTCTTGCTCTGAGGAAACCAGAGACCCTGGAGCCAGTCCGCCTGGTTCACACCACCACTCAGCCTCTTCCGGCACCTGTGAGCGTGGAAAGGTCTCTTCACGTCTCTTTTCAGTTTCCCACCTCACGGGGTTGCTGTGGGGATCAACGCGTCTATGCCCGGGCAGCGCCAAGGGCAGTCCCTGGTGCAGAGCACTGTTAACCCACTCTCCGGATGAACAGACTGAGGCACAGAGAGGGACCCTAGGTGATTGCCCACAGTGACCTGGCCAGGCAGTGGACAAACCAGCACTGACGCCTGGCTCCCAAGCTGTTTACTCAGCGATTACTCAGAAGCATCAAAACACCCAGCAGCAGCTTGACCACAATGAACTCAGGTCTCCGCTGTGTGGCTTCTGACTCAGGGTCCCAGGTCCCAGCCCCACTCTCGTCGTTGGTGCCATCTGTCTCCTCCTCCTCACTGGGGCCCCTGAGGCCCGGCCCGATGTGTAGATTCTCTGAAAGCCCTTTGGGCTGGTCCCTCCCTCTGTGGAACCTCTCTGCCCACCCCTCACCTTTCCCCCACACCCCGGAGAGGCCCTGGGAAGAGACAACGATGCCAATGCCTTCACGGGGAGAGACACTGCTGTGGAAATCAGCCTCAGGCTTTATCCGCCTTGTGACGAAACTGAAGACCACAGATCCCCACTCCACAGCCCGAGGCTGAAGATAATCCTGAGGCAGAGATAACTGAAGACCCGTCCGGTTTCCTCTCTCATGTCTATCTTCATCCTCAGATTGTGAGCTTGCAGGCTCTTGGATGCTTGTCTTTTCAGGGGCTGGAAGGGGACGTAACTGTACCAGTAGTAGTAGGTCATTGTGAGAAAAATGTGGTCAAATACAAAACATTTGGGCTGTATTTTGGCCTTGGACCCTCAGGTGAGACCTGTGGTGGATAGGAAGGACGGCGTCCATGCCCACAGGGACCTCATCCACTACGACAAGTCCTGAGTCATTGAGTCCAGCAGCGGGGGTCAGTGCTCTCCACACAACGGGGACTGGTCCAGCGTGTGGGAGGGGACAGCTGTGGAGGGTCTCTCTGAGCCGTGTCTGAGAGGCTGAAGGCACGGTTCCTCCCTGTGGACTGACATGCCCACTGGCGGCCCACACAGAGGTCTCTGGGTACGCCGAGAAGCGAGCACGTGTCTTTATTCATTCTTTAAAGAAATTCAGCGTCACCATATTCTGGACTCCAAGATGAACGACTACCATTTACACGCCAGGTCTCCCATCGGTTGACGCTGGGGCGCTTGCCAGGTTTTTGTTCATTCAAGCAGTCGTGTCACGATCAGTCTTCCTTGTACACGATCTCAGACGCCAGGAGGGGCGACTCTCCGGGGCACATTTCTGGAAGTGGACTTGCTGAACCGGAGAGTGTGTTCTTTGGTAATTTTGTAGATGTTGTTCCGTCGCAAGAGATAAAAATCTCATGATGGGCTCTTGCGATGGGTGTAGTGCCCGCGGTGGCGTGAGAACGCTGCTCTGTCCCACAACCTCGGAGAGGATGTTTTCTAATCAAACTTTTGATCTTCGCCAAGCCCACAGGCGGGAAAAATGCCTCATCTTCTTGGGGCTTTTTTTTTTGCTTTTCTCTCATTCTGAGGGAGATGGTTTCCATTTTCCTATATTTAAGAGCCTTTTATGTTTTCTTTTTCTGTGAGCTGTCATTTTTCTATTGGGCTGTTGGTCTTTATTTTTTTTTTCTCATTGATTTTTATAGGAACTATTTACTTAATAGGAGAAGTAAGCCTGTGTGCCTATGACCTGCAGACATTTTTTTCATCTATCCTTAAGGAACAAAAAATCACACCAAACAAACCTCCGCGCACAGGGCGGCGTCTACCCAGCGGCAAACTTCCATCATTATGTGGTTGTTTTCACACTTACCTTTTTATGATGCCTCGATTTGTGTGTTTTTGCTGGAAGGGTTGTTCCTGTTCTGAGATTGGCTATTCTTTCTTTCTTTTTTAAAAAAATGATTACTTCAGATACTTTCATGTTTTCTCTCTCTCTTTTTTTCTGTCTCTCTTTCTCCTTGTACTTTTTCTCTCTCTTCCTTTAAACTTTTGACCCGTCTATTATTTTATCTTGGGGAGCAGGTAAGGGCGCACCAGGGCCTCTCCCTGCCTTTTCACCCAGGTGGGTGGGACTGGTTTAGCAGAGAGCACGTCGCCAGATACAGACATTCCCCAGGGAGCTAGTCCTTGGAATGTGTGCTTCCCAACGGAACATGGGCTGTGGATGCCCTGGGGAGACTCGTGTTGGAGGGGCTTGGCCTGGTGCCCCCCCCCCCCCCCCCCGTCCACACTGCCCCCCTTCCCAGGAGCACTTGCTCTCTTTTTTTCCTCTCTTTCCCTTTCTCTCTCCTTTGTTCATGACCGGGGCCGTGCCAGTGAACTTTGCCCAGAGGATCAGGGAAGGCGTCCAACTCTTTGATATTTACCCAGTGCCAGGGGCCTAATACCAAATCAAAACATCAGCACTCAGATTTCTAAACCTTCTTTTGAGCCCTCCCTCCCCTCCTGTTAATGTCAGGTAGCTCATCCAAACGAAGAGGGTGGCTCCGTCCATCCATCTTCCTGCTCTCTGGACGCAGGCTGTGGTGCCCGCTGAGGATCTGCGGGGAGCCCCCCTGGTCCTCGTGCCTCTGCCCCCATCCTCCTGTCTCCTAGCAACGCTTCCCAGCAGCCTCCCTCCAGCGTGGCACGCTCAGGTGGCATTTCTGGAACAGGTCCCCGCCAGTGATTATCTTGGCGGAAGGGGAACGAGAGCTATCCAGAAGCCAGACAGGCTGCGTGGGCTGGGGGATCAGCGGGGTGGGGCGCATCTCCTGCACCCTGCGGCCTCGAGGCACCCCATGCCATCGGCTCCCCTTGCAGCCAGCAGAGCACGGTACTTTCAGATGGAAAATTGCTCCCCTTATCTCCCCAGCCTGAGTCCCATTCATCATCTTCTTTGGGCCACCGGTATGTCGGTGCTCTCCGGATCCTGCCGCTGCGGGGCGGGGCTCGGAGGCACAGCCGTGAGGGTGTCCAGTGCTCTAGTGGTGGCCACTCTCCGCAGGGCGCTGAGGCCTTCTTCCACAGACACGCTGAATACCCTGGGGCACTGACCTGGTCACTGTGCCTCGGTTTCCTCATCTGCAAAGTAAGAAGGCTTATAGAATGGAGTGATAGGGCATGGGGAAGGGACTTAAATGGACCCTGGGCAATTGGTAAACCTTGTTCCACATTGGAGATGAATTGCTGTTCTCACTGGTCCGATGTCTAAAATGATGCTGTCACCTAGTCACCTCTGGTGGCTTAGAGAAGGACAGAGCGTCGGGATGCCCTTTGGAGACCAGGGCTCACAGGTCTGCAGACATGGTGAGAGTTGGGGTTAGAAACACCTGGGTTCAAATTCTGCTCAGCTGCGTACCAGCTGAGTGACCGGGGACGGCTGTGTCACTTCTCTGAATTTCAGTGTCCCTGCGTGCAAAACACGGGTTCTTGTCAAGGTCAGAAAGTGACACGGTGGACACTCAGAGCTGGCTGCCTCTGTGAAGGCGTTCTTGTCACAGTCCCCTCCGGAACGGCTCTCCTCCGTGGACATGGGCCGCAGCGCAGGGCCCACGCCTGACCCTCTGGAACGGCTCTCCTCCGTGGACATGGGCCGCAGCACAGGGCCCACGCCTGACCCTCTGGAACGGCTCTCCTCCGTGGACATGGGCCGCAGCGCAGGGCCCACGCCTGACCCTCTGGAACGGCTCTCCTCCGTGGACATGGGCCGCAGTGCAGGGCCCACGCCTGACCCTCTGGAACGGCTCTCCTCCGTGGACATGGGCCGCAGCACAGGGCCCACGCCTGACCCTCTGGAACGGCTCTCCTCCGTGGACATGGGCCGCAGTGCAGGGCCCACGCCTGACCCTCTGGAACGGCTCTCCTCCGTGGACATGGGCCGCAGCGCAGGGCCCACGCCTGACCCTCTGGAACGGCTCTCCTCCGTGGACATGGGCCGCAGTGCAGGGCCCACGCCTGACCCTCTGGAACGGCTCTCCTCCGTGGACATGGGCCGCAGTGCAGGGCCCACGCCTGACCCTCTGGAACGGCTCTCCTCCGTGGACATGGGCCGCAGCGCAGGGCCCACGCCTGACCCTCTGGAACGGCTCTCCTCCGTGGACATGGGTCGCAGCACAGGGCCCACGCCTGACCCTCCGGAACGGCTCTCCTCCGTGGACATGGGCCGCAGCGCAGGGCCCACGCCTGACCCTCCGGAACGGCTCTCCTCCGTGGACATGGGCCGCAGCGCAGGGCCCACGCCTGACCCTCTGGAACGGCTCTCCTCCGTGGACATGGGTCGCAGTGCAGGGCCCACGCCTGACCCTCTGGAACGGCTCTCCTCCGTGGACATGGGCCGCAGCGCAGGGCCCACGCCTGACCCTCTGGAACGGCTCTCCTCCGTGGACATGGGTCGCAGCGCAGGGCCCACGCCTGACCCTCTGGAACGGCTCTCCTCCGTGGACATGGGCCGCAGCGCAGGGCCCACGCCTGACCCTCTGGAACGGCTCTCCTCCGTGGACATGGGCCGCAGCGCAGGGCCCACGCCTGACCCTCTGGAACGGCTCTCCTCCGTGGACATGGGCCGCAGCGCAGGGCCCACGCCTGACCCTCTGGAACGGCTCTCCTCCGTGGACATGGGCCGCAGCGCAGGGCCCACGCCTGACCCTCTGGAACGGCTCTCCTCCGTGGACATGGGCCGCAGCGCAGGGCCCACGCCTGACCCTCTGGAACGGCTCTCCTCCGTGGACATGGGCCGCAGCGCAGGGCCCACGCCTGACCCTCTGGAACGGCTCTCCTCCGTGGACATGGGCCGCAGCGCAGGGCCCACGCCTGACCCTGCCACTCTGGGGTCAGTGTCCCAATTCCTACCAACGTCTCCCAGCCCCCCTTGGATGAATCTGGTGCCGGAGTCCTTTCCTCTAGGGACCACTGGGGACACTGGGTCTCACACCACAAGGGACTTCCTGAGTGCAGGGTCGTTCTGGCTTTAATCACCCTTCACGCAGCAGCTCCGCCCCCCAAATCTGTTTCCTCGGCTGTCCAGTGGGCGCAGCCCCTGGGCTACTTGCCTATTTTTACGCAGATTTAGTCTGCTCACACTTCTGCACCCCTGTGGGTTCTGTGTTCGCCATAGGGACCTCCTGTCTCCAGTAACCCCAGGTCCCCTGGAATTCCACAGGGACCAAGGGGCCCAGACACCTACCTCTTTGTTGAAGAGTTGCCATTTCTGAGTCACACAGCCCTGACCCTCCTTGGTTCTTCTTTCAGGGGCCAAGAGGGAGGCCTTGCTTGGTGTCCTGAGACACAATCCAGGCAGACTCAGGCATAGGGGAGGGGGAGATCATGTCTCCGACTTACACCACCTCAGCATCTGCCCCTTACACCCACCGAGGCTCCCACTTTTCAACCCCCCCCCCCCCCCAGGTCACCCTGGCTGTCCTGGCTGCTGTGTTGTCTTTGACCTTCAGCCAGAGAAACACACAGGATGACTGGTGGCTTTCCCCCGGCTGGCTGAGGTCTCTGTGACGGGAAAGGTGACCTGAGCTGTCCTGAGCGTTCTCGTCTTCCCCCAGGCCACGCTGCTGCTGGAACAGGGCATGCGGGCAGAAGAAGAGACACATGCCAGCCACTCACCCAGCACGGCTGTGCCCGGCGCTGCTGCAGGCAGAGCGCCCCCCGGCTCCTAGAGCCGCAGCCTCGCTCAGGCACAGGGTGGGATGCCGATTCTATTCTTTGGGTCCCACACCAATGCCTGTCCCGGTGGGCTGAGAACTGAGGAGCAGTTCTCAGGCCCTCCACCCTCCTCCCAAAAGCCAATTACATCTGGCCAAACAAACCCTAGCCTCCACGCTCGGGTTAATTGCTGAGCTATCCAGGCTTGAAGACGTTTTTCTATTTTTTACTGCCTGCATGCTCTGGAGAGTTTATTGATTATCTGATTCATTCAGACTAAAGCTGCAGCTTCAGTCTGGGGCACAGGGAGGTGGGCAGCAGCGGACTTTGGGGTCTGGGCCCTCTTCCCTCAGCCAGCATTGTGCCCACCGGAAGGGGCAGGTTGGCCTCAGGGCTTCAAGGAAGGGAGTCTTCCTTCCCGTGCACCCTCATGCTCACAAGAGTGGTGACAGGCAGGGACTGGCCTGGCCTCCTGGGTCAAATCCAGGCTCTACCCCTCGCCCGTGGAGGAACCTTGGAAGCTGGCCTCATCTCTCCCAGAGGCAATGGCTTCCCGGCCACAGCTTGGGTAACACAGATGGTACTTAGGCTACTGCCTGCCGATTGCTGTTCTACATAAACCTTAGGTGTGTGCACTCAGTTGAGCCTCACAAACCTCTCACAGTGGGAAGAAGTGCCATCATTTCCACTCTACAGATAAAGATACCAAGGTTCCAAGTGGCCCCCTGAGCACCAAAGACTGAGGTCGTTGAGTGATGGTGAATTGAGTTTCACAAAGGACGTGCTTCGCCCATCCTGGCGTCCAGAACGTGCACAGTGTCAGCTACTCTACTCCAGCCGAGGTCCTCTAGCCTCAACCTGGAGGAGAGGACAGGCCTTACCCGAGAAGAGGCCAGGACTCAGCGCGGATAGGGCTGTGCTTCTAGGGGAGGTCCTTCTCCGAGGAATCTCGCTGACCTCACGTCCTCGGTTTGCCTCTGGCTCACACCATCTGCTTCGCTAGGGCCTGGTCGGAGGCAGTCCTTGCGGGCTGAGACCGGGGCGTGCCAGCTGATTGCACAGAGAAAGGTCTCCAGCGACACACCCCAGGGTTCTGACCTGGGCGCCATTTTGAGAACAGATTTTCTTGGTGACTTGGTTGCAGGCACAGACGTGGGCTTGTTCCTGCCAACATCAGAACTTCCCCTTCGAGAGCTGCTCCTAAGAGTCAAGCCCTGGCCCAAACCCTCTGTGTTTACTGAGCCCCCGCCCCATGCTTTCTCTTCTCTGGTGTTCACACCGACCTGTGTCCCCCTTTACAGCGGGGGAAGCTGAAGCACAGCAAAGCCAGCTAACCCGCTGAGGGCCACAGGTCTAGCCATGTCTGTGCTGGGTTCTCACTCAGGGGTCTGGCTTGAGTCCACCACCCCCACTGCCCCCAACTGCCTCCTACATGGCTCTTGTGACAGCTTGAAGCTGGGAGAGAATGTCCGGTGACAG
This sequence comes from Saccopteryx leptura, assembly GCF_036850995.1. Classification (NCBI taxonomy): domain Eukaryota; kingdom Metazoa; phylum Chordata; class Mammalia; order Chiroptera; family Emballonuridae; genus Saccopteryx; species Saccopteryx leptura. The sequence continues at coordinate 86,566,653 of NC_089505.1, read as the reverse complement.
AGCCAGGATTTTTAAAAAATTGGATTTATTGGGGTGACAGTAATTCTCAAAGTTATGCAGGTTTCAGGTGCCCAATTCTGCAACATATTTGGGGCACCATATTGCATGTTCGCCCCCCCAAGTCAAGTCCTCGTCCATCACCATTTATCCCCCATCCCCTCCTCCACCCCCCCCACCCTCCCTACAATCACCACACTGTTGTCCGTGTCTAGGAGTTTCTTTTTCCCCTCTTTTCTTTTGAGCAAAAACAGAACCAGGATTTAAAGCAGCCCTGACAGTCTCAAGTGACAGGATCGATCCTGACAAGATAAAACTTAACAGGAAAATTGTAAGGTCATGAGCCTGGGTCCCTGAGTCAACGGCACACTTAGGAGGTGGGGACGCCGCAGCCTCCTCGTGCGACGTGCCAGGCGGGAGCACGGGCCTGAGCTCCCTGGGGCGGCCTCCCAGCGCGCCCGCGGTTTCGGGTCGCCATTATGGAAGAGCGTCCAGAGGAAGGGAGCCCCATCCCCGAGTCCTCCGTGCACGGGCCCGGGCACACTGCCGACAGAAAGGAGGGGAGATGTACCTGGGTGTGTCCAGAGGGTTCCTGCCCAGGTAGTGCTGCGGGGCTCAGTCCCCTCCCTGGGCTGCCTGGGCCACTGTCCCCAGATAGCCCGCCTGCCTGGGCGCAGCTCCCCACCCCTTCCTCCTCCTCAGACCCCCTATTGAGGGCTGCTGCCCCCTTTGCACTTGCTAACAAACCCATGTGCACAGTCAGACCGCGGGCATGCGTGTGTCGAGTCTGCCGGGACACAGCATTCTTCTGCAGGGCTGGACACCTCCAGAGGGCAGGGGCCATCGCTGTCTGGCTCACCTTAGTGTCCCAGGCCTGGTGGAGTTCCTGGGACAGCGTGGGAGCCAGGCCGTGCCGGGTGAGTCAGCGGTGCAGGACCGCAGGCGGGAACTTGGTGGCGGAGGGGGGAAGCAGTGCGGCTGAAAGAGGGGGCCTCCCCTGCACTTGAACCCCCTCACTGCGGACGCCCACCTGTGTCCGCCGTGGGGGACTCGGTCTCCTTACCTTCTAAGCTAGGGCTCTGGACGAGAGGGTGGAGCTCTGGGCACACAGGTACTGGCACCTGGTCCTGTTGCTCTCAGGCTGGTTGTGTCGGGGGAGGTAAAGGGCTGCCCCTGGGTGGTCCGGGGGCACCAGGTCAGTCGGTGGTGGCAGCAGGATGTCCCTGCAGGGCGCCGGCCACTCTGAGAGTTCTCTTGGGGGGTGGGTGCTGCTCTTGTCCCACCTGTGAGCGGTCACCTGGCCCTTCAGGGGAAGGAGCTCCCGGTGCCCACCTGTGAGCAGTCATCTGGCCCTGCAGGGGAAGGAGCTCCCGGTGCCCACCTGTGAGCGGTCACCTGGCCCTGCAGGGGAAGGAGCTCCCGGTGCCCACCTGTGAGCGGTCACCTGGCCCTGCAGGGGAAGGAGCTCCCGGTGCCCACCTGTGAGCGGTCACCTGGCCCTGCAGGGGAAGGAGCTCCCGGTGCCCACCTGTGAGCGGTCACCTGGCCCTGCAGGGGAAGGAGCTCCCGGTGCCCACCTGTGGTTTGAGCCTGTGTGGACGAGTTCCAGGTGGTGGTGGTGGAAGGCAGCCAACAGCTAGCAGACCAGGAGAGTGCTCATGGGCTGTGACAAGTGCTGGCCCTGTCACCCCCGGGCGTTCCATGCTCGGTGCACATCTCCCCTTCGGCGTGATCTGCTCCCCACCTCCTCCCACGTGACGCTGGCTTGCCATGGCTCAGGGGTGCTCCTGAAAAGTGTGACTTCCTGGAAGTGGGCCTGTGCACATCCTGGTTTCAGCCACTGAAGATGTGGAGCCAGGCAGGGTGGGGACGAGGGCCTATTCTACATGGCGACTGAAACGTTGGGCTGGGCAGGATGCTGTTGGCTGGGGTGCTGGTCCTGCTCCCTGCCTTTAGGCCTAAGGAAATTCTCGGGGTGCCGGCACAGGCCGCCTGGGTGCAGAGGTCTCCCCGTGGTCCCCCACTTTATCCCTGGGGCAGCAACCTTCAGTCAAGGTCATGAGGGGCTTCCCGCTCCTGTCCAGGTCCCCACAGCTCCTTACCCGCCCCCTTTGCAGGCTCCCCGAAGGCGGGGTCCTCGGGCCTCTAGGACCCAGGACCCAGGATCGGCTGCCTGTCCAGCTCAACTCCTCAGGGGGCCAGTGTCGCATCCAACCCGTGTGTCTCTTCTCACTGACCGACTGTCACTGTCAGAGGGAGAGCCACAGACTAAGCAGCGTGGATAGAAGGAGGCGAGGACCCAGCCCGCACGGGGCCAGGGCAGCTGAACGCACGGCCATCGCTGGATGGGGGACGGGGAAGGAGGCACCGGAGCCCTGGGGATGCCACCGCCTGGCGCACCCCAGTGCCAGGTGAGGCCCAGGAGCCGGGCTGTGCTGGGTGAGGGGCTGGGATAGGCAAGGGGCTGGGATGGCGGGTGGGGGTGGGGAGGGAGACGGGCAGGGGTGCGGCCTCTGTCCCTTGGTCCCTTTTGTGATGACTAAGCAGCACGATGCAGGGGGCTCCATGTCCCAGAGCCTCCCCAGCCCCCCCCAGGGCCCACTGGGCACATCTCTGCCTGCAGGGCCCCCAGTGGGTCTGAGCTCACTCTGGTCTCGTCTGTCTGTGCTCACCTCCTGGTTTCAGCCTCGTGGGACCGATTAGCCTTGACCCACACTGTGCCCTGCTGGTGGACGGGCCGTAGAGTGTGGCTGTCGCAATCCCAGCCTGGGACCCCACCCCAAGAACACCTGCTGTCATGGCCCATAAAGGGGGGAGGGCAAGCACCCCAACACGATGCCACAAATGTCAGGGAGGAGGGAAAGCGGACCTCAGGTCTAAACCTTCTCTGACTCACTTTTCTTAAAGACTTTAATTTTTAGACCAGCCTCAGGTTTGTGGAGAAACGGCACAGACAGGACAGAGAGGCTCCGCCCTGCGGCTCCCCTATTAATGTGCTGCACTGGTGGGAACCTTCGTTACCACCGAAGGACAGGTATCGAAGTATTACTATTATTACTAACTGAAGTCTAAGCTGACAGCTCACAGCCGTGGTTGGCGGAGGCTCGGTGCCCTCACCTTGGACGGGACAAGCCTGGCCATGGGCACGCACTCAGGGCTGTGCAGCGGGAGGGGAGGCAGTGCCCACCTCGCCAACCAGCGAGGCATCCGAAAACCCTTTTTTTTAAAAAAAATTAAATTTAAGTGGGGCAACATTGGTTAATGGGACCACGTAGGTTTCAAGCGCCAATTTCCATGACGCATGATCTGTTTAGCGCATCGGGTGCCCACCACGCAGTCAAGTCATCTTCCGTCAGCGGGTATTTGACCCCCTGTCCTCTTTACGCCTCCTCACCCTCCCCTTCCCTCTGGTAACCACCGCACTGTTGTCCGGGTCTCTATCCCACATGTAAATGGAATCGTATGGTTCTTTCTCTGTCTGATTTATGTCAGTTGGCACGGTAGTCTCATGGTCCATCTTCTCCGTGTCCTCCCAATAACAGGGCTGGGCGCCATCTTTGACTGGGCGGGCACAGGATACTCGCCCCTCTCCAGGCTGGCGTCCGCGTCAGAAGCGGTCCCAGCAGTCCAGGCTGTGCAGGGCTGCCCGGACGCCCACCGACATTAGCATTCTGCTCCCTGGTTCAGCAGCTCATCCACCTGAGTGGCAGATGGCCCGGCGCTCTGCTGGCAGGGCACAGCTGTGTCCCGGGAACCAGCCACCAGCCAGGCGGGCAGCAGTCCCCCGGGGCGGGACACAGACGGGGGCGGGGTCATTACAGTGTGGCCCCACCTCTCCCAGCTGGCTCCTGTGCCATCTCCAGACATTTTGGCTGAAACCCGGGGCTTGCAAGACTCCAGGGCCCTGCCCGCTGTCTTGGGGAGGGCACAGGATCATCACCACACAGGTGGTTCCAATTTATTTTCCAAAAATGCCCTACAATTTCTGGATGCGGTAGGACAGGTGGCAAGGGGGCCGGGCAGACGGACACGGCTGGACAGTGGGAGTGGGCTGACAGGGAAGGGGGAGGGCCCAGGGCTCTCCGCTTCCTCAAGCCGTTGTCCAAGGACTCATCTCCCAGGAAGGGCAAGAGTAGAGACTCTTAAATGGCTAAAAAGTGAGGGGCGTCATCCTTTGTATCAAAACCTCCCTGAAGGAAGCATTTTAAAAATGTATCGGATGCACAGCGACAGTAAGAAAACGCTTGTTCTTAGGGTGGGGCTGTAAAGTTGGTGTGATTTCTATGGGAAGGGGGGGGGTGGCCACTTGCTGACTTCTGTCAAACTGTAAGACACACACCATTGTCTCAGCAGGTCCAGGTCGAGGCCTTGAACTCACAGATGTGTCTGCACACGTGGCCAAGGTCGTCTGCCTCATCATACCCTCTGGAGAACAGATGGAAAGATCCCAATGTCCAGCAGGGGGGCTGGATCTATCCACAGGGTGCAACCGCTCTATGGGCCATGCCTTCAAAGAAAGAGGCAGATCCAGACACATGGGCCTGCCGGTGTCAGCTTCAGGAGACAATGCCGGACGGCTAGCATGCAGTCGTCACGTGCTCGGCGCTGAACAGGGACCTATGACACGTGTGCGTGCTTATAGACACGCTGCTGTCTGGAATAACACACCAGCAATGTTCTTCTCGCGTTTCCCCTCAGGCTCTGTCCCGACACTTTCCTTGTGCCTGAAATTGCCTGTTCCTAAGTGGTAGCAAAACTAACCGAGCCGCCCACCAAGCACCCTGTTGAACAGGAAGATCTGATTTCCTCCCTGACCCCGAACATTCTGAAATGCTGTCTGAGTCACAGACCACGTCGTCTCCTTAGCCTTCGATGCCGAAGAGATGTCCTACGGCTTTTACGTTGAGGTTTGCAATGTGGGCTTATTTCCTTTATGTTAATATTTTTTTTTAGGTTTCTTCTTTTTTTTTAATTTAGAGAATGAAATTTAATGGGGTCACACTGATCAATAAGAGTTGATAGGTTTTAGGGAAACATTTCTATAGCATTTGAACTGTGGATGGTGTTGTGTGTCTGTCACCCAAAGTCAATAATCTTGTTACAACGAAGGACGAGAAGCTTGCTCAGGTGGCAGGGTGGGAGGCAGCGACCCGGGGGCAGCTCTGCAAGGCCTCGTGTGCAGTGACCAGCCTGGGTCAGCGTTCCAGCAGCCTCTCCCCTGAGGTCGCCAGCTTGAGTGTGGACTCACTAGCTTGAGCACGGGTTCACTGGTTTAAGCATGGGATGATGGAAACGGTCCCATGGTCACTGGCTTGAAGCCCAAGGTCACTGGCTTGAGCAGGGGGTCACTGGCTCACCTGGAGCACCCCTGGTCAAGGCACATATGAAAAACAATCAATGAACAACTAACATGCCACAACTACAATTTGATGCTTCTCATCTTTCTCTCTGTCTGTCTGTCTCTTTCTCTTGCAAAAAGAAAAAGAAAAAAAAAAAAAAAGATTTCTTGTCCAGTGGAAAGATTTCTCTCTTTATTGGCTCTGAACCCCAGGAGGTGTTGAGGGTGGGGAAGCTGTCTTCTGATTGGATGGACCACAGTGTCAATCGCTGTGTGTTGGGCACCTTAGGGCTGGGCTCTGGTCCTCAGGACTCCTTTGTGGGCACAGCTGGACCTGGTTTCTCCAACCATAGCCACAGGACAGTAGTCAGCACTGGGCTTTGTTTGGTTTCAGAGGTCTCGGGTGAGAGCGGGCCTTTTTATTTATTTTTTAATTTTATTTATTTATTTTTTTGTGACAGTGACAGAGAGAGTCAGAGAGAGGGACAGATAGGGACAGACAGGAAGGGAGAGATGGGAAGCATCAATTCTTTGTTGCGGCACCTTAGTTGTTCATTGATTGCTTTCTCATATGTGCCTTGACTGGGGGGCTCCAGCAGACCGAGTGACCCCTTGCTCGAGCCATCGACCTTGGCTTCAAGCTAGTGAGCCTTGCTCAAACCAGATGAACCCACGTTCAAGCCGGCAACCTCAGAGTCTTGAACCTGGATCCTCCATGTCCCAGTCCAATGCTCTATCCACTGTGCCACCGCCTGGTCAGGCAGAGCGGGCCTTTTTATATCACAAAGCTGCTTCTGTGAAGGTCAAACTGTGGTCCTACATGGACAGTACATGTTTGTTTGTTTGTTTCTTAAATATATATTTTTATTTCATTTATTTTTTAATGTTTATTTTATTTATTTTTAGAGCGAGGAAGGGAGAAAGCAGACAAGAGACAGGAATATCTCTTCTTGTGTCTGCCCTGACCAGGGATCGAACCGGCAACCTCTGAGCTTCGGGATGATGCTCTAACCAGCTGACCTATCTGGCCAGGGCTTACATGGACAGTGTTTCTCAAAGTTGTTTCAACTGAATACCCTTCTGGTAAATAGACCTTCACACATGGCTCATTGCCCACCCGGAACGTCCTCTCACAGGCCTGCTGTGGGGTCAGGGCCCTAGTGGGGAATCCCACTATGTTCTGTGCTTCTTCGAAAGTGAAGAGGACTTTTTTGAGTAAGTTTACTTTCAGTTATTTGCTAGATGAACTCCTAAAGTGGGTTTCTCTCGTAACATAAGTTACACTGTTGGCCAAGCTGTGCTGACGGCACCAGCCCCACTGGTGGAGAGTCATGTCCTTCCTGGTCTAACCCCTGTGCAGCAGGCCCTTGTCACTGTCTCAGCTCAGCCTGTGTTCCCACGCGGGACCGACCCCATGACACCGGATGTCTGTGCATTAGCTGCCTGCCCCCGCAGTGCGCTCCGCAGTGGCTGAGACCTTGTCTACGTTCCCAGGGCCCTGAGCGCCTGGCACCCCTGGGCACGGGGGCAGGGACTGTTGAGTTCTCTCTCCTGCTTCGCCGAGCGCCTGGCACACCATCCACGCCAGGGCCTATCGACTGAATGCACCCATTGTGTCTTCCTAAGGCTGTCGTAACCAAGAACTGTGAGCTGGCAGGCTGAAAACAACAGAAATGTAGTCTCTCACAGTCCCGGAGGCCAGAAACCTGAAACCCAAATGCAGGCAGGTTACGCTCTGTTTGCGCCCTGGCCGAAAAACCTTCCCTGGCCGTTCCTCAGCTTGCAGACTCCAATCTCTGCTCCATGCTCACATGGACTCATCCCCCTGTGTGTGTCTCTGTGTCTGTGTCCAGATCCCCCACTTCTCACAAGGACACCAGTTATTGGTTTGGTGTCCACCCTACTCTGGGGTGACCTCAGATTACCTTGATTACACCTGCAGAGACCCTATTTCTAAACAAGGTCACAGGCACAGCTACCGGGGTTTAGGACTTGAGCAAATCTTTTTGGGTGCACAATTCAACCCACAACCCTGATGAGTACAAACAGGACAAGAGAGAGGGCTGGCTTTGCAACCAGGCATCTGCAGCAAGTTGAAAGAGGGAGTTAATGGTAAGCAGCACATACGGCTGACACAGGGCTTTCAGTGCTCATCTGTGTCATTGATGGCAAAACTGTGTGAGGGTGCTAAAAATAGAAATAGCCAACAGTTACTAGGGATGGCCCCATGTGAGGTGCTGAACTAGATGTTTCACGGGGACCATCTCACCAGGTCCCCATGGTTGCCCTGAGGTGGAGTTGTTTACCTGCTCACTTCTGTATTCAATAAGCAGGTAATGCCTTGGCTGGTTGGCTCAGCGGTAGAGCATTGGTCTGGCGTGTGGAAGTCCCAGGTTCGATTCCCAGTCAGGGCACACAGGAGAAGCACCCATCTGCTTCTCCACCCTTCCCTCTCTCCTTCCTCTCTGTCTCTCTCTTCCCCTCCTGCAGCCAAAGCTCCATTGGAGCAAAGTTGGCCCGGGCGCTGAGGATGGCTCTGTGGCCTCTGCCTCAGGTGCTAGAATGGCTCTAGTTGCAACAGAGTGACACCCCAGATGGTCAGAGCATCGCCCCCTGGTGGGCATGCCAGGTGGATCCCGGTTGGGCGCATGCGGGAGTCTGACTGCCTCCCCACTTTTCACTTTGGAAAAATACAAAAAAACAAGCAAACAAAAACCCCCCAAAAGCAGGTACTGGGTTTCCTTCTTGGTGCCCGCTGCTGGATGGGACGGAACACTGACATCTTAATTTCTCAAGCCCAGAATCCCGGTTGGGGGGACATGCTTGGTTACGTTTTCCTTCTCCGCCCCTTTCTCTCTCTCTCCCCTCATCATCCACTTTCCTTCCCGATGTGCTCCTCCTCATCCATTTTGTGGTCCTCACATTACATTCCTGTCATCGGCCTGCTGGTGTGATTACCTGCCGATAAAGTAAAGGTCAAAGCCAGTCATCCCAGATTTCAGAAGCGTTTGCCCATCACCGACAAATAAGAACCTTCTCTCTGGAAAGGTGAGAGGATAACATTAAAATTAAACTAAAAAGTTTTCAGAATATTTTTTAAGAGAACTGTGGCCTTTCCAGCTGACCTCTTCTGCGGTGAGCAAATTGCATGGCCCAATTATGTCTTCCCTGCACTTTAGTGGCTTGGGGTCATAATGTGTTAGATTTGGCTTAACATGAAGAATAGCTTTATAATGATAATGGGTACTGTCTCCCCAGTGGAGCGAGTGTCCTGCCCTGCGAAGGCAGGGCATCTCTCCTGCAGAGACAGTGGGTGCCCACCCAACAAAGGCCAGTACCTGGAAATGGCAGTGAAGGTTCTGGATTGTGGGGGCAGTGTGGGGGGAGACAAGAACCCAGATGTTGGTTGAATGTCCATGAGGGTTTATTTTAGTCCCAACCTTCAATTAGTCTATGCCTTGGTTGACTCACTGTTTCTTTCATTCAATCAACAGCTCCATTTTCAGAATGTATTCAGGTATAATTGATATACAAAAAATTGCATACTTTTAGGATATATATTTTAATGAATTTGAATATATGCAAACACCTGCGATTCCATCAAGCTACTAAACATATTCATCACCTTCAAAAATTTCTCCTGTTCTTGTGTGTGTGTGTGTGTGTGTGCGCGCGCGCACGCATGTGCATATATTTCTGTGTGGTTTAGGTAAGAGCACATGATAGATTATTGTAGCTATTCTGTATATCAAACATGAGGCTAGGCAATGAGGGTAGAAGATAAGCTCTCAAGAATCTTCTGGAATGATAGGTTCCATGGCAGGGGTTGGGTCAAGGGCTGTGGACTGCAGAGCAAGGGGTAGCCCTCAGAGCTTGTCCTGGGCAAGACTTTATAGTAACTCCCAGATGCAATAACTCTCACAATCATAGTAGCCCTCAGTGATACAGTCACCATCACTGATACAGTCACCAACGCTGATACAATCAGCATCGTTGATACAGTCAGCATTACTGTTACAGTCAGCATCACTGATACAGTCACCCTTGCTGATACAGTCACCATTACTGATACAGTCACCCTTCCTTATACAGTCAGCATCACTGTCACCCTCACTGATGCTCCAGGTCCTTGAGTCTCGCTGGGGCTCAGCTCTGGCACCTGCAGGGAGTCAAGACACCATCTAGAAAAGGCCATTAGATCTGTGCAGCCTCATCAGGAATGGTAAAGCCACAAATGGCCATCCCTCCCCACTGACGGAGTCCCTGCTGTATTGCTTTAACTGGATTTATTTCTATTTAATTTTTAAAAAAATTTATTTACTTATTTATATTTTTCAATTACAGTTGACATTCAATATCATTCTACATTAGTTTCAGGTGTACATCCTAGTGGCTAGACATTTATAAATATATAATTTGACTGTATTTAAAAAATATCCTGCATAACCCTTCCTCTGCTCCCACCTCGGAGGTCAGATTTCCCTCTGACAATGTCTGGTGTGTGCGTGCCATCCTTGGTGTCCCACCGGCTGCTGCCCGAGACTTCACGGTTGCTCTGATGGTGGCCTCCGCTCACCTCGCTCAACTGTGGTCTCAGGGGTATTTGAGGTCCAGGTGAGGCCTGTGGTCTTTGATCCCTTTGGAGGCAGGATTAGAAAAGACTGCTGATGTGGGGAGGGCGGAGAGGTGCTGTTGCCATGGTCACGGCTGGGCATGGGGAATCTGAAAACCATCAGTCTGTGAGCCACAGGGAGAGGCTGTGGACTTCACTCTCAAGGTTGCTGTGGGCAGCCAGGGAGATGTGGGACACGAGCTGAGGTCCTTGGCTGGGTCAGGAAGGAGGCAAAAGGGACTGCGGGGGTGGGGGCATCTCTTGGGCTGAGCCAGGGCTCTGCCTCCCACCCAGGTCCACGATGAATGGGCTATGTCTCTGCAGGGCCAGCAAGGCCCAGGAGCTGTCACACTCGGGGCACTCCAGGATTGTGCTGCAAGGTGCCATTGCCTTGATGTGAACTCCCTGAGGACCTCCGAAGGAGGGAGAAGCAGCAATCCCCCCAGGCTGCCTGATTGCAGAATGTGGAGGTGGGGGGGGTGCGCCCTCCAAACACTTTATGTTGACAGTGGCAGTCAAAGGCAAACCGTGGTCTGTAGGGTGGACTGCTTTCTTCTTCTCGGTCACTCTTCAAAGCCTAGGGGCCCCCACAGGAATGGGTCACCTGGTACAGGTCATCACATCTGAGATGACCCTGGGGAAGGTGCCCCCACCACGATAGGTCCCTGTCTTCTTACATCACTGGAAGGGTGAGTGGAGCAGCTCAGTGAGTGTGGAGTGGAGTGGGGGTGAAGTGGGGCGGGTGGGGGCCTGGGGGCAGCTCTGAAATCAGAGGGGCCCAGCATCAGCTCTGGAAGGTGACCTGCAGCCTCCAGCACCCTCATCTCATCTCCCACCAGCAGCAATCTTGGCTATCAAGATTCACTCACGTCCAAGGCTGGTGAGCAGTTCCCGTGTGCGGAGAGCCCTTCATTGAGCACGCGTGCTGGACCCCAGCTCTGCAGAGATGCCACGGGTTGGGGGGGCTGGTCACGCCGCGGCTTTCCACGGCAGTTATGGAGGGCGTAGCCTCGGAGTTACCAGGTTGCCCTGCAACCTCTCTCTACTATTCTTGCAACTTCCTGAGAGCTTATAATCATGTCAACTGTAACTACAACTTAATGGCTTAACAGTTAATATACTTCTTAACTATTAATAAATTTTCTTACTTCAATTTACTTGATATTAAAACTAAATTAGATTTAATAGAACAATAAATCCATATAAATATAAAGAGCAAAAAAACCACAAAAACAAAACCCCAAAAACCCAAAAACCAAAAACCAAACCAAACCAATGCTTGCAGGTGGTTTAAACATTTAGATCATGTACCAAATTTTTAGATGATGATTTTCATCCTGAATTATATATATAACCAAGGAAGCACAAAATCAACAAAATGATGGCAACTTTCCCCAAGCGCTGAGACGAGGCAGGTGCTTGACTAGGGGACCGAGGCTGGGGAAGGGGCTGAGCTTTGTGCTGGGCGGTCAGGTGAGGAGGGATGCAGATGACCCCCCCCCCCACCTGTTTACTTCTATTGCTGTGCTCGGACATACGTATGGTCCTTTCTCTGAAGTCACGGGATTCCCATGGCCTCCCCTACAAGCCTCAGGCACAGGATACCTCCTGAGGACACGGTGACCCCCCGACCTCGTAGCGGGTGGGTGCCCCCTCCCTGCTCCCACCACCACCTGGTTTCGGTGGCTGTCTCCTCTGGGAGAGCTCCTGGCACCCGCCGTAAGGGAGACACACAGACCACTTTGGATAGCCATTTAAACAAGAGACGAAACTCCCTGTAAAGCAGTAACTCATACAGGGGGAGGCATTTTATTGTCTTGTTTTCTTTACAGCCATTCTGAAAGGGAACATAAAAGTCACTGGAAAGTCCCGGTTCCCGCCACCTCTGGCCCCCTTTTCAGACTCCACAGAGTGACACGTTGGTTTTCCTGGGATCCCACCTCTGGGCCAGCGCAGGGAAGGACAAACTGGGGAGGGGGCTGCCTTTGTCATTCCACTATCCAGAGAAAATATGTATGTTCCCCGTGTCGAGAGGAGTGCAAGCCCCTGGGCTCACGTGAGGGGTAAGAGAGCTAAGGCATGGGGGGGGGGGACTCAGAGAGCAGGAGCCTGGGACCTCCCAGTGGTCCCTTGTCCATCTCTCCCCTTCCACCCTCATCCACAGATGGAGATGGTGATTGACAGCCGGCTTTGGTATCTCTGCCGCTGTGCTAGGAGAAGGGCATTCCAGAAGGAATGGAGAACTGTTCTTCCCCGTGCTGAGGCTCCACGTGGGAGCTGCGTGAAGGTTGGGGGAGTGAATGAGGATGCATGGCCTGCGGGGGGGGGGAATCCCTCGCGACTCTCTGCACCCTGTTTTCATCCTCAGTAAAATGGGTGAGGGGTGCATCTGCCCTGACACAATGGATCTGGGAGAAAAACAAGCCGGTGTGTGATGCTCTGAAGGAAGCAGGAGAAGGAACCCTCCCAGTGCTCTGCTTGGGCAGGTGCCTGCCTCCAGCTCGCCTCCAATCACAGCCCGGCACTGAGGCTGCAGGCTTCACTATGACAAAAAGCATTTGGTGGCACCAGGACTCACGGGGATTGGGACAGGGTCCAGAGAACCGGGATCGGCAACCGTTTCATCTCAAAGCGGGGAGGGAGGCAGATTCTAGAAACCTGCTAGAAACCCTAGGGGCTGGAAGGCATTGCAGCCGGCGTGCAGGGTGGGGGTGGGGGGTCAGGGTCTGGTTGCTCACGGCCCCACTGTAGTCCATCCCGGTTGGACACATTTGCGACATGCCTTCTGTGTCGGGTGTCTCATTCGAAAACCCATGTTCATATATCTGAAAGGGTTCTGAAGGGGGTTGGAGCAACTAGCAATGTTTCATCCTGGGAGAGAAAGTCTGGGGAGTCACCGCCTCTGGAGGTGGGGCAGGCATTTCTGAAGACGGGGGATGGATGACTCAGCTCTTTCTGTGGCCTCGGAAGGTGGAGCTGATGCTTCAGAGAAAGGAGTTTTCATCTGATGAAGGGAAGGAGCCTCTCAAAATGTGAGCCATTCAGAGTGGGGCCAGGCCACCCGGCTGGGCAACGCCCAGCCTCGCTTCTCAGTGTGATATTGTCAGACTCAGTGAACGCTTGATGGGGCTTAGGGGTTTGAGGTACTGTACATGGTACCTGGGTTACATAGAAAGATCTGAGGTCTAGGAGAGTTGGCCCAGGGAATTCTCTTTCATATATATATATATTTAAAGGACAGCTTCTAGCACAGGGGTCGGGAACCTATGGCTCGCGAGCCAGATGTGGCTCTTTTGATGGCTGCATCTGGCTCGCAGACAAATCTTTAATAAAAAAAATAATAACATTAAAAATATAAAACATTCTCATGTATTACAATCCATTCATTTCCTACCGCTCATGTTCATGGGTGCGGGTGGCTGGAGCCAATCACAGCTGTCCTCTGAGACAACACCAAATTTTTATTGGATAATGCCCAATGTACACAGGTCGTTGTATGGCTCTCACAGAATTACATTTTAAAATATGTGGTATTCATGGCTCTCTCAGCCAAAAAGGTTCCCGACCCCTGTGCTAGCATTTTCCCATCAGGAACCTAGCATGTGACTCCAGGATGTGTCTCTGCCTGTTGGTCACCGTTGTCCTGTCTCATCTTATTCAGGCTGCAAAGGGTGACGTTCCTGGGACGATGAAACTCAGCAGCCAGCCGGGTGCTCACCACACGAAGACCAAGAGGCTTCCGTTTGACCTCTGCAGAGCTGACACCCCCATCCAGACCCACGACCCCTGCCTTCACACTGGGGGCCGGGAGGGGGGTCCTCTGAGAAGGGCTCTTCACGCTCCGTTTTCAGCACCGAATGCACACGGCTTTTATAAAGTTCAGCCAGTCCAGGAGCCAAGCTGAGAATCCTGCCCTTGTATCCCAGGCTGGGGGCATGTTTGTCTCACCCCTGAGTGCCACTGTCCCCCCAGAAGGATGGGACAAAGGGAGAAAGAAGCAGGATCTAAGTCGCCCGGTCATCTCCCGCATCACGTCCCGCTATCGCCGTGAGTCTTAGAACCCGGCAGGTGGACCCGAGCTGTACTCTTATGTGACGGGATGGGAACCGTCACCCTGGGACGGTTCTGACTGCTCGCCGCAGAGACAGGATGGTGAGAGAATCCGGAAGCTGCCCGCGTCCCCGGGAAGAAGCGGCTGGTTGTCCTGTCCCCGTTCTCTGCAGGCAGCCAGCCGCCTTCCAGCACATTTCGTTCTCTGCAGGCGGCCACTGCTTTTGTTCCCCTTTGCTTTTCTTCTGCTTCCTATCTGGGCGGCGAGGCTGTCTGGGCTCCACAGCCTTTGATGGGAGCAGAGGAGGAGAGTGAGCCACCAGTCAAAGAAGACGGAGACTCTCTCGTCCAGCCTCTGTCCTCGGACTCGGGAATCAACGGATTCGTCATCGGCTTGCTAGACCTGCCTGACACTCGGTGATGTTAAACATATTTGCAGGCTCCATTTGTGAGATCTTAAAGGGTGTCTGCTGTGGCTTGGCAGGAAAGTCTAATTAAAACATCATGGTTTCTTTCTCAATTTAAGTCTAGAGGAGTGATATCCCTTTTTTCTTTTTCTAAACAAAAATTTTTATGGAACCACAATATATGATATAAAACAGGCAAAATAAATAAATAAATAAAACATTAAAAAAAAAAAGAGATCTTCTGATTGAGGCAGGAGCCAGGCTCAGGGACCCACCCCTGGGCGTCCGGGACGGCTCTTCAGATAATATTGGAAGACGTTTGTTGTCTTAATTCGGGAGCAAAGCATGGGGTTTGTTCCAGGAAGGAGCCTTCCAGTAGCTCTGGACTTGCCATCAGAGTTAAAGCCCGATTTGTTTGTTTATTGGCTGTCCACCACATGTCAGGGTTTGTTAGGTACTTGGAATACTTCAATGGGTGAAGAAAACAAGGTCCCCACTCTATCGAGCTTACCTTTTAGGGAGCAACACAGACATTCTGTGCTGAGTGTTATGCGAGAAATAAACCCAGCCTGGTGTGACGGGGGATGGGGGCCAGGAGGCTTTAGCAAGGCTGTCCTCCCTGACGTACTGATTAGAACCGGGGGGGGGGCTCTCTCCCCCAGGCTTCCTTATTCTTCTGAGCCACAGCGACACCAAGACTAAAGTGAGCCCCCGCACGGCCCAAAAGGAGGCCCTCAAAGGGATCTTGTCCAGTGATTCCCAGGTAGATGCACTCCCAAAGATGCAAGTCACGGGTAAATTCGGGAGCAGAGACATCCTCTGGGAAAGAAAAGATGGAGGAGTGGACGTGTGTAGAACAACAGTCTTTTCTTGAAGAGATTATGACGTCATGTCCATGTGGAGCTTTGAGAGTGATATTTAAGGGTGGTGGGCAAGCTTTGCCCTTCTTGCCAGAAAGGGCTTGCAAGTTGTTTATGGTGGTTCAATAAGTCCTTGATTTGGGTCAAGGGAGACTCTCAGTAAGGCTTTATAGCTAGCTAGGGAGCATCTGGGAAATCAAGGGGTGAGGTTACAAAGAGGGAGCTCAGCCAGCACAAGCGAGCCCTGGGACCACAGCCTTCACCCCGCACCCGTCCTTCCTCAGGACCGCAGAGAGCGCCATCTCTCTCCAGTCCCCTGTGGGAGACAAAGGCGGTCTGTGGATTCCCAAGGTGGAGCTAGTATGGCACAGCATGAAAAATCACAAGAAAATAGAGAAAGGAAACATGCATGCAGGCCTTATCATATAAACTGGTTCACGCCTATCACTTGTGCTCAAGCCATGCTTGGATGAACCCTGTACAATGCCAGGGAAGAGCCCATGATTGAACGAATACGAACAAAACGAGTGAAGAGTAATATTTTAAAACATCAGCTTTATTGAAGTATCAACACGCAGTAAATGACACAGCTACGTTGAACAATATGACATAGGTGTGCACCTGCGAAGCCATCTCTATGCAGTGAATCGTGGAATCTCCCCTCTGCACCTCCCCCCTAAATTCATACATTGATGTCCAAACCCCTGGCACATCAGAATGTGACTATGTTTGTAGACAAGATCTTAAAGAGGTAGTGGAGTTAAAATGAGGTCATTAAAGTGGGCCTTACCTCTAAATAACTGATGTCATTAGGAGAAGAGAAAATTAGGACACAGAAGGGTGACCACGTGAGGAAAACAGAGGGAGACGGTGGCCGTCCACACACCAAGAAGAGAGGCCTCAGGAGAAGCCAGCCCTGCTGACATCGGGATCTCAGACTTCCGGCCTCCAGAACTGTAAGAAAGTAAATTTCTATTTTTTAGTTCACTCAGTCCCTGAGGCTTTGTACCAGCAGCCTAAGCGAATGAATACACCCTCAAAACAACGAAGATAATAAGTATATTCATTTTTCTACAAGCTGCCTCATGATGCAATCTTTTCCTGTCCCTCTGGCCCCCACACTATTCATAGGCACCGCTGGTCTGTTTTCTGTCACTATAGATTAGTTTGAATTTTCTGGACTTTTATAGACATGAAATCATACAGTATGTACGCTCCTTTTTGGGAGGTGGAGAGTCTGGCTTCCTTCACTGAACATAATTGAGATTCATTCACATTATATTATGTATCAATAGTTCATTCCTTTCTACATTTTTTTTCTTGCACAGGGTAGCATTCCCCTGTGTGGGGATTGTCCATGATTTATTTGTCTATTCATCTGTTGATGGACAGTTGGGTTGTTTCCAGTTTTTGACCTTAACAAATAAAGATGCCAGGAGGAGGTTTGTATCCCAGTCTTGCTGTGAACATACGCTTCCCCTCCCCCTTTGGGTAAATGTAAATCCCCACTGTTTTGCAAAATCCCACCAGGCAATGTGTGAGGGTTCCAGTGCCTCCACACACTCACAGATACTTGCCACTGCTAATTTTTTTAATGTTAAACATCCTAACAGAATGTAATGCGATCTCACTGCAGTTTTAAATTTGCATCTCCCTAGTGACATATCACATGGAGCATCTTTCCACGTGTTCATTTGCTGTCTGGACATCTTCTTTGGTGAAGTATCTGTTCAAATATTTTGTCCTTATAAAGGTTGTGTTATGTATTTTCTTTTTTTCTATGTTCTTTGTATATTCTGGATACAAGATCTTTGTCAGACACATGCAATTGCTTTCTCAGTATGTGGCCGGTCTCTTCATTTCCTTAACAGTATCTTCTAAAGAGAAGACCCTTTAAATTTTGATGAAGTCCAATTTATTAATTTGTCATCAGGTGGATTGTACATTTGGTGTCATGTGAAAAACAAAACAACTCTGTTTACCCCAAGGCCACCAAGAGTTGATGACAGAAGTTTTGTAGTTTAATAATTTTAGGTATTATATTTAGAGCTCTGATCCATTGTGAGTTAATTTTTATATGTGGGGCGTGTGTGAATCAAAGCTCAATTTTTTTCTTGCATATGGCTATGCAACAGTTCTAGTACCATTTGTTGAAAAGATTATCCTTTCTCCATTGAATTGTCTTTGAACTTTTGTAAACAAACAAACAAACAGACCCAGTTATCTATATGTGTGTGGAACTATTTCTGGACTCTCTATTTTATTCCATTGATTTATTTGTTGATATCGATGTCAAGAGTATATACTGTCTGAATTGCTGCAGCGTTACTTCATAATAAATCTTGACATCAGTCCTTTTTCTCCAAAATGGGTTTGGTTATTCTAGGTCCTTTGCATGCATTCCTATATAAATTTTAGAATAAACATACACAATTCTCTGGGAGTTTTTGCATCAGTGAATCAATTTTTAACAAAAAGCTAGCTGTCATTCAGAACAGATTTGCATTGATTCTGCAGATCTTTTTTGGGGGAAAACTAATATCTATATAGCTTGAACTATAATGTATCTTATGCTCTGTGACCACTGTATATCTTTTCACATATTTAGACCTTCCCTTATTTCTTACAGCAATGTTTTCAGTGTATAGACTGTGTGTTTTTTTAATCAGATTTATCCTGAAGTATTTAGTTTTTTGATGCTATGATAGATAGTATTATTTTTTCAATTTTGATCTCTGATTGTTGCCAGTATATAGTATAATCAACTTTTGTATATTGATCTTGTGTTCTGCAACCTTGCTAAACACACTTATTTATCTGTAGCATCTGTAGTGATGCCACCTTTCTTGTTTCTGACATTGCTAACATGTGTCTTTTTTATTTGTTTTATTCATTCTGGCCAGAGGTTAATCAGTTCTATTGGTTTTCTCCAAGACTGACTTTTGGTTTCGCTGATTTTCTTTATCTTTTTTCTTTTTTTTACAGAGACAGAGAGAGAGTCAGAGAGAGCAATAGATAGGGACAGACAGATAGGAACAGAGAGAGATGAGAAGCATCAATCATTAGTTTTTCATTGCGACACCTTAGTTGTTCATTGATTGCTTTCTCATATGTGCCTTGACCGTAGGGCTGCAGCAGACCAAGTGACCCCTTGCTCGAGCCAGCGACCTTGGGTCCAAGCTGGTGAGCCTTGCTCAAACCAGATGAGCCCACACTCAAGCTGGCAACCTCGAGGTCTCGAACCTGGGCCCTCGGCATCCCAGCCCGACGCTCTATCCACTGTGCCACCGCCTGGTCAGGCTTCACTGATTTTCTCCACAATTGTTTTCCTGTATCATTGATTCCTTCTCTGATTCTTATTGTTGACATTCCTTGACTTACCTTGGGTTGAAGTACCTGTTTGTTTTCTAATTTCTTAAAAGTGGAAGCTGAGGGTCATTGACTTGTGCTCAGTCTAACAATCATGATTCCCCATGAACTGAAGCACGTCTCTTTTGTGAGTTATAGAGGCTTCCGGTCCAGCCTGTGTTAATAAACAATCCCTGCCTTGTGTGAGCACTGGGTTCTGTCCTTCCTAGTCCTTGGGTGGGTCTTTCTACAGCATTGAGTAGTTTCCTCACCCACATGTGCTGACCAGCACTCAGCTGAACACTCGAAGGAACCATGCACCGATCAGCAGAGTCCTCCTTTCTTGCCCAGCCCTCTCTCCTCTGAACTGTGTCCTGTAGACTCTTGCCGCCTTGGTCGTCCAGACTCTCAGCTCTGCCTCTCTCAGGCTGTCCTCCGAGCTCCGTCTGTGCCAGGGCCTGGATACAGGAGACACTCATTGTGGCCATTGTAGGGCTTGTGGTGTTTTCCCCTTTTCTCACCACTTAGGGGTCATTGTGTTGCCAATGCCTAAAATCATGACTAATTTTTTGGAAAAATTTTGTCTGTTCTGTCCCCCTGCTCCAAAAGTCCATTTAATATCTTGTCCTTGGGTAGAAAATGTATCAGCTACTGAACTGATAAGAACAGATAGTACGCTTGATCTCAGCCAAAGGGCAGAGAAACGGTGGAATGGAAGCCTGCTCCGTCCACTCCGCATGCCAGGCCCATGTTTCAGGACTCCCAGGAATGGTGCAGCCCCCTTGGGGGAAATGACTGAGGTTCTAAATCAAAGATAATGATATGTTTTTACGATCTGACACTTTGGCTCCTCCTGGGTTTTGCGCCTGCCTGCCTTCGGACCGGAACAACTCATCGGGCTCTCCTGGGTCTCCAACTTGCTGACTCCCTTTGAATATCTCGGAGCTTGTCAGCCTTTGTCACCACGTGAGCCAACTCCTTACAGTAAACCTCTCTCTGCAGACGTGTTTATGCGCGTAGGCATCTCATGGGCTCCGTGCCTCTGGAGAGCCCTGACTAATAAGGATTTCTGCTCCAGGCAGGGGGGATAAATCCGGTCCCCATTACGCAGTCAGACCACGAAAGTGCTGGCTATTATTATTTACTGACATAAAGGATCATCTGGCATAAGGCGGACGGTGATACTGTCCCTTGTGGATTTCAGGAAAGCCTGGGCTTTCGCAGTTTGGATTTTTTCTCCAGGGAGCCGACGGACTCCCGTGAGGGAGAGTGGTGGGCACTGAAGAGCTGGGTGCCAGAGCTGGCTTGAGGACTTCCACGGGAGTGCGCGCCATGAGGGGTGGGCCGCTTCCAGCTTCGACTCTCCCAAATGCAAGCCAGATGGTGCGCGGTTTGCACGTCATTTCCCAGTCCTCCCCTCATTTGGCCAAATGGATACTTGGCGGCCAGGGTGCTGCTGGCCGTGGAGCTGCCGCGTGGCGGCTGGCACGCTTTCTGCTCCCCTTGGCCTTGTTAGAGCAATGGCTTCCGTCCCCCCATCCACGGATTACAGGCTCCATAAAGCAGGTCTGATCACACAGTTATGTTAGCTTGCTGACACGGAAAGACAGCCGGCCCTGGGATTAATCAGCTCCGAGCTGGGCTCTCTGGGCGCAATGGCTGTCTCGAGGAACATTTGACAGCCCGTCTGCCCTGGGTATTACACGGACAAAAGCCATTTCTGTTCCTGAGAGAGTTTCCCATCCTGCACTTAAGAATTTTTATGGGTTGGTGGTGACATTTCTATTTTAATTTGCTAATTATTATTGCTGGAATCGAGAGGCGGCTCCAGATTTAGGACGTTTCACAGCCTGTTGTGTCCCGTCTACAGCTGTGAATCTGAACAGCCGGCAGGGCTACCTGCCCAGCAGTGTGTGCGTTAACCCCCTCGGCACCAGGGGGCGGGGGTGGAGGAGGCCTTGCCCCGGCAGTGGGTCGATGTCTGTGACACAGGTTCCCACAGTGAACCAGTCACTCTCTGCTAACAAGCACCTCCACCGCCTCCCTGGCCAGGTAGCTTCGGAGAGGACCCCACGGAGATGCAGAGAGATCCTTAGCCCTTCCTGCTGTGCTTCCTGCCCAACGGGGCCCGCAGACGGATCTTCCCCCTCCTTTCCACGCATCGCTGGCCACCAGGAAGCTGAACACTGACGAGCAGGCTGGACAGAGTCCTCCGGCCCACAGAGGAGGGCCGGGAGAGGCTCCTGGTGGCTCTGTTATTACTCATGTATACAATAGGTCAACGTCTCTCAGGTCTTCCTCTGGAGTGAGCGTGTGCAACACACACACACACACACACACACACACACACTTACTTAGGGTTGGCGCTACCTTTTATATTTTTAATGATATATTTTATTTATCTGCACCCCCACCCCCCCCCCCCAAGGTCTCCCTTATTAATAAGGACTCTTGAACTGCTCCGGCATTGCTTAATGTGCTTTGCTCCTTTCCCCCCGCAACTCCCTGTAAACCAACGGCAAAATCCTTGAGGACAGGGACGGTGCCGGCTCCTCCTTTCTCGAGCCCTGGCGCTCAAGACGCGGCAAATGGAAAATACAAATGCCCTGATGATTACCAACGCAGCTCAGGTGTTCCCTGAAACATTTGCAACACAGGGACCCTCTAATGACCGACTAGCCACGGAAACAGGCTTCGGTAGATAGTGCTTGGAGAAGCATCATGGCGATGAACAATTCATTCACCTTGTGAGCCCTCAGTGGTGCAGGAAGCACTCATACCTTCATGTTAAGTGAAAAGGGGAGGGGGATTGAAATACCGATCACTGATGACGCGAGCTACGTGAGTATATTATCACTTTGTTACCCCTTTAAACCCGATCTTGTTTCAAAAAGAATTTAAGAGACACTGTGCAAATATTTACGCCGTTACACACAGCTGACAGAGTGTTAGCTCAGAAAGCGGTCTGTCCGAGCCCTCACTGAGTAACTCCTGGGAAGAGCCAGGATCGTTCTTTCAGGTGAGGTCTTTGCTGTCTGCAGTAATGAGGTGACCTGGGGTCCAGTGCCTTCCCGAGGGTCTGTATGTGAAGACAGGATTGTCAGCTGAGATGACAGGACGAACAGCCTGTGCTCTGAGCCCTGCAGGAACAGTGCCGGTGCTCACAGGACATCTCTGCAGGCCCCTCGATGCCTGTGGGTACTCCGCCAGAAAGGGGACCCAACATGCCTGGCAGCTGGCAGGTGAGGCCCGAGTCTGACTCCTGGTTGAGTTACCTGGAGGCAGGTGTGTCCTTGTTCCTGTCAGAGCTGCGGATAGCTGGTGTCTTGCTGCAGGACCCTCTCCCATGCCACTTCCTGAGTCCCTGGGGCTGCCACCGGCTCTGCCTGGGGGTGACTATGCTTGAACCCCCATGTCCAGACATCTGGGGAACTAGGTTCTCTGGGCAGAGATGGGAAATTCGGTCCTAACGGGAAATTCTGAAAGTCACCTGGGAGGTTGGGTTTTGGGGTGGGGTGAAGGGTCCTTCTCTGCGTTTCTCTAGATGCGTGGTGCAGCTTGGTAGGGTCCCTCGCTTTGGCTTTGACCTTGGACTCAGACGTAGCGACCCGGCTTGAGAGCCGCCCGCAGGCTGCCCGTGGGCTCCCAGCAGGCTTGACCCGGCTCCGTCCCCACAGAGCGTTGGCCAGGGGAAGAAGTGGACCGTAACCAAACCCAGGGTTATTACTTAGGAGACTGCCAAATTCACGGGTTCCAGCCTCTCATGTCCCCTTCCCTTCGCCTCCCTCTGCACCCACCTCGGGGACTGCCGGTCTCGAGGGCTGCTTTGTACTGTCTTTCCCTGGAAAGATTCCATGTTTTTCTCGAGAGGACATCCTGTCCTTTGCGATGGGGGTGCAGCCCCCATCAGAACCTCTGCAGCTGGAGGGGCAACGGCTCTCAGCCTGCTTGGAGCTCCTCGGCGCCCCCCGAGTCACATGTCTCCCACGGAGCTCCCCGGCACACTCTGCACTGGACGTAGGGAGCGGTCAGAGAGGCTGTGCTGTGGGTGTTTTCCCACTTCCTGCCTCGTGAAGCCTGACCCTTTAGTGGATACGAGGTCTCAGGACCGCGGCTACCCCGGGGACCCGTGAGGACACAGAGGCACTGCTGCTCCCGCCCAGGGTGGGGGGGTTATTATGTATACCTGCGGCTGGCTGTCTCTGCATCACCACATGAAGGTAACAGGCGGGTTGGGCTCTGAGGTCAGCACTCTAGTCTGTGTCCCTGGCACATTTGCGCCCTTGCCTAGGCCAGATGGACCCAGGCAGCTCCTCATACCCGAGAGGGCGAGTGGACGGAGCTTATGGATGAAGGCTGTGGCGGGTGAGAACAGAGCCATTCTGGCGGCCTGGTGACGGGTGGTGGTGGATGGAAGTGCACGGTATTGCATATCGGGGAATCAGGGAGCAGGAAGGATGAATGGTGGGGGACCAGAGCACAGAAAGTAGTCTGGGCAGCCTGGGCTAGCCAGCAAAGAATCGGATTGATCAGATGGCCCTCTGGGCTCTCCCTCTGAGATCGGTCCAGAATCCAGCAGCTTCCCACACTCCCACCGCTGCCTCCGCGGTCTGGCTCCCCGCTCCTCTGGGTGAGCCTCTCAGCCTCACAGGTTCCGCACTGTCTCGCGACAGCCTGGCCCGCTCTGAACATGGACAGAGAGTACCTTTGAAATCCCACGTCAGAGCATGTCCTGCTTTCTCCCCAAACCCACCAGTGGATACCTTTCGAATAGCATCCAAAACTGCAGGTCTGCCTGCGACCTCCGAAGGGGAACTTATTTGGACATAGGGTCTTTGCAGACGTAACTTGTGAAGATTTGAGATGCAGTCATTCTGATTGGTATTCCCCGAGAGGAGAGGAGACGGTGGAGATATGTGGGGCCAGGATGTGTGGACAAAAAGGCAGAGGCTGGAGTGGTGTGTCCACTGGCCAAGGACATCGACGCCCTCCGGCGGTCCCACCAACACCTTGACTTTGGAATTGTTGACCTCAAGAACCGAGAGAATACATTTCTGTTATTTTTAAGTGAGTAGTTTGAAGTAATTTGTCACAGCAGCAAATTGTATGCCTTTTATTTTCACCTTAACTAAGCACTTACCACGCACGGCGGCGTAACGCGCGCAGTCTGAGATGAGACAGCAAACCTGCACGAATTTCTTTTTCCTTCTTCACAATTTCACGGGTGGGAGGTTTGTTCTTACGGTAGATCTTACAGCTCCAGCATGGGATTATTTTCTTCTCTTTTTAATAAATTGAGAACTTTCTCCTTTGCACGTACGTATTCTCTTGGGCACATCCAAACGGCCAGCACCACCACCACCACCACGCCCATGCTTTGGGGACGTTACTGAGGAAAATCAGGGTGACTGAAATACAGCACTGAGATACTGAGTGACTAAACGGGTGGGAACACTGGACAGAGGGATGACTCATGTCCAAGAGGGACAGAGACAGATGGCTCGGGATTTCAGTATGTTACTCAGAGCAGAGTGATTTAAAAACGTATGAACTGTTTACTTCTGGAATTTTCTATTTAGTATGTTTGGACCAAAGTGGACTGTAATGACCAAAACCATGGAGAGTGAACCATGGATGAGGGGGGTTAGTCTGCAGCGTGTGGTCCCTCTGGGGCATCTCTGGTCCCACACCTGCACACGGGGGCTAGCACCTGGCAGGCTGTGGGAGGAGAGTGGACAGAGCTGGTGCTCGCCAGAGGCTCAGGAGGCAGGATGTGGGCAGAAGGCTCTCAGACCACGGCCACTGCCCGTCCTTCTGGTTCCTCCGCTGCGTCGGTCTGTGATGGTTCTGCCTGAGCCTGGACCCCGTTGTTTCTGTAGGGAGGACGTCATGGGAGTCAGCACTGTGTGGCCTTGTCCACAGACTCAGTTTCATCCTGGTGGACTTTTCCTCTTTTGGAGGGGGCAGACCACATATGAGTGGGCTCCCAAGGTCCCTTGTGGGTGGGGACTGTGGCTTCCTGGGGCCCCCAGAGCCCTCCAGAGTCCCTTCCCCTAAGGTCTGGCGGTGGCTGGAGCTGGGCAGGCACCGTGGCTGAACCCCCCTGCACCTTGCAGCTTTCCTGGGGGCATTTTCCTCCCCCCATACTCCTGGCTCTTTCTCTTCAACAGACAGACAGGCTAGGTACACATCCTCACGGCCACCAGAAGCCCCTCTTCCCCACGTGGCCAGATTGGTCCTGTCCTTACCTCCTCTTAGGCGGGGACACAGTAGCCTCTGCTGTTGCCAGACCCCATGGGAGAGTCCTCCCTCCCCTCGTCTGATGGTCTGGGATCAATGCCGCTCACGGAGCTCCACCCCTCGACTATGATACCATTCCTCTCTTGCTGGTCTCTCTTTCTCAGTCTCCTGCACGGGCTCCGCACCCTCTGTGTGGTGTCAGCATCCCCTCCACACTCTGCCCGAACCTCGTCCTGGTGGCCCGCTGTCCAGCAGTTTCCCAAGTCCTGCCCTTCTGGACTCTCGAGTCGGCTTCCTCCACCCATCCTCACCTCCCATCCTCGCTTCCTGTTCTCACCTCCTGTCCTTGCCTCCTGGAAGCTGTCACAGGTTCTCAGCATGTGTGTGCACCCTAAGCTAGTCTCCCACACTCTGGTCTACTTGGTGGAACTGTCCTCAGGTGGCTTTTGTGACACTGCAGAAGGGAACATCTGTGAGAGCACTTTGTCACTGTTCTAAGGAAACCTGGGGGAATTCCAGGCATGGAATTTGTCCTCCAAATTTTAGGATCCCAGGCGCTTGTGACAGGGGACCGGGAGACTCAGCAAAGGAATCCTCCATCATACAAGGCATCCTCAATTCCCAGACTGACCATTACAGAGAGAGCCGAGCCCACAGTGGTGACCTGCATTCCCAGAGCTTCTGAAGGCACACTGCTGACATTTCTAGAGAAACCTTTTGGAGGTTGGAGACGTTGGCTTCCAGCCTTCTTACCTGTGGCCTTGAAAGCCACCGTTGTCACACTGCTGCTGTTGTGACTGCCATCGTCATCTAATATTTACTCGACATCCTGGTGTTCATGAAGTACAGGCGCTCTGTATGTACCCACTTCCTCTGTGAGTTCCGACGATGACCTTCCCCTCTTAGAGGCCGGCACCACCCGAGAAGTGAGGGAGGGAGCTGCTTGGGGTCACCAGCTGGTGTGGGCTGGGCCTTCTTCTCCAGTGACATCTGGGCGAGAAACAGACTCGTCCTGCTCCGGGAGGCACAGCCCAGCTGAGCATTAAACACTACCCTTCTCCATTTCTTCCACCACAATTTATTTGGTGGTTTGATGGGCAAAAATATCCCAGATCCATACCTTCCATGTATCAAGGGCATTAGCAAGGCATAATCGAGGTGGGAAATCACTTCCTGACACATAAAACAGAAAAACAGCAAAAGTGCGCAAATGAGCCATAACCCCTCCCTTTTTATGGTCAATTTGAAAAGCCCCCACAGTCTTTTTCTCCTTAATTTGGATCAGGATGAAACCGTGGGGCTGCTGATTTTTCCAAAATGCTTTCTGCAAAATAATGAGGCTGTTTATTAACATCTAGACGGCAGCGAGGGAGAGCTGTGGCTGTGACGGTTTCTATGGCAACTGCAAGGGAGGGTGGGAGGCACAGCTGGTGGAATGGGTGCCCCCTCCCCAACCCCACCCCGACCGCGAAGGGCCGCCTGAGGACCCAGGTGACGTGACACAGTCTCTTGGGGCTGTCTCGCCATGGTTCATCTTCAGGTGGATGGGGGAGGGGATTAGAGTTTGGCGAAGGTAGCGTCAATAAGAAGGGGCATTGGTGTTATGCTTGTCACTAGCATGATAGGTCTCAAACCCACGGCTGTTGGGGTGTAGCCAGTGCTGGTGATGGCGTGGAGGGATCGGAGCCCTCGCAAGATTGCAGGTGCGTGTGAAATGGGGAGCCCACCTTGGACAAAGGTCTGGCAGCTCCCTGACAGGTTAACCATGGAGTCGCCATATGGCCCAGCAAGAATACTCCTAGGTGTGTACCCAAAAGGAACAAAAGCGTATGTCCACCCAAGTTTATTGTGTGTGACCGTGCAAGGAAGCCTTATTCGTGACAGCTGTCCAATGCCGAAATGCCCCAGATGTCCACCACCGGGTGGTCGGACAAGCACAAGGTGGTGGTTTATCCAGGGGAGGGAATATTAGTTGGCCATGAAGAAGGATGAGGCATTGACAGCAACGCCGATGTGGATGGACCCTGGGACCATGACACCACCTCACCACGTGAAAGCAGCCAGACACGGAAGGCCACGTGTTGGACTGGTTTTCCAGGGCTGCTGCAACAAATTGCCATCAACCAGGCAGCTGAACCCACGGACGTTTAGGCTCTCCCCGCTCTGGAGGCCAGAAGTCCAAGGTCAAGGTGTGGGCAGGGCTGGTTCCTTCTGAGGATTGTAATGGAGGCCCTTCCAGGTCTGTCTCCCAGCTCTCGGTGGTTTGCCGGCCATCTTTGGTACTGCTTGGTGTGTAAGCATCCTCCTCCTTTTGTCTGTCTTGGTGTCCAGATGTTCCCTTCTTGTAAGGTATATTGGATTACGCCCCCCCCCCCCCACTGCAGTGTGTCCTTATCTCGGCTTATTACATGTGCAATGACCCTGTTGCCCTATGAGACCACAGAATGAGATCGTGAGAGTTAGGGCTTTTGGGTGGGGGAGACACCGTTCACCCCATAACAGATGCAACTTACGTGAAATGTCAAGACTGTGCAAACCGCTGAGACAGAAAGCAGACTTAGTGCTTGTCCGGGGCTGGGGTGGGGTGGAGTGGGGGTGGGGAGTGACTGCTAACGGGTTTCTTTCCGGTATGATGAGTATTTCCCGAAATGCATTGTGGTGATGGGGACGCCACACTGTCTGTGTACTAACAACCCCCCAGTTGTACGATATAAACGGCTGCCTTTGTGCTGCCTCTGAATCTCACCCCAACAGAACTGTGGAGACAAGATCCTTGCACGTCCCAGCACCTGTCCTCGCTGCTGTGACCTGTGCCCACGTGTGCTGTTTCAACCTCCCTCACCAGCCTTAGCACACTGTTCTCACTTTCAGGGATGTCTCCTTCTGGTCCTCTCTCTGGCCCGACATCCTCCAAAGGTCTAGTCAATCCCCGCCCCCTTTCTGAAGCATCTTCTGATGACCTCGGTCCTTCCGAGCCACCCTTCTCTGAGTTTCTCCAGCAGGCGCGTGTGGCTCCTGTGGCTCCGTGGGTCGCCTTCCTCGCTCTCTGGTTGTTCAGGAGTCCATCACCTTCTTAACCAGACAGCGCGTTGCTCCAGAGCCCCTCGCTCGGTAACTCCTGTGCTGTCTCGCTGTGAACCTGGCACGTGGTTGGCGCTCAGTTCACGTTTAACAATCTGAGTCACTGTCACAGCAGTGAGAAAACGCCTCCCCCCACCCCCCACTCCTGCCTCAGGGGTACAGTTAGAAATAAGAGCACATAACCCACTTCCTTTTAGGAGACACTGAGTGGCGCACCAGAGTCGCTATGAGTTGGGGTCATTTTTACTCAGAGAATCCCCTTTCTCTTGGAGGGAACGGTGAGCTGTGTGAAGCCCCACACATGGGCCTGGATGGGGCCTGGGGAGGTCACCCTGAGGACAGAAGTACCATGGACCCTCTGCCTTGCACGGTCCATTCTTTGAAAGCCCACAGTCTGGGAAGGGGACCTTTGTCAGGTTGCTTTTGACTCCGTCCGCCTGTCCTTTCCGGCTCTGGGTCCCTGGCACCTTTCTCCTGGTTCAGACAACTTCACTTTCTATCTTGATTTCAACAGATCAAGAGAAAATACCAACCACGGGTAGGACTCATTTGCATTTTAATTCCCTGGTCCAGCACCTAGGGAACGCTTTCCTGCTCCACGTCTTAGCATCCTGATGGGATGTCTCCCTAGAGCAGGCGTTTTAGGCAGGAACGGAGACTGAGTGGGAGACCAACGCCCCTCCCCCCACTCTCGGTCACACTGGGCTGCAGAAACGCCATCCACCATGTGTCCCCTCTTGAAACTCTCCTGCCAACTTTGAAACATCTTTCTGTATCATAAAGTTGGGACTGTTTTCCCAAATGAAATATTTCACAAGCTCCAATATAGAAAGCGGATAAGGGGGGGAGGTAGGACTCCTGGTCGACACGCCACGGTGTGTTTATACATCAAGCTCAGATCCCAGGCTGGCTGAGGAACTAGAAACATGGGCAAGTTACAGAGACACAGCTGTCCTCGGGAGAGACATGGGAGTGTTTTCCTCGGTAGCCATGGCACCGGCAGACATCATCGTCTCTCAGGACGGACACGGTTTGAACAACAGGATGGATCAATGGACCTAACTGACATCAAGAAAGCAACCCCACCTCTGCAATGACAGACAGTTGCCTCTTTTTCTCACAGGGACAAATGAACACGGGACATTTGCCTGAACCGACCACACAGGAGCTCATAAAGCAAGGGCTTAACCATTTTCCAGGGATCGAAATGAGTCAGACGATGTTCTCTGAGCCTGGTGCAATTAAGCTAGAAATCGATACCAAGAAGATAACCAGCTCATCTCTGGCCGCTGCGTAATCAAGCCATACAAGCTTCTTCTGAGTAACTTAGGGTTTGAAAGAGAAACCACAACAGACAGTTGGAAATTAAAAAAAAAGTTTTTAACCAGATGGTAATAGGGACACATCGCATTATACTGGTAATATATATATATATATAATATAATATATATATATATTATACACACACACATATATACGTGTGTGTGTGTGTGTGTGTGTGTGTGTGTGTGTGTATACACAAATGGCCAGGGAGAAATTTATGGCCATATCTACCTAGAGAAAGGCCAGGAAAAAAAAAATCAATGACTTCAGATTTCACTTCCAAGGAAGCAAGCAAAAGAAAATCAAACCAACTCCATAGGAAAGAGAAGGGAAGGCATTCTAAAGACAAGCATAAAGGGGTGTCATAGAAGGCTAATATACACTAAGAAAAACCAATCCAGCCAAAGGTAGATTCTCCGAGAAAGTATTAAAATCAATCAACTAGTCAAACTGACAGACCAAGAACACAAGAGAAAGCACACGACAAAGGGAACGGAAAGGGAGAAGAGAGACGACGTTGCAGCTCACCAGACTTCAGGAGCAGGGATTTGCTAAAGACCTTGTATCCCACGGATCTAACGAATTCCGACAACTCAAAAGCAATAGGAAAACAACAACAACAACCCAATAAAACGAGTAAATGATTTGAGCCGACACGTGGCCACAGAGGACACACCGATGGCCAAGAAGCACATGAGAAGATACCCTACATCGTTAGACAGAAAAACGAAAGCTGAGGCCACAGGGAAAATGCCACTCTATACCCACCATGCTGGCTAAATGCAAAGGACTCACTTTGCCAAGGGTGGGCCAGGATGAGGAGTCACTCTGAGGCCCAAGTATTTATTAGAGGCAGGAAGACCAGGATCGGTTAGGGACCAACACGGCAATCCATCGATGAAGAGATGATCTGTCTGAATGATCATCTTGGTCAATATATGGTATCAATGTGCCCGTTGGCTGAGATATTGGCAATGCTGGCATGTGGATCTGTACAAAATTATTGAACGTGATGCTTGAAGTCTGCAAAATAACGGATTTAAATCTTTCCTTAGTTGAAACAAGTGAGAGAAATATCTATTTGAAGCTGTGAAGTAATAAATTGTTAAATGGAAGAAGTCAAGGTGTGAGCCAGTGTACCGACTTTGCTACTTTTAAAATAAAACTAACAAAAATGATTACCCCTTAAAAGAAGACAGAGGAAGGGAGGGGGACGAAAGTGACACTTTTCTGACTTTATCTTGTTTCTACTTGGCATCATTTATAAATAGAGAAGCCCATTTGAAAATCCTATGAGGAATAAAAATTGGAAACAAAATGAAAGAATTGTATATAGTATATAGCATGTAACTATGTAGTAAATACTATTGATACATAGTTAATAATGCTGTAAAGTATATTTGAAAGTTGCTGAGAGGGTAGATCTTAAATGTTTTCACCAAAAATATATGACATGATGAAGGTGTTAATTAGGGCTATGGTGGGAGTTGCTTTGCAATGTATATATTAATATATATATCAAATCAGCATGTTGTACACTTTAACCTTATGCAATATTCTTTGTCAACTACATCTCAATAGAGTAGGACAAAAAATGACACGGTGAAAAAATAAAAAAAAATTTATTGATTGATTTGAGAAAGGGAGAGAAACATCAATTTGTTGTTCCATTTATTTAGGCATTCATTGGTTGATTCCTGCAGGTGCCTTGACTGGGGATTGAACCTGCAACCTTGGAGTATTGGGAAGATGCTCTAACCGACTGAGCTACCTGGACAGGTGAGAATCCTTTTCTGCTGCTTTAGAATGCGGTCCTGTGGCTGCCCACCTGTAGTCGGTTCATTGATGCACTCAAAGTTTAAGGGCTGCCGCAAAGATATCTGAAAACTCATTTAAAAAGTCTTATTATTTTTTAGTCGTATTGGTATTACTTTTTAAAAAGTATTATAAAGGAAAGGGATTCAAGTTCATAAATTATGTTTATATTCTTAAAGTCCAGGGTTTTTAGATTAAAAAAAAAAGAGAGAGATACCATTATGAAATCGAAGAAATTAAATAACATACCTATAATGGTGAGTGTGAATTGAAAATATCAGTCTGCTGTTATGATACTTGGTTTTTTTTAAAAGGGCAATTTGTTGGTACTGCCTATTAAAAACACCCAGAAGCAAATGGCACCATTAGCACACAGAGTGAGGTCCCTATGTTTTATTGCTCATGAATGAGAACCAGGGGTCTGGAAAAAATGTTTGATTTGGGGTCTGGGGCAGGAAATGCCCCAAGATGAGCCTGCCCAGGGGCAGCTGGTGCCCAATGCTGGGCACGGTCAAAGACCATTGCTCTGCCAGTGAACACAGGGCCAACATGACAGGGCTGCCATTGTTCAAAGATGGGACAGTGTGAGCATCAAAAATAATGACTTCACGATGTGAAAAACATAAAACCTGTGACTTTATGACACTATTCCCAAAGAGGAAGCAGAGTGAGATCAAACAAGAGTGTGGGAGAGAGAGAGAGAGAGAAATGAGACAGAGAGATGGGGGATCTATCTATTATCTATCTATCTATCTATCTATCTATCTATCTATCTATCTATCTATCATCTATCTATCCACCCATTATCTATCTATCTATCTATCTATCTATCTATCTATCTATCATCTATCTATCTACCTACCTAACTATCTATCTCTATATCTATCTATCTATCTATCTATCTATCTATCTATCTATCTATCTATCGAGAGATCAATTGTGAGCACAAAATTCTTACTCTGATAATAAGCAATTCAAGGGAAATGGTTAAGCATTTATCCATTTTTCTGTATGAGAGTTATATTATCCTGGTTGATGAGAGAAAATTCTTAAGAGAAAAATCTTAGTTTATAAATGTGGAGGGTTGTTAGAATTAGAAAATCATCATTTTTTTTCCCAATCACCAATTCTGGCAAAGATGGCCAGCAGACAGGACCATTGGATGGAAGGCACAGAGAGGTTAAGGACTTGCCCTGGGTCACACAGCAAATGGGTGACAGAGGCAGGATCCGAACTCCGCCAGTCTGACTCTAGAGGTAACCACTGCTCTGTTTTCTTTTCTTTTTTTTTTTTTCTCATAAAATGGGAATAGAAGCTAAAATTCTTCACTCCTTCCAGGAATACTCATTGTGCACTTGAACTGTGACCATAGTGCACAGAGCTCCCAGGGACTACACACGCCCGGGCTTAAATCGGGTTTACATCAAGCTTGTGGGTCCATGGGTGTCCATTATACTGTTCTCTGTGCTTTACTGCATGTTTGAAAGTTATCTTAACAATAGGAAAAAGGAACCAAGAAATGAGATCAGTAGTTGATTGCCATCAATTCATCTGAGTAGTACAGATTGATAACATTTACCTCTTGTCAGACCAGAACGACAAAGCTGTATTCGATACGTGTGGCATTTGAAATTGGGGTTATGAAGAGAGTTCAGCCTCCAACTTACTTCAGAATCGTTTTCGGGTGGACCTTGACGGAGAAGTCTTGCCTCTCCCTGGGCAGCGATACATCATGATAACACAGGTTTAAAAGTCCGCCTCGCCATCCCTTCCATTCACCAGGCGCCGAGGCCTGAAAGGCAGATTGATGCTCCTTGCTATCCAGAGCCCAGCGGGACCAGAAACCCTCGAGTCCTAGGGGAGCAGGCACACCATCTGCAGCGTGGGAGGACCTCCTGCATCCCCTACTGACCGGTTCCCACCCTGTAACGAGATTGAGCCCTGCACAGTGAGTCTCACCCCGCTTGGCATTGAGAGTGCCTGGTGGGTGGAGCTGTGGAGTGTGTTTACTTCATCCCCCCCCTCCCCACCATCAACAACATAGTTAAGCAGTAACGCACACACAGGCAGGACTGTCCCAAGTCCTCCCAGGAAGGAGGGAACCTGCCAGCCAGAAAACAGGCTGCAGGTCTCCAAGGTGTGGAACTTTCCACTTAACACCTTGGCGAATGTGTTGACTTTTTTTTTTTTATTATATCTAAACTTTGTTCAACTATAATTACAGTGAGATTGCATCTAATCGTGTTGGTACTCTTTGAACACATTCAGGGTGGTCTCAAGCGACATGGCATGAAAACTGGCCATTTCTATCTCTCTCTCCCCCCCCCCTCGGACCCTCCTCTCCTGCTGCCTTGGATTGCGGTTCTGAGTTCTGAGTTATTCAGGGGGCAGGGCTGAATCCTGGACCTGGAGCCTAGCGGAGTTCCAGGGCTGTGGGCTCGGGCCTAATGGGTATCCAGGAAATAAGTTAAAGCATTGCATGGGCTTGTCGAGGACAAGAAATGGCTGTTCTTTTGGTGTCCAGGGGACTTGGCACAGGACCTGGGGGCTGTTAGTGAATTGGTGAATGAATGTGTGAATAAATGAATGAATGGAGAGTCCTCTCATCCTGGTGCCCTCACAATCCACACCCCTGTTGGGGAAGGAGACTGGCCCTGTTACCCACATCGCCTGGTCCTTGGCTTTAGAAGACCACCCACAGTAATCTTGGCCCCTGCCTCACCTGTCGGGGCATGGACAGCCCTGGCACCTGCATCCCATGCCCTTGAGCTGAAGGCTGAATGTAGACGGAGTCATTCTGGAGTTTCACTGCTTTCTGAGGTGGGGGTCTCTTGGGGAGGGGGCTCATGGCTGGCAGGTCTGGGCAGGGTGTGGGGCAGGGAGCCCTCCTTCTTGTCCCCTTTTGCTCCGCCACCCCCAAGGCTGGGCCCTCACGGAATCCGCCAGCCCTGAGGCCTCTCTCTGACAGATTCTGCCAAGACAATTGGACCTGTCAGGACCCATCAGGGCAGGCTGGTTTCAGGCAGTGAATTGAATTTGCAAGCCAGATAATCGGTTATTGATTGGAAGGGCGAGCTGTGGCTCCCCCCGGCTTCTGCGGAAATGAACTCCTCTCTTTCTGGAACATTTACTTGTTGGAACAAAGTAGTGAGGGTTTACAGCTGGATAGACAGAGCCAGCTCTGAAGACGTGACCTGAGTCAGCTGGGTCCCCTGCCTCCTGTCCCCGTCAATGTCATTTATGTAGGTGAAATTGGGCTAACAAGCTTGGCCTGGAACAGGGAAGGCTCTGTCTAGCCCACCCAGCAGGAGGTGAGATTCCCATTGAATGGAGGTGCCAAAGCTGGGGATAAGAAGTCTTTTGGACGCAGGGGAGGGGAGGGAGCCCCACCCTGGCCATGCAGCCCACTCTCCCCTCTCCCCCAGCTCCGTGGGTCCTTTACAGCCCCACCATGGCTACCACCTGACACCTCTGGCCCCCAGATTCCCACTGAGGGCGGGTCTCTATCCTGCCAAGCCAGAGCCAGGACCAGGGCTTGGCCACGGTCCCCAGAGCCCTAGTTCTAGGACGCCTCTGACTGTAGGCGCACTGTTGACTCACCAGCAGCACCTTGGGAATGCACACGAAACCCCATTACATTTAGCATTCATCATCGTTATAAAACGCATCCCGGTTCCAGACAAGCTAAAAGGAGAGGGAGAGAACCGTGTGTGTTAGAACCGGGGAGTGCGGTGTTGTCGTTCTCATTATTAGCATGTTTACATCTCTCTCTTTGCTGCGGGGAGCTGAGCAGGCTGCTCCCACGTGCCCCCCCCCCCCGCCGCCCTCCTACACATCGCGGCTGAGAGGCGGTCAGCCGAGGAGGCTCAGGTGCGCGCATGTCTACCTGGCCCGCACTGTGTCCAGCCACAGACTGGGTGAGGCTCTCCTGACTTCCCGATCCCTTCAGCCCAGAGAGGGGTCTGTGGCGGGGGGGTCACCTGGAGCCTGTGTCTCCCTCCCAGTATAGCTGACGCTCTCCTTGGGGGCTTACCATTTCCCTCCCTAAAGCCCTGAGCTAGGGAACAGGGTGCGCCCGAGAATCTATCCTTCTGAGACAAAGCAGGCTGGCCAAGGCCTGGTCTGGGATGCTGACCCCGAGGGCAGGGCCGCTGCTCGTGCAGACAGACACAGGGGAGTGGGGAGAAGGGGGCCGGGTGCAGGTCAGCATCTGTCCGGCTCTCCTGTGCTGGTGCCTAGTTCACTCCAAGGAGTGCAGGGTTCTAGACTGGAGCCTGGCCATCTGGTCCTCGGGAATTGGGTCTGTCGAGGTGAGAGGCCCTGACGTGCTCATTCAAGCTTGCTGGGGGGCTTTCTGTGTGGGCTGTGGGCCTGCCCGAGTCAGGAGCAGCCTCGTGCTTGCCTGTTAAGTGAAGGAATAATACCCACCTGCTCTGCTTTCTCCCGGGGATCTGGGCCGGCAGCTGGCAGCGTTGGCCTCTGGGCCCCAGAGGGTCCAAGTGCACAGTGAGGAGATTCCCTGCTCTCAACCCCGGGCTTCCCCCTTGCTCTGCACTGTCCTCCAGGGGCCCTGTCTTGGCAGGACGGTGCTTTCGGGGGATGTCTTCTGTGGTGGCTTCCTCTTTGCCTGGAAGGACACTGAAGCTAGTTTGCACCTTCCTGCTCCAGGGGAGGGCCGGTGTCAGCCCGATGCCCAGTCTCCATTCTGCACGGAGGAGCTTTCTTGCCCTGGCTACGAGGCTGGAGCCGGGTCTCAGAGCCAGGCCACCTTCTGTGTGTTCCCGGCGGGGCTCCCTGGACAAGCCAGGTTCAGCTCTGGGCTGAACTGTGCCCCCCCCCCCTCCCCAGCAAATCCAGAAGTTGAAGCCCCAAGCACCAGGACCTCAGAATGCAACCATATTTTGAGACAGGGTCTTTAAAGAGGGGATTAAGTTAATTAAAATGAGGCCACTTGGGCCCCGATCCAGTCTGATGGATGTCCTTGTAAGAAGAAGGCACACCGGGGACGTTCCAGCCGAGAGGAAAGGCCGCCTGAGGACGCAGGGAGAAGGCGGCCATCGGCAAATCGAGGGGGGCGGCCTCGGAGGATACCAACCCCACCGGCACCGTGACCTTGCACTTCCAGCCTCCAGAGCTACTAGAAAATAAATCCTGTTGTTTAAGCCACTCGGTGGGTGGTACATTGTCCCCCACCCCACGCAGATGCGTGAGGTGCTACATTGTTTCGGCTACCTGCGCAGATGGGTGCGGTGCAGACACCGTGGGCTCGCTCAGTGCCCAGCGGAGCGAGCGGCGTCCTCCAGCGCTGACAGGACGTCCGGGGTTCTCAGCAACTCCTGCTCTGTCTGCACCTGGCACCTCTCCTTCCTCCCGGGGCTGCCCCCATTCCATCTGGCCTGCTCCTGAGTGGGGGTGAGGGGGGGGACGCCACGTGCTGACCCACCGCGGAGGACTCCAGCAGCTGGCCCGGCTTGCTGGCCGCGTGCAGGGTGCTGGGGCGGCTCCTCGTTTGTCTCCGCTAATGAAGCCCCGCTGGAGAGACGCGGGCCGGGAGCGCTGCCCGAGACCGTTTTCTGTTCGACAAAACGCTAATATTTCAACCCACTGGCCTCCAGTGAGGAATCCATAATTAACCGAGAGGAGATCACGGTTTCAAACCGTCCCTGGGCACCCATTCTGCAGACCCACTTCTGGGCTGGAGGGGCCGTGGGCTTGGCCCACAGCAATTATTCTTATTTTCTTAACTAACAGGGAAGGACATGTGGAAGGGGTAGGGGTCAATGAAATGTGTCTCTCTGAGTTGTTTTGAGGGATAAAGTAAAGGAAAAGCTAAATTGATGACATAACAGCAAGCGACCCCCCCCCCCCCCACACACACACACATGTAGAGACACCGAGCTCTGTGTCGGCTGTACTGGCTCCTTAGGGTTGATCTCAACTCTCAGCACAGGGATCTGCCCGAGGGCCCAAGGACCGAGGATGCCGACCTTCTGGTTCGAGCATTTCTTCCTCAGTTGCTTCTGTTGAAATCATTAATGACCCCCCCCACCCCTATGTTTTTCAAAGCTGGCTCACCAGTGACAGCTGTGGTGGTGAGAAATGGGCCCAAGGAGCCAGCTTTGAATCCCCCGCCCCCTCTGCTGTGGACTCAGCAAGTCACTGGGCACTCCCCCTCCCCCTCTGCTGTGGACCCCAGCAAGTCACTGGGCAACCCCCCGCCCCCTCTGCTGTGGACTCAGCAAGTCACTGGGCAACCCCCCAGTCCCCTCTGCTGTGGACCCCAGCAAGTCACTGGACACTCCCCCGCCCCCCTCTGCTGTGGACTCAGCAAGTCACTGGGCAACCCCCCAATCCCCTCTGCTGTGGACTCAGCAAGTCACTGGATACTCCCCCGCCCCCTCTGCTGTGGACTCAGCAAGTCACTGGGCAACCCCCCAGTCCCCTCTGCTGTGGACTCAGCAAGTCACTGGACACTCCCCCGCCCCCTCTGCTGTGGACCCCAGCAAGTCACTGGGCAACCCCCCAGTCCCCCTCTGCTGTGGACCCCAGCAAGTCACTGGACACTCCCCCCAGTCCCCCTCTGCTGTGGAGCCCAGCAAGTCACTGGGCACTCCCCCCAGTCCCCCTCTGCTGTGGACCCCAGCAAGTCACTGGGCAACCCCCCAGTCCCCCTCTGCTGTGGACCCCAGCAAGTCACTGGGCAACCCCCCAGTCCCCCTCTGCTGTGGACTCAGCAAGTCACTGGGCAACCCCCCAGTCCCCTCTGCTGTGGACTCAGCAAGTCACTGGACACTCCCCCGCCCCCTCTGCTGTGGACCCCAGCAAGTCACTGGGCAACCCCCCAGTCCCCCTCTGCTGTGGACCCCAGCAAGTCACTGGACACTCCCCCCAGTCCCCCTCTGCTGTGGAGCCCAGCAAGTCACTGGGCACTCCCCCCAGTCCCCCTCTGCTGTGGACCCCAGCAAGTCACTGGACACTCCCCCCAGTCCCCCTCTGCTGTGGACTCAGCAAGTCACTGGGCAACCCCCCAGTCCCCTCTGCTGTGGACTCAGCAAGTCACTGGACACTCCCCCACCCCCTCTGCTGTGGACCCCAGCAAGTCACTGGGCAACCCCCCAGTCCCCCTCTGCTGTGGACTCAGCAAGTCACTGGGCAACCCCCCAGTCCCCCTCTGCTGTGGACTCAGCAAGTCACTGGACACTCCCCTGCCCCCTCTGCTGTGGACCCCAGCAAGTCACTGGGCACTCCCCCGCCCCCTCTGCTGTGGACCCCAGCAAGTCACTGGGCAACCCCCCAGTCCCCCTCTGCTGGGTGCTGCCCAGTTAACAACGGGGGGAGGAAGCCTGAGCTGATGCTTTTTCATAAGAATTCAGCATCACTTTTCTTTTTCTTTTTTTTTTTTTTTGAGGGGA
The DNA here is from genome assembly GCF_036850995.1 of Saccopteryx leptura. Classification (NCBI taxonomy): domain Eukaryota; kingdom Metazoa; phylum Chordata; class Mammalia; order Chiroptera; family Emballonuridae; genus Saccopteryx; species Saccopteryx leptura. The sequence continues at coordinate 86,528,170 of NC_089505.1, read as the reverse complement.
AAGAGATATTTGTGTATTTTCATTACATGCTCATCACAATATTTGGAAAATAGAAGAAAGTCTAAACAAAAAAAAACAAGAAAAAAATCATTAATAATTCAGAAGTAATCCCTCAGCCACAAACACCCCTACATTTTTAGGGGTATCATTTGGCATCTCTTATAGGCCAATGTGTGTCTTGCTTCACCCCACAACAGGTCATGGGCAGACGGTGGCCACAGGGACACACACACACACAAGATCATAAGAAACATCGTGAACACTTTTAAGACAGTGCATTTGAAAACTTAGACTCCTTGGAGATGATAAGTCCTCCAAACTGACTGGAGAGAGATGTGACGTCTGCATGGTCTTAGAACCATGAAGGAAACTGAACTTAGTTCTTCATCACCCTGTTAAGACCACGCGGCGCCCGGCAGGTGTTACGTGCACGTGCTACTACACACGCGAAACAGGAGCTTTTATTCCTGCACAAAACTTTTCAGGAAGTATTTTTACAAAACCCACACATGAGAACGTATGACCTCAACATCGAAACAGAGGACAGGGGGAGACAGGAAAATTCTAGGCTCATCGCCAGCGTGAACATGGATGCCAAACGTCCTAAAAATAGGCTAACCAAACACAGCAGCAAGGCATAAACAGATCATCTGTTGTGACTGAGTTGGTTTTAGTCCAGAGAGCAAAAAATAGAAGATATATTAATTCATTGTCACATGAAGAGCTTAAAGGGGAAATAAAAAAAAAATAGGTTGGGCTCAATCTAGAGAAAACATGTGCTGAAATTCAACGCTCTTGTACGAGACAGCGCCTCTTACTCGACTCCAAAACAGCCCTGCAGATTCTAAAAACCTTGAACGAACATCGCACCCAATAGCAAAACAGCTAAAGCATTTCCTTAAGCCAGGAGCACCCACTATCTACTCTTATGATTAGTACTGCCATTCAACTTGGTACTGGAGGAACTAAATGGTGTGATAAAGCAAGAAAAAGAAAAAAAAAATACAGACCAGGAGAAAGAAATAAGACAGCCGTTCTATGCAGAATGACATGCTTGTCTTGAAAAATCCAAATTAACGTAGAGACAAATGGTACAAATTAATTTGAGAATTCAATCAGATTACTAGACATAAGGCCAGTATACAAGTTAATTACATTTCCACACAGCAGCCATGAATGAACCACACGTTTAATGGAAACAAATACAGTTTACAAATAACAGTGACCATAAAAGGAAACTAAGAACCGATGAAAGCTATGCAAGTTCTCTGTAGTAAGAAATTTTAAAACGTCGTAGAACAGTGGTCCCCAACCTTTTTTGGGCCACGAACTGGTTTCATGTCAGAAAGTATTTTCACGGACCGGCCTTTAGGGTGGGACAGATAAATGTATCACGTGACCGAGACAAGCATCAAGAGTAAGTCTTAGACGGATGTAACAGAGGAAATTTGGTCATTTTTAAAAAATAAAATATCGTTCAGACTTAAATATAAATAAAACGGAAATAATGTAAGTTATTTATTCTTTCTCTGCAGACCGGTACCAAATGGCCCATGGACCTGTACCGGTCCGCTGTCTGGGGGTTGGGGACCACTGTCGTAGAAGACATCATTGTGTCCTAGATAAATTGAGAGCTATTGCTTATTTAGGGACAGTTCAAGACAATATTATAAACATGTCCATTTTCTCCAGATCGACCTATAAATGCAGTGTAATTTCCATTGAAACCCCAGTAGGGTGCTTTGTGGAACTGATTTTTCAAAATGCATAGGGAAGAGTAAAGGTCCCAAAATAGTCAAAACACCTCTGAAGAGGAGATATAGAATGGGAGGTCTGCTCACATGTTAAACGGTGACAGAGCCTCTGTCGGTCCACGGTAAAGGGGCTGCTCAATCCGGCTCAGAGCTCCCTGAGGCTGGCGCTTGTCCGGCCTTCGGTGTCCTGCCTGTCTCCCCCAGCTGCTGGCTTGGCCTCCCCCGAGGGTCTCTAGCCTGGGCCCAGGTCTCTTCCTGTCTTCCAGGCTGCCTAGGCAGCCACAGTTCTGCCTGAATGTTGCAGACCCAGGGCTCTCTCCTCTGGACTCTTCTCCATCTACACTCGTTTACGATTTATTGTTCAGAATGACATCTACATGTGATGATGCCCAAACACAATGTCCTGTTCAGAGCTCTCCCTTGAACTTGGGTGGGACCACTCGAACCGCCTGTCCATGTGCCCACTCAGCGTCTCCTGGGCATCTCAAAGCAGTGGTACCCCAGAAGGAAAGTGTTGCGCATGACCCCCCTGAGTGAGGGCCATTATGGCTGCATGATCAGTCAAAATGTAAAAATAATAGAAATACCGATTAAATGTTGACTGTCTCATACTGTCACTGCAGGGCAGTGTTTCTGACCAGAATCGGGGACGAGTGTCCCTCCCACAGGCCACTTTCTCAGGCACGATGTGTGTGCTAAACCTAGTTCCTGGCACCCTCCTCCATGCCCTGTCCACCGCTGGCATCTCCACGGTAGCGGGTGACAGCTTCCTCCCTAGGCTGCACTGAGAGTCACGCCTGTTTCCCGTTTTCTCTTCCCCAGGCAGCCCATGGCCGGTCCATCAGCAAACCTGCTCGGAGCCACGGCCAGGAGGTAGCCCTGCCTGCTGGGTCCACCACCCTCCCGGGAAGGTTTCTGCACCACCACCTCCTGGCCTCCCACTGAACATCTGCTCGGTGCCTTGCTCAGAGTGAGCCTTTGAAAATGGTCACACTGTTTCTCACAAGCTTCCCATCACTCCCCACCACCTTAGGAGAAAGAGTCACAGTCTTCCTAACGGCCAGATGGTCACCCCACTTCTGCACCCTCCTCCCCTGCCTTTTCCCCTGCACCCTGTGCTCAGTGTCTCTCTCTGACTGCCCCAGGGGCATGCAGGTGTGTGCCCACCTGTGCTGAGTGGGAATCCACAGCCCTGCCCCACCAAGGAACTCCAGTCTAGTGTCGGGGACAGCTGGGGAACAAACGGGGGACAAGCCACCTGGGAGAAGCAAGGTCCAGGATTGCATTCATCTCCAAGGGGGTCCTGATGGTGGAGCTGTGTGCCCAGCCCTGGGGTGGGATCTGAGGACCAATCGTCACCGGCCGTCTGAGCCTACTGCCAGCGAGGAGCTCCGACAGCGTGTGACGGATCCCACGCAGGAACTGCGGCCCGATGATTCTCTCGTGTGAGTTAGTGCTGGTTCTTACGGACGCAGTGCAGCCAGCTGATGGATGGGACAGGCCGGTGCAGCCCGGAGTGCACTCGTCTTCATAGAAGCATCCAACAGACTCTGCTCAGGAGGCAAGTCGCAGGCAGTTAGTTCCTGCTGCCTCGGTTTCCTTGGGACTTCAGGGGAGCAGGTTTTGTGGGGGGAGGAAATGTAGCCAGGTGGGGCTCAGGACTCAGACATTCCTGGGTTCAGCCCTCTCACCTTGGTCTTCTCATCTGTTAAATGGGGTAACAATGGTGCCCACATCATGGGGTGACTCTAAGGATCCGATGCCCCTCGCCTGTCATGCGGGGAAAAGTTGGCCGTGGGAACAATGCCGTCAGCTTTCCTCTGGGCTCCCCAGGCTCTGGCAGCGTGGGGGCAGGGCCAGCCTGTCACCCTCCCAGTGACAGAGGCTTTGCTATTGTATCAAGATTGTCCCTAAGGGGCATGAATTCTGTCTTTTGTTCAGGCCACCAGAGACCAAGCATGGGAACCAGCCCAGCATAAGCTGTGCCATAGAAATGACCATGACCAATTACAGCTATAAATCTCGGAGAATCCAACCCACAAGGACTTCACAAAAAGGATTCATTTATTTTTCCTTTTTTTTTTTTTTTTCCTATAAAGAGAGGTCTGGAGGTTGGCCATAGCTGGAGCCAATGCTGGTGTTCAGTGATTATGTCAAAGGCCCAGGGTTATGTCAGAGGCTCTAGCTTTTTTCTCTGCTTTCTTAGCATGCTATCTCCACCGCTCATTCCTGCTATGCTTGTTGCCTCATGGACTCAAAATAGCTGCCACAGCTCCAGGCAATGCAGTTGTCTCTATAGCAGGAAAAAATGATGAAGGAACAGTGTCAGGGAGCACCCCTATTATGTCTGATCTTATCACGGGGAAGGAAAAGTCCCTGAAGAAACTCACTCACTCATGGTTCCCTTCATTCACTCATGGTTTCTCTGTCACCAACCAGTCACCTGGGTGCCCCCTCACGAAGAAGAGCCTGGAGAAGTGAGTTCCTGGCCTTGGCACCTTGAAAGTGGGCAGGGGTCTGGCAGGAGAGATTTGGGAGAGGCTGCTGGCTGGCCAGCTAACCACAATCCCACTGTCTGTGTTCTGACTTCCAGTGCTGGATAAGTCGATGCTTTCCTTTTTAAAAATTTTTATTATAGCCCTGGCCGGTTGGCTCAGCGGTAGAGCATCGGCCTAGCGTGCGGAGGACCCAGGTTCGATTCCCGGCCAGGGCACATAGGAGAAGCGCCCATTTGCTTCTCCACCCCTCCGCCGCGCTTTCCTCTCTGTCTCTCTCTTCCCCTCCCGCAGCCAAGGCTCCATTGGAGCAACGATGGCCCGGGCGCTGGGGTTGGCTCTGTGGCCTCTGCCTCAGGCGCTAGAGTGGCTCTGGTCGCAATATGGCGACGCCCAGGATGGGCAGAGCATCGCCCCCTGGGGGGCAGAGCACCGCCCATGGTGGGCGTGCCGGGTGGATCCCGGTCGGGCGCATGCGGGAGTCTGTCTGACTGTCTCTCCCTGTTTCCAGCTTCAGAAAAATGAAAAAAAAAAAAAAAAAAAAAAAAAATTTTTATTATAAGTAATGTTTTCATGAGCCATATTTGTAATATTTTCCCAAGTTTATGATTACCCTTTACAATCAATCCCTTTAAGTGGGATTACTAGGTCAACAGCACATGTTACTTAAGGCTCCCAATGTACACAGGGGTGGGTCCTTCCTCATCTCAGCCCCTCCAGTCCCTGGGCTGGTCCCCAGAATCACTCGCCATCCCCCTCTCTCTCACACCAGGCATCCAGTCCCTCAGCTTCCGGGTACTTCCTGCACTGGCCCTTCTCAGCACCTCACTGGCTGTCCCCTCTGGCCAGAGCCTCCCCGTCTCCCTGGTTCTGAAGGCTGTTGTCAGCGCCTCGAGTTTCATAATGCTGTTAATATCTTTCTTCCTCTGGGGTCCTCCGGAGCCTCGTTTGTTGCAGGAACAGGCCAAGCTCAGAACAGAGGCTGACACGGCCCTAACTGACCTGACCCCCACAATCCCCCCAACTTCATGACTTACTGCCTCCTCCTCTCTCTGACCAGGTGGCCTGCTGGCTGCGTCTCACACCCGCCCGCCACACTCCGCCCCGGGCCCACCTCCCGTCCGCTACGGGGCTCACTCAGAACCCACGTGGCTCATTCTCCCTGCTGTTTGGTTCTGGCTCTAATGTTGCCTCTGACCATCTAATTCCTCCCCCCCCCCCACCATTTGGACGATAAAGCCCACGAGGGCAGACAGGTCCCCATGCTTGGCAAAGGTTTCTGTCTCTTTTGTCCATCACTGAATGTCCAGCACCGTGGACAGGGCCTGGCTCCTGGCAGGCGCTCTGCTAGTGTTGAACATGGACTGAATTTCCAAATTGCTCTCGAAAGAGACTGAACCAATGGATGCTTTTCTGAAGCTGTTTTTTTCCCGCCTGAGGGACCATATTTCCATTTAAAAAAATTTAGTGGATTATTTTCTACTTATATCCACTCTCATTTTATTTATTTAACTCTCACATTTTACTTCTTACTTTCTCCTTCATGAGCGGAAGCTATTCCTTCACGTTTCTCTCGGTACCTCACAGGCTCATTGGTTTTAAAATCTTTGTCAGGCAGCTCCATCGTAGAGGTAACTTTCTCTACAGTGAATTCATGTCCTGTGTCAGTTTGGGATTTTTGTTGGCTTTCTTAAGCATTCGATTCCTTCCGTATTGTCCAGATGTGGACTTGCCCGTTTGTGCTGAATCAGAGACCAGGGGGCATTTGTCTCTGAGCTCACCCTGCCTGTCTGCTGGATTTCTGACTGATGCCACAGGGACCGAGGTGCTGTTTCAGGACCAGCACTTGGGGACAGCGACCAGGGCCTGGGAGCCCCGCCTTGGGGAGGATGTTGCGGATCCATGGTCCCTGGTTTCAAGGTTGAGTGGTGGTTTCTGGCGTCCCCTGATCACAGCTTGCGGATGCCGTAGTAATCATCACCGTCATAAGGGAGTGGCCGTAAGCCTGGCTCCAGTGTCCTGAGTTCTGCAGGGTCCTTTCGGTACCATTACCTCCAAGGGGTCCAGGCCTGGGTTTTGCAAATGTTCTGGATTTTAGTGCCTTTCCTGGTCCGTGGAGATATTTATCCATTGCTTGCTTGTTTTAGTTTGTTGCGTCCTTCTGACGTTCTATTCTTATGTGTGATCTCTCATTGCTGTGTGTCCAGGGCGGTGGTGCCTGAAAGTGGGAGTTCAGTTTCCGCATCAGGAGCTGATTGTCCCGAAGGCGAGCACCATGCAGCCGCACTCCTCTCTGCCCCTAGGCGTCGGCCTCTCTCTGGAGATGGAGAACTCTGGGAGACGAGTGCTGTGACATTTCATCCCCCGCCCTGATCCTCCCATCTCAGATCCCTGCGCAGACCGGGCATGCAGTCACCATTCCCACGTGGGCAGCGTTTGGGAAGCCCCACCTGGCGCAGCAGAGAGGGAATGAGCTGCAGGCAAAGACGCACCTGCGTTCAAATCCTGCCGCAGTGACTTTCTGGCTAAGGGACCTCAGGACAGGTCCTTCACCAGCTCTGATCCTCCGCTTAGCAGGTATTCCTGTTCACAAGGACAGACTGTGACAGGGATGCCGACATTATCCAGATCTGCTCCTTGGCCTCCTCCTCCACTGGGCTGCATGGACAGCGGCGCTCTGAGCACCCGCTCCCCAGGCAGGGCTTAGGGCTAGGGTTCAGGTGTGGGTTTGGGTTTGGGTTAGGGTTCAAGTTAGGGTTAGGCTGTCAGTAGGGTTTGGGTTGAGGTTGAGGTTCAAGCTAGGGTTAGGGTTAGGCTTAGGGGAGGATTTGAATTAGGGTTCGGGTTAGGGTAGGCTTAGCATCAGGTTTAGGATCAGGGTAGGGTGTTTGATTAGGGTTCAGGTTACATTCACGGGTGGGTTACGGTTGGGCTCGGGTTGGGGTTAAGGGTTTGGGTTAGTGTTGGGGTTTTTGGTTGGGGTTTCTCTTAGGTTTATGTTTTTAGAGTTAGGTTAAGGGTTTGGTTGAGCATTCGTGTTTGGGTTGTGTTTGTGATTTTGGTTAGGGTTAGCGTGAGGTCCATGGGGTGACCACGGTCCAGGTTGCTGCAACGGACAGATCTGGCTTTGCTCCCGGCGGGGTCCCGGCTTACCGTAGGGGGGCTCCCAACTGCCCTACGGGGTTATTAGCAGCTTTCAGCTGTCACAGGCATGGGTGACGTTGACATGACAAAGGTTGGCAGAGGGATCGCGAGCTGAATCAGGTTGTGTCTTTCCATTAAGGAGCACATGTTAAAAGGGTAATGAGCGGAGGAAATGAGTCTGTAATGAAAACCACTGGCTCCTCACCTCAGGGATTAGTGTGTGTGTGGGGTGGATGCGAGGAGACCAGTGCCCCCCACACTGGCCCGACAGGAAGACAGGGAGCAGGTGCTCGGAGTCCCCCCTCCCCCGTCCGCAGCCCAGTGTGGGAGGACGCCGAGAAGCAGATCTGGGTAATTGAAGCATCTCTGTGTCACAATCTGTCCTGATGAATATAAATACCTGGGAATGTGGATTGTCCTTGATAATGGCTTGCAATGTCATCTTTTTAATGAAAATTAAGAGCTTCGGTAGTACTAAGTAGCTGTGCTGACACATTTAATTGCTGCGCGGGGAGTTGATAACCTCATTTAACAGCAGGGAAAACCTGGGAGAGTTGAATTGGACTCCATCGAAGACCATGTGCCCCATTAAGTTAAAAGAAGAAAATATTTTCTGACGTATGTTGCTGATTGTACTTCCCTCTATTTTTACCTCAAAGGAACGTGATGAATTAATTATTACCCTGTTCTGCGTTTGATCCCCGACTTCCATGTGACACGGTGTCCCCCAGACGTGTGCTCTTCCCTGGGTCTCTCTCGAGGTCCGGGTCTCGAGAGACAGTGTGCAAGACAAGAAAACACAAGTGTGGGGTTGGGATGTCTACCCGCCCTGCCTTCCTCTGGGTCGCAGAGAGCGAATCAACCTCAGGTCACCTGCCTCCCACAAGACAGACTGCATTCAACACGGGGAGGAACGCAGACAGGGAAGAGGGGATGTTTAGCCTGACCAGGACCGCTAGTCAAGTGCACACACACGTACGTCCCTTGCACCCAAAGGATGCTGCTACTAGTCGCAAGGGGTTCCTACCTGTTTCTTAGAGGGGGTTCTATCTGCTGACAAGGACTGAGGAATGGATTACAAGGAAACTTTGGAAGGAATCCTCCATCAGAAGCCTCTACCCTCCTAGAATACATTCCTCCAGCAAGCCCAATGTCATGAGATGTTACCACATTTATTTTTCTTTTATTATTTTTTTTAGTGAGAGGAGGGGAGGCAGAGAGACAGACTCTCACATGCGCCCAGACTTGCCGAGATCTACCTGGCAAGCCGGGATCCACTCAGCAAACCCACTAGGGGGTGATGCTCTGCCCATATGGGACCTTTGCTCAGTTGCTAAACAATGGAGCCATTTGTTTTGTAGCACCTGAGGCGGAGTCCATGGAGCCATCCTCAGCATCCGGGGCCAACTTGCTCCAATAGAACTATGGCTGCAGGAGGGGAAGAGAGAGAGAGAGAAAGAGAGAGAGAGAGAGAGAGAGAGAGAGAGAGAGAGAGAGAGAGAAATGAGAGGGGAAAGGGTGGAGAAGCAGATGGGCACTTCTCCTGTGTGCCCTGACTGGGAATCAAACCCAGGACTTCCACATACCAGACCAATGCTCTATCACTGAGCCAAGTGGCCAGGGCCGAGATGTTACTGTATTTAAACTGGAAGCTTAAGTTGGTTTGTTTTTCTTGTTGTTTTCTTAAAACTCCCTAAAATAGAGGCTTTATAAAAATAAATAAATAGAGCTCTTGAGAAGTAATCGAACGAGGAAACACCATTCGTCTGGCACATAACAAATATGGAGAGCGTTCTGGATAAAAATGCGCCATATGGCGTCTGGGTGTTGCAGAGTGTTCTGGGCTGAACTGTGTCTCCCCAAACCCATCTGCTAAAGTTTTCACCCCCCCGGATCTCAGAGTGAGACTGTATTTGGAGACTGTATTTAAAGAGGGGATTAAGGTAAAATGAGGTCACTAGGGTGAACCTTAATTTAATAGGACTGGTGTTCTTAGAAGAAGAGGAGATGAGGACACAGACACACAAAAGAAACGGCCGTGTGAGGACACAGGGAGGAGACAGCTGCCTACAAACCAAGGAAAGAAACCTCAGAAGGAACCAACTTGCCAGTACCTTGAACTCAAATTTTCAGACTCCAGGACTCTGAAGACTAAGTTTCTGGGGTTTAAGGCTCTCCATCTGCAGTGTTTTGTTACACAGCTCGAGCTGACCAGTGCATGGAGGAAATCCATCACAGCAGCACGAGGGGGCTCCTTGGGGGAGGCTGCAGCATGTGCAAAGGCCCTGAGGAAGAAAGGTATTTGGTGCATTTGTGGAGCACAAAACCCCAGCATGGCTGGAGTGGAGTGATGGAGAACGGCACAGGTGAGGATGGGGTGATGGGAGGCAGGTGCTGTGAGCAGGTGGGTTTTAGTCCCCCCTGCACCGGAGGTGATGGGCAGGCTTGAGGCGGGGCTGACAGGAGTCAGGGGTGTTCTGAGACTTCCATGCATGACTGGGGGACTGGGGCCGAGTAAGGAATCTGCTGGAGGGAAATGGGAGGGTGAGGTATTGACTGGGCAGGTGAACTTGAGGCTGCATAGGGAGATTGTCACGTGGCTGAGGAGATGGAGAGGGATCAGAGGGGGTGCTGTGTGACAAAAATCAGTCTGAGTTTCCTGTTGCCATTATAACAAATCACCACGCATGAGTCATCTCACAGTTGAGGTCGGAAGTCCAGGTGGGCTTGGCTGGCCCCTCGGCTCCAGGTGTCAGGGGCTGAAATCAAGCTGTTGTCTGGCCCGGGCTCCTATCTGCAGCCTCTGGGTGGGGAGGAGCTTGAATCTGTGCCCTTGCCCATTCTGGATCTTGGCAGAATTCAGCGTCCTTGTGGCTGCAGGACTGAAGTCTCCGTTTTCCTGTTGGCTGTCAGCTAGGATTGTTCTTAGCTTCCAGGGCCTGCGTCCCCCAGACAGGGGCCCATTCCTCCATCTTCGAAGCAGTGTCAGCAGGGCGAGTCTTCCTCACTCTGCTTCTCTCTAAGCCCCACTGTGCTTCAGGTCTCCTGCTCCCACCAGATCAAGTTCTCTGCCTTTACACAGGCTTTTGTGGTTGCACAGAGCCCACCCAGGTACTCCAGACTGGTCTCTGGATTGTAAAGCCCGCGACCTCGATTCCATCGGCGAGCCCCATTGCTGCGAATGGTACTGTGTCCATGGGCTCAGAGTGTGGCCATCTTTGGGGAGGACATTGTTCTGGCTACTACAGGTTTCAAGCATAACCCTGGAGGCAGCATTTATTTATTCACTAGGCAAACATTTACTGAGCACCTATTGTGTGCTGAGTTCACACCTGTCCTCAGACTTTGCACAGTCTGGCACCGGGGCAGCGGGGGAAGAGGGGGCGGAGGGGCCCTTCAGAGGTGGGCAGCCCAGGATGCGGCCAGGCTGGCATCTGCAGATGGCAGACAGGGAGCCGTGTGGAAGTGAGGCTCAAGTCCCCGTGCTGCCCAGCTGAACTGGGAGACGTTGTGGACCTGCTTTGCTGCCCAGGGGAGTTCTCACGGAACCCACCTCTCTGTGCCTCCAGCCACCTCTGCCTGACATCAGAGCCGCAAAGGACTTAGGTATTATTCAGTTTCAATGTTTTCAATAGTCAGGTAATGAAAGACAGATTAAAGGGGAAAAACAAAAGAACTGCTTTGGGTCAAGGTGTTTCAAGGAAGGTGTGGGGGGGTGTAGCCTCCCACCTGACTGGCAAGGAGCTGGAGAGTGGACCCTGCCCCATCAGTGCCCCACAGGGCTCCTCAGCAGAGCCCCACGCTTCCCAGGACTCAGTTTGAAAAGTAAGGAAAACTGAGGCCTGGGGAGGAGTATTTTCTCCATTATCTGCAGCTGATAGCGATCAGGGCTCCTTGTCTGGTGTTCTTTCCCTCCATGGACCCGACAGTTCAAACAGCATCACAGCTGGGGTGGGTTGGAAGGCCTGCTGACCTTGTTAAGACCACAGCTAGCCATACAGGAATTCTGTATCTGACATGCTCCCCCTACTGCACCTACAAATTTAAATTCCATTGCCCTCTGTCTCTGTGCCCACATCTAGAGACGTGGAGACCCGTAAGCTCCTTGCAGAATATCTCAGGGCCGTTTCTCTAAGAGCCTGGCTCACACAGACGATCTCTCTCTCTCTCTCTCTCTCTCTCTCTCTCTCTCTCCTACACACACATGTTCGCGCACACATGCCAGATACCTTGCTTGCTTTTGCCACTTCTGAAGGAGGGTAACACCAGGTTGGAGCCCAAGGGGAATAGCAGCTTTGCTGAGACACAGATCCACCGCTGGATCTATGGGATGTGCTGTGTCGTAAGCCAGGCAGACTCACTCCATTAATGTCCCTCCTGTGGCCCATCAGCTCAGCGGTTCCTGCCGCTCAGCCCTCCCTGTTTACCTGAGAGACGCAATTACATCCTGGCCTCCACACAGGGCAGATTCATGGGGCCTCGCGGGGCACCGGAGGCGCGGAGGAGGAGCAGCCCGACCTGGAAAACAGCACCCTTGTCCAGGCGTCAGCCGGGAAGTGCCAGGGCCCTGGGGGCGCATGGCCTGCCTGTCTCCTGGACCAGCCTCCCCCACCCCCCATTTCCCCACCGCTCTGCATCTGGGCTGCTTCCCAGATGCTCCCGGGACCTGGGTTCCACGCTGGCCCGAGGAGGAGCTGTTCTGTGGGAATTTCTCTGGGAGCTGGAACGGCCAACCCTTGCTGGTGGGTTTGCTCTGTTTTCCAGAGGAAACTCAAGTTAAACATCATCATCAGCTGTGGCCACCGGGCAATGTCTCTGATCAGCCTGCACAGACACTGTCAACCCCCAGCACGGAGGACCGGTGAAGCTGCAGCTAGTCATAGACACTCCAGCTTAAATTAGGTCCTGCTACCAAAAGCAATGATGTAGGATCAGAGATCCACCCCTCCCCCAGCCCCATGACTGCATTTCTAGTCAGACATAAGAAAAGGGAGGACGTGGGAAGGGTAGGAGTGGGGGTCCCAGGAAGCCAGAGGGAAGTGGTTTGGCCCCTAGACCAGTGGTGATCCAGGGCTCAGACTGCGGTTAGGTGATTCTCTTCTGCCTCAGTCTGCCCATCTGCACAGTGGGGGATGCCTGCAGCACCTCCCGGGCCCTGTCCACTCCCGGGCTGGGTCTGAGGAGTTTGTCCAGCAGAAAGCCTGTGATGCTGGAAAGGTTAACTATTACGATCATTGACATTTTAACCCAATGTTTATCCAATGTAGGTAAATGCGTAAGCGCATGGACCTGTCAGGAGGGACTGGCGTCTCCTGAACCCTGGAGAGCATCTCTGAAAGGATTAGGACGAGTCCATGTTTAGGCACATGGAGCTCCTCGGCAATGACCTCTGCAGACGTTCTGCCTTTGGATCTGGGAAGGTATGTCTTAGGTTCAGGGAAATAAACGCACAAAACTGAAAATGTTCTCAAGGTACTTGCAGACTATGACGGATTTGAAGAGCTGCCTTAAGCCGGGCGCGGTACAGAGAGGACAGGAAGGGAGGTAAGGGGGGTGTGAGCGTGGCGGGGTGTTGGCGATGGGGGTTAGGGGTTAGGGGTGGGGCAGGGGGCTGTCAGTCAGGACAGGGCAAGCAAGCCCTTGGGACGTCTGGTTTTCAGGTACTGGTGTTCACCGGATGTACCCTCCCTTGGTTCATAGGGTGCCGTCGGCTCCGCGAGCTCTCCGGGGGCTCCCTCTTTCTCACCACCAGCCCCCATCCATCCCCTGCCCCCAAAGCTGGTACAAAGTGGCCGCTGGAGGAGCCCCGCCCCACCCGGCCTCGTGACGATGGGGCTGCCACCTGGCGGCCGACACCGAGCACTGCAGGCTCCCCACGCCCTGGGCCTCCAGGCGGCCGCGGACCCTCCCTCCCCCACACAACTCTTCCAGGGTGCCGGCCTCTCACGGAGCTCTGCCCGCAGACCCCCAGGCTTGTTCTGCACGCAGGTCGGGAACAGCCAAGGGACTCGAGATGCTGGAGCTTCTGATTCTTGATTTGAGGTAGGGTCTTGAGAGTTTGCGTTTCTGAGAATAGTCCGTGTTGCAGCTGCGCCCGGAGCCCCACTTAGGAGGACCACGAATGCAGCCCTGAAGCCTCACTCAGGCTGCAGGTGGAACCACGCAGGGAGTCCTGAAACTGCAGATGCCTGGGTCCTGAGAGGCCCTGTTATCAGGCCACCGTGGGGTCAAGCACTGGGTGCCCCATTCTAGCGTGTAACAGGCTGAGGACCACAGGTGACATTCACCCCTCTCATTTGGGGGGAAGTGAGGCCCCAGGATGGAAGGAGACTGACCCTTGGTCATTGGGCAAGTCAACCCTTCTGGGGCAGGGCCATGGGTTGGTGCTGTGCACCTGGGTAGGCACGGCTCCCTTGGGGACACACCTGTGTGTGTGGCTGTGCAGGGACCCTAAATGGGTGGTGAGCTGGGTCAGTGGACAGTGGGGGAGGGGAGCTTCCAGGGGCCGAGGGAGGGAATGTCCTGCTGTGCCCTCCAAAGGCCCCTCGCCCCAGTCCAGCCCAGGCACTTCCACAAGGCAGAGCTCCAGACCATGACCTGGTTAGGAGCCAGGCAGAAGTCAGAGTGCCGGGTGCAGGCAGCAGCCAGCACGGAGGCAGGGGCCCAGCCGCAGTGCAGGAGGGGGAGCTGCCCAACTGCAGGGAACGAGCGAGGCGTGGTCAGACCACGCTGCGGCCAGGGCCATATCTGACCTGCTCCACCGCCTGGGTCGGGTTGCCTTCCAGGGGCCTCAGTTTCCCCTTTGTTACCCCGACGGCATTGGATCTGATGACTGTGGTGGGGACAGTGGATGGGCCGCCCCGATGTCAGGCATTCTCATTCTCCCTGCACACGGTGTTCCTCGGAGCCCGATGGAGATGCGGTCACCTTTCTCCCGTGACAGTGACAACTCCGCAGGGCCTGAGTGGCCGTGCTGCCTGCCCCCAGGGCCACGCCTGCCACATTCCCTGAGTCCATGAGTCACTTCCTTTGGTGGCACACCGGAATGTTCTCGGTGGGAACGCACTGTGTCAGCCAAGTGAGGTTATCAATTACTTGACGCACCACCTCCTCATCCGTTAAAAGGAGGACGTGCTTCCAAAAGGAACGAGGTGAATGGCCCCGTGCCAGAATGCCCCTCTCACCATGGTGAGTGTAAACACTGCTAACAAGCACGTGGTGTGGTCCCTCCATCGACCCGGCAAGGGAACCCCGGGAGACTCATGGCTCTGCGGGAGGTGCAGCTGCTCCCTGCCCGCTGCCCGCCTTCCCCTGAGGCACCCGGGCTCACAGAAAGAGGCTGGCGGCTTTCACTGAGCCACAGGGACAGCATCCTCATGAAGGGGACGATGACTCAGTGAGGTTTTTCCAACCACAGCCCAGCTTTGGGCCGGGTGCCGAGAGAAGAGTGACACCGCTGCCCTGCCTTCCCTGGAGGGAGTTAGGATGTCAGGAATGCCCCGCTTGGCAGAGGAAGGCTACATCCCTTTTTTTGGGAGGGGGTGTTGGGGGAATGTCTCTCATCTGCCACCTCCCTCTGTGTCCTGGCCATCCGGCTCTGGCTGTTAGGCTGGGCGTTCTCAGGGATGTCATGGGACAAGCTGGCCATGGGAAAAAGGGTGAGGAAGGCGGCTGTCCTCTGCGCTGGGGCCAGACAACAGGGATAGTGGCGATTCCTCCTGTGACAGGCATTCGTTGGTCCTTCGTGCATCCGCGCCCTCCAGCAGAGGAAGGGCTCTTTCCTGTGATGAGCTTTCTTCCCCGAGTCCTGCTGTGGGGACACGGCACCCTGAGCTCTCTCTCTGCCTCCCCAGCAGGAGGAGAGCAGTGCTCTGCTCAGTCCCCGGTGAGCGGGAGAACCACCCGACTGTCTGCCCCTGCCTGCTCCCGCTGGACTTGGCCATGGCTGGCCATTGCCTGGTTTCTCCAGCCAGCCTGGGTGCCATCTGCGGCCATAGGCCAGGTCCCATCCTCTTTGTCACCGTGGAAAAAACGGGCACAGAATTGTGAATTCTGAGAAGCTTGCTGAGAGAGCAGAGAGTGATGGTCCGGTCCAACCACAACGGTTGGGTGATTGGCAGGTGGCAACCTCACCTCCCTCCTGGAACTTCAGTCTGCGTCAGCTGTGTGGGCGCACCATTCGTCATGACCAGTGGTCACCAAACATGCTCACACCCAGTCTCTGCCATGGTGCTGTCTGGTGCAGTCGGGAAAAGTCCCCATGGACACAGTGTGTCTGAGCAGACAGGGTCCCTGGCCTGTATCATGATGGGCCATTACCAGATGTTGACAACCCACAAGGACGGGAGACTAGAATTGGACATGGATGCTAACTTTGTGTCCCAGGTCTTGGGAAGGAGGCTGGTCTGCAGCAGTGACCCCAGCTGACCCTGTGCCCAGCTCCTGTCAGATCCTAGAATAGTGTCACTCTGATGGCAGCAGCGGGTGTCCTGCTGTCAGAGCAGCAGGCAGTCAGAGGTCAGCGACCTGAGAGCAGACAGCAGGGGGCTGCTGACCAGAGAGCCGTGGTTGTGTCTGAAGCACCCCCAACACCCTGGGGCAGAGGGGCGTTTCTGTGACTTCCTGCTGAGTAGGGCATGGCCCCTGAACCGAGGAGCCAATCACCAGTCACCAACAGAGATCACATGGGTGATCCCACTTTCCCCGAAAACATTTCCTCAACTAGGGCAAGGGGCAACGTCCCCATTTTTTGAAGACATCTCTCTGGAATGTGGATGTGCAAAAAACAAACAAACAAAAAACCCACACGCTTGGCAATGCTAGATAAGAATATGCTCTTCAAATGTTGATTTGGAGGCTGAGAAAACAGCATATTCAAAGCTAATTAATGCCACGGGGTGGTGTCGGGAGGGTCCCCATGGGAGGCAGGATCACGATGCTGGAGAGCTCTCTCATTGCGCCAAGAGCCACAGCGAGCCCATTGCAGTCGCGCCTGTGACCTTGAACTTCACAGAGAGGAGGTGCCAGCCTCGCCCTTGTTACTGAGTCAGAAAACCAAGTCCCAGAGGGGAAACGCGCCCGGGACCGAAGTCCAGGGCCAGGAGGAGTGCCAGGTGGGTGTGTGGTCCCCAGCACCCAGTTCCTAACAGCAGGTGGGTCTAGACCGTGGCCGGGACCCTCCTGAAGAAGGACAGTCCTGCCAGATAAGTCCAGATATGTGTTAGAATTCAGCAAACGCTGCACAGATTTGGTTTCGCGAATTTAATCGCATGGCGTCAATTATCGGCATCCTGTCACGTCCCGAAGTGTAAACGGTGAGATGCAAATGGTAATTGGGTTAGCATCAGACCCGCGGAAGTGCCCATAAATTAACCCTCATTTAAGAACCCGACTTCAGAGCGCAAACGGCTGTGCTAATATATGGTAAGATACCCTGGCCCGTATGTACACAACACCCTGCGAAATACATTAAAAATTAATTATGGTAAGGTCGATCCGATTAGAAGCAAAAGTCCTCTATGCGGAGGCCGTAAATGTGCCCGAGGTCTTACGGAGAAGGAAGGAGAAGAAGGTTCTGTGATTAACGGACCAGGAATGCGGATGGAAGGACAACTTGTACGAAAAACGCGCTGTCCTCGGGCTGTCAGACGATGGATGTTCGGGAGATGAGGCTCCCCCGCTGATGACACAGTCACAGGACAATCTGTCATTCTAGCTACTTCAGTCTGCAGGTGCCCGGCACCTGGTCCCCCTGGAGGCCACCGACCAGGAGTTCCTGGATGCTGCCTCAGTCCTCCATCCTCCCCTGCAACAGTCAGTACGGGCTGGGCTATGGTGCTGTGACAAGCAGTCCCCACCCAGCACGGTTCTGATTCTCCTTCACATGGGGGGCCGAGTGGGGTGGGGGGAGTGTCACCTGAGATCACTCCAGAATGAACACGTGATGACTCAGAGTTGAACCCCTGCCCCCCCCCCCAACCCATCAGCAGGTGCTTCTGAAAATCACTGTAGCTGGAGAAGAAGGTTCTGGATGGTCTCACACCAACACTGGGATGCCTCTGACCAGAAGTGATGCTTATTTCATTGGCCAAAGAAATTCACGTGACCATTCCTTACCTCAAGGGTGAGCAAGGAAAGTCCCCGTGTCCCTGGAAAGAGGAGGAGTGCGAGTGTTGGGGGACCACCTGCTGGCTTGGGACCACCTTCCCCCAGGGAGCGGGTGTCTGCTGAGTGGGGGGTCTTGGAGGGCCTCCTGTGTGGAGCGCTTCTCATGTTACCCAAGTTCTGAAGATGCTGGAAGTGTGACACAGAGTGGCAGAGGGCCCAGAGTGCCACCTTCACGCCCAAGAGGCTGGATGGGGATGGAGCTTCCATTGTCCTCCTGGAGGTTTACTGCCACTCCCGTGCCTGGACCCCCACGGGGAGGATGCTGCAAGGGGTGCACCCTGGTCCCAGGTGCCAACACCCCCAGACACTGGCCAGAGAGCAGGGAGCCGCCTCCCGGGGTGGACTTGGCCCTGACCGTCAGCCCTGTCTTGGCTGAGTGTCCAAGCCCGTGGTCCTGCGGTCGTCCGATGGCACTTGGCCGCTTGTCAGCTAAGGTTTGCTGCATCTCTGAGATGTCCTCTACCTGGCTGGATGTCCCTTCCGCACAGTCCTGGGGGGAATGCCTTTGGGGCCAGTGTGGGGGCGGCCACCGGACACGAGTTTCCACAGGTGCTCGTGGTTTGAGGCACTGTACCCTCGGCCCACAGACAGGTGCTGACCCCTCCGAATCCTGCCCCAGAGTCCCCAGTCGTTCTGCTTTGCGGGCCTCCGTTTTCCTGGCTCCCTCCTGGATGCTGCTCAAATCCGGCCTCTGATTCATGGCCGGGCAGCGTCTGAGCCGGCGAGAAGCCCGCATCTCCGGGTGAAGGAGCTTTTAGGAATAAATCCAAACAAAACTTTAAAAAGTCACACTTAATCACACTTTCTCTTTGTGTCTGGGACCCAGCCCAAGCACTGATTTGCAGCCCGTTAGCACGGCTCGGAATATGCAGGACTATCCTTTGTATTTATGTAGCTCGTAAGTCTCCCGTGACGGGTGGGATGTCTCCATAAATAGTCCCCGAGCAGGAACTCGCGCACGCCAGTGAGGGCTTTGCAGGCGGGCGATGGTGACGTGCCGGTTTCAGAAATGGCTGAATCAGAGGAGAGGCATTTGGGCTGAGACACCTGACTGCGTTCTGCAGTCTTACTTGGCTCCCTGGTGCCTGCAACATCTTGGCTTTCCTTCTTCTCACCTGCAATGCCCTTGACCTTTCTT
Source organism: Saccopteryx leptura (assembly GCF_036850995.1). Classification (NCBI taxonomy): domain Eukaryota; kingdom Metazoa; phylum Chordata; class Mammalia; order Chiroptera; family Emballonuridae; genus Saccopteryx; species Saccopteryx leptura. The sequence continues at coordinate 86,509,472 of NC_089505.1, read as the reverse complement.
GACCTCCCATGTGTGCAGTGCGTCTAGCTGTGTCTCAGGCGGGGATCCCTGGAGGATGCCCGTTCTTCCTGGCTGGGAAGCCTTGCAAGGGGAATACAGCATCTATTTATAAGTGAGGACAATAAGATGGAGAAAGGGTCAACCATCCAAGGCCACCCCCTTGAGGGCGGGGGCTGGGATATGAACCTCGGTTGTTGTGACTCCGTGTCTCATTTCCATGCCACATATTAGACGTTTCAAACCACAAAAGGAGCTCTTTGGAGCCCATGGTCAAGTCAGACCCAGTGCTGATGGCTCCTGGAGTTCTCCAGTGTCCACCCTGCAGTGCGCAGGCGGGACCACGGTTTTGGAAGGGGGTGTAGTCATGGTGAGGCTGATACATCACTGAGTCCCTTTCTGTGTCAGAGCAGTAGCTCCGTAAACAAGAGGGTGGATGGCTTCCAGAAGGAGGTGGTTTCATCTGGCCGGGGAACGAGGGCCAGGGATTCCTGAAGGAACTGAGAATGGAGAGACCGGCCCTGGAGAGGAGGAGGCCACCACATGGCCCCTGGGTGATGTGAGGGGTGGCCGGTGGTGGTGTGGTTGGAGGAGGACACTGTGAGTAATGGAAGCTTTGGATGGACAGGTTGGCAGGGATGTTATTAAAAATAAATGGAGGCTGGCCTGACCAGGCAGTGGCACAGTGGATAGAGCGTCGGACTGGGATGCAGAGGACCCAGGTTCAAGACTCCGAGGTCGCCAGCTTGAGCGTGGGCTCATCTGGTTTGAGCAAAAGCTCACCAGCTTGGACCCAAGGTTGCTGGCTCAAGCAAGGGGTTACTTGGTCTGCTGAAGGCCCACGGTCAAGGCACATATGAGAAAGCAATCAATGAACAACTAAGGTGCCGCAACAAAAAACTGATGATTGATGCTTCTCATCTCTCTCCGTTCCTGTCTGTCTGTCCCTATCTATCCCTCTCTCTGTCTCTGTAAGGAAAAATAAAATACAATAAAATACACAAAAATAAATGGAGGCTGTGGATAAGGGATGGAGCACAGGAAATTCTTCATGAAAGATACTGCTTAAAGAAAAGGGAAATTAAGATTTAAAGCCTCCATTTTCTTGCGCTCCAAGTCAGCCCTTGGTACTAACTTCTAGTTAACTCCACCCAAACCAGAGTGGGCTCCACAATGAGGCGTAGACCACTGCTCCCCGTGCCAGCAGAGGGGCTGCCTGGGGAGAACCGGGGGCGGTGCGGGGGCCCTGGAGCTCTGGCCTCCGAGAGAGGCGCCATGGTCCCCGCGCCGTTGTCCATACCGGAGGAGTGTTTGAAACCATGTTCTGGTCCCAGTCTTTGAAAACATTTTGAAATTGTATCATACATACTATCATTTCCAAGGGGGTTATCTCTTTTGTCTAGAATTTTCCGTTAATCATGATTGCCCTAGCCCAATTTTTTTAGGGAGAAGATGCTATCTTTGGAGGGGCTATCAGCAATGATTTATTTATTTTTTCGTTAGCAGAACAAAAGGAGCAAAATGTTTCACATTCTTTCACATGGAGCCAAATGTGACCAAGAGTTCCATCTCAGCTTCTGTTTCCATTTTAGACTCAAATTATGCTTACCTGGTATATGCTTATATGCATATGTGGATATGCATGTATATTGTGGTTTGTTGATTGATAGATGCATAAATACATAGATGACAGATAATGGATAATTAGCTGGTTAGCCAGACAGATGATTGGTAGATGCGTAGATAGATGAGAGAAATGATACTCAGAGATAGATGATATATAGATGGATGAATGAATGAACGGATGGATGGATGGATGAATGAATGAATGATGGATGGATGGAGGATGGATGGATGAATGGATAGATGGGTGGGTGGATGTATGTATGTATGTATGTTGGATGGCTAGATGATGGATGGATGGACAGATGGATAAATGGATGGATGGATAGATGGATGATGGATGGATGGATGATGGATGGATGGATGGATGGATGGATGAATATATGGATGGATGATGTATGTATGGATGAATGTATGTATGTATGTATGTATGGATAGATGGATGATGGATGGATGATGGATGGATGATACGTATAATAGATAAATAGATGAGAGATGACAGAGACAGAAATAGATAGAGGGGCTCTTCCCACTTTCTGCCACCTGGGGCTGGTGTGAGTGGGGATTGGCTGTGTGACTGGACAGGCCAATGTGTGAATGTTTCCCTTGGCTGACTACTCGTTCCCATCTGCTCGGAGGAGGAAGCAGAGCCCCCTGGGGGAGCATCAGTGCTATGAGACCCATTGGAGGGCCACCTTGTCTGGCCCCTGGCAGATGTCTACAAGTTGCAAATTTGTTTGTCACTCTTCCCCCAGGGCCTTAGGCACTTAGAGGCCCCAGGATGGGGAGCTAGTGGGGACCCCCTGAAACTGGGACATGGTGGTTTCTGGCTGGTTGTAGCTGAGAAGACAAACCCTCTTCTTCAAGGGGTCCCCCGGCAGCCTGAAGACAGATGTGCTGCGTGCAGCCTCTGTTAGAAACCAATACTCTATGGCCTTTGGGTTAACTAGCCCCATTCATGTCTCATAGTTCTAGTATTGACGTTCTGATGTGACAGGAAATCACGGGCCTGACAAGGACACAGGTGTCCTGATGATGCTGCCTAACCACACCCACCTATGCAAATACAAACCCACGTGCACCACACGCACGCCTGCACTCGCCCGCACAACATGCACACACGTGCCTGCACACACATGGACCTACACACACGTGTGATGGAGGAGGGAGGGGTGCCGGGCCCAGGCTGGGATCCGGGGGACAGTGTCGGGGCGCCCACAGGAGGGTGCCTGGCTGTGGGCTTGCTGCTGGATTTAAGTAGGTGGAGCAGGGCCTTGTGGCCGGCCCGGAACCAGGGAACCGGCGTCCTCACTGCTGGGGCTCGGCCTGGGTCCCCACGCTGCATCCTCGCAGGGCGTGCCGGCGCCCAGCCTCCAGCCTTGTGTTCCTCTGCGGGCTGCCGTCAGCGGTGGCAGCTGCCTGCCGGTTACTCACTCGTTCTCCAGGTGTCAATGAGGCCCCTGCTGGGGGCTGGACCTGTGAGGGGGGGGTAGAGGGCTGAATGTGGCCCCCAAATAGATACTTCTGCACCCCAGACACCGACTATGACTGTATTTGGAAAGAGGATCATTGCAGATATCATTAAGGGTCTTGAGATGGGATCATTCTGGATTACCTGGGTGGGCCCTCCATCCAATGGCGATTGTCCTTGTAAGAGAAAGGGATGCAGATGGAGAAGAGAAGACCCTGGGAAGATGAGGCAGAGATGGAGGTAATCAGCCCAGAGTCAGGGAGCTCCCAGAGCCCCCAAAGCTGGAAGAGGAAGGAACAGAGCCTTCCCTGCAGCCTCTGGAGGGCAAGCAGCCGGCTGACCCCTGGGTTTCAGACTTCTGGGCTGCAGAACTGTCAGAGAATGTCTTTCTGTTGTTGCAAACTGCCGGGTTGGGGGTTATTTGTTATAGTGGTTATTTGTTATACACAATAATAACAAAGTGGGATCAGAGCTCTGTTAGGGGAGGTGCAGGTGTTTGGAGGCCCAGGTGTCAACCCCCATCTAGTTGAGGGTGAGGGGTCAAGGTCAAGGACACCTCTGGGAAAACACAGCGCATTAAACACAAAGGCCAGGCAGAAGCCAGCTTTCTCGCCCAGGGCTTCGTGGGTGCTCGAGAGACATCCACCTTCCCCTCCTGCTGGGACCAGAGCCCGAGTGTCATCACCTGTTCCCACCTGGAACCAGCAGCAGAGGCTCCGCCCAACTTCTGCCTGCAGCTGTCCCAGAGATGTTGTCAGGACCCACCGTGAGCCGGGCTCCGCCTGGCGCTGGGTGAGCTCAGGGCTGCTCCGAGCCTCCTACGTCTTGAGCTGCAGACCAAGCACAGTCGGCTTCTGAGCCCTTCCTGGAGCTGCTGCAGACAGCACTGTGCTTCAGACTCAAATGTAAGGAAGCAGGGGCTCCCTTGGGACATTGGAAAATTCCAGGTGGCAAAGAATTTCCAAAGTGAACCCTAGAGGACCCCTGCCGTGGTGATCTGGACAACCTCCAGCTTTGTGGAGACCCTGTCTTCCCTGGGGACAGTCTGGCCCAGGGGGGTGCTGGCGTGGACATTTCAAGCTTTGGGGTTGGGGGCTGGACATCTGCTTTGGCTGATATCCGAGGGCTTCTTCTGTGACAGACCCGTGCAGGTCTTTCCCGTATGTTATTTCGGGTAATATCTCAGCAAATTTGGAGGCGGTCCTGACAAATATTTTTGTTGTGTGGAGGAAAGAAGAGTCACCTGTGGTTTGTCCAAGCTCATCTAGGTCACCTGGGGCAGAGGTGGGATCCGCTTTCATTCCCCAGCTGTGGTCTCCTCGCTCAGGGAATGCGGTGGGTCGTGGTAAGCAGAGAGGGCACACGTTTGTTTCCAGAGGGGTCCCCAGTGGTGGCCCAGACTTATCTGTGCTTACCCCCACCACCTCCATCACAGGTGTCCAACCACAGGGCTCAGAAGGATCCAGGCACGACCACTTAGCGACATCTCTCTGACGTGTGTCTTAATTTTTCAACAAATAAGTAAGAACACCACTGTGGACTCATGACAGCGACACGCATGTCATCCGACCACTGGGGGATGATACACACACTCATTGGTCTAGTTTGGGGCGATTTTTGGAATGTTACATTAATTTAATTTGCTGAGATTTGACTCGATTAAAGGGTATTGATCTGGAGTGTCTAAAATTGCTGCCATTTGTCAGTAGTGGCTTGCTTGTGAAATCTGGTTGTTAATAAATCAAGTCTCGGCTGTTCAATATGTAGTTATTACAGTGGGTTTCAGATGTGGCTTCCCTCTGGCACACTGTGACAGATTAACACCATTAAAAGTTGCAAACACTCCTTTCAAAGAGTTTGCTATTTGCTTTTATTTGGACCTCCCCCTCCCCCCACACTCCCCATAATTTGGGTTCAAACAGGAACGTTCAAAGAACTTAGAAGAATTGCCAAGTGTCTGGGAGGCTTGTTTGGGGATTTGGGGGTGGGTAGCCATTTCACGTCGGGAACGGTGTGGGGTCATCTTGCTCCTTTGAGGGACAAACGCTGTCACAGGGAGTCGTTCCAGGGGACCACGTCTCTCCGAGGGCCCCGGGGTCTTGACTGAGCGGTGTTGGTGCTGGGTGTCAGCCGATGGCAGGACCAAGCATGGCAAATGGATTTTTAGAGACTCTCGGAGGTGGAAATAACGACATCAATTATTAAACCATCCAATATTTATGAACCGCCTTCTTTGTGGGAACAGCTCGGCTGAGAGGCTCGATACATATTTGTTAATGTGTAATTCTGTATTTCAAATAAGAAAGGTTAGCAACGGGGAGCAGGGGTGAAAGAGGACTGGCAACTCCCCCAGTCTGGTCTGGCAGCCTGATTCAGAGAGGGAGAAGTGAGCCTTCCTCCAGATCAGCCTGACCGTGGGACCGGCTGTGACCCCGGAGACCTGGGACCTCTGCGGCGAGGTCCCTGGCCCTTCCTCCTGCCTCCCGGCCTGTTCAGGTGGCACCAGCATTCCTAATGCAAACTCTGAGGAGACGGAAGAACTTCAGAGGGGTCTCAGGTGACCGTCCTTGGCAGGGTTTGCTGACGTGTTGTCCAGGCTGCTCGAGAGATGACCGGGCAGCCTCCTGAACAGTCGGCCCATTTGCACCCATCTCTCTCTCTTCCCAGTCTCTGAAATGGCAACAGGCACCCAGTGAAAACATCCTTTGAAAAACCTCCTTCCCTCCTGCACGGTTCCTCTTGTTGTTTCTGAGCCGCGAGAGATGGCCTTTTCCTCCTCTAGCCTTTGTTTCCCTTCAGGAATGCCTGAGCCACAGCCTGCCCTGGGCAAGGGGTCCTCTGCTCACTGTGCCAGGGAGGCGGGCAACCCCACAGAACCCCGGTCCCTGAGCAGGGCCTCCAGAGGAAGGATGAACATTTGCAGATGGCTGATTTAATGGGAGGCGGCAGAGGCAGGGATTCCTGGCAGCCTTGGTCAGCATCACAGGACGCTCGCTCAGCAGAGGCCGCTGGGCCTGCGTTTCTGTCACTGTTGGGTGCGTCTTCCAGTCTCGGTCTCAGGGCTGAAGGGCTGGCCTCAAAAGTCCCCTGTGGCGTTAAGGGGAGGACGGGGCTCAGACACCTGCCAGGCCAGGCCTCCTGCTTCAGATACTTTGCAGCATTCCCGGGGAGCGTGCACGGTGGGATGGGGAGCTCAGTCTTGGAGGGGAGCTCTCGGCCGGGCCCGACGGCTGTGCCAAACGCCCCTGGAGGATGCACTCCGAGCTGTTTGCCATGCACAGAGACTGCGGGGGCTGCTTTTATAGCATTGTTCTTTTATTCATAAGCCCGCATCCCAGAGCCTTGTAAATGACATTACCCACTTTGCATTAAGCAGACCTGGCAAGTCTGTTGGCAGTTCCACATTTGGGGCTTGTTCGGAGGGTCACGCCGGCTTGCGGGCCAACTGCTTTATTAGGCATCTTAAGGATATGCCAGTATCAGTCCTTCTTTTTCCTCTCCCTTTTCCCCCCCCGGCATTCATCAAGGGTCCCTGTGCTGGTGGGAAGTGGATGGGTATGGCACCCTGTGTCCGTGTCCTTGGCAGCTAACCGGGGAGGGCAGAGCTGGTTCCGAGAGCCCACCCATGTGCTCCCGGCACCCCTTTCTGCGGCTCGATGCTCTTGTCTCTGGTAGAGGACTGGGGTGGGCACACAGAAGGACTTGCCTTCCTTCAGTTTGGGTCCAATTTGTCATCAGTGTCCTGGAGCTAGTGTCCCCACTCAAGTGGAGCAGTGCCAGCCGGGAGAGCCAGGAGCCCTCCTGGGCTAGATACAGAGGGGTGGGTGGGCCCATCATCCCTGCTCTCTCTACTTCCCCCCTCAACCCCCGGCCACAGCACCACCATTTGTTCTAAACCTGGCTCCTAATGGCTTCACCAGGGAGCTTTTACAAACACAGGCCTTTGGGAGGGTGACCGGCAGGAGTGGGGGGGGGGTATTATCAAACACAGCCAAGCGCGGGCAAGCTGCTCTGTCTGGGGGCACATGTGGAACACTTTCTTTGTGCCCGGTAGAAAGGAGGCAGGTACTGCTTCACTGCAGGCACAGCAGGGAGCCTGGCGGGCCGTGGTGCATGCCTGTCGCGCGTTTGTTGAATGAATGCCTGAGCGACTTAGTATTGACTCCCGGGTTCTGGAATCATTAGCACTGACTCAAAAGAGATGTAAAGGAAGTCCTTCCTCTGTAGCTGTTCAAGGCCAAAATAGCATCCACTGTGGACAGAAACCTTTCCTTCTGGAAAATTGTTCAAGGTCACACAGATCATGCATTCATGAGCTTGGATTTAAAACCCAGGCAGTCCGAGACCAGAGGCCATTCCCTTGACCACCAAGGGAGGCTGTGCCCACTGTCTCGGGGTCACTCAGCTGTGGTCCCTTGCCCATGCACCTGAGACCCCTTAGTGCCTTAGTGCCAGTGGACCTGTAGCTGTTCCCCAAAATTGTGTCTAACCTCAACGGATTAAAAATGACCCACCTTCGAGGGTCTTTAGAATAATGAGTCCGGGCTCTGAAGACGGTCTCCAAGAGGCCTGAGTTGCAGGACATCACCCATTGCGACACAAGGCTGATGGCATCTCAGGAGCACGGAGGGTGTGGAACGCCATGTGCCGAGCGCTGCCTGCGTGGGTGTCCTCCGTGAGCGTGCTGGTGGGGTTTTCCTGCAGCCCCTGAAGGAAGAGCTTTCTTCTGCCTCTCATGGAGGTGACCCAGTGCCCCAAAAGGAGTTGAAAATAGCTCGGAAGGCTGCAAGCAAGACATATCAAGCTGTTCCACCGCATCAGCTGCCTCTGCCCAACTGGCTGCTGGAAGCGTCACTGGTCCCGCTGGAGCGGGCACGTTCTGCTCAGGGTCGCATCTGCATGCTCCCCAAACATAAATGAGCGCTTTGGGCAGGAGTCTGTTGAGCTGGCTGTTGCTTTGTTTGCTGTGTCATTGTGCACAGAGCGTGGTGCCCGGGAGGCCTCGGGTCAGCCTGTATGTGTGCATGCACGTGCGTGAGTGTTTGAGTGTGAGTTGAAGCAGCAGACAGCCTCTGCCTTACAATCCCAAACCTCACATTCCAGTGAGTCCTCCCCTTACTGTGTGGCCAAACCCAGGCCTGTGATGGGGACAAAGCCACATGGGAGCTCAGGCAGGTGCTTCCTGCCAACAGGGCCCAGGCTGCCCCCAGACCCACACGGGGACTGCCAGCCTATCTCTGTGCCAATGTGACAGGCATAGGAGCTGTGCCATCCCACAGGACCTCCCACTCCCATGCTTGGTTTAATGTGTAATAATTGTTTTTAATTTTACACTTGTGTTTGTGAGTGCAGTCAGATGGGCATTGGCATGTGTGCGTGTGAGTAGACCAGACACACATCCGGTGTGCCCATCATCCCTGCCCATCCGTTTGCACACAGTGTTCACGCTGCCCCATGAGTGCAGAACTCCAGTGGACTGTGATGCGTGGGGGTTCCGCAAGACCCAGCGGGGTGTGGGGGAAGCGTGTCACGTTGACAGCTAAGCGGGGCACGGGCCACTCGGAGTGGCTACGCCTTCCATTGGACCCAGACCCTGCTTTAGAAGCGGAAAGAAGGCGTGGGCATTCTAAGAACCGTGCATAGCCGAAGGACCTCATCAGATCCTCTCTTAGTCATGCAACTTCCCTGTACCAGCCAGGGACTTATACGGAGAAGAGAGACCTGGAAGGGATGGGAGAGATAGGGGCACTGTCCTTGTGTTTCCTCCCAGCCCTTCTCAGTGGGCCAAAGCCGGTGCTCAGGTCAAACGTGTGTGATGAACCACTTAAATGCTATAGAGATGTGTGCCTATAGGTTCTTTATTTTTATTTATTTTTTATTTATGTGAAAGGAGAGGAGATAGAGAAACAGACTCCCGCATGCACCCTAACCTGAATCCACCTGGCAACCCCCATCTGGGGCCGACGCTTTGCCTATCTGGGGCTCATGCTCGTAACTGAGCTATTTTCAGCACCTGAGAGAGAGGCTCCATGGAGCCATTCTCAGTGCCTGGGGCCGATGTGCTCAGACCAATGGAGCCATGGCTACAGAAGGTGAAGAGAGAGAGAAAGAGAAGGGAGAGGGAGAAGGGTGGAGTAACAGATTTTCACTTCTCCTCCTGTGTGCCCTGACCGGTAATCAAACCTTGGACCTCCACATGCAGGGTTGACATTCCATGTACTTATATGTTCTTGTGGACCAATGTCACCCATTCAATTTAATTTCTAAATTAAAAAAAACCAAACATGTGCATGTTCCAGAAACGGAAATCTAGGCAGTTGAGTTGGTTTTGTGGAGCGTTTGCACTGTTCTGGTAAGAATGAGACACATGTTCACACATGAGCTATGAAGCCTGAATTTATACAACTTCGATGATCTCACATGCAGGTCAAATGCTCTTGCATTTCCATTTAAAACCGGCAGTGTGCAATGTAAAGATGAATGGTAACATCCATCCATGCCAATAATTTAAAATTAAAATTTTTCTTTACTTAGAATGGGAGATGCTACCTAACAAATAAAGACCACCAGGACAGTTGGGAGGGCGTGGCTCTGGGAAGGAGGAGAGGGGTGCATATTTCAGCACCTTGAACAGCGCTTTTTGCTGCTTTTGCAACAAGAAGCATATTTTTTCTTTTTTTGGCTCCAGGTCTTGCACATATGTAGCTGGCACTGACCAGACCTTCCTGTCCAGAGTCCTTAGGCTGGGGTTGCAGGCGGGGCTGTCCTCACCAGGGCCTCAGCGACGCCCCTTCCCCTGACCTTTGCCGATGACCCTTTCTTCCTGCCACCGTAGTGTTAGTCCTTCCTGGGCTCCCGCCCTCTGGTCATAAGCACATGACTTTTGTTTTGTGGGTAGTCAATAAAGACATGCTGAACTCTTACCCAGCCTGTGGCTGAGCCCCACGTGCTGCGTGTGTGCTGAGAATCTGATGGCAATTTTTCCTTTAGCATTTCCATTGGTGCAGACCCTTGTTCTCTCTGACGGGGTCTGTCCCAGAGCTATGCAGGTAACTTTTGGTGTGTGTGTGTGTGTGTGTGTGTGTGTGTGTGTGTGTGTGTGTGGTCAGGTGGCTGTCCAGCTGGATGAGTGGATGGACTGATGAATGTATGATGGATGGATGGATGGATGGTAGATGGATAGATAGATAAATGAATGGATGGAGGACAGGTGGATGGGTGATGGATGAATGAATAAATAAATTCTTCAAATACCTAGTGAGTGTCTGCTCTGTGACAGGCATAGCTCTAGGTGCCGAGGATTCATCAGAGAACAGGACAGACAGCCCCTCTTACACATACAAATGCCCAGAGAATGGACTCATGAGAGAATGAGTGAGCGCTCCCATGGTGTCTGTCCTAGGAAGAGCTCTTCTCTGTCCGTGGACATGGAGCCAGCACACACAACAAGCTCGTGTGCCAGCGGGTGCTGTGTGGTGTGGGAGGGGACCCAGCAGCCACGGGCATTCGGAGAAAGGGGATATTCAGTGTCATGCCAATGAGAAGGCGTCATGTGGGGGGGGGGCAGGTAGGACTTGACCAGGAAAAGCTGCAGGAAAGTGACAAGATTGGGGTGGTCCTGCTGGTCTGGGTGGAGGTGCATGAGGGTGGCTTGGGGCAGAGGGGCAGGGCCTTGCTGCTGAGAAGGGGTGGGGAGGGGCCCGCTGGAGCTGGGTGGGTTAATCAGGACAGTCCTCAGACTGTGGTCAGGTGGAGGGGACACAGAAGCTCCCATCGGGTCCTGGCCAAACCGTCTAAGAGAAGGAACCTCTGAGTGTACTGAGCAGGGAGCTGAGTCAGCTTCCCTTTCCTGACTCCCAAACACAGTGTGCGGGACAAACTCGAGACCTAACCTGGGGCGGCAGGGCTGGTTCTCTGCCAGGCGGGAAGGGACTCCGGCAGGTGTGGCCCAAATCCACTCATGGACCCCACGTGTGGGCCTCTTTGTCACTGTCTCAGAAGCCTTGCGGCTCACTCAGCAAGTTCAGCGCCGGGACATGGAACAGAGACCTGGGGATTGATTGGACCACGGGACAGAGGTGACCTCCGCAGCCACAGCAGGCTGGAGCTTCCAAATGTGAGGCCCAGTGCTTCCTAGGTGGTCAGCAGAGTCCGGGACCAGCCAGCCCCCCAACCCTGCCTGAGCATCTTTCTCTTGGCCCCATGGGGTAGTTTTGAGGATCAGCTTAGATAAGGGGGGTCTACCCACAATATGCTGAAGGCATTATTACAATGATGGTGAGTGCTGAGCCTCTCTTGAGGAGAAGTGGGGTGTGGAGGGTGTGAGGAGTACAGTATAGAGAAGGGGTCCACCGCCCTGGCCCCCGCTGTTGGGGGGTCCAAATCAAAATTTCTGCCAGCCACTCCGCCCTTCCCCAGTCTGGACTCAGTTATTAATTTCCTGTTGGCCCTGGGGGCAGAGCCCCAGAGAGGCTGGGTGGTTGCCTGGCAACCCAACAAGATGGTTGCCAAGCGTCTGACGAGTGGGCTGGGTCTCCTGAGCCCTGACTTCCTGGGCTGGGCGGGGCTGAGAACCCTCCACGGCTGCCTGCTCTGCATCTGCCTTTGGGTTTTGGACAACGGAGCTCATTTTTCCTAGAAATCTGACACTGACGACCTGCCTGGATTTATTTAATAGTTTTCAAATGTGCCTAATGTGGCGGTAATCAAGGCCCGTGGCAGGCTTCGCCGCGATTACAGTGACCCTGGTGTTTTATTCCTCGCTAACCTTCAATTTCTGCTCCTGACCTTTCTCGGTGAAATATTTCAGTATAAATAACGCCGTTTTGCAAACACATTGCCCTGATTACGCTGTAGGGCCTTGGTTCTCCATGTGTGAACGTCTCTGAAGTAAGTGGTGATTTGTTCCCCTTTCTGGTAATTGCTGTTTTAGAAATAGCTTCTTCAGACGTCTGCCACAAATTGGCATCTCCCGGACTCGCTGTGCGCCTGCCAGCACAGCTGCTGGGGGCGTGCCCACTGCACAGGCTGGGCGTGGTGTCCGGGAGCAGGTAGCAGCCCAGGGCTGGAGAGATGGGAGGTGCTCCCGGCCCCCTGGCCCGTGGGGATTGTTGGTAACTCCTGCTTGGGTGTCAGGAGGGAGGAAGGGGGGCACCAAGCCCCCTCTACCTGTTCCCCTTGACGTTGTGGCTTGGGAGGTCAACAGCTGCCTCCCGGGCCAAGCCAGCAATGAGGTACAGCTTTGGGCCTGCCCTGGAAAAAACTTATAAACATTTCCAAAATCACACCTGTGTTAGGTATGTGCCCCCTGTGCTCTACGCTGGAAGCAGGTGACTGACCCAGAGACAAATGCCAGTACTCCTGGTCTGAGGCTGTGTCTGGCTTTGAACCTGGGTCTGGTTGCCTCCATGCTTAACACAGCTGTTTCCTCTTGGAGAACCTCCTCCATGGCAAATGCCTGCTTATACTTAAGATGAAGCCCAAAGTGTCTTCTCCTCCAGGGAGCCCTCCTGGATTTTCCCCCATCCAAGGGGTAGTCAACCTTTTTATAAAAACCGCCCACTTTTGCAGTGCTGGTCAACCTGGTCCCTACCGCCCACTAGTGGGCGTTCCAGCTTTCATGGTGGGCCAATCACGGTAGTGGAGCATGGTTGCTCCACTACCACCCACCATGAAAACTGGAACTGCCCACTAGTGGGCAGTAGGGACCAGATTGACCAGCACTTCAAAAGTGGGCGGTTTTTATAAAAAGGTTGACTACCCCTCTACACCTTTCTCAATCCATCAGGGTGCTCTGTGGCTGCTCCAGCCGCACCCTTGGGAGGATGTAGGTCTGTGTGTTGTCTATTGCGCTGAGTTTCCTGGGGGCAGGGACAGAGCTGGCTGACTTTAATGCCCTCTGCATGAATTCAGCTCCCAGCATATTGTAGCTGCTCAATAAATGCTCAAACAACAGCTGCAGGAATGAATGAACCCACAGGGCATGGAAATCTGCTTTTCTTTGTTCTCTCTTTGAGGCCAAAACTCTCCTCTTTGGGTGTGTGTGTGTGGCTGATGTGTTGTCCCAGTGGGATGCGGTCTGCCAACGTCCCAAGTGACAGAGCCCCTTTTTTCCTGGCCCTGGGTCATGGCTTCAGAGGAAGAGGTGGGTGGCTGTATCTGATCTGATGGGAAGGGTGTTGGGGCATAGGGGAGGGGTGGAGAAAGGAAGTAAAGATGGTGAAAGGTCCTCCTGCATACAGGCTGTGAATAGAGCCTGTTTATCTTTGATGGCTGTTTTGAGCCATTCGGTGACTAATTTCCACAGAAGGTGAAGATCTAAGAGGGAGGCAAACGCGATGACTAATCTATGAGGCTCCTGGGGTAACTTAATTTACATGTTTTTAAACGATTGCTTCCTACCTGGGCCTTCTGAAAAGTCAGTGAACCTGGGTCTCTGCGTGTGCTGAGGTGGGAGCGCTCAGATAAGGACCACAGCTGTGTGTGTGTGTGTGGGGCGCATAGGACCTTCCCCTGCAGCAGAAGGCCACAGTGAGTGACCCCCCTCCACCCTGCACCGAGGCCTGGCTCGTTGCCTTTCCCGGACAGCTGTGCCTGTCTGCCTGCCTCTGTGTATTTTCTCTGTGTGCCTGTCCCCTGTGGGGCGTGGGGCTGGCAGAGCTTCTCCAACCATCCTCTCAAGGGCCCAGCACCCCTCCCCCCACAAGGCTGCCTCACTGGCTGCTAATCCCATTTCTCCAACTTCCAAAAGCAAATGTGACAAGCCACTGCCCCCAGGGACCCGGTCTGTCTGCCAGACCAGGGAAGGTCCCAGGCAACTGGGAGGTGGGGGGGCCCTGTGCAGACACAGGAGGAGGCTGTGACCTTCTCAGGCAGGTGGTTCGGAGCTGACTTGGGGGACTCCATCATGGTGCTGTGCTGCCAAAGGCGGTGAGATTGTTGGTTCCACTGGCCCTTGTACTGGGGTGAACCCTGTTCCTGAGAAATTCATGTCACCGGGAACTTCAGAATGGGGCCTGAGTGAGGAGTAGGCCTTTGCAGGTATATAATTAGGATGAGGTCACACTGCTGTGGGGTGGGTAATTCCCATAAACTGATATCATTCTAAGAAGAGGCACAGATTTACAGGGAGAAGTTATGAGATGACAGAGGCAGAGACTGGAGTGATGTGGCCACCAGCCAATGAACGCTGGCAACTAGCAGAGAGAGATCCAGGAGGAGGCAGGAAGGACCTGCCCCTAGACCTGTCACATATAGCACGGCCCTGTCAACACCAACATTTCAGACTTCTGGCCCCCAGGCTGAAGGAGAGTCTATTTCAGTGTGTAAAGCCTCCCTCCCCCAGATCGAGTGCTTTATGGCGGTAGCCCCACACTGACGGAAGTGGGGTGCATGCTGCTCCTCGGTCCCCCGATGCACTGGAACCCAGGCTCTCTGGGGACCTCGTGTGCCCCTGTCCCAGAGACCAGTGCTCCCAGCTGCCTGCTCAGAGCGCATCCTTGGGGAGGTCTTCCGAAGCAGGGCAGTGGCTCACAGGGACTCTGCTTGTAGCCTGGGAGCATGTGTTGTGAGAATCAGGGTCCTCAGGTAGCCCGGAAGCTCTGGGATGACAGACACCGTGTCCCTGCCTCCTGGGTGACTCTCCTGGGGAAGCTCGTTCAGCTGGAGCAAGCAGGGAGGTGTCGGTGCGCCCGTCCTGGTCTCCAGTCCTGGCTCTGGCCCCATGGCTCTCTGCCCTCCCTTTGCCCGCAGTGCAGTGGCAGCATCCCAGGAGAGGGGACAGGACAGGTGCCCGAGGGCCTTGGGGAGAGGAAGGAATGCAAGGCTGGTTTCATTGGCTCACTGGAGAAACGCGGGTGCTACAAGCAGCCCCGATGAGGGTGTGGGAAGGGATAGGGCGAGGAGCTCTGAGGATAAAATCTATGCAACAGTCACAGCTTCGCAGGCCTGGGAGACGGCGGGCGGGTGGGGCAGATGGACTGTTTGGCTTCCCTTTCCCTTCTGACTTCCCATCCCAACCCCTGTCCGCTGGTGTAATAATGCTGTTTCACAAAGCCCCACAGTGTCAACAGCGCACACCGGAGAACTTGGCGTCCTCTGGCTCACAGTTGACAGGTAGCTCTGCTGAGACAGCCACAGATGTTCGGGTCTGCTCCACATGGCTCTCGACCTGGGACCAGCACCCTTGGGGCGTAGTACTCTCTTGGGCGATGGCAGAAGTGGTAGAGGGGCAAGTGGACGCATGCAATACCCCTTAAGCTCAGCTTAGAGCTGACACCTAGTCAGTTCTGCTAACGTGCCAGGGGCCCAAGGAAGTCACGTGTCTGAGGTGTATGAGGTGGGACTTTGTATTCCACCCCAGGAGACCTGGGCCAGAAGGGCAGGGGAACAACTGTAGACAAACGAATGGTCCCTGAGGGCTCCTAGGGGCAGGTCCTGCCTCCTATGCCATCTCCGCATAAACGGGTGGTCTATACTCGCGGCATCAGGCTGTCTCTGGCCAGCGCTACGAGTCTTGACTGGAGTGATCCAAATCACTATAAATAATTGTAGACTATGCATTTTTGTTTGAGACCATGCATGTTGACTGCAAACCATGCACGCTGATCGGAGACCAGGTATGCTGATTGGTGACCATGCACACTGGCTGCAGACCATTCATGTTGACTGCGACCATACACTCTGATTGGAGACCATGCATGCTGGCTGCAGACCATTCATGTTGACTGCAACCATGCACTCTGATTGGAAACCATGCATGCTGGCTGCAGACCATTCATGTTGACTGCAACCATGCATGCTGATTGGAGACTGTGAATGCTGACTGGAGACCATGCATGCTGACTGCATATCATCCATGCTTTCCACTGGCATTTTTCTGATGAGACTCAGATTATTCCTGCTGTCCCAACGCATTCCAGAACGGCTCAGCTTCTGGTCCACCAGCCTTCCCTTGGTGGCCCTGAGAGCTCACCTCGCATCTTTCTAAGAGCCTCCCTTCTTCTTTACTAGCCTGCAGCAGGAGAATGCTGACACCGACCAAATTCTCTCAGGGAGACACAGCACCTACCTCGTTCCTGAGATGAGTGCCCCAACCTCCCCCCCGTTTCCCTGGGGAACAAGCCTGGCTTCTCCTCTGCGTGAGTTTGCGTGTTCACCTCCCAGGACTTACCGAGAAGTCTATTCATGTGAGATTTCCAAAAATAAGCAAACCCATAGATAGAAAGAAGATTGATGGTTGCCTAGGGCTGGGGGCTGGGGGCTCGGGGGGAAGGAGTGCAGTTGCTAATTGATACGGGTTTCTTTTTGGGGGTGATAAAATACTCTAAAGATGATGCTGGTGATGGTTAGGCAACTCTGAATCTATGAAAAACCATTGAATTATAGACTTTAAATGGGTGAATTGCATGGTATGTGGACTCTATCTTAATAAAAGTGTTTGAAAACAAAGGAAACATACTGAAGTGTTATAACAGTGGTTATCACCTAGGAGTGCTGTCCACCCCCAATGAGGAGACATTTGGAAATGTCTGGAGAATGTTTGGAGAAGTGCTCGGTGGCCTCCCTGGGACGATGCCACTGACATCTAGTGTGTCAGGGATGCCACCGCACAGCACAGGAGACACGCACAGGTTGCTGCGCAGAGAATGATCGGCCCTGTACGTCCGCAGGGCTGGGCTGGAGGGAACCTGGACTGGGTGGAGCTGTTAAGAGCAGACTCCTTGGAGTCACAGTGCCCAGTTTAAAACCCTGGCCCCTGCCCTTACTAATGCCGTGGGCCCGGAACATCACGGGGTTTCCTGAGCCTCAGGGTCCCATCCGCAGAAATCAGGAGGGGTTTCTAATAGAACCCCTCCTGAATAACAAGCCCTGGTGCGGAGTCGGGCTCAGTGATCGCCTTCCCAACCCCTCTGTGCCTCGTGGTGGAACCCACCACACTCACCCTTATCTGACCTGCCTGAGTCCCCTCCTCTGGTGCCAACAGCCTAAGCTAAAATCCAAAGTGACTCTCTTTAGGGTAACCTTGTGCTTACACTGCATAGGGACGTAGAAGAGTAATGCACAGAAGGACTTGCCTTTGGGGTGGGGGAGAGTCGTGGGGGTGTGCGCAGGCTCATTTACTCCAGAAGTGCCAGGCATTGCTGGAGACCTGGGGAAAGGCAGGGACCTGCCGTGGACTCCGCCCCTGCGTGGCCATGCTGCAGAGCCCACCCTCTGCCCACTCATTCTCTGAGATGGAGCTGGGGGAACGCCCCCTGCCTTCCTTTAAAATGCCCGGTTCGAGGGGACTAGTCAGTATTTCCTGGCTCCCCGCTCCCCGCCCTGTGCTCAGTATCTAGTGAACACCCCCTTCCTCCGCCAGCTGCAGCCCCAGTGTCTTCAGACAAGTCCTCAAACGAAAGTCAGAAGGGGAAAAACACCACAATTGTAGGTTGGATAAAAATAGTTTAACGTATAAATCAATGAGTCATTCTGCCAACGCCTTCATAATATTTAGTTTTTACTATAATGAGGGAGTGGGCCCAGGGACGTCACGCGGGTGGCCCCGCTGAGAGGCGGGTGGAGGAGTCTGTCCTTCTCTTAGGCTGCGGGAGCTGCAGACATTTCCTAACGAAAGAGGGACACCTGTTCTGACACTTGGGAAGGGCCTTTGGAGGCAGTGGAGGGACGAATGGCTGAGATCCTGGGGTTCAGTCCCTGTGGCTGAGGGGATGTTAGCTGGGGGCAAGGAGACCGGAAGCCCCGCCGTTCGCACCTGTTGCTCGGGAAAAGGGCAGAACCTGTGGTCTAAGCTTCGCCGTTCTGCTTATATTTGTTGACTTACTTGCTTCTGACCTTCTATCGTCCCTGGACCGTGAGCATCTTGCCAACTCTGATATTCCTGGTGTTGGGCACAGGGCCCAGCACATATTAGGGCTCTAACACACAGTGGCAAGTTAATTACTGAAGGAGTCCCTTGACTTTTGAGCTAACTACACCCCGTGCTGATTTAGACGAATGCCACCCGTGGTCCTGCGATCCTTGGAGGAAGACCAGTTGCTCCACCTTTGCCAAGTGAGATGACTCTGAAGGTAAAATAAACTCCTGTTTTGTGACTTTTCGGCATGGGTGTGAGTACCACCCTTTTATTGTTATTGTCCATTCATGGTCCCCCCCTTCCCCCCAAGGTTTATCCCATTTCCTCTCAGGCTATGCAACATTTGGGCAGCAATCCATTCTCGGGACCTGGGCATCAGTCATCAGAGGAATTTAATTAGTGCCTTTTAATCATTTATTTTAAATGGATGGATGGCTTGCTGCTAAAATCCAAACAACCTCACACTTTATAAATGACTCAGCTCTCATTGGGAAGACAGACGGGCTTTGCTATAAATCGGCCAGGGGACACATGGTTTATTTACTTGAAACTTGGATGTAGCCAGGAGCACTGGCTGTTTTCTTGCTGGGTTTTTGCCTGGGTGAAGGCGTCTAGTTATTAAAGAAGACAGTCAAGGTCAAAGCTGCTTATACAGCGAGGTGACTGTCAGGGGCCTTGTGGGGGTGATTAGTTTTATGTGAGGTCTGAAGGTGAACCTCCTCATGGGATTAGTGGACCAGAAAGCTCCCTCTCTCTCTCTCTCTTTGCCCTGTGAAGACACAACGAGAAAGAGCCATCCGCCCACCAGAAAGGGGACCCTCAACAGACACTGACTCTACCAGCACCTGGATCTTGGGCTTCCAGCCTCCAGAGCTGTGAGAGATGCATGCCTGTTGTTTAAACCCCCAGATGGGGATAGTGTGTTACCCCAGCCTGAGCTGACCAAAACACCCAGGTCCAGAGAACTGCCTGAGGACACAGGAGCTGACCATGGCTTTTAAATATAAGGAGAGTCTGAGCTGAACTTGAATGGTGGAGGGAACTCATTACCACCGGAAGGAAGGTGTTCGATGGCAGAGATGCCCAGGGTTCCAGTGGGGTGGGGAGGGGGTTTGATCAGGACAAACGCCTGGCACTCTGGAATGGCTCGAAGGGATTCCTGCTAGGTGACGAGGACTTCATGGAGAACGTGACCTTGCGAGATCCTTCCTTCCTCAAGATCCTGGGATGCTCACAGACACTGTCGATGGAGCAGGCTTTCACATGAACAAGGCCTTTGATGAGCTCCTGCCCTCTAGGGACTCACAGCTGGGGAGAAATACTTGTGCCCAGCGAATGGCTAGGTTACTGGTGAGTCATTATTCTGTGACAATACACAACAGAATCTGAAGGCCAGTCACAGGGCGGCCTTGACCTTGGCCAAATACACAAGGACTCAGACTCTAAGTTCTTGGTTCTTATTTTTTATTTTGCTGTTTCATTGGCTTAAGGTTTATCTGTTCACCCTGCCAACCTTCTGGGAAAGAGCTGGGATGGAGAGCAAAAAAAAAAAAAAAAACCCAAACAAAAATAAAACAAAGTGACAAAACACACACACACACACACACACACACACACACACTTAAAATGGACACAATTGGGCTACTTGGTTAAGAGGAATTTGGATACAATGAGGAAGCACAAAAAATGCTACAAGTGTGCCATAAATGTTTCCATTTTAGCACAAAAAATATATATAGTACATATATACCATGCATTCCATTTTGTTAATCACTTGGTATAAGACAAAGCTCTCATTTTTTGAGCACGGTGCCCTGATTGGAATTCCAACCTTTCTTTCTCTCTCTCTCTTTTCCCCCGTCTTTCCCTCTCCCTTTCTCTATCTCTCCCTCTCTCTCCCTTTCCTTCTCTTCTCCACCCTCTCCTTCTCCCTCTCTCATAAACCACATCTATAACAGTCTTTGATTCCTAGTTCAGGATTGAGAACTTAAAGTCATATATAAACCAATCTGAGGTTAGAATCCATCTAGATTCATACAATTTATTACCTAATCTTTTATGGTTGACTTGCCCAGCCGAATTCAAGTGCAATATATTTAAGAACTTACCTCTTCTCATTCTTCTTTCCCAAGCAGTCTGTTTGTTTGCAGGGCTGCCGTTCTCTCTCATAGTCACGTTGGTTGGCTTGGGTGATACATAGCTAATGTACCCGATTGTGACGACTCAGGTGTCTGGCACCAAGTTGGGAACAATATGGTGGACTCAGGTGAGTGCACTAGTTTCCTTCAGCGGCCATGGCAAAGTGCCACACCCTGGGCGGCTTGAAGCGATGTGCTGTTGTGTCCTCTCCCAGGTCTGGAGGACTGGAGTCTGGGATGAAGGTGTTGGCGGGGCTGGTTCTGTCTCAGCACCGAGGGAGGGTCTGGCCCAGGCCTCCTTCCTGGTAGTCTGCTGGCATCCTGGGTTCTTCCTGACTCACATGTCGCTCCAGCCTCTCTTTTTATGGTCACCTGGTCTGTGTGTGTGTGTGTTTGTCTGTGTCTCCTTTTATAAGGTAGAGACCTTTATCCAGTAGGACCTCATCTTACCTTGGTTATAGCTGCAGAGATCCTATTTCCAAATAAGATCGCATTCATAGGTCCCATGGGCTAGGACTTCATGGTGTCCACGCGATACACTGTGCTTTCTGGTGGGAACAGAGGGCCCAGGCTGACTGCAGAGGGGTTCCCACTGCGAGCAGGTGTGAGCACCAGTGACCACATGCTCTCGAGTCAGCCAGTCAGTCCAGCAGACTGGCCGGAGAGCTCCAGCCACCGGGTCTGTGACCCTCAGTTCAGCAGTACCGTGTCTAGGTTCTGGGGAGTCTTTGCTGAGATCTGGGAGGCGGCTTCGGCGGTGGCCAGAGCAGACACCCAGTGTGGTTCTCAGTTACAGGGGATACAGACAGAGGGCACAAAGCCACCCAGAATTCGTCATAGGGGTCGTGGTTACCCCAAACAGAGACTGAACCAGAAGTCTTCTTACCATCTGTCACCTGCCTGATTTAAGTCTACCACCAAGTGGGCTTTCTCAAATTTGTTAGCCACCTTTGGTTCTTTGGGTCCTGAGCTGACCCCCTACATGTGGTGTGATGAAGACTCCCTAAGCCGGCAGGAGTCTCAGCACAGCCAGACTGGCAGGTGACCTTGAACTCACGTGAGGAGAGGAGGGGAGCATGTGGTGGCCTGGGACAAATGCAGGGGAAATGAGGCCACTGTAAAAGACAGTGACAGTGTTGGGGTGTGTTTGTTGACCTCGAAGACTGTGCAGTGTACAAAGAGCTAAGATCTGAAGTCGAAATCTGGCCCATTCCTCCCCGGTCTCTGCACACCTGCGGGTCCTCTGCCACACCTTCTGTGCAGGGGACATGCCAGCCCTTCACTACTCCCTGTCGTCTTGCCTCTCTCGTTCCCTGCAAAGTGAGAACACAGAGAAATGGCCACTCAAATGCTTCTCCAGAAAAAATAAATTGGCCCGTGCATTTCAGCAGCAGACGTCAGGCAGGCCCCTTTGCAGGTGAGGGGCCGGCGGGGCTGCCTACAGCCTGGTGCCCGGGACCCCTCTGCACTGCCTGGGCCTGCTCTGGGAGTGTCCGGCCTGACCCCAGGGACAGAGGCAGGAGGAGGCTTCGTGTTCATGGTGGGATGTCTTCTCTCTTCACCCTCCACCACCCCAGGTGCCTCCCGGGGTCACAGGGTCACAGCCTGGAGTCGGTCAGTGGCTGAGAAAGGGCCCGTGGCTGGCAGCTGGCAATGTGGTGAGACCAGCATGCTCCTTTGGCTCCCTCAGCTGGACTGTGTGGGTGTGTGTGTGATTATGTGAGTGTGTGTGATTATGTGAGTGTGTGTGAGGGTACTGATCACACAGACATGCGTCTGTGCATTGGGAAGGCAGCGTGGGGTGGTGGAACCAGCCATGCCTGGTCCACACCTCCACTCTCTTTATCGCTCAGCTCCTTGTTCAAGGCACCATCTGTCCCAGCCCTTCGGCTACCTGCCCTGGAGCCTGGGAAGGGCTTGCAGGGGCTGTAGGTCTGGTCCCGGAGTCTCCTCTGCACACACAAGACAGAAAGGAGGGTCCAGTTACAGAGCCAACCGCTGCCCTTGGCCCGCTGGCCCACGTCCCCCAGTTCCCTGAGCCCATCTATTCCTCAGTTTCCTTCTCTGGGAGGTGGCGAGAGTCACAAGCTTTGCTCCGAGGTTTAAATCAGATTATAAGTGCTTCCTCCACACACGTTAACGCCAGTGATAATTGTTATAATGCTATTAAAGATCCTGGAACCTCAAAGACACTTATTAAATTGCTATTAGTATTACTATTCTCATTATTAGTTGAGCAACAAGTAATTATTGAGCCAGCATCCATGGCAGAGAGACTCCCACTTACGATGAGAAGCAGACGGCACAGGGACGCTCCCTCCCCGGACGTAGAAGATGCCTCAGAGAGCGTGCGAACCCATGTTCACACACACGGACAGGCGTTTATGTCCGAGACTAAATGCAAGAAAGTACAGTCCCTGGTCCCAGCGGCCGAGAGGAAAATGGAGCTGCGAAGGGAGGAGAGGCTGGTGGCCCGGGGTCGCTGGACTGCAGGGGACCTGGCCAGGCGTGGTGCCCACGTGGGGGTGGGGGGAGGTAGCGGAGACGCGGGTACCGGTGAGAAACAGCACACGTAACAAAAGCAGCATACACCACACGCCGCCGGGAAGCACAGAAAATAGGACGACTTCAAAGGCACGTTCGGATGTGTGTGTTTAAAGTATTTTAAGAGGTAAAAGAAAAGACGCTCTCAAGCAGCGAGAACATGACACGAGGGAAAGAAAATACAGCAGAAGGGTCTGAAAGAGAAGGAGGCAGCTCCGTAGAAATTAAATAAAAATAAAGCCAACCCAAGTGAAACGCGAGGAGCCTGTTGACGGTCACCAAGAATTAGAGATGGAAGGAAAGTGTCCGGAAAAGAGAAGCCTCTGGACTGACCCAGACAAAGGGGGAGGGGTAGACCCACCGTCTACGGAAGGGAGGTCCTGATGGAGTGGCAACACCATGTCGGGAGAGGAAATTTTCAAAGCCATAAATGGCTGAGAATTTTCCAGAACTGATGAAAGGCACGAGACAGATGGAGAAGGCAGGTCCCGGAGAGGGATAAGTAAAAACAAGTCTCCCATGAGACACATTTTGCTTCATGTTGTTTGGAGACGGCGATTCAAAGAGAAATACCTCACCCGCCATCCAGGGAGAGGCGGGCGCTTTCTGGGAGCTAATTTACTGTAACAGATGCAGATTCTTAAAGAAAATAAAAAAAGATCCGCCAGCCCGTTTACTTGTCATTTTGCTTCTAGAACTCTGTTCCAAGAAAGTAGTAATTGATGTGTGCAGAGGTTTAAAATTCGGCAGCATTAGGCTCCGGCCGGTTGGTTCAGTAGAAAAAGCATTGACCTGGCATATGGACGTCCAGGGTTTGATTTCCGGTCAGGACACACAGGAGAAGTGACCATCTGCTTTCCATCCTGCCCCCTCTTGCTTCTCTCCCTCTTCTGCTCCTGCAGCCAGTGGCTTGACTGGTTCGAGTGTCGGCCTCAGGCACTAAAAATAGTTTGGTACTCAAGCACTGGCTCCAGGTAGAATTGCCTGAGGGATCCCAGATGGGGCACATGTGGGAGTCTGCCTTATAATCTCCCTTCCTCTTACCTAAAATAATAATAATAATAATAATAATAATAATAATAAAATTCAGCAGCATTTGTAAGGGCACATACACATTAGAGAAATCTACATAATTTTTAAAACAAATCTACATGAACTATTGTACTCACCGTAAACTTGAATGGGACCCCACCCTAAACATAATGTTTGAGAGAGTATTTCATGATATGGAGGGATAATGTGGCATGTTAGTCTCTTAAAGAAAAAGCAGATGCCTGACCAGGCGGTGGCGCAGTGGATAGAGCGTCGGACTGGGATGCAGAAGACCCAGGTTTGAGACCCCGAGGTCGCCAGCTTGAGCGAGGGCTCATCTAGTTGAGTCCAACATCGCTGGCTCAAGCAAGGGGTTACTTGGTCTGTTGAAGGCCCGCGGTCAAGGCACATAAAAAACAAACAAACAAACAAACAAAAAACAATAAATAAAAAAGAAAAAGCAGATGACTCAACTGTGTTCAGCACATCTTACTTTGGCTGGGCGTCCATGTGCGTGCACACACATATGTGACGTTAGAAGGCTTGCCTGACTTTGCAGTAACTGCTTTAGGATAATGGGCATCATGTGACGTTGCCCTGTGTGTTTGTGCATTTGTACACGTGTGCCTGTGTTTTCTACAATAAATATGTATTAATAGTGTGGCCATAGATGGATTACTTCCCAGGCCATTGGAGGCTCAACGACGTCGGCCAGACCACTAACATCACGGGCATGAAGAGTGAATGCGCAAATCCCTGCCCAGCGTGTGGGGTGGAGGGTGCTGCCTATCTCTCCAGGCCGGAACATTAAATGAGGAACCCATGTGACTGACATGCTTAGCAGGGCGCCAGCCACAACGTAGGTACACATGAGTGGAGGGATTGAATAAACCAACATTATTACTGAGTACCATGCCTTATTAGCCACAGTCCTCCTGTGTCCTACTGATTCAACCTTGCGAAAGCCTCCACTGCAGAGAGAAGCCAGATGGGTGAATGGGTGAACGGAAGAGGAGAGAGGCCTGGTAGGAACAGTATGAAGGGCCCAGCAGTTACATGGGGAATAGATGCCCGGAAGTGTGGGTGGAGTTCAGGTTCAATGTGCTCTAGCAGCTCTTTTAGGAAACCAATTGAGCCCTGGTTGGTTGGGTCAGCAGTAGATTGTCAGTTTGGCACGTGGAAGTCCAAGGTTTGATTCCCAGTCAAGGCACATGGGAGAAGTGACCATCGGCTTCTCCACCTTTCCTTCTTCCCCTCTCCCTTCTCTCTCTCTCTTTCTCTCTCTCTCTCTCCTCCCCTCCCTCAGCCATGGCTTGAATGGTTTGAGCAAGTCAGCCCTGGGCACTGAGGATGTCTTCATGGCCTCTGCTTCAGATGCTGAAATAGCTCAGTTGCTGAACAACAAAGCAGCGGCCCCAGATGGGCAGAGCATCACCCTGTAGGGGGCTTGCAGGGTGAATTCCAGTCAAGGTGTATGTGGGAGTCTGTCTCTATGTCTTCCCACCTCTCACTTAATAAAAAAAAAAAATAGCGAGAGAACTGGAGGAAGCTTGGGCTGGCCCAGCTCTGGGGGGAGCCGCTCAGCCCACGTCCGACCCCACTGTCCACGGAGGAGGAATCAGCCCGATCTGTCCTAGGAAGAAGACGAGACCCTAAGTGAGAGCTTTTCCCCCAAATGCCCTCTGTTCACGGAAAGGACCTGCAGGCCAGTGATGGCTGTAAGTCCACCACTGGACAGGTGCAGACACTCGGTCTGGAAGATCTGTTCCTACCCAGGGGACACAGATGGCCTTGAATTCAATTCCACGGCATCCTATTGACTTTGGTGGGGCGAGAAAGCCCTATCAGCTGCGCTTAATGGGGAGCGATGAGGCTGGCCCTGCAGCCTCTGACATCCCCTCCCCCCTCCCTTCTTCCTCTTGCGGTGATGAGCGAGCTGGGGGGTGGGGGCTGTACCGAGTGGGTAGGGTGGTTGTGGGCCATTCAGCAGGCAGCCGAGACTTCGGTCTGAAATATTTAAACACTGAACTCCACTGGCCCAAAATGTAATCAAATGTTAAATTATGAAAGGTCTCCAGGTTCAGCTCAGCCACGGTGCATAATAAATGGGCCTCCATAAGGCATGAGGCAGGCAGGCAGCTAACAGGCCCATCACAGGGGTTCTTGCATAACTGGCGGACAGCTCATCACCTGAGGGCCAGCCGAAGCTCCATCCCAGGTGCTCGGGGGGCACTCACACTCACCTGGGCGCTGGCTGTGTCCACAGGCTGAGAACAGTGGCTTCCCTGGTGTCACAGCCGTGAGCGTCATAGGTCGTGGAGAGCAGCAGTTTCTGGTGGCCCAGCGGGTTCTGATCTCTGCAGACAGACCACAACACGTCTCCTGTTTTTGTGACCCCGGGTGGGAGAAACCCTCAGCCACTAGGTTTTAACACAGCATCCATATTGGACACAACCCCCCCCCCCTCATCCTTTGCTAACTCCCCGTCTCAGTCCGCTCAGACAGCCACAGAGGGGGTGGCTTCAACCACGGACATGGATCTCACACAGTCCTGGAAGCTGAAAATCCAACATCAAGGTGCTGGCCAGTTTGGCTGCTGGTGAGGGCCCTCTTGTGGGCTTGCCGATGGCCACCTTCTTACTGGGTCCTCACGTGGCAGAGAGAGAGAGAGCGAGAGAGAGGGAGAGAGAGAGAGAGAGAGCTCTCTGGCTTCTCTTCTTCCAAGCACACTAATCCCATCATGAGGCCCTCCCTTCATGACCTCATCATCTAACACTCATTATCTGCCCAAAGCCCCACCTCCCAATCCCATCCCACTGGGATTATGGCTTCCACATATAGATGATGGGAGACTCGAACATGCAGTCAGGAGAGCTCCTCTCCTCCCCTGGGCTCCCAGTGAGCTGCCATCCCCCAGCTGGCCGGGTCCCTTACAGGCTCTGAGCCCCAACCAGAGCCTGCCCTCAGAATCACTGCATATCACAGGAAGGAGTGACCCAATGGACTGAGGGTTCTTTTTCCACGGGCAGGAATATTTCACAAGACAAGAGGGGAGAACTCTGCTGACGCCGGGTCCTCCCCTCACCCCCAGACTCAGGAAGGGAAGAGGGAGTCCGGACAGGCTGCCCAGGGCCTGCCCCCTTGGGCTTTCGGTGTCGTGTGAAACCCATGTCGGTTCTGCAGGAGCGCGGTGCGGATGAATACGTGTCCAGACCCGCGTAGCCTGAGGAACCTTCTGCCGCGATGGACGTGTTTTCTATCTGAACGTCCGACACAGTCAGCTCCAGGATGTGGAATGTGTCTCCGTGACAACGGACCTGAAGTGCAGATTTTGTTTCGTTTTAATTAATGGAGGTGAAAGTGGAAACGGCCACAGGAAGTGGCAGGTACGGCACCAGGCGTGTCGCTCTCGCAGAAGGTGTCCCCTCCCTGCCCGGGGAGGGGTACGGAGAATTTCTCACGCCCCCCCTGGCTTCCTGGCCTGGTCGGTGCCCCACTTCCCCCCATGCAGGGAGGCTGTCAGGACCTCCCCTCTTTTTTTTTTTTTTTCCTTTTTGTTTGCTAAACCAGGCACTCATTTTTCTAACATTTTCCTCGGACTGTTTCCTGTGGTAAGAAATACAAAAATCAATAGGTCCTAAGTCTGTTCAAACCACAGCTCAAATACATCTTTTCCTCGTGGCCTCCCTGATTCAGAAAGTCACAGGGTGGTGTCGAGTCCAGGCGACGACACCCACTCGGGCCCGGTCTCCCCGGTCTGCCGCCCACCCACCTCGCCCCCTGGCTCGCGTGATCACCGGCTGACACCCGTGTGGCGCAGACGCCGTGCCCGGCACACTCCCGTACGCCATGCAGATACTGACTGATTTCCTTCCTAATTGGTCCTGCAGTGCAGACCACGTCCCTCTCCCCATTTTTACAGGTGAAGAAAGGGAGGCGGGGAGAGGTGGAGTGACCGGCCCGAGGGCCACAGCTGTGGGGACAGAGCTGGGGTTGGAACCCAGCCGGTGATGGTGATGTGCTGGGGTCCCCACCACACCGTTCATCCCTAGAGCCCTGACTCCTACATCTACAGAGAGGCTGGCTGCCCCTTGGAAGTGACCTCCCGGCCTTCTGTCCTGTACAGATTTCTGTCCCTGCTTCCTGTAGCTGACACTGTCCCCAAAGGGGGAGGCTTCCCAGTCTCTCCTGCCTTAACTCTCCCCTGCCCTTGAACCAGGGCCTGGCTCCCGTTCCTTCCCGGGGGTGAGGTCCCCCCCACTCACCAGTTGGTAAGAGCTGAGACCGGTCCTCGGTCCTCCCTACCCTCTTCTGTCGGGTTCCGCCCGGACACGACTGCCTTTATCTTGAATATTGGTCTAAAGTTCTGACCCCACCCTGCATTTCCTCACTTCTGCGAGACCAGTTAGACCTGGCACCGCCCCCTCCCACCACCACCTCCGTCCGTCCGCCTGGCATGTTTCCCAAGGTCTCCACCGTTCTCCCGAGGAAATCCCTCTCTTTGTCCTCACGGTCGCCTGGCTGCCCCCCTGCGCCTCTCCCTCTTGCTCAGATGCTGTCCTGAGAGTCATTCCGAGGAGCGTCCCCACGCCGCTGCTCCGTCCTCGGTCCCCCTGAGTACACCTGGTTCCCAGAGATGGAGAGTGAGGGCCAGGCATGGGCCTTTTGTTCTCCTGTCCTCCAAGCACTTGGGTGTGGGGCACGTCAGGACCACCTTCTTTTTATATGAAGGGTGTTGACGGTCAGAGGAGGACAAGTCCCATGTGATCTCATTCATATGCGGAATCTGAAGAACACAATAGAAACAGAGGCGTGGGCACAGGGACGGACTGGCAGCCGTCAGAGGGGAGGGAGGCTGGGGGACTGGGGGAGAAAGGTGAAGAGGTTAAGCAAAAAAAAAACAAAACAAAAAAACCCTGATTGACACAGACGACAGCATGGTGATGACCAGAGGGTACAGGGGGATAAATGGTGATGGAAGGAGACTGGACTTGGGGTGGTGAACACACAGCAGTCTACAGATGATGCGTCGTAGAATGGCACATCTGAAACCTATATAATTTAATTAACCAATGTCATACCGATCAATTCAATAAAATTAAAAAAATTAAAGAAAAAGGGAAGTCTGAGGTCAAGGTGGCCGTAGGTTGGAAAAAAGTAGGAAAGGGTGCTCATTACTTCTTAACTGCCTTCAGAGTTCTCTTCCTTCTGCAGATGCGGGTGCCTCAGGGGCCTCAGAAATCTGAGCCGTGGCTGGAATTAGTGAACGGCGCACCCAGGGGTTGCCTGAAACCGTGTGCTGGGAGGTGACTCGGATGAACCCCATGGATGTAAGGGTAGCCCCTTCACAGCCCCCTGTCTCAGCCTTGAAGACAATTAGGAGAAAAAGAAAATAAAGAAACAAGGGGGAAGAGTACCGGTCAACGGGTCCGATGTCACGCCGTGCCAGGGACACTGCCCCAAGCCGCTGAGCACAGCCGGCCGGCTGCTGGCAGGCAGAACCAGCTGGCTCTGCAGTTTTTGAGACTGGCTCCCTGGCCAGCCAGCTTGGCTGAGAAACACCATTCAAAGCAGCCAAAATAAATGGTTCTATCTCCTAATGCCTGAAAGTCTTAATGCCCAAAGACCGTTACCAAAGTCGTGCCTTTGCTGTACTTGCTAAAAATGGCACGTCCGCCTGCATCGGCCGAGGGTGGCACCGGTGAAAAAATAGCCACTGGCCCGTGGTTAAAGCCTCCACAAGCTGCAGTCACCTGTCAAAGTCAAGATCCGGTGGAGCCTAAGAGTTCTTACCCAGGCTGTGCCGTGAACGTCAGCCACATGGTGAGCCCTGGCTGCAGAACCCTGGTGTTTTCAGAACATCAGGAACCCATGAGGGTGGATGGGGTGGGGGTCAACACCAAGGCCTCCAGCCACCCGCTCAGGCGGCTCCGGAATCCTCTGTCTCCATCATCTCTGTGCTCCTGGGTTTGGTTCTTAGTCTGTTTCATCTGGTGCTGGAAGGGGACAGGTATGAGGATTTAGGTGGGTGGACACGGTACACACAGACCTCCCCAATAGTCCTTGGAAGCCACGACACATGACCGCACACGTGACTGGTCTCAAAGGTCCTTAACACAGACTTTGCAGGTGGGACTGAGTTAAGGACCTTGAGATGGGGGATCCCCCTGGATTGTTTAGGTGGGTCCAAAGTCATCGCAAACGTCCTCAGCAAAGAGAGACTGGAGGGTCCCGTGGGAGAAGGGGATGTGACCATGGAAGGGGAGGTCGGAGTGATGAGACCAGGGGCCAAGGAATGTGGGCAGCTTCCAGAAGCCGGGAAAGGCGGGGAAATTCTTCCCCGACAACCTCCAGCCCCGCCAACCCAGTTTTGGCTTTCTGACCTCCAGGACGGTAAGATAGTAAACCTGTCGTTCTAAGCCAGGCCACTTATAGTGAGCTGTTGCCGCAGCAATAAGAAAGTTAGAACTAACCCTATCAGCCACCCATCAGTGAAGTCACTTGCCTTGCCTGGAGAGGGGGGAATGTGTGGGGGGCCAGGGGAGGCTCGGCATGTTACTTTAACTGGGGTCCCTCCACAGGCAGAACAAAGGCCTGACGGGGAGAGTCACCCCCCCCCCCTTCACCCTGTCCTGGGAGGATGGGTCTAACTGTTTAAACAGAGGGAAACCGAGGCCTGGGAGTGTGTGGTTCCCTGCTCAAGGCCACACGGGGATGGAGCAAACCGGAGGAGGACGCATGTTTGATGGCGTGGTTCTGCCCTTCACTTCTGCGTGAGGTGGTCACACAGGACCACCCCCGTGCAGCTGGCCTCGCTACAGAACAGAGCTTTCAGAGGAAGGGTCTGGGTCCTGGAAGAGCTCCTCGTCCCAAGGTCACGGGGACTTGACCATGTGCTCCAAGCTCCTGCACCCAGATATTGACCGACCGTGACTCATCCTGACCTATTTCTGCCTCTTGACGGCGTGAGTCAATTCACACCCTCCGGACGTTTCCTGCCAAGTAGATGGTGCATTCTGTTTTCCCATTTGGCAAGGAGAGCAGGATACAGAAACCAAGTTCAGTCGACCCTGCTGGTCACCCTCCCCCACCCTTCTCTGAGAGCACTCGCACCAGCATCCCGTCTGCCCCAAGAAGGGACTCCTGCTTCGCTGGGGTGACGACGTCCTCTCTGGCTGTGTGCTGTTGTCATCTGTTTGTTTATTCGACAGATAAGAGGGGAGCACCTGCTAGAGGTGGGGGATACAGAGGTCAAGCGAACAAACATGACCCTGCCCTCGCAGAGCTGATGGGCAGGAGCAGAACCAGAGGGCGTGCACATGTGGTCAAAGGGGCGTGTTCATTCCTAGGCCTCTGGGACCCAGGGGGGTACCAATCTGGGAAGCTGAAACTTGGGTTCAATTCTCCCCTCTGTGCTTAGAAGCTGCTGACTCCGAGGGTGTGGTGGGACCCTCTTCTGCAGGGGGGTGGAGGGGTGCTTACCGTACCTCCCTCCAGGTCCCGTGATGACAGGGGTCCCTGGGCTGGGAGCCCTGTAGAAATCTGCGTGGCTGTGGTTGGCACAGTGAGTTTGGCCCCGGGCCCACCTCTCCTGGCTCCTCCTGCCCCGGGACACCTGATGGCCGACTGTCTCCATCACCCCTTTACCCTTTCTTCCGTGGACCCCTGGGAGGACCAGGCTTTGTCATTTGGCTACTCAATGAGATTAGATTCATATCGAGTGGCTCATGGCACAGGACACGTTGAGACCCTCCATGAATGGCCATCCCCCCCGCTGCGCACCTGGGACCAGGGACTGTCACCTGCAACCTTGTTAAAGCACAGATTCGGATATGGGTAGGTCTGGGGCCTGCCTGGGAACCTACATTGTTTAACACGCTCTGGCTCAGGCCTGTCCTGGCCCAGGGACATCACTTTGAGTAGCAGGAGTCTAGGACCTAAGTGTGCTTCTTCCCCTTGGTGGCCCTGGGTTCCGGAACAGAGCCAGCGCACAGCACATCAGCACGTGCTCAGTAAATGTTGGCGGGATGCTGGGACAGGTGGCTGTTTGGTGTTGGAGGCTGGCAGCTTGAGTGTCATTCTCTGTGTTTGGGCAGAGGGGACCCCGCCCTTGGGGATCCCCTGTCCCCTTGGCTGAGAGCATTCTGAGGCTCACCTAGTGTTGGTCTCCCCATCCCTTGTCCCTGACCCTTCCTCCTGCTTCTCTTCATCACCGGGGGGTACACCTGGCCCAGGTGGTCGTCCTCACTCTGCCCCTCCCCCACTGAGTGAGTCTGGGAAACTTTCTTGACATTTCCACGCTGGTTTCTTTAGCCTTAAAATGTTGCCATGGGGAAAAGGGGCAGGGGCAGCGTGCTAAGCAAGGGGCTGGGGGTGTAAAATAGCCTTTGGACATATTAGCAATTTGCCTCACATGGCCTGCCCACCACCCGCTCTTACCCTGGTAATTCCAGATCCAGGAACCCCTTTGGAAGCCACCTCCACCTGGAAGCCTGCTCTGATTTCCCCACTAAAGATCAGGCATACTTGCTCTGTGCCCCATGGCACATTAACTATCACCCTTGACCAATGATGGGGCTCCCGCAGGTCTCTCATGAGGGTCTGCGTCTTTAGAATGCATGAAGGAATGAACTGCCCTGGGGTACTTAATCTAAGAAAGTAGACAAATGATGGGGAGGGGGATTGAAGCAACCAGCAGAGTCAGGAACCCTGACGATTTGGGGGCTCATCCAGTAGCCCCCAGAAAATAAAGCAGGTACCAGCTCAGTTTCAACTCTAAGTGGAAGGGAATCTCCCTGTTTCTTTCTTTGTGGCTTGACCCACTCTATTCTGCAAGTCAGGGCCACATTAGGACTTCAAAGAACTGTCTCGACATGGTGACTGGATTTTGGCCATCATGCCTTTTGTGCTGACACAGAGGAATCCAAATTTGCCAGGCATCAGGAAAAGAAAAAATCCCTGCCAACCCTGTTAGGAAGGAAAAAATTTCCGGAAACCTCCTATTCACCCTTCAAGACCCAATTCGAATTGCCCCTTTCCCTTCAATCTCTGTCTACGAGGCCTTCTGTATTTCCCAGCCTTACTCAGACCAGATGAAGGGTCCACCCACATTACCCACCTTCCCAAAAGCCCCTGGAGAGCAGACATGGGGTCACTTGTCTTGAACCCCCAGGTCTTTCCTAGGGTTTGGTACACAGTAGTTGCTCAGTTAGCGTCTGGGCGACATGAATATCGCTTTGTGCCTTTTACATTCTGTTTTCTGCCGATTAGATTTCTAAAAGCTCCGTCCCGTCCCCTGGCCATGCCCGCACCCTTGGCTCCTGGAGGTACAGAGTCAGCCCCTGCACGCGTCCCCCTCTCCCACCCCGGCCCCCAGGGTGCTCCTGCGGATAGAGGCTTGGACTGTGTGGTTGGCATTGATTTTTGTCTTTATGATTTAGGCTGCGATTGATTTTTCCCAGGTAGAAGCTTTGCACTTAATGAAGTTAGGGCTGCTCGGCCCCATCTAGACAGGATTATGTGCAAGGACAATTACCCTTCTGGTGACAGCTGCTCTCTTTTTAAAATATATATAATGCCATGAAAATAACTCAGCTGACGCGGCGGGATGGGAGAGGAAGTTGGTGGGTGCCATTACAGTGGGTTGCTTGCAATTTTCCTGCCGCTGGGGGAAGGCATTGTTAGAAGGATTGTATTATTATTGTTATTATTATTTTGGGGGAGGTAAACTTGGGGAAAATGTACAGTGTTGATTTAGGATAAAAGGATGCAATGTTTAACAGAGCGAGAGAATATTTTAGACTTGTTTTCCTTTCGCCGGAGCCCCGAGAGCTCGGCACAGACCGGGATTGTGTCGTAGGATGTGAGGGGCTTCCTTGAGGTGAGGGCGGTGGGTGGACCCCTCTCCCCCCCAGGCTCACTCAAACTGCCTGGAGGTGGGGTTCAGCCCCTCTAAGTCTCTCTGAGAGGGAGGGAGGAAGAGAAAGGGAAGAAAGGAGGTGGGGGGGGGATGAAGGGCGGGGTCACTGACCCAGGGTGAGAAGGAGCCGAGGAGGCAGAAAGCAGCCCCCCAGGCCCCCATCACTCTGATCTGAAATCCTGAAACGCACAGATGCTACAGTCCAGCACCCCCAGGACGTACACATACATTTTTAAGAGCTTGGGTTATGTAGGACCGCAGAGTGAACGGAGCAAGCAGAGAGAGAGAGAGAGAGAGAGAGAGTGTGTGTGTGTGTGTATGGCGAAGTCGACCAAAGATGAGGATTCTAGACTTGGCCCCGACCTCAAGCTCCGTGAGCCCCATGCAGGCGAGGCGTGGTCATTGCCCACCAGGCGTCCCCAAACTACGGCCCCCATGGGCCGCATGCGGCCCCCTGAGGCCATTTATTCGGCCTCCTGCTGCACTTCTGGAAGGGGCACCTCTTTCATTGGTGGTCAGTGAGAGGAGCACTGTATGTGGTGGCCCTCCAACAGTCTGTGGGACAGTGAACTGGCCCCCTGTGTAAAAAGTTTGGGGACCCCTGGCCCAAACCCTGGAATCCTGTTCCCCGGGCCCATGGCAGTCGTCCGGTCTCTGGGAAACGAGAGGCCTTGTTCCAGGGGCCATGCAGAACTGGGGCTCATTTCCTTCCTGTGTCCCCCACTGTTCCTGCCGTCCCTTCAGGGGGTCCACCTGAAAGGGGAGTGCTTCGGAGGCGATCCCCAGCCGACACTGACTCCCAGGCCATGAACGGTGCCTGCAGCGCATCGGGGAGCCAGCCTTTCTGGGTTCCCCCAATTCTTCGGCGGCAGTAACCAGGCAGCTCTGCTGGCCAGGGACCCCAGGACATCGGAGGCGTGCCTGCCGCCCCATGCCTCGGGGCTGAAGCCTGCTGGGAGGACTGGCCTGGGGCAGGTGCAGGGGTTTTGGTGAGGACAGCGGTGCCCAGGGAGGGAGGTGGGGCCCAGGAGCCTGTGATTAGACTGGGGTGAGGGAGAGCAAATGAGAGCGTCCAGGGCAGGAAAACCCCATGAACTCAGGGGTCATGGAGGAGACCCGCTGGTGGGAAGGGGGCTCGGAGGAAGGTGAGCCTGGTGTGGGTCTCAGTGGGCACAGCCTGCAGTGACAGAAAAAGCACATCCCCCACCTCTTCAAATGTGCCCCACCATGCTTACAGGGTCGATATGGAAAATTAGGGTGGCTCACTTCCCGCGGTGTCTGGGGAGTTTCTGGGAATCAGTGGCACTTTCGGGGTCAACACAGGAAGACCCCGGGCAAACCAGGCCATGCTGGTCACCCTGTGAATATTCTAATTGTTCTCACGGATGAGGAAACAGAGGGTCAGAGAAGACCCTAGCCATCTCATGCCCCTCCCAGTGTCTCTCTCTGCACAGGGGACTGACTGGGCACCATCCTGTGGCTGTGAAGACAAGGGGTGATGTTTGTGAGATGGGGAGGTGGTCCAGGTGCAGTGGGAGGCCCCGGGTGTGCGCCTCACTGCGCAGGTGCCATCAGCTGGCTGCGCGTGGGTTTTGCCCTTGGTGCTGGTGGGTTTGGCGGTATCCCTGCAGTTCCCCTTGACCCCTCCACACCCACGCTCTCCACTCCTCCTCCACCCAAGGCCTCCGGGAGCACCTGTGCTCCGATTTTGAAATATCGGCTCTGAGTGTTACCGACTTTCTGAAAACAAGAGCCCCGAGGACGGAAGGCCCCCGGTGTGCATCTGAGAGCTTTCAAGGAGGCTGCACCGATCGGAGCCCTAATTAATGTTTGTTTTATGACGTTCCAGGGAATGATCGCTCGATAAGAAAATGCAGATGGAATTCTAAGGAAGCGCGTGTTCCACTGACACAGCGGGCACAGACAGATGTGCGTGGGCAGAGTAGCCTGTTGGAAGATGTTATTACAAGAAGACAGCATTGCTCCTTCTGCAATGTGTGCCCAGTAATTATTTCATTAATTGTCAACAGACGCGACTGGGTGCCGGATTCCCAGCCCTCCACGAGAGTGTGGGGTCAGAGAGGAGGAAGCCTTCGGGTGCAGAACTTCCGGGGGAGGAGCCGGCAGGTGCCCTGCGGCTGCTGGAGCTCCCTGGGCGGCAGGAAGGGGGTGGGCATCTCTGGATTTCGGACTGGGTGTCAAGGTCTCTGGCTGGGTGTGGACCAGAGCAGCCCATAGAGACAAGGCTGAGGGAGCTGCACAGCCCCAAACCATTGATTAGGGGGGTAAGGGGGGCCTCTGCTTCTCCCTGAGACTTCAGAGGGTGTGTTCAAGTTCCCTGTGGTTGCCTCAGCAAATGCTCTGACTGTTGTTTCAAATAAAGCATGTTCACCACCTTAAGCTACGTCTAAAATGGGTATCACGGGGCTTTAATCAAGGGTGGGCAGGGTGGCGCTCCATCTGGGGGGATGGGATGGGGTGACCTTCTGCAGCTTCTCGAGGCCCCTGCATTCCTTCCTCTGCGTTCAAAGCCAGCAGAGGCTGAGCCTGTCTCTCCCTGCCCTGTCTGGTCCTCTCTGCCTCTCTCTGCCTTAGCTAAGGATCCTGTGGTGACAGGCCCCCACCCAGATGGTGCAGGGTAAGGTCCCCCATCTTAACTCCATGGCTGTCTGTGTCCCCTTTGCCATGGAAACCGACACCGTCACAGGTCCTGGGATTAGGGTGCCACCCATCAAGGGGCTGTTGTTCTGCCCCCCTCCAGATGATGGACCCATTGTGCCTCAGAACCTAACTAGCTTGCTTTAATTTATCCATTTTTATTTTTAAACAAAAAGAGACACAGAAGGTACTGAAACCTGGGGACCCTGCTGTTTTATCTCAGCGATGTCACTCAGTGTTCTCCCCTAGGGTGCCCTTCCCCAGTCTTTGGGAGCGCAGATGACCGTTCTTCCAACAAGAATGGAGCCATTGGTCTCAACTGCGTCACCCTGAGCCAAACAAAACCAGGAAGTCAACATGGAAATGCTCCAAAAAGTATAAACGCTACACAACACACCCTCCTCACATCTCTGGCAGTGGGTCCGGTCACCGCATTGTCCCCAGAGCCCGGGCTCCCCCGGCCTCAACCCGAGCACCCCCAGAGCTTGGGGACATCATTTCCACCTGCCAGGCCCCGATCCACCCAGTGCAGGCCAGGGCAGGATGGACTAATGACCCTTCTACGGAGGAGCTGGCCTTGCCCCGACTTGTGCCTTTGGGTGGATGGTGAGTCTCCCTGCTCCTCGTCAGCCCTTTGGCCGCAGGACACCACCTGCATGGGGCACTTTCTGGAGATAGATATACCGTCTCTGTCCAGTTGCCCTGAGGACTCTGCTGTTGAAGCCCAGAGACTGCCGTTTGATGGGTTCCGACAGATGCACACCCCCTGTGTGACCCAAACCCTTTCAAGCTACAGGACACCGCCATGGCCCCGGAAAGTTTCCTCTGGCCCCTGCCCCGTCGGGTCCCTGAGTAGCTAGTGGTCAGGATTTTTAAGGTCACGGACTAGGCTCACCTGCGCTCATGTCGCTGGAACCATAGTGTCTGTAGTCTTGTTCGCAGACTCCATCACCCGTGAGCTGTGTTGCCACCTGTATCAGCGGTCATTCCTTTTGGCTGCTGACCGGTACCCTGTTGGCCTGACTATGCCTCTCCCAGCAACTGGACTCTGGGGCTGCCTCTGGTTTGGGGTTGTCATGAAGTGACCCTGCTCATAAAGGACACCCCACGAGCGTGCACTCGGTCCCCTGTGTTCCCACACACTCCTGGCTTTGCAAGGAGCCCGGGCAGTACCTCTGGGAGTGACGGGACCTAAGGAAGCGCCTCGTGTTGGAGGGGGAGGGGCTGCCGGGGAACCGGTCCGCAGGGCGGACGGCACAGCACGTGTCCGAGTGTCACGTTCCCACGCAGCGCTCCTACCACCTGGGCCTGCGTCCTGCCTCCTTCTCTTGGCTCCCGGGCCTCCTCGGTCTGGTCTGTGGTCTGCGGTCTGCCTTTGCTTGTGTATTTATGAGCCCCGCAATTGCCACTTCCAGCCCACTATTTACTTAACAATGTAGCAGTAATTGTGGGATAATTGTGGTGCAGAGCAGGAGCAGCCTCAGTCTGTGCAAGTAAGTGGATAGTAAAAACCAGGGTTTATGGATTCTGCTACTGGGAAGATTTATGGCCTTAATGTTGCATTATGTAACTAATCATTTCCATTTCAGAATGGCCGGGACCTCCCGGCAAAGACCCTCGCCTGGGTCCTGATAATTGGAGACCAGGAAGGAAAATGAGCCACACGGCTTCTCCCTCAAACTCTCTCCTTTGCCTCAGACAGGAAGGGGGCGCTGAGGAAGGACCTGGCTGCACTGTGTCCTCCTCCTGCTCTCTGCCCCCCCATGTGTGACAGACAGGAGGGCCCCAGAATCCTTTCAGATGGACGGGAAGCCCTCCGCTCAGGGCCATCTGAGTCCTGACATTCCTGGGCACCCCCTGAGCCCCCTTGGCATCTTCAAGGAGCTGTGCATTCTTAAAGAGCTTCTGAGATTCCTGTTCTTGGAGAAATTAATTCTAATTAATTGGGAGTCTAGCCTAAAGAAGCAATAAAATAGAAAGACCAAAATGTGTGTCCCAGGATGTTCATCATCCCAATTGCATGCGAAGTTTTTAAGTTTAAAAATCTAGAAATGAAGTAAGAGAGAGAGAGAGAGAGAGAGAGAGACCAAGCACTATATACCTGCTAAAATGACTAAAGCAAGAGAGATCTATAGGACCAAGGCCCTGAGGAGTACTGCTGAGGAAACAATGTAGCCAGAATGCTCACCCACCATCAGGAGGGAAGGAAAGTGATCTAACCACTTGGGAAGAAGTTAGGCACGTTCTCCCAATGACACATTTTAATCTTATGACTCAGCAGTTCAACAACTCAGTTTTATCCAAGAGAAGGCCAGCACACATCCCCCAAAAGACATGCACAACAATGTCCCTATCTGCCTTATTTATAATGGAGAGAATCCGGAAATCACCCACAGGGCCGTCAGAAAGAACGGACAAACACAGGATGGCACAGTCACACACAGAAAAGACTCAACAATACGTGGGCACGCACCGGGAACTAGGCAATGCAGGGGTGCATCTTACAGGCACTTTGCTGGCAAAAGATACACATGGTATGATCCTGTTCCGGTGGAGTTCTACGGCAGGAGAATCTAACCTGTGAGGAGAAGATCAGACCAGAGGTTGATCAGAGTGTTAATGGAGAGAGGGTCCGGGGAAGCTGGTGATGACATGTTCTGTATATCTTGAAAGCCACGTGGACATATGTACTTGCCCAAACCAAATACAGTACGCTCAAGGCCTGTGCAATTTATAGAATGCACATTTTTTCCCCCAACAAAAAAACCAAAGTTATAAACACAGATTGAACCGCAGTGAGCAGGTTTGCTGATTAGGGTGGTGTGAGTTACTGAGCCTAAAATGATTTCTTCTTTATTTATTCCAGTCTTGCGCAGATGAGTCAATCTATCAAGGACAAGGGGAGCCTCCTCTCTCCCTGATAGGGAAGTGAGTTCCAACGTGGGCAGGAGGGATATTGGTTGTGCCCTGTGAACTGGGATCGGTGTGAACTCATTTCTCTCTCTCAGTGTATGTATGTGTAGAGGCAAACCCATTCACACATAATGTGCACACATATGCGTGTGCACACATACAGTAAGAACATGTGTTGTACTACGTATATTTCTACTATGTGTATTAAATTTATATATTTATATTCATATATAACCTTCCCATCCCTTCCCTTTCCTCCTCCTTCTCCTTTTCCTTCTGTTATTTACCTACCAATAATCTATCATCTATTTTATTATCATCATCAGGATCATTATTATCCATGATTTACCTATATCTATCAATCTACTATCTCTATCATCTAGTTATCATATCTCTATCATCTATCTATCTGTCTTTCCATACATTCATCCATCCATCCTCCATCCATCATCCATCCATCCATCCATCCATCCATCCATCATCCATCCATCCATTCTCCATCCATCCATCATTCATCTATCTATCCATCCATCTATCCATCCATCCATCCATCCTCCATCCATCATCCATCCATCCATCCACCATTCATCCACCATCCATCCATCCATTCATCTATCCTTCCATCCATCAATCTTCCACCCATCCAATCTCTATCCATCTTCTATCCATCTACCATCCATCCATTATCCATCCATCCATCCATCATCCACCCATCCATCTACCTATCACCTATAATTTCTCTATCATCTGTCTCTGAGCTCTGTCCCCCGAGAGGGCAGTGACCCCCAGTCTCAGTGATGACCCTTTACCCAGCACCCAGATCTGGGTTTCTAACACCATTCTCCCTCCAAAGGAACCAGGACACCGAGAAGAAAAGGCTGATTTTGAGCCCGAGGCAGGGAAGGCACAAGGCAGCCTGGAACTCCTCGTATCAGAAAGACAGGAGATGCTCAGAAGATGGCGGGCTGGCTTGTGAGGCGGCCACTGGCCGAGTCCAGGACACTTGAGCATCCAAGTGAGTAAGAATAACAATGGCTGACAGCACTTTGAATAAAACAAAACCAACAAATCCATGCTGACATAAACGGGTAAACAAACACACTGTGAGGAGGAAGAGCGGTGCTTACATTAGCAGTCCCCCCGAATAAGGGGTTTAGAGAGCCTGTAACAAGGTGCTGACACCAGTGAGTGAAAGTTCAACAGTAAACAGGCTTTTTATAGAGTCACCGTGTCTCCCCACAAATCGCTTATTAATTATGAAAGGAAATAGAGTCATTTTACAGCGGAAAGCCCCGGAGGGCACAACCTTCACTGGGAGATCGAAGATCTGTCTCAGGACGAGGACGTCACATGCCTCCTCGGTAACTCCTGGCCTTTTCTCCCCAGAAATGTCAAGGCCGAGGAGGAGAAAGAAATAGATACATAAGGAACTGTTTTAGTTTGAAGAAACCTAAAGAGACAGGGGGACACTGAAGACGTGTGGGGCTGGGGCCCCGGGGGACGGAAGCTGTGAGGACAGGTGCGGGTGTGTGTGTGTGTGTGTGTATGGATGGGGTGGGAGTGTGAGCCCTGTGTGCCTGCCTGCCCTGTGTCCCTACCGAACTCCCTGAGTTTGATGGCTGGGCTGCAGCTACGTGAGAGGGTGCTTTTGTTCTCAGGAACGATAGGGATGAGTGCAAAGCTACTGATCTAATATATTATAAATGTTATAAAAAAAATAACAGCGAGGCAAATAAAAGCTGTACAATGGAAGCATTCGGCGACCCGGGGAAAGGGTCTTGAGGAATTCCTCCTACCGTCCTGGCGGCTTTCCCGCAGGGTTGGAATCGCAACCACGTGAAAGGTTTGGACGGAGGAAGCAGGCAGAATGCATTCCTAGGCAGGACATCGTCGGCACTAGACCCACGTGCCTGGGGAACCCACTGGTCTCAAAAGGCTGAGAGCCCCATGGAGCGCACTCCACCGAACGCTGTGGCCGCTGGCTGCTGAGAGCCCCATGGAGCACATTGCACCCAACGCTGTGGCCGGCTGGCTGCTGAGAGCCCCATGGAGCGCACTCCACTGAACGCTGTGGCCGCTGGCTGCTGAGAGCCCCATGGAGCGCACTCCACTGAACGCTGTGGCCGCTGGCTGCTGAGAGCCCCATGGAGCGCATTGCACCCAACGCTGTGGCCGGCTGGCTGCTGAGAGCCCCATGGAGCGCATTGCACCCAACGCTGTGGCCGGCTGGCTGCTGAGAGCCCCATGGAGCGCACTCCACCGAACGCTGTGGCCGCTGGCTGCTGCGAGCCCCATGGAGCTCACTCCACCCAACGCTGTGGCCGGCCGGCTGCCGAGAGCCCCATGGAGCGCATTCCACCGAACGCTGTGGCCGGCCGGCTGCTGAGAGCCCCATGGAGCGCACTGCACCGAACGCTGTGGCCGGCCGGCTGCCGAGAGCCCCATGGAGCGCACTGCACCGAACGCTGTGGCCGGCCGGCTGCCGAGAGCCCCATGGAGCGCACTGCACCGAACGCTGTGGCCGGCCGGCTGCTGAGAGCCCCATGGAGCGCATTCCACCGAACGCTGTGGCCGGCCGGCTGCTGAGAGCCCCATGGAGCGCATTCCACCGAACGCTGTGGCCGGCCGGCTGCTGAGAGCCCCATGGAGCGCACTGCACCGAACGCTGTGGCCGGCTGGCTGCTGAGAGCCCCATGGAGCGCACTCCACCGAACGCTGTGGCCGCTGGCTGCTGAGAGCCCCATGGAGCGCATTGCACCCAACGCTGTGGCCGGCTGGCTGCTGAGAGCCCCATGGAGCTCACTCCACCGAACGCTGTGGCCGGCTGGCTGCTGAGAGCCCCATGGAGCGCACTCCACCGAACGCTGTGGCCGCTGGCTGCTGAGAGCCCCATGGAGCGCATTGCACCCAACGCTGTGGCCGGCTGGCTGCTGAGAGCCCCATGGAGCTCACTCCACCGAACGCTGTGGCCGGCTGGCTGCTGAGAGCCCCATGGAGCGCACTGCACCGAACGCTGTGGCCGCTGGCTGCTGAGAGCCCCATGGAGCGCATTGCACCCAACGCTGTGGCCGGCTGGCTGCTGAGAGCCCCATGGAGCGCACTCCACTGAACGCTGTGGCCGCTGGCTGCTGAGAGCCCCATGGAGCGCGTTCCACCGAACGCTGTGGCCGGCTGGCTGCTGAGAGCCCCATGGAGCGCACTCCACCCAACGCTGTGGCCGGCTGGCTGCTGAGAGCCGAGCGGAAGCTGGCAGGGGTGCCGGGGTCAGCCCCGCAGAATGCAGGTCTCTGGTCGGATTTCTGTCCGCTGTTGGACAGACACGCATGTCTTGCTTTTGTACGGGAAGGGTTTGGCTGGGTTACGTACTCCCTCTGGGCTGGATTCTGGGCATCAGCCCGCGTCCACAAGCCTCACGCTGCACACAGGGCGCCAAGCGTTTGAGCTTTCCGTTGCCGTCGGTCCTCCTCCCCCGGCCGCCCCACAGCGGGATGTTCTCTCCGGTGCACGTGCGGCTCTGTAAGCCAGCTGATGCTCACCCTCTGCTCCGGGGGCTGACGGACATCAGAGCCGTTTTGTCAGCACGTCCACCCTGACCACAGTGTGAGAGAGGTTCCATTTCGTGGTTGAGGCCGAGGAAGGAGGATCACAGGGCTGAGTCTGGGTCTGGCCCAGTCCCCTGACTGTCACCGTGAGCTCCGATGAGTCTGCAACATCTCTGGGCCTTGGTTTTCTCCTCTGTGGCCGGGGCCCATGTTAATGATCTCTGTGGTCCTTCCTGTGCGAAGCTCTCGCGAGTCTTGTGTGCAGAGCCTGGCCCGGTGAGCGTGGAGCAAGCAGCCTTCCCTGTCCTGCACCTGTGGCTATGGGCAGTCCTTTCCTTAGTGGTCATTACAGCTTTGAAGATTCAGGTTGCACTCCACCTGGGATGCCCTGTCACCACCTGCCCTCCACCCAGACCTGAGTGCTCCAGGAATCCTCTTCTGTGAAGCCTCCCTTGGTTTCCCAGCCTGCAACTTACTCTAAGCTGTCCTACACCAAAGACACAGGCTGGCCTGCAGTGGGCACTCTGGCGTTCAGGTGGACCCAGTGAAAGGATGAAGGACGGAAGGAAGGTATAGCAGGTGAACTCCATACAGGATGTGCTGCTGGTAATCCCTTCACCCACGCGTGGTTTACTGAGCACCTGTTAT
This sequence comes from Saccopteryx leptura, assembly GCF_036850995.1. Taxonomy (NCBI): domain Eukaryota; kingdom Metazoa; phylum Chordata; class Mammalia; order Chiroptera; family Emballonuridae; genus Saccopteryx; species Saccopteryx leptura. The sequence goes on along the minus strand of NC_089505.1, from coordinate 86,466,130 downwards.
GTATCAAGGAAAGCTAAACAGAAGAGACTGTTTCTGCCATTCGTGGTTTATGTTTGAGCATCTGTAGCTTGAGCTTCTTGTTCCCCAAGGAGGTGGTGTTTCTTAGAGGTGTTTTGGAAGTTTGGGGTTGGGGTGGGACAGTCTGGAAGGACAGCCTGGAGGAGGCAGTCTTTTAAATGTGGATTGAGGAAGAAGGAAGTTGTTCATTCAAGCGGGAAGTTGCTGCATCATCACTAGGCTGGGCATGGCCCTCTGCCCAATAGACCCAGACTCTTGTCCATCTCCTTAAGTTCCCCAACATGCGTCATAGTGGAGGTAACACCCAGTCGGCATCTCTGGTCGGTGCTGGGCCCTCTCTGGGACTCTGGGACTGGCGGCCGCCACAGTCCCTGGCGAGCTGGGTTCCAGAGAGAGCGTCACATTGTTCCGGAAGTTTTCTTTCTAACAGCTCTGCTAACACAGCTGGTGCAATTCCCCTTAACCTCAGGGTCAGAGGTTGCCAGACAGCAGTCACTCATCAAACCTTCGATTTTACAGCACCCCGGTCATGGAGGAGCGGGAACTCTGGAATGTTCTGAGGACTCTTACAGCCTGTGATTCATTGGATGTGTTTAGCCACACCGCGTGTCTGCTGGTTTGTAGATAGTGCAGCCTGAGAATGTAACAGGAGAGAGAAATGGGACCGGACTAACTTCATTCCCCGAGAGCCCGGAGGGGAGGTCATTCTTCATCACTGCAGCTCTTAAAGAGCCCCATTTCTCAGCACGAGGAGCAGTCCACGCTCTCTGTGGACGTGGGCTGCCCTCCGAGGCACAGGTGCCGGGAGCTGCTGGACAGGGCCTGCAGAGGTGGCAGGTCAGCTGCAGGCACTGTGACGGGTCCCAGAGCTGCCTCCCTCCCCCAGAGTCATCGGAGCCCCGAGGAGCACAGAGCTCTGGTGTCTTATTCTGGCCGCCACCGGTCTTTGAGGAGGAGCATTGTCACCTGGGAGGTGGCCATGCCACTAGCACTTCTAGGCAGGCCATGTGTTTCCTGGCCCCAAGCAGGAGCAAGGCCCTCCCCCCCCCCCCCAGCCCTCCTCACCCTCTCACAGAGGGGCCCAGTCTATGAAAGGAGCTGCGGGTTGTTCAGTCGGATTTGTTACTTGACAGACAGCTCCATTCCTGTCAAGACGTCTACGCCGGCAGTCCCCACACAGGCAGCCTCGGGAACCAAGGCATTCCTGACCAGGAGGGGGGGGGGCGTCTCTGGATTCTCCGTGGAGAAATGATCTCCAAGGTTCATTGTAAAAATCAGAATGACACCCCCCCCCCCCCCCCCGCCCCACTCAGCAACACCATCTGCTGGGAAATCCGTCGTCTCACAAGATCACTCTCATTGCCTCTTGTTCCTGTTTGTATTAAACCTGAAAGGTTAACCTCCGAGCGGCCTGCCTGGGGGGTGGGGAAGGCAGGGGGTCACGCGGGGGAGGAGAAGGCAGAAGAGGGAGTCTTTAGGTGACCACGTCTTCTGCGTCTTCTGTCTCTCTTCACAGGGAGCAGCCGCGACAGCTGTTCAGCAGAGGAGCTGCAGGACACCGAATTAGCACTAAATTATCACCGCCTTGTCTTCGCCTCGGTTTTCTTTGTGTTGCGGAAATAACACCCACTCGAGGGCACAGCCTGTGACCCCCGCGTGTGTGTGTGCGTGGAGCTCTGCCTGCCAGCTGCTGTCTGGGTTCTCTTGCAGGACTCGCTGGGAGCCGGGAAGGAGGGGCCTCAGGGTGACATCAGCAGGTGGTGCGGTGACTTCGACACCCTGCGCTATGAACCCGCGGTGACCTGAGGTTTGCCCAGGTGGGGCCAAACCGCTAAATGGCAGTACGTGTCTGCTGGGCACCTCCATGGCCTCTGAGCCCCATGCTGGGCAGCTTGGAAGGAACACGGTGAGGATGACTCTGAGTATCTGCGCTGCGGTCCTTGCGTCTCCAGGAGCTGGCGAGCGGGGAGGCTCTGGTGAGCGTGGGGGTGGAGGGGCCCCACGCCTGCCCTGGAGCTGGTCCCCGCCTGCTGCCCAGGACTGTGCCACGTTCCTCCTCTGGCCCCTGAATCATGGCCCCTCTGCTCACTCACAGACGTGTTCTCGGCTGCCGGCTGATGCCCCGGGCTTCGCGACCCGGTCCCCTGCACTCCACTCTGTTACTGGCCCATTTCTGCACCCCAGGACAGAACAGCCTCGGGAAAGCAGGTCTAACACGTGGGCTCTTCTTTTCCTCACTGTTCACTCACGCTCTGGCTGGCTTCCTGCCTCTGCCTGGCCTCTCCTCGGAAGGATGTTTCTGTCCTTTGGAATCACCACTGTCCACAGGCGTCCACACCCACCTCATACGGACTGTCTCAGCTTTCTGCGTGTGGCTTCCGACTGACCCTCGCCAGAACGTTCTCTTCTGCACTCGACCTCACTGGTCTCCTCTCCTTCCCTCTTCTTCCCAGGACCTGGCCTCTGTCTCCTCATCCAGGGAATCTCAGGTACCACTGGGTCGGGGTGACCATGGTTGGAGGCCTGTTCTGTAGGAACACTTTAGAGGAAATGAAAGCAACTGAGGGGCCGTTGGATCCCAGCAATTTGGAAGTGGCAGGGTGCCATCTGTAGTCTTTATGTACCACCCTGACCCTTCACGGTGACCGTTCTGCACACGCCCCACCCCTGACCCCCGCCCTGGCTCTCAGTGTCCCGCCTCAGGCTCAAGTTGGCCAGCGGCTTCCCAGCCATCCGGTCCGATCTAACCCGCTCGTCCCCATCACGTTTGTCTCCCGTGCCCCTTGCTCGGCACACCCCTCTCCTGGGCCTGCCGTCTGCAGCCCCCTGTCCGCCTCCTCCCAGTTCCAGAGCTGGTGTCCTCTCTCAGGCCGGGTCTCCCCTGCGCGGCTCTGCCCAGATCCGCTGTGGTCAGGCCTTCTCGTCTTTCAGGGAAGGTCCTGTGTTTGGAACAGAAGTTACTGAGGGAGGGCAGCTTCCTTTGACACGACCATCCCTGCTGGATTCCCAGGAGTCTCGCTGCTTTTGGAGGCGGCCCTTTCCTCTACCCAGATTTCTGTCTTCAGGATGTTCTGAGCAGGGAGATCTTATCTGTTTTCCTCTCTCCCTCCTCCATGCTCCCCCCACACTCTGTGTTAAGGACAGCTTCTCTCCCCACCCCCACCCCACACATCTGTCCCCTCCACAAACAAGAAAGCTATAAATCCGCCAGATGAAACTGTGAAGAGGCTACCCTGTGGGCCCTCAGCTGTGGAGCAGGGCGCTGCCCCATTTGTCCAGACCAGAGCCCCCTCTCCCCCACCCCCACAACGTGGATGGACGCTGCAGACAGAACAAGCCCAGAGTGGTTTCCAGCCCTCGCCACAGTCCGTGAGGATGCACAGAAAACCTGGTTACTTAGAAAGCAATTTGCTCCTGCGGGCTGGTTTGAGATTAAAATGGTAATTATCCTGCAAATGATGGTAAGTGTCTTTCATAAATGCGGCGGTGTTTGAGATGGGACGGACGGCTCCCGGCCGCGGCATAATGGGCTTAATAAACGGTATCTTCAGAGAGTATTGTCAGGGAGCGGAGCCTATTAGTTTCGGACGGGACAATACCGTCATTTCTGGGAGATAGATTCCATTCTTCTCTCCAGCCACGTTTTCTCCATAGCCTGTGCTCATCACTTTTTTCTTAATAGGACATTTTTCCTTAGGATAACTTGCAAATTGTTCATCTGTTTTCTTTTTCTTTTTTTTAATCTCTCATTTTTTTTTTCTTCCCTCTTAAAAGTTTCGCTTCTCCTGTTGCTATTGAAAAGAGCTTTGGATGTGGGGAGAGAGCCGGTGCTTGATGGGAAAAGGAGGGGACACGCCAGATCTGCAATGGTGATGAAGGTTCTGGTCACCAGTTCCCGTGCCTGTGGGGCAGGCGGAGGGGTAGGGGTGGGGGCTGTTCCCCACAAGACCAAGACATTCTTGGACATCTGCTGAGATGTCTACAGTTCAACTCGACTCTGACACCTTCTACCTGAGATGACATCGGACCCTCATGAGGGAAGGGCTCAGTCTCACAAGACTGCTCCCACTTCAGAGGATGGTGCTCGGTCCAGCTGGTCACCTGTGCTTCCGACCGACCGGCTCCTCATCAGAGGTGCCCACTGCACCCCGTCCTTGGTTTGATGGATTTGCTAGAGTGGCTCACACAACTCGCTAGATGTCCAGTGTGTTACTAATGTATTAGAAACATGATCAACAGTGTTGGCCGGAGAGCTCCATTGCTTGAAGCATTGTCCTAAAGTGCAGAAGTTGCTGGTTCCATTCCCAGTCAGGGCACATAGAGGAACAGATTGATGTTCCTGTCTCTCTCTCTCTCTCTCTCTCCCTCTCTTCTTCTTTCTCTAAAAATCAATCAATTTTTTTTTAAACCCAATGCAGAGATACAGATGATGACAGGAAAGGACCTTTTGTTTTCAGGTGGTCCGAGGCCCTGCATGGTGGCACAGGAGAAACATTCTGATTCCTGAACCCGTAAGCTCTCCAAACCCCACCCTTCATGGTGGCTTCATTAACAAGATTGATTAACTCATTGACCATCAGCGATTGACTCAACCTCCAGCTCCTCTTCCCCTTTCTGGAAATCAGGGCATGGGACTGGAAGTTCTAACCCTCTAATCACGTGTGATTGGTTCCCCTGGCAACCTGCCTCCATCCTTAGGAGTTTTCCCAAAGTCACCTCATTTGCATAAACTCAGGTGTGGAGAAAAGAGGCTTGCTGTTTATCCATTTTTAGGAATTGAGGACAAGAGACCAAATATTATAACCAAAGTTGTCCCTAGTGTTCTCCTCACTCAGGAAACTCCAAGGGTTTGGAAGCTTTGAGTCAGGAACTATGGACAAAGACCAAATATACATAAGAACTATTTGTTTGGTCATTGCTTTTTCTTTCCTTTTTTTTTTTTTAATTCAGTGAGAGGAGGCAGAGACAGACTCCCACGTGCGCCCAGACCAAGATCCACCAGGCAAGCCCACTAGGGGGCAATGCTCTGCCCATCTGGAACGTTGTTCTGTTGCTCAGCAACTGACCTCTTCTTAGCACCTGAGGTAGAGGTCGTGGAGCCATCCTCAGTGCCTGGGGCCAACTCGCTCTAATGGAGCCATGTTTGCAGGAGGAGAAGAGATAGAGAGAGAGAAAGAGAGAGAGAGAGACAGAGAGAGAGAGAGAGAGAGAGAGAGAAATAAGAGGGGGAGGGGTGGAGAAGCAAATGGTTGCTTCTCCTGTGTACCCTGACCAGGAATCGAACCTGGGACTTTCACAGGCTGGGGTGCCACTCTACCACTGAGCTAACCGGCCAGGGCCTGTTTGGTCATTTCTTATAAATCACAATATTAAGTTAATTTTGCCTTAGCCACTGACATGGCCCAAGCAGGCACTGGATGACAGTATCCCGAGCTACAGTGCCAGGTAAGTATGCCTGTGTCAATATCTAGTCATGTGAAGGTTGTGATTTACTTTGGCCATTGGGTGGGATGTGGAGGATTATATTTTCCAATGGTGGCTATAATAATTGTCTCTTTATATCCCCTCCTCTAGTAACTGGGAGAGAATTTACAAACAAATAGATAAAATAGATGAGATGGAAGACACCCCCCCTTTCCTACAGACACGGAACCTCAGGAGGAGACAAGGTTTAGTCACCAGTTTTGCTTCAAGCCAGATAAAAAACTCCTTCCCAACAAAAGGCTGGGAGGTGCAGGCTTCTCAGGGGCCAGGTGATCTCCAGCCTACAGAGTCGGTGGGGGGGAGGACAGGCTCCCAGGAGCCCACAGAGGGCAGTGGGGACCAGGCACCGAGCAGGACTGAGGGACTGTAGCTTGCCACCCAGGGCAGAGGAAGGCAGGGGCTCCTGGGATCAGGGCCTGGGACTCTCGTGCCCGCCTTGGCCATTGTTGAGCCAGCGCCGCTGGAAGCTGATGGGACACGAAACTATCTTTGCAATGACCTTAATGAACAGGTGGCAGGTCTCCCTTGGTCCTTGCCTGGTGAAGAGGATGGACCAGGACACTTAGGCCTAGCTGCCGGAGAGGTTGGTGCACTGTGGACCAACTCATCAGTGCCAAGCTGGGCTCCTGCTTCCTGCAGCTGCACAACCTGAGGTCCCCGGGAGAGAACCTATACATTCTGTGGGATGTCCCTGGACCGAGCGTGGTCATTGGCATTCAGCATGTGGCCGTGGACGTCTGAGTATGCTAGAACCAGGATGGGGCAAGGAGTCAGAGTAGCTGCTGGCACACCCAGGATGGCTGGGATTAAAAGCCTGCCAACCCCACGTGGTGCACAGAGATGTGCTGTGGAACTGGGCACCAGAAGCCTGCATACCTGTATAATTTTGTTCGCCAGGGTCACCCCAGTAAATTCAATTAAAAAGAAAAAGTCTGTGCACATTCCTCAGGAAGTCAAACACAGACTCAACACTGGGCATGGCGAGTTCGCCTCTGGGCACCCCCCCAAGGAGAGCTGGGAACTCTGGGGGGGGGGTTCAGAGCAGCCAGGAGGGGAAGCTACCCCCTGTCCGTCGCCGCTGAAGGAAGGGATGCATGAAAGGTGACTCCCCATACGACAGAGCGTTACTTGGCCTTAGAAGCGAATGAATGAAAACACGCCACAACTGGCTGGCCCTTGAAGACAACACGCTGAGTGAGAGAAGCAAGATGGAAGAGACTACGTATTGTGTGACTCCATTTCTATGACTCATCCATGGAGAAAGACCGTGGAGGGGTGCTCCCCAGGGGCCGGGAGAGGAGAGAATTGGGAGTCACCCTCAATGGGTGCGGGACCCCTTTGGGGATGATGCAGCTCTCCGGCCGTGAGCCAGTGGTGGTGGCCGGACAGCTCTGTGGATGCATCACATGCCCCTGAATTGTCCCTCTTAAAATGATCACTGTTGATTTCGCACTATGGGAATTTTGCCTCAATTAAAAAAAATGTCAGGGAGAGAGGGATTGAAGGAGGAGGGGAGTAAAGAGGGACAAATATATATCCTACACAGGTGGGATATAAAACAGAGACTCGTGGACATAGATAGATAAAAGTGAAGTGGTTACCCGGGAGGAGGGGGTTGGAGGGGAGAGGAGTAAAGAGGGACAGATATACAGAGATGGAAAATATTTGACTTTGGGTGATGGCACACAACATCATCAACAGTTTAAAAGCTATAGAAATATTTACCTAATGTTTACCTCAAATCTATGTACTTCTTTTTTTCTTTGTATTTTTCTGAAGCTGGAAACGGGGAGGCAGTCAGACAGACTCCCGCATGCGCCCGACCGGGATCCACCAGGCATGCCCACCAGGGGGCGATGCTCTGCCCACCAGGGGGCGATGCTCTGCCCACCAGGGGGTGATGCTCTGTCCACCAGGGGGCGATGCTCTGCCCATCCGGGGCATTGCTCTGTCGCGACCAGAGCCACTCTAGCGCCTGAGGCAGAGGCCATGAAGCCATCCCCAGCGCCCGGGCCATCTTTGCTCCAATGGAGCCTCAGCTGCGGGAGGGGAAGAGAGAGACAGAGAAGAAGGAGAGGGGGAGGGGTGGAGAAGCAGATGGGTGCCTCTCCTGTGTGCCCTGGCTGGGAATTGAACCCGGGACTTCTGCATGCCAGGCCAACGCTCTACCACTGAGCCAACCCGCCAGGGCCTCAAATCTATGTACCCTTATTGGTCAATGTCACCCTATTCCATTTAATTTCAAAATAAAAAAATAAAAATAAAAGAAGCTCATACATCTCACCCAGGAAAGGTGCCTGCCAAGCGGGGCTGGTCTGGGGCTGGCTCACACTCCAACGGGCTCTCCGTGAGGGCTGCAAGTGACCATGCTGCTTGGACCCCAACTGTGGAGGCTCACGCCACAAAGGGCGAGGTCGTCCTTCTGCACGCTTGGGTGTTTAGGTGACGTCAGGGGGTGGGTGGAGGTGCCCACAGCTGGGTCGAGGGGGATGAGGCTATTCAGGTGGACAAGGGTTTGATCCAATCAGATAGTTCACCCCAAGGCCTTAGATGGGGCGCTCCGTAGCAGTGACTTCATCCTAAGTGTGTGACCCTGGTCATTTGGCAGAATGGGAGCCTCTTTTGGTCCAAATGTTGAGACTCTCACCCGCAGCAGGGGAGCTGTTGCAGAGTCACTCGGGGTTCTCTTGGGGACCGTCCAGTGCCCAGTGTTGGCCCACTGCGACCACTGTTCTGGTCCCAGGGCCTCGGGTCTGTGCACGGCATGTTCATGCACTGAATCCCAGAGCAGGGAAGCTCTTCCTTTAGTGTAGCGATTCTGCCTGTCCATGCCTCACTGTCTTCTGAGCCCTTTGTGGCTTTTTTTTTTTTTTTTGAATTTTTATGAAATGAGAAGCAGGGAGGCAGAGAGACAGACTCCCACATATGCCCCAACTAGGATCCACCCAGCATGCCCACTAGGGGGGCGATGCTCTGCCCATCTGGGGCGTTGCTCTGTTGCAACCAGAACCATTCTAGCACCTGAGGCAGAGGCCACAGAGCCATCCTCAGCACCCGGGCCAACATTTGCTCCAACGAAGTCTTGGCTGTGGGAGGGGAAGAGAGAGACAGAGAGAAAAGAGAGGGAGAAGGATGGAGAAGCAGATGGGCACTTCTCCTGTGTGCCCTGTCTGGGAATCAAACCCGGGACTTCCACATGCTGGGCTGATGCTCCACCACTGAGCCAACTGGCCAGGATCCCTTTGTGGCTTTTGACGACCATCCACACTGCAAACACCCTCCTCTTTCCCATCTCTGTTCACCGAAAGGATTTCTCCCCTGTGTCCCAGTCACAAATAACTTCTGTGTGGAGTTATAGCATTCAATGCCGGGGGCATTCATTCAAAAGGCAGACCCATCCATTCATACCTATATCCACGCGGCCGGCGGCTTTTAAACTCCCTGCCCCGGGTCCGCAGGTCTTCTCTACTCTGTCCATTTGCAGTTGTCGTGGGCGAGGACTCTGTCTCCGTGTCCATTAACGAAATAGCCCCCGCAGAATTTTCGTCCTTGAGCAGTTGTCTCTCCGCAGCAGCCCAGCCTGTGACTCAGTGTGGTTTCTGCTGTTTTCCATCACAATTGCGCTGGGCAGTTACTCAGGCTCCGTAATTCAAAGCCCAGCTTCCTGCCGGAGCAGGGAGGGTGTTGGGGGAAGAGGCACTTTTTTTTTTTTTTCTAGTGGAGAGGAAGGTAACAGAAATTGGTAGGCTAGGCGGGGGAGAGCCAGCTCCCCGGGAAAAGCCTTGTCCCTGTTGGTGCCGTCTGGAGATGAAAGCTTCCTCCACTTGTGTGTTGCTTGACCAGCAGTGGCTGAGACACCTTGCTTGGGAAGGTACATTCATTAGATGCTTTCTAGAGATTTTTTTTTCTTTTTTTCAGGTTTATCAACCCAAGTGTCCATCTAAGCTCATCAGAGGCAGTGTGTCAGTGCCGACGTTCTCTGGTGCTACGGCCTGGCCTCAACGTCCACCCCCAGCCACCCGCTGCCTGTGTCTGCCTGTAAAGGTCCTTGTGGAGGTGAAGCTCGAAGGGGCAGGGAGGGGTACATGCCGACCACGACTCCCGGGCAGCACGAGAGCCATTCACCCCGGAGGCTACTGCTGTTCCAGGAAGCAAAACCTGAAACACCCGTCGTTGCTTTGGGGCGGACGTGAACATGAGAACCGAGGCCCACGTGCTGACAAGGGGAGAGGTGTGCAGTGTGGAGCCCCAGTCGAGGTTCCACTGACCCGACCTCTTGTCCATGGCGGGAGAGGACAGACTAGTGAGTGGTGAGGTCACAGTAACATCTGCCAGCTCTTGGGAGCCGCACGACTGCCAGGCCAGGGCAACCCACCTGGGACTCTGTTCTTGTGGAAGAACAGAGGAAGGAAGGAAGCCTTGCCCCCCAAACCAAGAAGCTTCAAGGACGTTTTCTGTTTTAGGCCAAGCGTTCAGAGAGATTTTGTAAAGGACACCTTTGTAATTGTAGGACTTGTACTGTTACTGTAATGTACTTCATTTCCTGCATTGGAATGCCTGTGCTGTATACAGATAACCAGGCAAGAAAAAGGGGTAAAATGTTGGCCAAATAATTTTTTAAATATGATTTTTATACTTGTGTATGATTTACAATGCGGGCTAGGCAACACCAGCTAAAAATGGTCAGTGAAGTTACAGATTGCCTTCTTGCTTGGGAAGGGTTATTATTTTGCTAATGGAGAGGTCTTTGTAATAGAAAGTTTGAAAGAAAGAAGGAAGGAGAAATCAGACCCCCTCACCTCTCCCATTCACTGAGGAGGAAGAAAAGCAATGAGGAACGCAGGGGGGAAGGGAGATCTAAATAACTCCTTCCTCTCCCCTTTTCTTAAAAGTTTTAAGACCTTAATGGGCATTTTCCAACGCTTATTCTCTGACATCACTTAAACCTCCTCCCATCCTGAAATCATGTGACTGATGTGTGTACCTCTAGACACAGGATCACGAGACCTGTATGTGAATTGTGTTCTGTACAGGGTATGTAAGATGTAAGAAATCTAATTTTGCAGAGCACGTGTCTTTGGAGCCACTAGCCCCGCGTGCTCCGCTGGCTGTTTACTAAATTCTCTTTTCTTCTTACAAAGTTATCTGAATGTCTATCCTCTCTGTTGGGTCGCTTTCCTGCAAGTGGGGGAAGCACGTGCTGAAAAGCACAGCCATTCTCCCCAAGTGGGGTAAGGAACTCCCCCAACCCCTGGATGTCCTGGCTCCTCTTCATGGGCTGTTAGCAGCCCAGGACGTAGGCACAGCGTGCAGCATCCCAGGAGGTGCGAGGCCAGAGGATGTGGGAGGGAAGACGGATGCTCCGGGGTTGGGAACACATGTCAGAGCTGCTGTCAAGCCCGAGGGGGACAGAACTCTCCCTGTCTCTCCTCCCGCATGGCCCCGCCAGCTCGCCCACAGAGTACCTGTGCTGGTGGCTTTGAAAGACCACGGAGCGTGGGGGTGACGTGGGCAGCCAGGCTGGGCTGCAGACGGAGACCATCCGGGCAGCTTGGCTGTGCCTCCTTTGTACTGAGGAGAAGCTCACTGTGCCGGCCGGACACACAGGAGGAGAGAGCAAAAGGCAGGCCTGCACTTTCTCCCACCGAGTGGGTCACCATTGGGGGGAGGGTAGTGGGGGGCAGAAAAGGGGGGTGCGCCCTGTCGGGGGAGAGGCCAGAGGAGTGCAGAGAAGAGTCACAAACACAGCCAGTGCCCCACCTACGTCCATGACCGCCTTCGCCTGGTCACACGGGCCACGTGTCTGAGCCGTTGGTGTCCGTATCGGTTCTGTGGGTGGTTCTGACTTGACCGGTGACTCCACACCTGAGCCCGTGCGGAGCGGCCAGCAGCAGTACCTGACTCCATGGTGCGCACGCTCCCACACCCGTGTGCCTGGGCTTGCCTGCGGAGGGGTTCCGACAAAATGTCTCACGAGAACGTAACTTCAGTTTGAGGGAATTAAAATCAGGATCTTGAAGAGCTGTCTGCACCCACACCAGCCGAGGCACGGAAAGAGCCGACGTGGGCCCAGACAGGCGGGTGGGGGAGGACGGGATCTACACGCCCAGTGGCTATGACTCAGCCTGAGAAAAGAAGGACATCCCGTCATCTGCCACGACATGGACGAACGCGGGGGTATTCTGCTGAGTGAGACAGACCAGCCACCGAGGGACAGACGCCGTGTGGTCCCTCTTCTATGAGCGATCTGACATAGTTAGACACATAGAAGCAGAGACTGGCATAGAGTGGGGTTCCGGGGGGGGGGCGCGGGAGGGGACAGGGGGCGTCGCTGTTTCAAGGGTGCAAAGTTCCAGTCATGCGAGGCGAGTCCCAGAGACGTGCTGCACACCATGGTTCACAACACTCACTGTGCACTCACGGTGACTTTGAGAGGCTGGATCCCACCTTGTGTGTTCTTACTACAATAACAAGTCAGTCAACACTTGCTTATTCTGCTCTCAGGAGAAGATTACTCAGCACCCGCTGTGCCCCAGGGGCTCCGCGGGCACCTGACGTGCCAACCCCGGGCGGCTGGCGTCAGCTCCGTCTTGTGGAGGACTGAGGTGGCCTGTTTCACACGGCTGGCGAACGGTAGAACCGTGACCTGACTCAAAGCCTCAGCGCCCAGACAGGGCTGCCTCCCAAGACCAGGCCCTCAGCAGGAGAGGACTCCTGGCAATGCCACTGTAGCTGCCCACAGACAGAGGCTGACGTCTGCTGGCCGTGGCGGTGACAGCCACAGTGGCCGGGAGTGGTCCAGTACCTCACACGGCGAGGATGTTGTTTAAAGCCAGCCAGAGGGCACAGGACTCCGCGCCTCCATCTAGAAGTCAGTCCTAGCCTGACTACGTGTGCTATAACTGTCTGTCTGTCTGTGTACAAATTCATGTCCCCTTTGAAGGCTGCGGGGCCAGGGCTGAGACCTGGTTCCCCAGAGCATGGCTGGTTTCACACTGACCCCAGCCCAAGCCCCCCCTCTTGAGCTGGGGCTGCACCCGGGTTCCAGGACAGACTCAGTGTGCATCCACAGGCTTTCCAAAGGCTGGCCCGGGGCCCCTCCTGAGAAGCCCCTCTCTGGGGAGTGTTCTCTGCAGGTTCTGGGGTCCCTGTGCTGCAGACCTGATTCCCTGAGTTTGGAAGGCATCTAGAAAACGTTTATTTATTTATTTATTTTGAAGCTTTCTGTGATTCAGGTGCGGAGGAGCCGGACTCTGGAACTCTGCTTTGAACCCCAGGCTTCCTGGCTGCAGATGGTGGCAAAAGGTGGACGAAACCGTTGGGCCTGAGGACAGGTGACCCTCCCACCTCTAACCAGCGCCCACTTGGTCAAGCCTCGAGCACTCATTCACTCGCCATCCACTCACTGTGCGTCTTCCGTGGGCGGGCACGGTTCTGCACAGCTGCTCCACACGGTTCTTCTCATCGGGGAGCCCGTGGCCCAACAGGGAGGCAGACGCAGGAACCTTGGGGTACACGGCAGGGTCACAAGTGTGCGGTGTGCTGGAGGTACCACTTAGGGCAGTGGTTCTCAACCTTTCTAAAGCTGTGACCCCGAAATACAGTTCCTCATGTTGCGGTGACCCCAAACCAAAAAATAATTTTGGTGGCTACTTCATAACTGTAATTTTGCTACAGTTATGATTCGGAATGTAAATACCTGATATGCATTATGTATTTCCCAATGGCTTTAGGCAACCCTGCTGGGGTCGCGACCCACAGGTTGAGAACTGCTGATGGGAAGTATGGCGCAGCATTATAGGTGACCCAGATGCCAAGGGCAGAAACTGGGAGTACCGTTGGCTGGGCATCATAGATGCCCAGGAAACAGCAGGACCTCACATCCTCCTCCCCCAGCCCCTTGGTGTGAGCTTGATCTTGGCTATGCAGACAGGGGCCTCCAGGCTGTGGCCTGACCACACGGTGCTGGCTGACGGGCCGTGTGGGCCACAACCTCAACAGGCTGCACTGCCCACGGCTCGCTCACAGCCTGCCACTCGGAGCAGGGCAAGTGTGTGGTCTTGAACACCCGACCTCTGCAGAATGACTGGGTTGGGCACAGGAATTGAGGGTGAGCAGCTTGCAGACAGTCCTCCTGAAGAGCAGGCTCAGGGGCTGAGCAGAGGGCCAGCTGGGGTTCACACCCGAGCCGTCAGTCAACAGCAGGATAATTCTTCCTCTGCCCAGCAGGCATGAGGGAGGAGCTATGGACCATCAGATAGAAGGTCCCAAGTGCCCATGGCTCTGTGACCTCGGGCAGGTCAGTGCTACTAGCATCAGTGACTTTGTCATTCTGAGAGGTAGATGTGACACCTACATTGCACAAAGTGACCATATCGGAGAGGATGACCCTAGCTGTTCAGAGACAACAGGAAGAAGTCTTGAGTCTTCTTGGGTTCAGTGGGTGAAAAGGAGAGTAGGTTTCAAACAGACCATCAGACGGTGATCCAGGGAGCCTTCGTGGAGGGGGCTGGATGGGACGGGGTGAGTGACAATGAACCAGGTGGTGATGCACCCCGGCCTTCCCCCATGATGGTCATGGCCGAATTTCCCAGCCTTGAACGTCACTGCCCTACTTCTCAGAGCTGTGGCTCAGCCCGCCTGAGGGGCTCCTGAAACCCTGGTCATGGACGGCCATTCTGGGGTCCTGTGCTACGGCAGGTGATACTGAGAACCCCCACTGGTGGCCTCCCTGCTCCAGGCACTTTGCCACGGGACCCAGTACCTCTTCCCATCGGCAGCTGGAGTCTATGAATCTGTCTGGCCGTGTGACTGGCTGTGGCCAATAGAAAGTGCCGGCAGCGATGGTAAGCCCAGGCCTGAAGGGGCCTTGCCTGTTCGTGTTTTCCCTTTCAGAATCCCTGCCTTCACGATGAGGGCCACCTGGGCTCCCCGGCTGGGGCATGTGAGACAGCTGAGGTCACCCCACCATCATAGCCAATAGCCAGCCAGTGCCCCGCAGCAGGGCCAGCTGGCTGACTTGCAGGGAACTGTAGGAACATGCCAGAACTGGGGCAAAACAAGAAGAACCGACTAGCAGAACCCAGCAAAGATCACTAGCCTGCAGAAGCATGAGTTTAAGGAATGGTTGTTGGTGGAAAGAACTGAGCTGGGGTAGTGTGTGCTATGCAACAATAGGTAACACACATGTACCTGTTTGCTCACGTCACGACTCCGCAGGCAGATACTGTGTAGGTCGTTAACCGTGTTGACTGTGTCCTCCCGTCCCCTCCTCCCCGGGTGCAGGAGAATCTACCTGCCCGGCCCCTGGCAGTTCTGTGGGGCCGCATGAGTCATTCTAACCAACGAACCGTGATGCGTGTCGCATCTGAGCAGAGGCCATAAAAACAGACGGGTCCTTTGACCCTCCAAGTTCTTTGTGTGGCCACCAGGAAGCCACATGCACAGGTTCTGGAGCCTTGAAGAGGGACCCTTGGAGAGGAGCACAAGCCCATGAGTGAAAAGTAAGCCTTTGTTGGATCAGGAACCCAGGGTGACTCGGGTTCCATCTCCACATAACGTCACCCACGCTGCCAACCAGAAGCACCATTCATTCATTCCAAACCTGCTACAGGACCACCTGAGGCTCAAGGAGAGTGCTGGGACTGACCCAGGGAAAACAGGCAGGACAGAGTTCTGGGGTGAAGAATAGGTTCTAATCCAGGGAGGTGCCTCGGGTGTGCAGTGGGCACCGCCCCACGGAGGGCTCTAGCTATGGATTGGCCACTGCCCTCAGGCCAGGCTCACATTGTTCTGCCCTCCTCAGGCTGCTGTCATGGAACTGTGGCTGCTCAGAAAGTCACCAGAAGGACCAGGACTTGTTATTGGCCCTCACAGTGTCCTGCTCTCCCCTGCAGGGCCCCCATTGCAAAGGCTTCCACACCTCCATTCTGGAAACGTGTTTGGATTGACAGGATGACTTAAGAGCTTGGTGAAGAGAAGAGCAGTGCTTTGCTCATTGGACTCCTAGGGATTGAGCTCCAACAGCACCGAGGTAGGTGCCGCGGCTGCAGGCAGGGTGCCGCGGCTGCAGGCAGGGTGCCGCGGAGGGATACGCGGAGGCACAGGTGTATTGGCCGCATCTGAAGACCGGCGGACACTGCTGGTCACCGTGCTGGGGCCAGAGGAGACTCTCTGTCTTGCGAAGTTTGGATTCTGGCTTGGTGCCTGGCGCATAGTTGGCACCAGGACTCGCGTGCGGATTGGATGCCCAGGTGCAAGGTGGTGGGTGCCCAGCTGCAGCTGGGCCCAGTACCCCCTCGGGCCCCCTGCCCTGCAATCTGTGGTGTCTTGGGGGCGCTCCCAGCACGCCCTGCTCACCTCTATCTCTTTGCGGCCGCATTCCATGGCCTGCAGGAACCCTTCGCAGAGACACTGCTGTTTGATGACGGGGGCTGAGCCCTGCAATCCATTTGAATCACGTGGCCTGGCGCGGAGCAATGTTCTCTGGTGATTTTCATGGATTAGGTGGCAATTGGCCACGCCTCCAGGTGTGACTGTTGGGACAATTGGAGCAAGAGAATTTCTCCTGCCTTTTAGCTACAGGATCGATAGAGGGCTTAGGAGGAGGAGGGGAGGTGGGGGGCGGGGTGCGGACTGGGAAGCAGTGTGGAGCCCACAGCACAGTGCCGCTCCCCAGGTGCTGCTGACGCCCCCCGCAGCCCGCGCATGGTGGGTGATGTTTCCAGCATGTGCACGTCCCCTGAGCGGGGTCCCGGCGCCTGTGAGAACAGAAGCTGTACAGTTTCTCTCCATGTCACCATCCTCCGGTGCAGGACGCAGAGCACAGCCTGGTCAGAAAGAAATTCGGCAGATAACAGCTGAGTGATTTCTGGAAGCGCAAAGCTAAATTTTGCTCGGGAGGCAGGGCCGGGTTCTGAATCCTCAGAAAGGGAAAAGGCGCTGAGCGTTTCTTGGCTTCTGCTTCAGGGACATCACGGAACACTCACCTCCAGCTTCCTTGGTGGAGCCCCTTGCTAGAAGCCTCCATTCCATCTGAGAACGGTCAGTGGCCTGGGGTCAGGGGCCTGCGGGCCGTCCTGGCCCTGCCCCATTGGGCTGGCAGTGCCTGCATCCCGCAGGTGCAGGGGGCAGGATGAGGGCTCCTGTGAATGTGCCCCCCCTCCCCCAGCCTGGGCTGCTTCCCTCAGGGCCTGGCTGCAAAGAAGCTCCTCCAGCACCCCCTACCTGCTGATTTATCTCGTAGGGTGGGGTGTGGGGAAGGAGCCGGTGACCATGTCTGAACTGTCACCATGGAGGTATTGTTCCGGGTTCATCCCTCTCAACCTTTCCCCATGGGGTCGAGTTCATTGTCGAGCTCTGAAAAGTCAACCTGTGAGAACGGGGGGTGCTTCTCAGAGTGTATGTCTTCCCATCTCAGGTTTCTGTCTGCTTTCAGGAAGCGGGAAACCAAAGATCGTGGTCTGATGTGATGATGGGGGTGGGACCATGGTTCTCATCCTGGGGGAATCCACTCATCCCCTCAGGGGGCATTAGGTCATGTCTGGAGACATTTTGGGTTGCTACAAATGTCAGGGCTTGGGGAGGCAGTCCTAGGCTCCAGCGACTGAAGACCAGGGATGCTGCCACCCACGCTGCGCAGGGGTCCCCAAACTTTTTACACAGGGGGCCAGTTCACTGTCCCTCAGACCGTTGGAGGGCCGCCACATACAGCGCTCCTCTCACTGACCACCAATGAAAGAGGTGGCCCTTCCGGAAGTGCGGTGAGGGGCCGGATAAATGGCCTCAGGGGGCTGCATGCGGCCCGCGGGCCGTAGTTTGGGGACGCCTGCTGCAGGGCACAGGATGGCCCCCAATACCCGTGGTGCCAAGGTTGAGGCCCTGGTGTCGAGCATTTGGTCAGCCCCGTGGTGGTTGTTAGCTACCTTTGGGAGTGTCGTCATTATTGTCTAGAAAGCGCACACCAGTCAGAGGACACCTCCGTCCTAGTCTGGCCTCTGTCGTGAGCCAGTCACACGTCACATGCTGTTAGGAGGCTCGCCCGAGATGCTGGAGACAGTGGAAACCTTTACGAACACCAGGTAACATGATCAGTCCCCTGCAAAAGCAGAGCCAATGTAGGATGGCTAAGAGCCTCCCAGCTCGGAGCTCGACCTTGCCTTGTCAAAGCCGTCCAGGCAGAGACAACATCATTACTGATGGTGTCCTCACGTGTGGCTGGGGACTGGTGCGCCTCGGGCTGTGACCAACGAGAGGGCTCTAATAGTTGGGACTTGCATGGTGCGTCCTCGGCTGCATCATTACCCGGTATTGTCTTCCTCCCAAAGGTCCGCCATCTGCACAGAAAGTACTTCCCGACTCCTTTCACTTTGAAAAGTTTCCTTTTATCTCATTAGACAGTTTTGTTTTCTGGGAGCAGCCCACCTCCAAGAGGCTTTGTTGTTGTTTTTTGAGATTGTTCCTTTGTGCTCCTGGTAAACTAGGATTGGGAGGAGCTAGGAAGGAAGGAAGGAAGGGAGGAAGGGAGGAAGGGAGGGAGGGAGGGAGGGAGAGGGAGGAAGGACAAGGCCAGAGGAGGCAGCAGCTGCTGCAGAGCTGGGGGAGGGGGGCCAGGAAAGGAGAGGGTGTGTCCGGCCAGCGTCCCCACCTGTTCCCCCTGACTTTCTCCTCTGCTCTGGGGTTTGTCCAAACAAACGACCCCTGGTCCACCCTGCAGCCCGCTGTTCTGGGAATGGCGGAGAGAAAGTGGACATGCAGCGTGGGGGTCACTCCGCCCTGCTGGGGACAGGACAGGTGGATGTTGCTGCCCACTGTATTGGTCCAAAGGACCCCAAAGAGGCACACCTGGCCGGTGACCCTGTCCTCTCTCATGCATGGCTGGCCCGGGATGCCGGGACATCAAAGGAAGGTGTCTGGAAGCCAGGTGACAGCCTTCTGCCGCTGGTACTCACCAGCGCCACCTCAGCTATGCATCCCGGGCTCTGCAGCCACGCCTCCCCGGGCCCAGCCCCAACACGACAGGGCCTCATCCCAGGGGTGCGCCTGTTTCCTAGGGAACTTGCCATCCACCCCTCCACTGGCTGCTATTTCCAGTTTTCTCCTGGCAGGCTGGTGTCTTCACTGTGGGTCCGCCCAGTCCTTCTGACCTGATTCTAATTTACTGGCTGGACTTATTTATTTGTTTATTTATTTTTATTTCCTCTCAACTCTGACTCTGACACACAAGGCTGTTTTATCACCAGGAGATTTTAATCTTCATGCAGAGACCGCTTGTGGTTCCCCATTTTCTGTGTTTTCTTTGAGTTTTGGCCAACGGGTGCCTAACACCTGTGAGATAACGCCTGGGGTCTCTGGGCTGTTTGTTGAATTATTCAAGGTGCTCCTCAATTATTCCCTTTTGTGTGGTTACCTGTGGCTTCTTACCAGAGGCGTGACTCACCCAGTGGGCTGACAGCCTACTGTGTGTTGAGGATGGAGAAGCTGCCGGGCAGAAACCGAGGAATGCAGCCATGCCCCAGGGGAAGGTTGCCATCATGAGCCCTGAGAACACTCACAGGATCGAAGGTCACAGAGGTAAGCCCCAGGGGCCAGTGGGTCCTTGGGATGCTGAGAAGGAAGGAAGGTTCCCAGCCACGGCCAAGGCAACAGCAAGCACACAGGGATGGGGAATTCTCAGTGTTGTGGAATATTGAGATCAGTTCATTCATTTAACCCACAGATACATACTGGACCCTGTTCTCTGTGGTGAGAATACAAAGAGGGAGGTACTCGTGTATCTGTGTATCGTTTGTCCATCCATTTATCCATCTAGTCA
Source organism: Saccopteryx leptura (assembly GCF_036850995.1). Lineage (NCBI taxonomy): Eukaryota > Metazoa > Chordata > Mammalia > Chiroptera > Emballonuridae > Saccopteryx > Saccopteryx leptura. Next base: position 86,446,815 of record NC_089505.1, on the reverse strand, counting down.
CTCATCCACCTGTCTAGATATTCATCCATCATCCATCCATCCGTCCATCCATCCATCCATCAATCATTCATTCATTCATTCATCCATCCGTCATCCATCCATCCATCCATCCATCAATCATCCATCTATTCATCTATCCATCCTCCATCTATTCACCCATCCTCCCCCATCCACCCACTTGTCCATTCATCCATTCGTCACATACCCCATCCATTCACCCATCAGCCCCTCCATAGCAGGCTGTTAGGAATGACAGCATGAGCAGAGTAGGAATGATAGACACATTGTCTTTCTCTCCACTCTGTGGAGCACACCCAGATCTTCCCTCTTCTTCTTCCTGCAAGGCACATTTTCTGCCTCTGTGACTTTCCAAATAAACTTTCCCTAATAATTTGAGCTCCTTGGCTCTAAATTTTTTCAAGTGGAACTCAAGTACTGAGGTTGCTGAACCAAGGTCTAATTCCTGGTGTTCTTTTTCTGCTGCTAACATATCATCACTTATCTATCTATCTATCTATCTATCTATCCATCCAACTATGTTTATATGTATCCATCCATCCATTCATCCATCCATCCATCCATCATCCTTCCATCCTTCCATCCATCCACCCACCTACCCATCCATCCACCGATCCATCTATCCATCCATTCATTCATTTATTCATCCATCATCCATCCCAATATGTTAATTATTTTCTTTAGGTACCAGGGCTTTAATAATAAACAAACAAATAAATGAACCAGTTTCTACCTTTCTTGAGCTTTTCCTCTTGCTGGGCGAGAGAAATGAGGTTAACTTGTAAAACGACAAAGGATGGAGCTCAAAGGACATGAGACCTCCCAAGAACAACCAAGACAAAGTCAGAAGGTGATGGCTGTGGCGGAAGATAAAACAGTGTGATGGTGCAGAGCGTAGCTGAGGAGATAAGTGGACTGTTTCCCAATAAAAGGGCCACCAAGACCAGTCTACACCAAGAGTGAAAAGTGTCTTCAGATGAATGTGTAAGGTAGGACTGGCCACAATCAACCTCTCAAGTGACCAAGGCGAGGCATGGAGGCCCAATGGCCTTGTCTGTCATTCTCAAGGAGCAGGCTGACCATCTGGTGTTTTCAATGGACCAGGACATGGACAGAATGAATAACACCGCTGGCCGGCCATCCGCCAGCCCGAGGCCAGGCTCAGCGGGCTCCCTTTCTCCCTCTGTGGCCGCACAAATCAATAAAAGATTAGACTCGGCTCTTGTCGTGGTCACTGATTGATTTCGGAATTTCAAAGGATGTTAATTTTAAGACGGCAGCTTTGGGGACATTTCATTATATCCCATTAGGACATGGAGAGCATCAAGTATTTTAATCTGGGGTACTGAATTATTTAGGGTCTGACGTTGACAAGCCTAATGAAATATGCTTCCTCCTTCTTTGGGGGGGGTTCCTTATCTAGCTATGGAAAATTTTTTATCATCAGAGAGAGAGAGCCCTTCTATGAGGGCCATTAAAATGTTCTATTACTGATGATCTATAAAGGGATAAAACACTGATCAGACTCTACCAGGCACACCAGAACATTTGGGATGCCATTAATCTTAATGATCTGTTCCAAAATCACAGAGCTATTAAAATAAAACTTCAAGTTTCTGGGGGGGGGGGGGAGGAGAGGAATGGAGAAAAAGAAATGCATTCTAAATTATTGCAAACCAGTGGAAAATATTTAAATCTTGCTAAATTGACCTTAAAAGTTTTGCCTAATACTCTCATCAGGCACAGATTATTTTATTTCATGTCAGGGTGTCCCCCGGCTTGGCCAAACCGCTATTCTCCTTGCTAGCACTGTGGCCTCTTTGTAATGGGGGCTCTGTTCATTCTTGCCTCTGTTCACGGAGCCTGGGTGAGCAGAGCTGCGGAAGCTGAACCCTGGTCTCGGCCTCTACAGCCATTGAATGATCCATGGATTCAGTGGGTGCGCTCTGACCAGAGGTGAGGATGGGTTTGTGGAGGACCTCACCGGCCATGGCTTGTGCGTACGGTCCAGAGAGCCCTGGGGCGCCATCAGAGACCGCTGGGTGTGCCCTCAGCTTGTGGCATGGAGGGCACATGGCTTCTGTTCTTCTCTGAGGCCTTTGGCTGTGTGGTCATGTGGAACAGGAGCAACAGAGTGTGTGTGTGTGGGTGGGTTGAAAGGGGCTTGTTCATGCGGTTGCGTTGACTTTCAAGAACAGAGGTCTGGTGGCTGGAATCACTGGACTGTCACCAAACGGGTTGAGCCTCAGGGTGAAGGGGTTGGAAATGGGAAAGACCTTTATCCCTCTGGTCAGTGTCAGTGGGAGTGCAGCCGACACCTGCTCCTCTGCAGAGCAGCGGGGTGGGGGGCAGGCGGCGGGGAACCTGGAACATCCAAGTCGGATGGATGTTCGTCACCGACCAGCTGTGTGACCAGGGCCTTGGCTCCGAGCCCTCATTTTGACACCCTTCTCATCCATCAGGACTGAGCTTAACTGCCACCTCCTTAGAGAAGGCTTCCAGGACCACTCTAACCTGCAGTTGGGGGGGGGGGATCCATGTCCCCCCAGGTTATGTGTCATACGACCCCGTGTGCTTCTTTCGTAACACTCAGGAGGACCCAACATCTTTGTTTATTACTTAGTTTCCATCTTCCCCATGCCAGTGCAAACTCCACACGTACGAGTACTTGGCGTTTTTCATGAATGACAGATCCCTGGTGTCTACAGCGGTGCTGGGCGCACAGCCGGCTCCTTGGTGAAGACCCACTCGGAGTGAGGGAGGCGAAAGCTGGCTCTAAGGCACCTTCTCCTTCACTCACTGGAGCAGGGCGGACGCTCTCTCAGGTGGCAGGAGTCTTCCCGCACATTTGGACCAGGAGTGTTTGCAGTTAGCTGGCTTATAGCACAAATAAGTAATAATAATAATAAATATAATAATAATAATAATAACAGCCCATATTTATACAACACTGTGTTTTTTCCACTTACATTTTATTTGTATTCTTCTCTGGTCACCATGGCAATCCTGCAGGGCTAGCCTGAAACTTCCCCTTCAATGGAAGGTGTAACTAGGACACAGAGGAGTGAAGGGATTTCTCTGAAGCCACAGCGCACGTGGACGATGCAGCGAGCCCTGACCTTCAGGAGTCTTAACATCCCGTCCCATCCGGTCCCAGTCCTGTGGCGGACAGCCTAGGCTCCTACGCACGGGGTGACCGGCGCACTTAAACCACAAGCCTGTTTTGAGAACCCGCTGTTTGAGCTCACACACATGGCGTGCTTGGGAGCGTCTCAGTGTGTCGCTGTACGCACACCCGCACACAAGCACACGCACGAGCGCAGTGCAGGTCCTCCCGCCGGTCTCCGTGAAGCGAGTCCGCAGGGGACCGATTGCATCCTCGGCAATCCTTCGAACACAAAGAGAAATGCTCTTTGGAGAGATCTTGGTCATTATTTACTGTAACCGTGACAAGACGAACCAGTCAGCTTGACTTAAAAGGAGGTTGTGGAGAGAGGAAGGTAGACTGAAAAAAAAAAAAGAAAGAAAAAAAAAGGGCTAGTACCCCACTTGGTAATTGATGTGCACAGCTATTTGTAGGAGAAAAATCGGTGGTTTTCAATGAGCGTGAAAGGAGAAATGGCCCAATGCCAATGCGTGTGATGTGGTTCCGATCACGTGGAGTGCATTCAGGGAGCCAGAGACCTGAAGAGACCACCATCCCAGCGACGTGATGGCTATGGTCACTCTGGTCATCAGTCTCTCCCGCGGGGACCTCCCAGCCTTCGCTCTAGGTAATTGTGGGCTATTGTGAAGTACATTTTGGGGTGTGGACCACCATTTTTCCTAAAGTTTATTACTTTCTTATTTAGTAGTAAAGTTGCTTCGTTATTTGTAAGGACATTTCTCTAAACTGAGGGCCATGAGGTAACACGATGGCATGTAGAAGGTGGGAGGTTATCACAGCTGTTTTCTGGGGAGCCCTCACATGGGGTGGATAGTTCTTGGGGTAGAGGGCCTAGGGTCTCTCTCTCTCCTTATCTCTCTTTCTTTCTCTCTCTCAGCCCAGGGGCCCAGGGATCGATTGATCAGACATAAGAAACTGCTCATTCAACCTCAACCCAAGCTGCACAAATGAACCTACAACCTTCGTGGGGACTAGTCTCGTAAAGTTTGCACTGGAAGCTCGGCACAGAATCTCCTCGTGGTCAAAGTCCACGGGTGGGCAGGTCAGAGTCGGTCTCCATGGAGCGGATTCACAGGGGACAGTCCTGTCACCAGAACAGTTCCTGTTGGCGGGATCACACTCTCACTGTGGGAGACCCATCACCGCCTCGTGCTGGGGGCACTGGGCCCCGTGCAGCGGCAGCTGGGGCTTCCTGGGTAGGAAGGCCATGCCTTAAGTTTCTCTACTGAACAGTGGCACGCTGAAGGCCTCAGGCCAAGCTCCCCTCCTCTGGGCCAGTGGCAGTGCCTGGGGCTCCTGTCTGAGTGCCCGGTGACCTGCCCGCCTTGGCTCCGTGGTCACACGCTCTGACCCTTGTTGCGCTGAATCTGCAGGTCATGGATCTACCTCCCTCCGTTAAGAGAGGGCTTTCTGGGGGCGCCACGGCCCAGTCCCACGTCCTGGAAGACTCACGCAAAAGAGAGGTGAAGACAGAAGTCAGTATTCCTTTCCCTGCAGACACTCCGCTCTCGTTCAGTCTCCCACTCGAGCTGCTCTGATTCGCTGGTGGGAGGTACGACCCCAGAGCACGTCTTACATGGGACTCAGGACATGGCAGGCTCACAGGTTCCAGACCACAGAACTTTCCGCACAGCCTCCTAATGGACCAGACCGGAAATCTACATCTAGAGTCCCTGGTCTGAAATGTGCACCTGTGGGAAGGGAGTTGAGATCTGAACCTGGATGTGAGGCCCCCGGAGCGACCTGTGTGGAGAGGGCCCTGGGGTCTGGGTCACAGCGAACCTTCTTCCAACCTCCATGCTCCTGAACGGCTCACGGCAAACCCCTCCCCACTGCCTTAGAGGAGACCCCAGGTAAGCTTTGCTCACCTGGGACACCTGAACGCCCCTCCCTGACCCACGTTGGCCGCATCGGTGAGCAGCGGGGTCCCACTGGTCAGTAGGAACGGAATGCTTGCAAACCAGCCCTCCTCCCGCTTTCTCCTCCCCCGGCCCTGAGCTGTTGGTGACTGACCTCCGAGGATGAGTGCAGACATCAAGAGGAAGCTTCTAGACACTTCTACAGTATTTTGACAGCATTTTTAAATTTCCTTTGAGTCCAATAACAATTAAAAAAAATATTGGAGGTTCCCTTCTGTATTTTGCATCTTTATTTCCTTTACCCAGTGAGTTATTCCTCACCCCCCCACACCCCTGGGTATATTGAGGCACGGTCGGCAGATGAGAATGGCATCTGTGGAAGGCGTGCAGCGTGATGTTTTTCATGGACGCATACGTTGTGGAATGGTTGCCACAGTTAGACATCATTCCCGCGGCCGTGGGTGGTGAGAACACGATAAGGTCTAATTTAATTTAGGAAAAAAAACTATTTCACCGGCACGTTGGTCTGTGATGGAGCCGTCCTCCCACTCGGACTGCCTGAGGTGCCGGGCTCTGGAGGACTTCTCCTGGGGTCTGTGGCTGTCCCCAACTTCTCCAAGCCGTCCAGCCTGGGACAGATCGCTCCGTCCCCGAGGCTGACGCAGGAGCAGAGCGGAGGGACCGCGTCTCTGGGGAAGGTGGGCTTGTCCGGGTGTGTTCCGTGCCGCTTGCTTCACATGGTGGGGGGTAGAGGTGGGGAGCCCAGACCCGTGTCTGCGGCTGTGTGTGAGCTGCTTTTGGGCTAAACACCATTGTCATGGCAAGAGAGGCACATTAGCTTTCCTTCACCCCTGGCAACGTCGCGTCTCGTCACCGGGCGGTGGCCGGTTGGGCGGTGGCCTGTGGTAAGCTGAGTCCCCCCCACCTCCATCTCATGTCTAGTTCCTGCCGACCCAGGATGTCAGGCCCTCTCCATGTTTCCCAGGTGAGACGTGGAGAGAGGGCTGACCTGCTGCACAGACATCTGCTGGGGGGGGGGGGTGTCTGGGCAGGTGTGTGGGAGGACACAGCTGGGGGCTGTGCACCCCAGGCTCTCCGGGGAAGGGCCAGTTTAAAAGACGCTGTTTTCTCACACCCCTCGAGCATTAGCACACACTCAGGGACCCACTTTCCGGACTCACGGGTCCCTGGAAGTGGCGTCAGGATGCTGCACAGGTTAACGCTTTGGGAAAGATAGATCGTCCTGGTCCGGAGAACGTTTTGACTTCTGTAATCTGTGGTTCTTCCCAATTTCAGGAAACTGCCTTTTTCCACATGCTTAGTAGCCTCTGGTTGACCCCTGACCCCCAGGGCCAACAGAGGTGGGGCAGACCCTCTGATGTCAGCAGCCCCGAGCACTTCCTGGTGGGGAGCAGGGGTGGTGGGACTTTGGGGCCCCTGTACTCCCCAAGACAGTGGCACAGGCACACTGTCTGGGGGGGCAGGGCTGTGTCTGGGGGGGCAATCTGTTTGGGATGGCATGACCAGCAACACCAAGGGGTGCAGCAAACACGTCTCACCCAGCCCCAAGGAGGAGGCTGCAAGGCATTCAGAGTGTAGGGAGTGTAGGCGTCCAGCCGGGTCTCTGGCTGGAGTGGTTCCACCTAGTGGAGGTCAGGGACTGTAAGCCTGGACAGAGCACCCAGGTGGCCCTGCCCCGTGGCAGGTGACAGTGCCCACCACATACACTGCGAGGACTGTCGTCATGTCTCAGGCACAGCTGCTAAGAATTAGGACCTAGGGTTCCCCCAGACATCAGAGGTCATCTCAACCAGAGCATCTGTAGTGGAGGGGGGGACCCTGCTTGCTCTGAGAGTCACACCAGCCCCCCTCAGCCCTCGGGAGCCCCTCATGGCCGACACCGGAGCACATGGCATAGCCCCTGAGCTCCGGCCTCCTGGGCAGACGGCCTGGAGTCAGACCTGCTCACAATCAGGGGCTTGTTAAATGTTATTCTGTGGAGAAATACTGACGTTTCTGAAAATAGTGGTCTTGATTCAATTGGCAGTCCGTTCAAGAGCTGTTAAACATGATTTGTGCCCACTGGGTGGCAGTTAGGGACAGAGCTCTTTGTGAACATGTGCGTGTGTGTGTGTGTGTGCGCGCACACACACACACACACACTCTGGGGAGAGTCCTTTCCTATCGGCTCCTTGGTCACAAGCGCCCCAGGGTCAGGGGACCACGAGGCTGTCCCACTCATGCTGGCTGGAAACGCCAGCGTGTGCTGCTTCCACAGGGCTGGGGACACAAGACGGCACACGCGTTCTTCCGGTCCGGGTTTCTTTTAATTTCCTCTTCTTTGAAAAGCAGCACCCTCTGTTCATTGATCCACCTTTCTGACCACAAGATATGAGTCACAGATGAAAGCTGCGTGGTGAAGAGAAGGGGGAGGGGGAGAGAAGCCCAAACATTTCCTTCTTTGAGGCCAAGCAGGAGAGAATGTAAAAATACGTATCTGGAACTGCACATAATGGAGAACTCGCTTCTCCCGAGAGGCTCTACGTTCTGAAATGAGTCAGCGCTGGAAAGAACCAGAAAGTTCTTGGGAGACAGCTGGGGGAGGTGGCTTGTGAGAAACAGGGTGGGGAGGGGGGGATTGTTTCTTCAGGATTTGATACCAAACTTTTTTTTTTCTTTGTAGTTGTCTTAGAAGGCTTGCGACATGATGGAAGTGACCAACCAGACCAGCCCTATCGCTCTGGTGGTGGCCGCTTCCCCCCCCTTTGTGTCCCCTCCTCCCCTTGGACGGTGTGGATGGTGCAGATGAATGAACTTGGGAAGGGGACCAGGACCGCTCCACCCCCTGAAGCATCACCCTGGGGAGCCTGTCACATCCCTGGGAGATGTAGCTCTGTTCTGCCACTGTAGAATGGCATGCACTGAGGGGGGGCGATGCAGGAAGCCACCTTGTTAACTAACTGGCTGAGCCTTTGGTCCTCATGTCTCCCGGGCTTCCTTGTACATCTCACAGAGCCACCTGCACCGTGCAGGACCTGTTGGTCCCTCTAGTCATCTACACGTCTTCAGAAATGCGCTCTGGGGGGCATTCGCAGGTGAGGCCACAGAAAAGCCATGACAAATTGTCCAGCGTGTTGTGCACCTGCTTCGGAAAGGTCTCTCTTTCTTTAAAAAAAGCCTCGTTGGCTGGTGTCTGGTCATCGAAGACTCCACACGAGGCATCGTTGGGCCGGGCAGGACCGCTGGCTTGGGCTTGGCATGTTTTCCTCTGGGATGTGCCGGTTTCCAAAGACAGCTGGATTTATTTTTAAAATCCCAAAGGGGCCACGATGCGGTGGCTGTCCAAAGCCATTTGGTTTCACAGCCGGGAGGTGTTTTCCGTGACACCAGCTGGGCATCCTACAATTCAATCCTATTCTGGCTGCATCTCCCTGGGGTTAGTGTTAGACCACACATGTTAAAGGGCCAGTCCCAAAGACTGCTCCCACTTCAGACCCCAGTCCCAAGCCCAGGACCACCCATAGAGCCCTACCCACTGGCTCTATACTGGGTGTCCCCACGACCCCCTCTTCAGGCTTGAGAATGCCCTAGAACAGGGGTCCCCAAACTTTTTACACAGGGGGCCAGTTCACTGTCCCTCAGACCGTTGGAGGGCCAGACTATAAAAAAAACTATGAATAAATCCCTATGCACACTGCACATATCTTATTTTAAAGTAAAAAAACAAAATGAGAACAAATACAATATTTAAAATAAAGAACAAATAAATTTAAATCAACAAACTGACCAGTATTTCAATGGGAACTATGCTCCTCTCACCGACCACCAATGAAAGAGGTGCCCCTTCCGGAAGTGCGGTGGGGGCCGGATAAATGGCCTCAGGGGGCCGCATGCGGCCCGCGGGCCGTAGTTTGGGGACCCCTGCCCTAGAAGACTCATGGAACATAGGAAAACACCAACATTTACCCGTTCATTATAAAGGATGCAACGCAGGAACAGAAAGGTGAGTGGTTGGACAGAAGAGATGGTGGGTGGGAAGGGTTTCTATGGAAAGCGGCCTCGTGGGGTGATCTGATCGTAGGTTTAACTGGGCAGGTCACGGTGGGCAGTCACGCCCCAGGCCTGTAGCTACTTTCGTAAAAGGTTTATCTCTGCCTCATACAAGCCCCGTCCGCTGTTCCCGTGCCTCTAGATTAACGTACCTTTGAAATGAGCGTAACCACCGCAAGAGAGCACATAATCTTCTGAGCTCTCTACTGTCCAACCCTGGCCTTGCTGTCTCCTGCCTTTGTGCCATCTTCCTGAGGTCCCATCCTTAATTTTAAATGCTGTAAGAGGAACGGCAGAACTGTTACTCTTCAGAGCGTTTGAGATCTTGCTCCCCGAAACATGTCATCGGTTTGGCTCAAGTAAACCCTTATACAAAACCTCTAGGTTTGGATGCTTCTTCCACGGACAAGATGCATGGATCTTCCTGCTTGTCCTGGGCGGGGTGGGGCACCCTCCCAGCACCTGCGTGTGCTCACCAGCCTGGAGGCTCATCAACTCTCCCAGTCAAGAGATCTTTTATCTTTGGTCCTCCCTCCTCTCGCTGGAGGTCAGAGGGTGAAGCTGAAAGTTCTACCCCTTGAATTCCTTGATCCTCCTGGGGACCCACTCCTTCCTGATGCTATCCAGCCAGGGTTCCCACCCTGAGTCATCTCGGGTGGGACCTCAAGGGACTCCTAATGAATCACGACAGACGCTCCATCACTCAGGAAATTCCAAGCATGTTAGGAGCTCTGAGTTCTATTTTTGTGTTGGGTCACACAGAGCCTCTCTGGCAAAGAGAGAGAGCGAGAGAGAGCGAGAGAGAGAGCAGAAGAGCAGGGTGCAAGGCTCATGGCTGAGGACAGGGGCCCCTCTGCAAATGGCGCCCAGACTTCCACGCTCCTTGTCTGCTCTTTGTCTGCTCCATGCACCCTTCCTTCTGTGAAGACTTCCTCCTCCTCATTCCCTGTTGTGGCACCAACCCCAAGCCACCCAATGCCCGGGTGCCATGGGTCCTCCCTGCAACTTAGCAATGGGTGTCAAAGGATTCAGGGCTGGATGGTCAGGCACATTCGGGGTCCCTGGCGTCAACAGAATCAGGCACAACAGCCGGGCATCACTGAGGCCAGTGAGCTGGGGGCCTCCAAGGGCCGAGCATATAGCAGAATGCACTGCGATTCCTATCTGTTAGGGTTGACTTGTGTCTCTTCCCCAAAAAATCTACTTTGAAGTCATAACTCCTACGAATGTGACCTTATTTGGAAATAGCATCTTTGCAGACCCTAATCAAGTTAAGATGAAGTCATCAGGGTGAACACTAATCCAATCAGAAGAGGGGTATTTTGGCACAAGAAGCACAGGAAAGACACCATGTGATGACTCAGGCAAAGAAAGCCTGGATTGACGCAGCCACAAGCCAAGGAATGCTGAGGACTGATGGCCGGAGGAGGTCCGGAAGGGTTCTCTCCTGGGAGCCTTTGGGGCACGCAGGGACCTGCTGGCCTTCATTCTGGACTTCCAGTCTCCCGAACGGTCAGAGGACACATTTCTGTTGCTGTGGGGCTTTGTGATGGTGACCCGAGGAACCGTGCGCATTATCCGAGACGAATTCTCGCTCTTCTGCCTCCATCTTTCCTCCCTCAGTCTTCTAGCAGTCATCCACTCAGGACAACAGCCTCAGAGTCAACGTTTCCATTCTCCCCTCCTGCCTCCAGCATCCGGCTCACCAGCAGGGCCTGGAGGCTCATCTCCAAGTCACACCAGATAGATAGATGGACGGATGGACGCTGCCCTGCTCCACTTCTGCTGCATCGCTCAAGCCTTCCCTCCTCATCTGAACAACAACCCCCCCCCTCCCACAATCAGCCAGGCTCCCTCCTTCCCTCCTCCCTTCTGGGCATTCTTCCAGCAGCTGCAGGAAACATCCCAAACACCACCCCCGTGTGGTCTGGCTCCGGGCTCCCTTGGGTATCCCCACCCATACCCTTCTCCCACTGACTTCAAACAGCCCGGCCACACTAGCTGTCTTTCTTTCTCTCTCCTTTCCCTTTCTTTTTCTTTCTTTCTTTCTTTCTTTTTTTCTTTCTTTCTTTCTTTCTTTCTTTCTTTCTTTCTTTCTTTCTTTCTTCCTTCTTTCCTTCCTTTCCCTTCCTTCCTTCCTTCCTTCCTTCCTTCCTTCCTTCCTTCCTTCCTTCCTTCCTTCCTTCCTTCCTTCCTTCCTTCCTTCCTTCCTCCCTTCCCCTTCCTTCCTTCCTTCCTTCCTTCCTTCCTTCCTTCCTTCCTTCCTTCCTTCCTTCCTTCCTTCCTTCCTTCCTTTTCTCTCTCTTTCTCCTTCCTTCCTTCCTTCCTTCCTTCCTTCCTTCCTTCCTTCCTTCCTTCCTTCCTTCCTTCCTTCCTTCCTTCCTTTTCTCTCTCTTTCTCCTTCCTTCCTTTTCTCTCTCCTTCCTTCCTTCCTTCCTCCCTTCCCCTTCCTTCCTTCCTTCCTCCCTCCCTCCCTCCCTCCCTCCCTCCCTCCCTCCCTTCCTTCCTTCCTTTCTTCCTTCCTTCCTTCCTTCCTTCCCTATTCCGCCTTCTAAAGTGTCTTTTAAAAGCCTGAATGTTGGCATCAGCACGCTCTGACATTCCCCTCCACCCTCTCACCCACTTCCCAGAATTGGCCCCCCGCTCAGCTCTGCAGCTCTGCGTACTCCCGGCCGGCTTCTACCCTGACCTTGATATTTATAAATAAGTGCTTATCCCGTGATTTCTTTCTAATTTCCGTTTGCTTCCTCACGGACTCCCCGCTGAGAGCATGAGGATTTTACCCTCTCAGCTTTGCTCCGGGTGGGCAGGCGGGTGGTGCGGCAGGCACCCTCATAAACAACAAACAGAAAACAGACACACAGCTCCCCACCCCTGCCACCCTCCCATCCTCCCAATAGCATCATTTGTGGTTAGATCAATATTCAGCATTTACATAATTGTGTAATTATTATTCGCAGCTGAGCCACTAAGCAGTTCTAGGATTGCATTTCCTCTCCTGATCACCTCTGTGCTCTCCCCGGGATGGATAAACGACCGATATTTTAATTTGCGAGGGTTGTGTGCGCTTATCACTAATGTGTCCCCAAACTGTCAGCCGGAGTCATAAAATCACTCGTATTTTGGCCGGGGGGAAGAAAAGTATCTCAGGGAGGCGAAGGGTACCATTTTTATCTTTCCTGGGCCCTGTCACTCCCGAGTCTTCTTCCTCCTCCTTCAACTTCACTGCCTGCTTTTTAGACGCGCTCCTCAGATTTGGTCTGGAAATTCTCTTGGCTGTCACCCGTCTGGTGATTTATTTACTCCTGGTTATGATGGAGCTTATTTTCCAATTAGCTTCATGGAAAAGGGGGGCATGGGAGCTCATTTTGTTTTGGACCTCTTTCAAGTCTGAAATATGTAATTGTTACTCTCATACTTGATTCCTAGTTTAGCTGGGTATAGACGTTTAGGCTGGAGATGTTCCTTCTAAACTGTTTTTTTTTTTCTTAAGTGAGAAGTGGGGAGGCAGAGACAGACTCCCGCAAGCGCCCTGACCAGGATCCATCAGGCAAGCCCCCTACAGGGTGATGCTCTGCCCATCAGGGGCTGTTGCTCTGTTGCTCGGCAACCAAACTATTTTTAGTGCCTGAGGCGAAGCCATGGGGCCATCCTAAGTGCCCAGGGCCAACTTGCTCCAACCTAACCATGGTTGTGGGAGGGGAAGAGAAAGAGAGAGAGAGACGGGAGAGGGGGAGGAGTGGAGAAGCAGATGGGTGCTTCCTCTGTGTGCCATAACTGGGAATCGAACCTGGGACATCCATGTGGGGCTGACATTCTACTGCTGAGCCAACCAGCCAGGAACTTCTTCTAAACTTTGAAGGTGCTTTTCCTAAATCTTATGAGCAATCCCAATGCCATTTTGATTCCTGATGTGTAGGCCATGGGCTCTATCTTCTGGAAGCTTTTTATGTCATCTTTTAACCCATACTGTTCTGACATGTCATTGTGTGACCTGTGTTGGTCTTTTTCATTATTCTGCTGGGTCCTCAATGGCCCCTTTAGCTTTGAGCCTCACATCCTTTCTTTCTGGAAAAATGTTCTTCTCCTTTCATTTATATTTTGTGTCCCCTTTCTGGAATTTGGTCATTAAGACATGAGGCTTCCAAAATTTCTCCTCTCTCTCTTCTCCCTCCCCTCCCTGCCATTCTCTGCCTCTCTATATGGCTGCTCTACTTTCTAGGAAACTTCTTCATTTTCTGCTCCCATTCTACTCAAATTTCAATGTCTAACAGTACATTCTTTTTTTGTTGTTTGTTTCTGAAAGCTTTTCCTTGTTCTCCGAATGTTTTCCTTCTTCAAAGGAACATTCCGTTCTTTTCTTCAAGGATGCAGTGCGTCCCTGGAATCTGGGCCGTCATCAATTTTGCATATGCGATGCGCTCCCTGGCTTCCTGCATTATTTCTGTCTCCTTTGAGGTTGGCGCTTGTATCTGCTTATTTCGGTCTCTTGACTTTCATGTTGCAGGCTTTCCTAAAATATTTGTGTGGTTGGAGTGAAGAGTGAGGAGTGAAAAATAAATAAGGATGGACATAAAGAGACCGTCCCCCCACCCACACCTCCCTGGAGGAGCGGTGTGTGTGGAGGGGCCCGTTTCAGGCAGGGAGACCAGTACGGCAGTAAGTCTGACAGACTTCCCGGGAAAGGACCTGTTGTCTAGGGCTGTGGGCTCAATCTGTGCCATTTGGGGAGTGGAGAGAGGAATGGTGTGGGTCTCCCTGGTTGAACAGGCAGACTTTATTTTTAGATCGCTGATGTATTCTGCTCTCATGTGTGCAAACCTCTCCTGATCATGGAGCTCCATTTTTGACTGGGATGGGAGAGGGGCCGTGCCCTGCCGTGGTGGGAGGTGGGGGCGGGGGTTAGAGGTCATCCTTGCACCCCTATGCCCCGTCTTCAGCTCTGCTTGTTCCCACCCCTCCCTTAGAATCACCCGAGCTTCTCTGGGGGTGGGGGAGCTCAGATACAAAGTGGCTCACCCTCTCCCCAGCAGGCTTAGAGTCCAGCTCTCTCTCTCGGCTCACTGTAAGCTCATTTGATCATCTGCTCTCTGCTACAGAGATGCGGTCAGCTCATTTCTCTGCCTCCCCCTCCCTGGATTTCACGGTCCTGCGCCTTCTCTCTGCTCCCCCTTTTGTTGGTTTATTGTGATTTTGGTGGGATTTGGGGAGGAAGCTGAGACGAAATGTGAGTTCAGTTCCTTCACATTAAGCTGAAATTACCCCACTGGTATCTGTCATTCTTTGGTGCATGTGAGAAAACAATCAATGAACAACTAAAGTGCAGCAACCACGAGCTGGTGCTTCTCATCTCTCTCCCTTCCTGTCTGTCCATCTCTCTCTCTCTCTCTCTCTCTCAAAAAATCCCAATGCTCCCCAGACTAATAAATGAGTACAGCATAAGCCAAGTAAGCCCATGCTGAGAACTACTATATAGACCAAGATGACGTTAGCCAGCCCTGTGCCTCCCCATGCATAGGTCCATAGAGATAGGTCTAACGGGTGAGCTGTCCTGTTCCCATTTTCCGGGCTGAGTGGCAAGAAAAGTGTGAGCGGTCATAGCCATGAACTTGCACCTGTATTCCTGGAAATTCTGACCTCACCTCTAGGAATCTCCTTGGGAACATGTGTTCAAACCCTGTGCCCTCCTCTCCTGTGTCCTGGGTAGCCCCACCCGGGTCTTCTGGAAGTGGTTGAGCGCTCTGGCTAAGCCCGGGCGGAGTCTGGACTGCCCTCACGTTAGATTTGGGCAGTTAGCCGGCCAGTGGGCCTGGCCATGCCGCATTCTTCCAGAGCCCCCACCCCCACTAGCCGCGTCAAATGGGGAGTGGATTTCCGTGACTTACACGGTGCCCCAGGTGCCTTCGTTCCTGAAATGTTGAGGGGAACTAATTAACCCGCAGCAATTAAAGAAATGGCTGAGACTGCGTTTTCGTGCGCTCACACTGCTCACGGCCGCTCGGTGAAGATGTTCCGACTCACGCTGGCGGCTCCAGCCCTCTCGGGGGCACCGAACCTTGCTTGCAGGTCTGAGACATTCCAAGTCGTGAGCTGGTGTTACCACCTGGTCCCCTCCAAGAGGAGGCCCCACATAGTAAGCCACTGGGAGCCCTCTGTCCAGTGGGTGTCAGGCCAACGCAAAGAGCCCGGACACCCACCATCATGGGCTGAATTGTGCTCACCCCTCCCCCAAATTCATACGTTGAAGTCCTCGTCTGTAGTATCTCAGGCTGTGGCTGTATGTGGAGGTAGGGTCCATGTTAAAATGAGGTCATTGGGGTGGGCGCTAATCCAATCTGACTGGTGTCCTTCTGAGAGAGGAGCTCAGGACACAGACACACACAGAGGGATGACCGTGACCGTTGTACAAGCCAAGGAGAGAGGGCTCAAGAGAAACTCATTCCACCCACATCGTGGGCTTATACTCTGAGACTGTGAGAGGAAATTTCTGTTCTTTAAGCCCCCAGCTAAGACACCACCGTCTTATTCATCAGAGACGTGACAGGAGGGCCATTTGGTAAGACTGGATAACAGAGCCCACGTTGCTCTGCCTCCACCAGATTCCCTGTCTCCCACCCCATGTCCTCACGCTTGACCCCACACAGCAGGCTTCGGGGCGCAGCCCCATGGGACTGCTCACTGCTGAGATGTGCCTGTTGTTTTTAAATCAGACCCATGTTGTTTTAGGAGCAAAGCACTGGTAACAGGTGTTCCAGCAAGATGCCCCCTCTGCTGAGTGTGCATGTGTTACCTTTCGGTCTGGGAACACTGATTAGAGGTTCTAGGAAAAATTCTAGGGAATTCACAACTTCGCACCCAAGTACAGAGCAATGTCTCAGACTCAGGGTGCCGGAGGCGTCTGAGAGGTTTCCCCGGCGGCGAGAGTCCCGTGAGCCTCGATGTGTTTTCAGGAGACGGTCCCTGAGGACAGCAATGACTTCTGTTCTGCATCAGGGGGGCAGGCTGCCTCACGCCACATGGACAGTTTCCATCTTGATGGTGCCCATGAAGGTGACCCGACTCTGCCCTGAGCCCCAAGAAGAACAAGAAAGAGAGCAAATCATGGGGGGGGGGTTGAGTGCTCCTCCCCCAATGCCCTACAGACTGATGTTTGCCAGCCCCCCCCCCCCCCCGCCCCATGACTTAGGACAGAGTCCCTGAAGCCACATTGGTCCTGCCCTGGGCCTGCCTGGGGACAGCCAGGCGCGAGAGCCAAAGTGCCGTGACCAATCTCCAGTTAAACAGATTTACTGATTTTTATTCCAGTATTTACTGATTTTTATTTCAGTGATAAATTTTGTGTTCTGTGGTTTGAATGAACTGGCCCTGTGAAAATAATGGACGAATGGTTAAAAATGAGCTCCTTATTAACAAAGCCGAAGACGGTGATGATGGTGAATTAATTGGTGGCCCGTCACGCTCCGTTCTGAAGACCCAGCCAGGGCGCTTGCTTTGTCAAAGTGAGAGCACAAACATGTCGGTCATCCTCGCCCGGTACCGGTGACCCGCTTCCAGCCAACAGCACCCTCAGTCATCTGAAGGAATCTTAATGTGAAGTTTATTGGTTTTATGGTTTGGTTTGAATTTGAATTGTAAATTTGTTTTGTTTCTACCTGCTGCTATTGGCATGAGCAGTTTTTTTGTTTTTTTTTTTAAACCTGGGTTTAATACTTCATGTTTATTTAAATAACATCATTAAAAAAAAATAATTTGAGTTAAACTGCTCAGCTGTTTGAACAATGTAATATCTGCTCTGGAGCCTACATGGAATCCCAAGAGGAATAAATAGATGTGTGTAGAGGATAATTTATGTATCTATAATTCTGTGCATGCTATTTCTATGCGACGTGTATTTATGTGCTAGGTCTTGTATACATGTGTATCCAAAACATGTATATGCGTGTAGATGTGTAGTCACAGGAGAGATGTGATTTATATGTAAGGCATCTGCATATGACTTAACTTTTTGGCTAGGTGGTCAGGGACATCGATTTAGAATAAGAGAGACATGGATTTTACTGTTCCCTGTGTCACTTATTTATTTGACACCTCTGGGCCTCAGTTTCCTTAAAAATGAAATAAAAGCAACATAACATAATATACTATTATAAGAAAGAATACTGTACTACCTAGCCCGTGGTGGCGTCACGAGGACTGACTAAAAGAAGGCATAACGTCCGGGCACCCAGGAAACATGCAGTAGATATTTGCTATTTGTCCTGAGTTTGCAAGTGAGCATGCCTCTGGGGACATTGCCGTGGAGCTGGTCGATGGCAGGTCGTCCCGCGTGGGGAGGCTCCGCTCGCTGAACCACAGAGCCAGAGAGACTCCGGGTCAGTGGACTCCACATCCACTTCACCCATCCCTGCGGGAGCAGGCTCCCGGGAGCCTTTTACCAAATCTGGTTAGGTGTGCCCTTGGACACCATGGGGAGGATAAACCAGCTCAAGACCTGGGCACTCGTGCCCAGAGGCTTTTATGCTGAAATGTCATGAAGATCTAGTCCCCACGGAGCGTTTGCTGCGTGCCTGGCAGGGTGGTGACTAAGGGCCTGACCATCGGCTGACCCTAGGGGACCGCCTGCATGCAGGGATCCATATTCTGATTTAGGACGGTGAGTACCTGCCCTGGAACCCTCCTTCCCTTGTTCTGTGTGGGATCAGGGTTGGGGGCTACAGATCCTATCTACGAGATGCTGCTCCTTAAAGGCTCTGATTGGCAGTCTTTGCATGGGGTTGGGGTGGGGGTAGCTCCCCCTGCAAGACGTCCCGCATTGACGCATGAGCTAGTGCAGGTGTGGCCAACAGTTTTTGCCCCCGGGCCAGATTAGAAAGAAAATTTTTTCATGGGCCGGACAAAATATTAAAATTAAAAAATGTTAAATACAAAAACGATTTGTTTAAGTAAACAAAATTTTATTATGTAATTTGTTTATGAATAAATGTGAGTGAAAAAAAATGTTTAATATACAATATTATTTTAATAAAAATGTATTTTAATAAAAATACATATAATTACATACCGTATAAATATCCAAACTGTATCGCAATCAATTGAAACAATATTTAATTAATAGAATGAGCTTGAAGGGGTTATATTGCAAATAAAACAATTATTTCATTTTACAAACAGCCTGGACATGTTTTCAGTTATCAACTGCAGCTATTGTCTATGCTACAATGCCACTTGATTCAGCACACTTGACCACAAAAATAATGAATTGTTTGACCTTGGGTGCGCACTGGCAAACTCTGCCTAAAAGAATGTGGGTCTCACATCGCCGCTAAACATCAAACAGTTCATATTGAGTACAGACGAGTACAAAAGTTGTAAATCTTTATAATGAAATTTTTTTAAAAAATAAAGAAGTATCGCGAATCCATTCGACCAATTATTGGAAATTAACTCTAGATTAGTCACACAAGGAATTCTTTTCCGTGTATCACTATCTTCTTAAATGTCTCGATTTCCAATAATCAAAGACGCTCCCGCTTCTGAGTAGCTGAGATTTTAAAGTAGCGGAGAATATTAAAAATTTAATCGTGGGCCACATAAACTCATTTTGTGGGCCGGATCCGGCCTACAGGCCATATATTGGCCATTCCTGAGCTAGTGTGTGCCCAGGGATGGGACTGGTGTCCACATCAGCTGGAGCAAAGAGAGGCCAGGGGGTTGAGTGAGTGAGGATAGCCTCGCATTTCATTGCAAAGCTGAAAGGCCAGTGGGTGGGGCACGCCTTGCACTCCCACCAACACCTTACTGCCTTCTGGAACAAGAGTGCTCGTCCTAAAATTTTCTTTCTTTTTTTTTTTTTGTATTTTTCTGAAGTTGGAAATGGGGAGGCAGTCAGACAGACTCCCGCATGCGCCCACCCGGGATCCACCCGGCATGCCCACCAGGGACCAATGCTCTGCCCATCCGGGGCGTCACTCTGTTGCAACCAGAGCCATTCTAGCGCCTGAGGCAGAGGCCATGGAGCCATCCTCAGCGCCCGGGCCAACTTTGCTCCAGTGGAGCTTTGGCTGTGGGAGGGGAAGAGAGAGACAGAGAGGAAGTAGAGAGAGGGAGGGGTGGAGAAGCAGATGGGCGCTTCTCCTGTGTGCCCTGGCCGGGAATCGAACCCGGGACTCCTGAATGCCAAGCCGACGCTCTACCACTGAGCCAACCGGCCAGGGCCTAGTCCTGGAATTTTCAAACACAAGTCCAAGTGGGTCACCCCCAGGGCTGTTTCTGATTGAAGTCTCCTTCTGTCCATCCTTGGGACGTCCCTGCCTGTGGGGTCGTATAGCCTCCCTTCCAACTCCTGGCTGTGAATCTGACCTCCCTCTCCCAAGATAAATATGTCCACCCACCGCATTTCTCAACCGAGATGATTTGCAGAGCCATTTTTGTCTTCTGAGCAAATGCGAGGGGAAGAAGAGGAGGTGTGGAAGGGGAGCGCTCGGTCATTAATTTGCACGGGGAAGTGGAGTTAAGTCAGGGCGGTAATTGGATTTTAACCCCTTGGGCGTTGATTTCAATGCCGGTGTTAGTGTTCCGGTTCCAATCCTGGTGATGTATCTCCTCTCAGACTGGGAGTGTGGGAATCCAGGGAGAAGACATCCTGTCTGGAGGGCGCACCACTCCGGGAAACCGAAGGAGCCACTGTCCTCCTGGGCGGGTCCTGAGCAACAGTGGCCTTTCTGGTTCGTTGGGAGATGCCCAGGAGGACGGGGGGGGGGGGGGCGTTCCTCCATTTCCCAGTATTCCTGTCTGGCTCATAAAATGATAGTATGTTATAAGTCACCCTCTTCCAGCATGCCTGCCCGATTGCTGAGCTCGGGAGAAAGGTCGGGGTGGACAGCCAGCCTCCTGGCTCCTTCCGGTGGGCCTGGCCTCCCCGGGGCCCCTGCTCCCAGGTGGTAAGTGGCATCCTTGCTCCAGTCCAGGTCTTGATTTTAAGGGACACTCGGGCAGCCATGTGATGGGGGCTCATCTCTGCCTGACTCCCCTGCTGCCCGCTGGTGCACAGCAGGCGCAAGGTAGGGGGCTGTGCTGTGTCTGCTCACAGCGTCTCCCCTCTGGACTCAGGGGCGTCTCAGGAATGGCGCCCGTGCTGCTGTGCGAGGCAGAGTGTGTGCTGTGGTGTGCGGTGGCTGCAGAGGCACTGTTGTTTCCCTCATGGTACGCACTGCACCAAGTCAGTGTACGAGGAGGTGCAGTCCCTAAGGGGGCCGGTTTGTACCCACGCTTCCCGAACTACCGTGACCAGGAGCCCCCGCGTTTCTGTTCTGGGGCGGGTGCAGTGGGTGGATTAGTCTGGGAGCTCCATGGGGGCCACCTCTCTCCACTTTTTCTTCTTGTTGATTGTCAGCAGGACCTGGCCTTCTCCTCTTCCAGGAAGTCCTCCCAGGATGCTCCCACTCAGAACTTTCTGTCTCCTTCTGGACTTTCATTATCGTGCAACTGATAATACCCCACGTAAGATGAAGTGGTGCCCTTCCTGGGTTTTGTGGGTAAGGCGCATATCCCCAGGAAACAGTGCTGGGCGCTTGTCTTTCAGCTCCAGCCCTCTCCTGTCCTTTTCTGTGTCTGCTCTGTGTCTGGGGAGCTGCCTCCTGCAGACTGTGTCCCCACACTTTCTCACCACCTGGCCGCCGGCTGTCCGGCGGGAGGTCCCGGTGAAAGCCAGGACAGTGGAACCAGAGAGAGCCCAGGGTGTTTCTCCTCCCCTACTTCTATTTTCTGAAGGATGTGTTTGATTTTCGCTTTCCCAGTCAGCCTTCAGGATACATATTTTCTTCTTATGCAGGAGGAGAGAGAATTGGGTAACTTTAGGCATTTTCTGTTTTTGAGCCCTTAGGAGAAGGGGGAGCTGACCATCAGCCAATCATTTCGGTGAATCTGCCAGTGATATCAGGATGTTGGTAGTGACCATCGCTCAGCGTTCTCCGTGTGTCCTCAGAGGGGGTGCCACCACCCCTTGGCTTCCACGTAGTTCCAAACCGCCCCCTTCTGGACCTTTGTCCCCAACATGGTCCTGGATGTGGGTGGGCTAGAGCTCTCCAATCTGGGCGGCCCCGCTTTGGACACAGGCACGGACCGCCTACGCGTCTTTCTGCTGACTTATGCGCTGATACAGCCGCCGGGAAACCACATCCTCCCGGGGGGAGGATGACCGCGGTGCCCAAAGGACATGTCCTCATGACAGGCTGCGGGACCGAGAACCACGGGGACAAGCGGCCTGAGTGCGAGTCGGTCAGGAGGCCCAGCACAGACTCCGTGGACACGACCGCTCACCTCCCTGAATGCTGGTCTCCGGGTCCCACGGGGCGTGCACACCCTCCGCACATGCAGACCTCCCCACGTCGCCCCCTGCGGCACCGGGAGAGGGAGGGAGTTTCTGCTTCACAGGAAAGGTCATTAACGTTGGATCAGGCCTCGTGGTGTTCTTGCTGAATAGACGGGGAGGGGAGGTCAGGGTGCGGTGCTGTCCCACTGGGCTCAGGAGTCCCAACGCCCCGACAAGGAGCCTGAGCGAGTGCTCTCTCCCCGGCCCTCCCTCCGTCCCCCGGGCTCAGGTCCACAGCCACACGGTGGGGAGATGGGACTGTCCCACCCCTCAGGGTCCCTTTCACCCTAGTCATCTAAAGCTGATGGGAAAAAAAAAAGGAGAATTTATCAAATAGGCACAAGAACAAAAAAAATGATAATCATCACCCCTAATTCCCCAAACCCAGAAACAACCAAGCGAACATTTTCTCCATCGATGGATAACGTGTTTGTGTATTTGGAGCGTCCACTTTGGTGGCCTCGGAGGAGTGTCTGGGTAGCGGGTCACTTCACTGCTGGTTTTAGCCGAGCGTGACCTACAGAGCCCTTTGGCCTGAGACACACGTTTCTCGTCACGAGGCACAAGTGTCCTTCCCTTTTGTTGTTGCTGTTTGTTTACTAAGAGCTTTATCAGGGAGGAGTCGGGTGTTACCTAGGTTTATTATGATTATTTTTTTTTCAGCAGCTCTGAAAGTGAACAGATGGGGTTTTTGCAGTTTGACCTACGGATGGAATCTTCGACCTTCGACACCTGTCCGTGGCACGCGGCCTCTTCGCGACTCCTCTCGGGGAACAAGCCAGGGGAAGCGGTCGGAATTCGCTCCGTACATGTCCGTTGAGCGGCTATAGGTAGATCGGACGACAGCTTTGTGTAGCATAAAGGAGGGGACATCTGTCCTTTGCTCTTCTCAAAACTTAACGTCTTCTCAGAGCTCAGGTTCGGGAGGGAGCGGTGAGTGTGAGCAGGGACCCAGGGGGAGTCCAAGCACAAGAAAGGGACGCTGTTCCTCCCTCCTTGGGGAACCCATGCTCTGTGAGTCACTCTAGAACGTCCCAGCCACCGTCCCCAAGGGGCTGCCATCACCAGGGCCGGGAGGTGAGAGGGCCCTGAAGTGCAGAGGGGGCTCTAAGCTTAGAGCCTTCATGACACCTGTCACCCCAGAAGCAAGGGACATCCTGGGGAGGAAACTAGTGGTACCAGGTGCCTAATACTGAGTTTGTGCAGGTCCTGCAGGGGACAGGAGGGAGTCCCTGCAATGACGTGGGGACAGGTCCTTCAGTGGGAAAGGTCAGTGGCTGGCACCACGCAATGGGTGTCCTCTCAATGGGAGGCCATGGCCAGGTTTGGAGGAACCACATGACAGTTAGAGAGACAACTCATGGTGTCACCTGAGTCAGCCCTTGCAGACATGTGGGGACAGGAACCCAGGGGAGAGCAAGAAGGTTGTGGAAATCAGGAGCTCCCAGGGAGGATACTTTCCCTTCCATGTCCCGTTCATGTGCTCCTGTGTCACAGGCGTGTGACAGTTCTCGTGGGCACTGTGTCCCCACCGGACAGGAAGACAGACTACTTGCTTATGTTTGTGTCCGCAGGTCCTGGCAGGGGGTTGGGAGACAGTGGACACTGCACATCGATGAATGGATGGATGAATGAACGAATAAATGGTCGATGGACGACTCAGGAGATAGCCACCGGCTCCCCGGAGGCCGGGATCCCCTGCAATCTGTTTAGATCTTGTGTGATCTGGGGAGAATGGATGTGCATGGGGCACACAGCGACCGGCCTGTGCATGAGGGCTGTGACAGTGAGGAGGGTGGGTGCGGACAGGAACAGGGACGGCTGAGGGCTGGCCAGCCACCGTGGGAGGATGTTGACGGAGCAGTAGTTAGGACCGCAGGCTCCGGAGTAACTGGGACATCTCCCCCCGGCGCTGGCAGTACGCTGCTGCGTGGTGGCGTTGAACCCCCGAGACCTCAACTGCCCCTCAGGGAAACATGGAAACAAGCAGCAGCCATGACCTGCGGTCATCGCCAGGACTAAACAAGGACAGCACATGAGAAGCCCGGGGCCGGCTCCATCAGTATCAGCCGCCCACAGGAACGTGGTTATTTTGTTTATTCCTTTGGAAAAAGATGCTTCAGGAAATCCCAGCCTGTCGATTTCCCGGGTTCCTGGGACCAGTTGGAGTCTGAGTGAGGAGCCCCTGGGTGGGGCGGGGCTCAGCAGGGCAGGAGGCCAGGAGGCCTGCACTTTGAGACTGATGCCCTCCCTAACTGATGCCCTCCCTAACTGACCCGGTGAGGGACAGCTTCCTGAGGCTCACATGGAGCATGGGGGGGGCATGCCCTGCCACCCCTTGCTGTAGGTCCCGTCCTCTAGCTGTGTCTAGCATGGTCTCTAGCCTGCCCGATGCTGCCTTCGGTCACCATGGTGGGATGTGGCCCGCAGGCCCCTGGACTTCAGGCTCTGGGAGGGTCAGCTTTTACGCTGGCCTACACTGACACCCAGGTGCCCCCACACAATGCTGTTTACCTTGCCTTGAGGGGTTCGTTTATCCACCTAGTGGGGATCCTTTGTGGCAAAGACCTCACAATCTGATTTAGGGTAAGAACAAATACCCCATTTCTATCTGTGTGTGTATGGGGGGTGTGGTGGGAACTGTAGGATGACCCCCAACGACTCATACCCTTGTGAAATCCTCTCCCCTTGAGTGTGGGAAGCCATGACTGGCCTCTAGCCAATAGAATGTGGCAACACAGGAGGGGTTCGCAGGTGTTGTTAAGGTACCCAATCAGTAGATTTTGAGATCATTGAAAAGAAGACAACTCGTGGTGGGCCTGACCTAATCAGGTGGAACCTATAAAAGGGACTGGGCCCTGCAGGTCAGACTCTCCTGCTGGCCTGAAGAGGCAAGTCCCATGTTGAGACAGAGTCCATGGGAGGGTCACATGGCAGGGGACTGAAGGTGGCCTCCAGACCAAAAGGCGACCTCCCAGCTGACAAGGCAGCAAGGAGCTGGGCCCTCAGTCCTACAACCCCCAGGCAACGAGTTATGGAAAGAAGCTGGATGAATACGGAGGCCGACTCCTCCCAGTCAGTCCTTCAGATAATAACACAACCCGTGGGAGACTGCGATTGCACCTCTGGGACTTGGGACTCAGGTAAGCCAGGCCCGCTTGTGGACAAACTGACAAAACCAGTGCATTGTCCTGAGCCTCTGACCCAGCGGTGAATGGCTCAACAGTGGCAGAAAGGGGATCTTCTCGGTTTCCTGAGCATGCAGTCGGGGAGGAAGTCCTTGGCTTGCTCCTAACTCACTCTCGTCCACTCATTCAGCTGGGACTCGGGCAGCCCCTCGCCGGCCAGCTGCTGTGTGAGGCCCCGGACTCCATTAGACGTCTCAGCCGTGTTGGCAAAGCGCTGTGGTGTTCCCATTGGGTGATTCCTCTGAAGAAGGGAGCTGGGACCCACAGGACTTCCTACGCTTCCACGAACCGCTTTGTGCGTTTGGATTGCGATGGGCATGTCCCGGTTTTCAGTATCACACATGCTGTGACTATGTACGTTGGCTTAATGATGATCAAGTGAACCCCCCGAGGACGTCCTCCTCACGTGCCCACCTCCTGCACTTTGTCCCGTGCTGTCCCAAGTGTGCTGAAGTCTGTTTGTGATCACAGCTCCGGCAGTGTACAAATCAAAGGATGGATGGATGGATGGCTGAACGGACACATGCATTTGTAATCTGCCAGGCTGGCTTCGAGGACTCCCTAATGCCGGCACATAATTTTTTAACCTAATAAACAAGAGACAACTTCCCCTTTGAGCAAACGCTGCCTCAGCAGGAGGGCTCTGCAGACGGCGCATCCACTTCTCCCAGGGACGGTGCCAAGGATGATGTTGTGACAGGGTTTCCCTGCACTGCACGGCCAGTCGAGGGTCAGTGTGTGAGCCAGGGAGTTACCCAGTGGACTTAGAACCGGGGCTGGGGCCGGTTTGTCCCACGCAGCAGATGTGTGTCTTGGCTTTGACGGATTCTGACTGGTTGTTGACTTGACCCCAACAGTATGTCCGGGCGCGCAGGCTATGGGCTGTTTGTCAGCCTGGCGCTCTGGTGGCAGGAGACCGGTCAGACCGGAGGCCAGAGGACATTGTTCCAGATGTGATTTGGTGATGGTAGATGGTGAAATGTGAGGTGGGGTGGGGAAGGGGACACTGGAGCACGAATGACATGAGGCAGGAGCTAGATGTATACTTCCCCACTTGTGCTTGCAATTTAAAAATTGATGTGTGTGCGTGCACATGTACATGCGTTTATGTATACAGTGCATATGTGTGCATGTACATGTATGTTTGTATGTGTATTCACACACATCTGTGCCTGTACAAACGTGTGTATGTGTGTATATTCATGCATGTGCATGTGTACCATAAGTCTGTGTGTGTCTATTGTATGTGCACGTGTGCAAGCGTGCGTATGCACGTGTACACATGTACATGTGCTCATGCGTGCATTCATGTGTGCTTGCACTATGCATGTGCTCATGTGTATATGTGTGCACATACATGTACACATACATGTACACACATACATACACGTACATGTATGTATATATTGTCTTACCTCTGTGTATGTGCATATGGGCAAGCATATTGTATGTGTGTGTATCTGCATGTGTGTGCATGTGTGCACACAGTCCCATATACAAGTGTACATATACATGAGCAGGTGTGAGTGCATATGACTGCCCCTGCATCTCTGTAGGGCTCTACAGGTGTGTGTGTGTCCTAGTCCCCAGCCAGACTGCCGGGCTGCTGAGGGGAGTAACTTGTAGCTCACGCATCCCTGAAGGTTTCATTCAAACAGCATTTCTGACATTTCTGTCTGTGTGGGCCTTCGTAAGTATTGTTTCCATGACTGCCTGCCTACCCATTCTCCTCTGGGTCTGAAGTGTCTTGTCCTGCGGCAGTGAGGAACATTTTCAGATTTGTTCGCATGCTGTGGTCTGCCTCCCTTCTCTAGAATGTTCCTCCATACAAGCCGGGTTATTGCTGGGTTCCCACTGTCTGGTGCATTACAAGCTTGTCAATCTTACTGAGCAAACAAACTTGACTTGTGCTTCCTGACTTGCAGTCTCCACGTGCCGATGGCGTTGAGGGTGGTAACGGCAACGCTCATGAGTATAACCGGCAGCTCAGATGTGCGAGGGCCAGGAGCCTCCCCTGCGGGCCGGTGGCTCTCTCCATCTGGAGTGGGGTGAGGGAGGTGGGGACCATCCAAGAGCTCAGAGCCAGGTCTAATCTGACATCTGAAACGCTCATGCTCTTAGATTGACCCGGTGCCTGTCACCTTCCCATCCCGCCTGCTGTCCCCAATGGCAAGGGGCAGAAGGGAACAATGGCTAAGAGGTGCCCAGCTGGCCTGGGGGTGAGTCCGTTTGGAGAGCTCAGGGCTCCCTCCCACTGGCCCCTTGGCTGCTCAGCCCTGTCCAGCTCCAGGTGCCCGTGTAGACCCCCTGGCCTCTGGGCTGGCCTCTGCCTCCTCTGCTGGTCCTCCCCACCTCCTGCCTCTGATGCCAGCCCCTCCAGCTCATGTTGGGTTCCGTCACGCCCTGGCTAGGGCTGGCAGGAGACCTGAGAGATAGTCTCTTTCTAGGGTCTCATACGGGGAATGCAGTGAGGGCCCCCATTGCCCTGGGTGTCAGTGTCACTTATACAACTCACCGGACCTTCTCTGGGCTGGACAGGGAGAAGACCGGACATGATTCTAACTCTCAGACCCAGTCCATCCCTCTCTCCTTGGCTTTCTCAGCCGGTGGACATGTTTATCACCCCCACCCCAGCTCTCTGCTCACTTCTACGCCACCATGTCCTCCTCCAGGGGGCTGGGCTGCTTCCCTGAAATGGGATCACTAATGGGGTGTTTTCTCCCACAATGGGAACACCCCCGCTGGACTTGGAATGAGGTGGGTCTTAGCGCTTCCCTGCTGCTCAAGCTCCCTGGAGGTAGCACTTTGTCATTGTGCCAGAGAAAACCCCCTGCTGAGGTGGGGGGAGGCCGGCTGATCCGGAGGCCGGCAGTCATCTCTGCTCCCCACCTCTCTAGAGGCCCGGAGGCTCCCGCAGAGTCA
Organism: Saccopteryx leptura; assembly: GCF_036850995.1. Classification (NCBI taxonomy): domain Eukaryota; kingdom Metazoa; phylum Chordata; class Mammalia; order Chiroptera; family Emballonuridae; genus Saccopteryx; species Saccopteryx leptura. Next base: position 86,419,242 of record NC_089505.1, on the reverse strand, counting down.
TGAATCTCACACCGCCCCACCAAGCCTGCTGCCCCAGCTGCTGCTGCTTGGCCTGGTTCTTTGGCCAGAACAGCCAAACAAGTGGAAAGCGGAACGCGGTGGAAGGCGTTTGGAGAGCTTGTCCCTGGGGACAGAAGCGTGGCTCTTGAACAAGTGATAGAAGAACTAATAACTGTCACTGTTGGGATTATAGTATTATTGCTTTTGGTGTTTTACATAAGCCCTTGGGGGGAATCTTTAAAACCTGAAATTGCTGAGTAGGAGCTAGTCTTCCTGGATCCTGGGGGGGTGGTGGGAAGGGGTGGAGGGTCCACCAGCTCCCCATCTGTCCATCACTCCCTGTCCGTTCATCACGCCCCGGCCCTTCCTGGAAACACACGCTGCTCTGGGTGCAAGGTGTCCCCCCCCCCCCCCCCACCAACACAAGCGCAGGGATAACCAGAGCTTGTCTGGTCCTTACAGACACAGAAGAAAGGAAAAGAACAGAATAAAGAGAAGCCTGTGACAATCTCTGACACATCCGTCTCAGGGTCCCTCTGCGGGTGGGACGTGGGGAAACTTGGGCAGTGGACTGGGCAGAAAGTACCCAAGCTGCAGGTGGGCACCTGCCTCCCTGAGTGTCTCGGACCTGACGGATGCCGGCGTCCACGACCCCCTTCGCTTCTGCCTCTCTCCCCTCGCATTTCCTGAAACGCCAGGGCTGGGCTGGCGCCCATAACTCTTCCACTCACTCTGGTTGCCCCTGGAATCCTGGCCTGACTGCTCACCACTCGTCTCAGCTCCGCAGCCTCTTCCCAGCAACACTATTATCAGCCGTCGGATTGCCTCATCTTTTGGGTTGTTTAGGTGGGTCTTCTATCACTGAAATGTGCCCCCCAGGGCAGGGGCCAGTCAATTCTGTTCAGCCCTGGACCACCCGCACCGCGAATGATGACGGGCACGCAGTAGGCTCTCAGCAGGGCCTGTGGGGGGATGAAAAATTGGGCAAGCGTACGCAGAGGAGGGAAGCCACGGGGTCACCACCAGGCAGACCCCAGTTGCCTGGCTCAGTGAGCTCACACCAAGTGGCGTGTGATTACAACTGTGTTTCGAGTGGGAAGGAGGGACAGGTGTCCTCCGGTCCAGGGAGCATGTGCAGAGGGCTGCACAGTCTCCGTCAGCCCCATTGTGCAGGAGTTCCTCCCCGGTGAGCCTAGCCGGGACTGGCCAATGTGGCGAGGTCACACTGTGCGCATACTCCTGACCCGGAACACCTGCCTCCATTCCACACCCGAGGACAAGCCCGCTCCGCACTTGCTTCTGGCCCTGCCGCGCCCCCCTGTTTTTAGCAAGCAAGGCTGGGCTCCTTTCGAAGCCACCTGCTGCTTCTTAGCACCGACCACCTGGCACCTGCCAGCCCGTGTTGGCTGAGCCTTCCGTCTGTGGAGGGAAAGGGGCTCTTATCTTGAAAGATGACCGGGCACGGTTCTCTTTCCTCCACTTGTGTCCTGTAGTGCAGCAGACACGGTTTATCCGGTCACAGAGCCGGCCATCTGCCAGCGCTCAGTGTACCAAAAATGCTGTAAGGGACACTACTGCGTCATGTCCACTTGGAGCGCTCCGATAGCCCCGCACAACCGGCAGAGGGAGGAGACCGGGAACGAGACACCTGGGACCCTTCTCTGCCTGGGTCTTGAGGCCAGCCGGCCCTCGGGGAGGCAGTCTGGCTCAGCTGTCCTAAGACCAACTTGTCATGGCTGCCCCCCCCCCCCCCACTGCTACATCTTGAATTTCCTGGATGTGACATTTCATTTCAAGAGGAAATCAATATTCCGTTAGGCAAATAGACACAAATGTTGCATTCGCTCTCCAAAATGTTACACCAACATCACAGGCGCTTTTCTGTCCCCGACAGGGTGAAAGGGAGATGTTTGAACACATTGTGCTCAAATAGAAACAAGAGGGGGAGGAAGGGGAGCCGAAAGGGCAGGAAGAACTGATACGTAAACATTTGATTATGGAAATGGAGCGCGGGGGCCGGACTTCCCTGTTGGGCACAGGGGGCCTTGATCGAAGGTGGCAGGACCCGGAGCAATGATGGATGGTGTTCTCTTTGTCACCTGCCATGGCCTCCTTCATGTGTGAGCTTGCACGTGACCTTTGGCTTAGCCAGGATGGACAGGCCACTGAGCTGCCCTGCTATAGAGCTCTGCTCATATCTGGAATCCCTTCCACGGACATTCTCCTAGAGGTCCAGCCAAAGCTCCTCTTCTGATGCTCTCCGTGACAAATCCTTCATCCGAGACTGCCCACTACATAGCTTACAAAGTCCGTCCATGTGCATTCTGCATTCTCGAAGGTGCTTTTCAGAAGGCACACGCCCCAGGAGGACAAAGGGGTCAGAGAGGGGAGGTCAGGCCCCGGCTTGCGGCTCCGGAATGAGCTGGTGGCAGAACTCAGTTCAAACCCCTGTCTGCGCAGCTGGGCTGACGGTGGCCCCAAACCAGGCTGTGGTGCCTGATGAGAGCCCGGCCTCATTAGTGCTTGTTGACGAAGCCCCTTCCCCTTCCCTGTTCTTATACTGTGCACGGTGGTCGGTACTCTTTTGTTTCCAAGTCTGTGAAATAACACCCTCACCCTGAGCAACACTTCCTACGTGGACCCTTCTTTTCCCCCGGTTGCCGGTAACAAGGGAAGACAGGAGTGACCTCAGCCCTCGTCGGGAGATGCCGGTGTGTTTGATCTCTCTGGTGTCCTCACTTTGCACGCTCCTTTAGCACAAACAGCGCACTAGTGGGCCTCTCCACTTTGCCTCTGGAAGTGATGAGCCTCCACGTTCCTGCCTGAGGGCCCCTGTCTCCATGGTGATGCTCTGGGCCCCTGGTATAGGCTCCTTCCAGCCCTGTTGGCCAAGCTGAGAGCAGAGGGCCAGCTCCAACTTGGGGTCACCCACGTCTCTGTCTACTGGTCTGAGCCATCCAGCCAGGGCTTATTATTTTTTTTAGGAGAGAAGAAAAGAGAGAGAAGGGAGGGAGAAAGGAAGCATTCATTTATTGTTCCATTTAGTCGTGCATTCATTGGTTGTTTCCCGTATGTGCCCCGACTGGGGATCGAACATGCAATCTTGTTGTTTTGGGATGACACTCTTAACCAACTGAACTAAACGGCCTATCCTTCTTAACTTAAAAAAAATCAAAGAGAAGGAAATACTTCCAAACTCATTCTACAAAGCCAGAATTACCCAGATATCAAAACCAGACAAAGACATTGCCGACACGGGCCAATATCCTTGATGAACGTAGATGCATACATTTTCAACAAAATGTTAGCAAACCAGTTTTCAACAATACACCAAAATGATGTATCATGGCCATGTGGGATTTCTCTCCAGGATGTAAGCTTTCACACTCGTAAACCAAACAACACGAGACATTACATAAACAAAACCAAGGATAAATATCACAGGATCATCTCAATAGATGCAGAAAAAAGCATGTGAGAGAATTCAATACTGTTTTATGATAAAACTTCTCAACAAAGTGGATCTATAAAGAATATACCTCAACAGAATCAAGTCCACATAGCTGTGTTAGCTCACAGCTAACATCTTACTCAGTGGTGAAAAAGTGAAAGCTTTTCCTCTAAGACCAGGGACAAGACAAAGATGCCACTGTCATCTCTCCCATTCAACATAGCATTAGAAACCCTAGCCCTGGCCTGATAGCTCAGTTGGTTAGAGTGTCATCCCGATGCACAGAGGTTGCTGGTTCGATACCGGTCAGGGCACATACAGGACTAGATTGATGTTCCCATCTCTCTCTCTCTCTCTCTCTCTCTCTCTCTCCCTTCCTCTTCTCTAAAACTAATCAATAAACAGAATTTTAAAAAAAGAAGAAAAGAAATCCTAGTTACAGCAGTCAGAGAAGAAAGAGAAATAAAAGCCAGCTATATCAGAAAAGAGGAAGTAAAACTCTCACTATTTGACAATGATGTGATACGATATACAGAAAACCCTAAAGATGCTACCAAAAAAAAAATTTTTTTTTTTTTTTTTTTTTTTTAGAAATAATAAATGAATTCAGTCAAGTTTCAGGATACGACATCAGTATACAAAAATCTGTTGCATTTCTGTACATTAGGAACAAAAAGTTGGAAGGAGAAATGAAGAAAACAATCCCATTCACAATTGCATCGGAAAGCATAAAATACCAGGGATAAATTTAGCCAGAGGGGAAGGACCTGTAGTCTGAAAAGCTTAAGACTCCAAAGAAAGAAACTGAAGAAGTCACAAACACAGGGAAGGACATACCTTGTTCGCGGATAGGAAGGATTGATGTTGTTAACACATCCTCACTCCCTAGAGCCACATACAGGCTCAGTGCACTCCCTATCAAAATAGCAACAGCATCCTCCTCAGAGTTAGACTAACTCATCCTAAAGTTTACAAGGAACTAGGAAAGATCCTGAATAGCCACAGAATCCTTGAGAAGGAACAGCATGGGAGATACTATGTTTCCTAATTTCAAACCTTACGACAAAGCTGTGCTCATCAAAAGAGTATGGTGTGGACATAAAAAAAAAAAATATACAGATACATAGATGAACAGAATAAGACCAGAGAGCTCAGAAATAAACCCTTGTTCACATGACCAATTAACCTACAGTAAAGGAGGCAAGGATAACACAATGGGGAGTTAAAGTAGTCTCTTGTAGGGATGGTGTTGAGAAAAACAGGACAGAGGAGCAGGCAGAAAATGAAATGAAGCCAGTTTCTTCCACCATAGAAAAAATAAACTCAAAATTAATTAAAGACTGACATAATGTAAGACCTGAAACCATAAAACTCCCCAAAGAAAATATGGGTGGTACACTCTGCGATTAACTGGTCTTAGCCATATCTTTTTGGATCTAACTCCCTGAGCAAGGGGAGCAAAAGAACAAATAAACAAATGAGACCTCATCGAACTAAAATTTTATCTGTATAGCAAAGGAAACCATCCACAAAATATAGACAGTGTACTGAAGGGAAGAACACACTCACAAATGATTTAAGCTTATAAGGGCTTCATATCCCAAATTTGTAAAAAAACTCAAACAACTTAACACACTTTCCCTCCCCCATAAAAACAACCCCAAACAATAATACAATTAAAAAAAATAGGCAGAGAACCTGAATAAACATTTCTCCAAAAAATGACATATGGATGGCCCGCAGACAGTTGGAAAGCTGCTCAACATCAGGACCCACAGGGAAATGCAAATCGACACCAACGAGGAGATACAGCTTCACACCTGGCAGAACAGCTCTCCTGAAAATGTCAACAAACAGAAAACAAGCGCCCGGCGAGGGTGTGGGGGAAGGGAGCCCTATGTCCGGTTGATGGGAAGGTGGACTGGCACAGCCAGATGGAAGAGAGTGTGGAGGTTCCTCTAAACACTGAAAAGAGAACGATGTGATGACTGATGACTTGGGATTTTCACATCTGGGTCTTTATCCAGAGAAAACCAAAACGCTAATCTGAAGAGATACGAGCACCTGTGTGTTTGTTGCAGCCTTAAATACAGCAGCCAACACGAGAGGCATCGAGGAGTCCGTCCGTAAATGAATGGATAAAGAACACGTGGTTCACACATATACAACGAAATGTGACTTGGCGATAAAAAAGAAAAAGAATGAAATGTTGCCATTGGTGACAACATGGATTGAACCCAGAGGATGTGATGCTCACTGAAATAGTTTGGACAGAGAAAGACAAATATTGTATGATTTTACTTATATGTGGGATCTAAAAAAAGAACAAAACAAAGGAATAAACAAAAGGGAGACAGACCATAGATGCAGAGACCAAGCTGATGGTGGCCAAAGGGGGGAGGGGTGAAGGTTTTTTGGAGGAAAAGTTTGAAGTAATAACACTGTCCTATCTCACAGCCAAGAGTACTAATCATCCATTCATCAAAAAAATATCGATAGGTTGTAGTGTCTCTCTACTCATGAGTTGATTGTATTTTTGGAAATGGAAACTGTGTCGATGCTGACATTAAAAATAAAAAATGAGCCCTGGCCGGTTGGCTCAGTGGTAGAGCATTGGCCCAGCGTGTGGAAGTCTCGGGTTTGATTCCTGGTCAGGGCACTCAGGAGAAGAGCCAATCTGCTTCTCCATCCTTCCCCCTCTTCTCCTCTCTGTCTCTCTCCTCCCCTTCTGCAGCCAAGGCTCCACTGGAGCAAAGTTGGCCTGGGTGCTATGGATGGCTCCATGGCCTCTGCCTCAGGCGCTAGAATGGCTCTGGTTGCAATGGAGCAACACCCCTGATGGGCAGAGCATCACCCCCTGGTGGGCATACTGGGTGGATCGCGTTCAGGTGCATGTGGGAGTCTAACTGCCTCCCCGCTTCTAACTTTGGAAAAATACAAAAAAAAAAAAAAAAAATGACTTGGACTTGGTTGCATTTTTGTAAGGGAAACCGAATGTAATCACGGACATTTAAACAGGCATCTACATGTCACACTGACAGGAAAGATAAAAGAACGAAGTTTTAGGTTGATGTTCCCATGATATGCAGCCCCCAAATATTCCCAACCACACAGCCTTCCTCACACGTGTTTGCCATAAGGATGCTCTGAGGACTGCTCCGATTCCCAAGTCTCCTAGACTCGTGAGACGTGGATGCTGGGATGGGGCATCTGGAACCCAGGTTTCCCGAGTCCCTGTGCTCCTGCCTTCTGGAAAGACTGACCAGCCGATGTCCTGACTTCCCGTCTTCCCCTTCCTCATTTCCTTCGTCCTCACAGTTGTACGTTCTCCCAAGTGCTCAGGGACAGAGGCTGGGCTAACCCGGGCAGGTGCTCCTCTACCCTCCAAGCTAACCAGTCAACGTCCAGGGCTATAGATTCCGGCGATGTCTCTCCCAGAGCCCCCCGCCCTTTCTTCCCTCTGTTCCTTGGTATCTTTCCTCTTCGCTCCTCCTTGGGTCCTTCAGGGCTCCCCTCCTCGCCCCCTCCCCCCAGCCTCTCTCCATGCTGTCCATCATTTGGAAGCATTGTGCTGGTTGGTCCCTCTGACGTAATCAGGCTGAAATTGCCCTTCCCTGTGGGGTTAAAAGCCCCACATCTCACACTTGGCCTCATCCCTAGCCCCTGTCCCATGTCTCCTCCTCAAAAAGAATGAAGCTGACATTCTAAAGCACATGCTACGTACATACCGGGCCTTTCATTTGGTTTTGTACTTCTTGGAACTGAGTTACGGAAACATTAGACAACCCGGGCCATGTGTAGACAGACACGTGGCTGGGAGGCGAACCCATTGGACCCAGATCTCGAGCTCTTGATCCCATGACGGGCCCTCCAGATGTAATGGTGTGCCCAGCGTCTGGCCTCCAAGTCTTTTCTGGTTTTTTCTTTCAGGCATTGGAGGCATCTTCCTAAGCTTGCCTACCTGCTGAAGTCTTATCACAAGGGTCGGGAACCTATGGCTTGCCAGCTAGATGTGGCTCTTTTGATGACTGCATCTGGCTTGCAGACAAATCTTTAATAAAAAAAAATAATAATGTTAAAAATATAAAACATTCTCATGTATTACAATCCATTCATTTCCTACCGCTCATGTTTATGGTTGCAGGTGGCTGGAGCCAATCACAGCTGTCCTTTGGGACAACACCAAATTTTAATTGGATAATGTGTAATGTACATGAGTCGTTGTAGGGCTCTCATGGAATTACGTTTTAAAATATGTGGCTTTTATGGCTCTCTCAGCCAAAAAGATTCCCGACCCCTGTCTTATCAACTCTTCCATGCAAGGACAACTTTTCGTCCCTTTCCCGAACCTTCCCGGAGCATCCCTGAGAAGCCAGCCCTTCTGCGGACCTCTGACAGCCTCAGACAAAGCTCTGGTCCCTAGCTCTTTAGTCTGCACACTCCCGAGGGCACAGCCAGTGCCTCAGGTGCCTCTGCTGGCTGCATGTGGCCCCCAGAGTGACTAGCACATAGCAGGTAGGGGACGAGGCCAAGGGCTTGCAGCACCCCTGGGCCCCGGCTTCTACAGCCGATGGGAGCTGCATCCCGGAGCCCTCTGTGGGGCCTGTCAGCCAGCCACATCTTCCCAGCACCCATCGGGGTGTGTGCTGGGGTCAGACTGGAACAGAGCGGAACAAAAAGCAGCCAGCCAGTAAATAAGATGCCACTACGGCAGTTAGGATGATGTCGGGGCCAGCTGGGCACCTTCCTACTGAGGCAGAGGTGGCACCCATAAGCTGTGTGGTCAGAAATAGGCTGAGGTGCTCTCCTGGTGGGGACACCTGCTGGGGGACTGGTGGCCCAGACAGCAGGGGGCCACATTCCTGTCCCAGCAGCTCCCTCAGTGCCCCCTCCCCTGCGGTACAAGCCTGACTGGCCAGGAAGGCCTGAGGATGAGGGGAAGACAGGGACGTGGATTGGTCATTCAGGGATAACCGAGTGTCTATGAGGTTGCTGCTGGTGGCAGGACAAGAGCCATCACTGAGGACTGTCCAAGGGGAAGCCACCCCACCAGCCTCAAAAGGCTTGGGCTCCTGACCCGTGAAAGGAGAGGTTGTAGGGGGAAGGGGTGCCCTTTCAGAACCTGAGATCTGGAGGTGCCTTTAGCAACCTCGCCAATTCTGGTCTGTCCCCCATGAGTCCCAGGCCCTGAGCCCGCAGGACAGGCAGAGGTGACAGGAGACCCTCAGCCAAGGAGGTGACAACCCAGTGAGGAAGGGACAGAGGTAGCTGCTGTCAGGACGGATGAGACATGGGCCGGGGGTGAGTGGTGTGTGTGTCAGAGTTTAACCCAGTTTGCAGGGTGCCCCAACACCTTACCACAGCCTGGGGGCGGGGCTTTCAACAATGGACGTCTGTTCTCTGAGAGTTCTGGAGGTCACAATTCAGAAATCCAGGGGTTGACAGGGTGACGCTCCCTCTGACGGCTCTTGGGGAGGATGTTTCCTGTTTCCTTCCCCACTGCCGGTGGCTTCAGGCACTCCTTGGCTTGTAGACACGTCCCCCCAGTCACAGCCTCTGTCTTCACAAAGCCCTGTCCCCCTATCTCAGGGTCTCAGGTCTCCCTCCGCTGTTCTCTTATAAGGATGCTTGTCGTTGGATTACGGGCCTGTCCTAATGCCAGGAGATCTCCAGACTCTTAATTGCATCTGTGGTATCTTTTTTTTCCTCCTCAAATAAAGTTGCCTTTACAGATTCTGGGCATGAGGACACAGACATAGCTCTTGGGGTGCCCCGTTTCACCCACTAGAGTGGACAGGGGACTCCAAGCGTTCAGTTTGCTCCCTGAGGGGAGCCCGTTAGCTTTGGACCAAAAGTGGAGATGATGCAGGTGGCGAAAGGAGGAAGAAGATGACCCCAGGCAGGGCAGCTAGAAGCCAAGGATGAACAGACGTAGGCAGGAGAACCCCACCCCCAGGAAGGACGTTGGGACAGAGGCAGGGGAGATGTGTTCAGGGTGAGACGTGGAACAAGAGAGTCCTTAAACACAAGGTGTCCTTCGGGGGGGGGGGGAGGAGGGAAGGTGACATCATCATGTCAGTGGGGTGCCATGGAAGGTGAGCTCCTTTTGTGATAGTGTCAAGGGAAGGGGTCTGGCCACTAAGGGTACCTCTGCAGACAGAGCCGGGGAGGAGAGCCCCATCTCTCGTCTCTCTCTCTCTCCCACCTCTTGTCTCCCCCTCCCCCCGCCACTGTCCTGCCTGGCGTGGGCGGGTGGTGAGGCTCCAGCGCTCGCCTGCCGGCCCGCGCCAGGGCCAGACGCCAGAAGGAGGGGAGCCCATTGAGATTCTAGGCACGGCGGGGCCTGGCAGCTCCCGCGAGTGCGCGGGGCCGGTGTCCCTCTTTAGCATGCCTGCCGCTTCTCCCTCTGTCCACTATTAAGCCGCTCATCTATAACATCGGTAGGCCTATTAAGAGGGAAATACAATTTCATAGCTACAGATAAGAGATTAGACAGATCAATTTGAAGTCTGTGAAATAGACTGAGGGGTTGATGGGGGGGGATAATTTTCAAATTATGATCTTGCTGACTTTGGGGCTGTTGGTTTATTGGATTGCAGTCTGTCTCCTGACTGCATTGGGTATGCTTTTCTAGCGAGAGGTCCAGCAGTCTATTGACAAGTGCTTAAATCCACTTAGAAAGGCCGGGGACCCGGCCCTATCGACTAGTGGAAGGCTGCTGGAAGCAGTGGGGATGTGATCGTTTTTGGCGTCCTGCTCCTGGGTGGGCAGAATTTTCCAGCCAGAATGTAAAGTTGGAGGCTTTGCAGGGTGCGCTCATCCAGGGAAGACCGGTGGCTAATGGTGTAGATTAAAACCACCTATTCACGCGACTCCTAAGAGGCCCCGCCCCTGTGCAGCCTCTACTGGTTAGCAGCCCGTGCTGCAGCCGGATGCTATCTCCCTGAGCAGGTGGGGTTTGCATCAAACGTTTGAAAAAGGCTGAATCCTCCCCAGCAGAGCTGGTGGTCCCATCTGCCTACCCTCTGCCCATTAGCTGGTCTTTGTCTGTTTTACCTTTGCGCCAGCTTCCCGGGGTCCGTACCTCTCTTGCTTCTTCCCCAAATCACCGCACTCTTCCCTCCGTGCCTGTGATCTCTCATGGGAGCTTCCTTCCCATGCTGGCTGACACCTTCCAGGAGGTGTTCTTATCTAAGTGCCAGAGACTTCTTAGGAGGGCACACAGGGTTTCTTCTCCCCTTCTTCCACAACGCCGAAGCATCTCAGAGCTTCTCAGCTCTCAGGGTTGCCTGTGGAACCTTGAGAATATTTCTCAACACTCTGTGTCTCAGCTCATAGGTAAGCCATGCCATAGTGTCCATCTCGTGGGGAGGATGAGATGGTGCATGGAAAGGGTCCAGCATCACATGTCACTCAGCCAGTCTGGCACATACATTAGCTACCACCATCATCACCATCATCACCATCATCATCACCATCATCATCACCATCATCATCACCATCATCATCACCATCATCACCATTATCATCATTATCACCATCATCACCATCATTGTCACCATCATCATCACCATCATCATCATCATTGTCACCATCATCATCATCATCACCATCATCATCATCACCATCACCATCACCACCATCACCATCATCACCATCATCACCACCATTACCATCATAACTATTATCACCACCATCATCACCATCATCATCATCATCATCACCACCATCATCTTCACCATCATCATCACCATCAAAACCATCATTACCTCATCACTATTAATTATCAGTCCAAACTCTTTATGGTTCAGGTTAGAAAGTTTAGGGGTTTTTAGAAATTTTTTTTCACATTAGAAAAAAATACAAAACAGGAGCAGGTACATGTATGCGTGCATGCTCGTGTGTGTGTGTGTGTGTGTGTGATGATGATAATGGTGATAATGATGGTGATGATGGTGATAATGATGGTGATGATGGTGATAATGATGGTGATGATGATAATGGTGATGATGGTGATGATGATGGTGATGATGGTGATGATGGTGATAATGATAGTGATGATGGTAATGGTGATGATGGTGGTAGCTAATGTCTGTGCCGGGCTGGCTGAGTGACACGTGGTGCTGGACCCTTTCCATGCACCATCTCATCCTCCCCACACATGTACACACATAGAAATCCAGGGAAGAAAAATTCATCAAGGACAGAGGAAAACACAGGAGATATACTGAGTCAGAGGCACACACGTGAAGACATTTGGACAATGAGAAACAGACAGAATAGACCTGAGCATGTGAGACTTGAAGCAGCAAGGACATGACCCTGGCTCTGACCTAAGCAGATGCCTCCTACTGGCACCTTATGAACAAGTGTCCGCTCAGGATTCTGGAGGATGCTGTCATGTTTGTGTTGTAGATAAAATACTGGTGATTGCCAGTGAAGTGGAGGTGACATCACCTCTTGTCTTGGAGGCTGAATTAAATTGCTGAGCAGACTTGGCATCTCCCACACAGAACATACTATTAGCAGTTCACTTTCTAAAACAGAGGCCGGGAATGACAACGTGACGGGTCACGGGATGCTGGTGCTGGCGGGACTTCCCACGTCAGCTTGGAGTCGCAGGGGAGTCCCTGGAAGGGAGCCCAGGTTCAAAGGAGAAGTTGGGCAGACAGCACATGCAGAACTCCCTAAGGGACAATGAAACTGGTTTTGGTACCCTGTCACTCACCTCCCGCGTACATAGACGAGGTGAGGAACTGAACAGAACCTGTAACCACCTGGAAAGAGCCTGCTCTTCGGGCCGTCAGGTACAGCTGTGCAGGTTGCACAATGCACCAAGGCGTCTGGCCAAGTGGGGGAGTAGTTGCTTACACCCACGCTGAGCTCTGTTAGCCCGGCCTTCTATCCAACAGGGCGGCTGCATCAGCCCTGAGCGAGGGATACCCATTGCCTAAGTCACCATCCATAGGGGGATTGTTTAAAAAAATCTGCATGCTGGCATCATGGATGCTCGTGGGTGGTCCTGACCATTTCGGTACTTGAAATGACTCTGGAAGGCCAGGGCTGCAACCGAGCTGTCACTCAGGGTTGGGCCAGGGGGGTCCAACCAGCACCGAAACAGAGCTGAAAGGAGAGTCCATTAATATCTTGATGGAAAGTCACTGAATTCTGCCCCTGTCATGAAGCAATCACAGCGTACCACTCCGAGAAGGGAAGGAGAAAATAGTGTGGGTGGAAGGAAGGAATGGAGGGGCAGGATTGGGGGGGGGGGGAGACCTGTCCAGGGTCCTGAAGGTCAGTGCGTGCCTCCCCAGGTTCAGAGAGGTAGGCTCTGTGGTCACAGAAGCTCCTGTACCTTGGCCATGACCAGAACTAGGAGTGCTCTGGAGCTCACGTGCTACTGTGAGTATGGTTGTTGCCCAAGAATCGCAAGCTCGAGACCCATCCGGACGGTGCCCGTCAGGGAACCACTTCTCTGCCCTCAGCTCCTGCTGTCCGAAATGAGGAACAAGACCCGATGGGCTAACGGTCCCGTTCGTAACCATGGCGATGATGACAACAACACAATGACATTGTCCGACACAGGGTTCTTGTTAAGTGCCAGCCAACGTTAGGAGTACGTTTATAGATGTTAGCACATCCTATTCTGAGGAGGTGCCTTTGTTATTCCTGTTCCAGACGAGGAAAGGGAGACTCAGAGAGATTAAGTGGCTCGTTTCAAATGTCACAGCTCTAAGCGGAGGGATGGGGACTTGAACCTGACCTGATGCCAGCATCTGTGTTTGTGTCACCATGCTTTATGGCCTCTTTGAAGTTCCCTAAGTGTTGAGTATCCCTCTAGGGAATGCTCACTAGGGGCTGGGCACCGCCCTGGGCGCGTTTATCTGTACACATCCCCCTCCCTCAACCCTCCGGAAATGTCCATGCTGTCTACCTTGTTATTTGTTTGGGAAAATGAGGTTCACAGAGGCCAAGCAGATGCCAAATGTCCCACAGCTGGTTGGCAGGAGACTGGGACTGAAACCCAGGGCTGTCTGGGGCCAAAGCGAGAGCTTTCCATCTGCGCCCAGCCTCTCTCCCTAAGTCCGGGGAGGTGGAGCTCTGGGCTGGCACAGGCTGCTGTGGCTTCTTCGTCTGGATCCTGGGGAAGCAGCCACCGTGAGGGCTCAGGAAAACTCTGTGGCCCAGAAGCCAGGGGGTCTATGGTGTGTGTGTAGCAGGCTGGCCACGCAGGGGACAGGAACTCACTCCCAGCCCCAGGACCATGGCTCCTGCTGTCCAAGTCCACTCACTTCCAAATCATTCTGAACTTGGCTTTCACAGAGTTTTCTACGGGACTCAAAGACTTCTCCTTCAAAGCAGAACTGGACGTAGAGTTATCTCTGACCAGATGGTTAGAACTGAGCTCCGGGAGGCTTGACGCTCACACTGGCTGCCCACAGCCTCGGGAAGGATTAAGCGCGTGGCTCCACTTAATCTTTGTGTGTGTGTGTGTGTGTGTGTGTGTGTGTGTGTGTGTGTGTGTGTGTGTGAGAGAGAGAGAGAGAGAGAGAGAGTCAGAGAGAGGGACAGATAGGGACAGGCAGGAATGGAGAGAGATGAAAAGCATCAATTCTTCATTGCAGCTCCTAGTTGTTCATTGATTGCTTTCTCATATGTGCCTTGACTGGGGGGCTACAGCAGATCGAGTGACCCCTTGCTCAAGCCAGCGACTTTGAGCTCAAGCCAGAGACCTTTGGGCTCAAGCTAGTGACCATGGGGTCAGGTCGATGATCCCACGCTCAAGCTGGTGAGCTCTCGCTCAAGCTGGCGACCTCGGGGTCTTGAACCTGGGTCCTCCACATCCCAGTCTGATGCTCTATCCACTACACCACCACCTGGTCAGGTTCCACTTAATCTTGAAGCTGTCATGTCACCATCAGGCTGCCCTGCTCTCCTGAAGATTGTCCATCAGCCTTCTGCCACAGAGTCCTGTCCCCTGGCAGAGGAGGTGTCTGTGCCACCGTTGGGCTGGTTTACACAGACCACACAGTACTGTAGCTGCTGCTGGTGCTCAGGTGGCTGCAGGAATTCCCATTCCTTCCAGCATGGTTAGAAACTCAGTGATACCTCCAGAGCTGCCCCCTGCAGTACGGTGGCCTTGAGCCTCATGTGGCCAGTGGGTGCTTCAGAGGTAGCTCATTCTTTTTTTTTTTTTTTTTTTTTGTATTTTTCTGAATTTGGAAATGGGGAGTCAGACAGACTCCCGCATGCGCCTGACCGGGATCCACCCAGCATGCCCACCAGGGGGCGATGTTCCGCCCATCTGGGGCGCTGCTCTGCTGCAACCAGAGCCACTTTAGTGCCTGAGGCAGAGGCCACAGAGCCATAGAGGTAGCTCATTCTAAATGACAATGAGCCAACTCAGACGTGCACTGAGTTTCAAAGGCTTAACACAAAAAAGAATGTGAAAAGTTTCATCAACCATTTTTTAATATCAATTTGATGTTGCAAGGGTCATTTTGTTGACACATTGGCTTGCATGCTCAGATGTGAGATAACATCAGAATAAGAAACACATTCCATCTCTGTCTCCTTTGCCAGGTTTCCCGCGTGGGTGCTAGGTAGCAAAAAACCACGTGCGTGGCTCACACTGTGTTTCAGATGGGCGGCACCATGGCTGGGGCGTGCGCATAGACGCTGGGGACAGATCCCGAGGGTCCCGAACAACGAGGGAGCAGCCTCTGAGCTCTAGATGCAACCTATTCTCTCTTTTCCCTCCGCAGCGGAGCTAGACCAAGGACAGGGCGAGCAGAGTGCTGCTGGCGGCCACGTGCTTGGTGACGTTGTGTTGGTGCTCTGAGAGCCCGTGACTGCGTGCCATCTGCCACCAGGCACTGCCCTTACTTCAGGCTACATGATCCTCACTGCCGTCCCCTCAGGTGGAGGCTGCGTCCCATTTTACGAGTGAAGGAAGTGACCTGGGAGAGGTCTGGCGACGGGCCCAGGGCTCTGAGTCCCGGAAGTGGCCGTGGCACGGTCAGAGTCCAGGCAGGCTCTTCGACATCGCTGAGAGCAAGGAGGAGAGGGCCGCCTGGCCAGCATGGAGCAGCGCCCCGAGAGGCAGAGGGACGGGGGGGTGGGGCATGGAGGCTGGCGCTGCTCGGGGGCCACCTCTGGGTTTGCGCCCACCATGCGGCTTTGGGCAAGGCAGCCGGCCTCGCCACCTTTCCGGTGGGCAAATGGGCCCTGGCATCCTCGGAGGGACTGAATGAGGGGTAGAGGCGAACGGCCCGGGATCTGGCCATTGGCTAGCATTCATTGAGTTGATTCTTGAGTGTGGGGAGGGCTGTTTGAAGCTCACCTGTCACTTGCCCTCGGCCCTCCTCCCTTCACCCTGCTGACCTGTCTAGCTTCACATGTACCCACTCGTTGTTGCTGAGTGTCAGCCCCCTGGAGAGGTCTCAGGACCAAGCCTCACAAGGCACAGCCAGGTCTCAAAGAAGCACACTAGGCTGACGGGGACATGGACGTGGACAGTATAGCCCGGGAAGGTGGTCGAAGCAAAGGGCGGAGACCTGTCTCAAAGCTACAGGAGCAGAAATCCAGCACGTGGCTTTAATTCAGATTGATTTATATTGCGAGTGGCAATATTTGGGGCCATGGAGGTTCGGAGGGACTGGATTAGCAACCTCCCCCTGTGCGGCGGTGGAGACATTGGGGTGCTGGGGAGAGATGTCTGGAGGTGTGGCTGAGAGCTGAGCCCCGCTGCAGGAGTCAGCCTGGGGCACGGTGAATGGAAGACATGCCCGTATCCCTGGGTCACTGAAATGGTGAGCTTCCAGGTGACCCAGCTCCCCCCCCCCCCAGTTCTGCCATGCCGGGTCCCTTCTGTGGTCCAATCTGGAACTCCTTCTCGTGGCTCCTGGCAGATTGACCTCTGGCCTCCACCTGCCTGGACCCGTGGATGTCGCGTCCTGTGTGAGTTTCCTGGAGCTGCTGTACAAAGTGCCACACACCGGAGGCTTCAAAGCAACAGAGATGTGTTCTCCCACAGTTCTGGAGGTCCGGATGCCAACATGTGGACATCAGCAGGGACGTGCTCCCTCCGGCATCTCCAAGGGGGCAGGGCCCAGCTCCGGGGGGAGCGAGCGCCCCTCGGCGTTTTCTAGCTTACAAATGCACCCCTCCAGTCTCTGCCTCCACTGGCCTGCGGCCTCCCTCCATGTGTCTGTCTCCTCTTATGGTAGGGACACCCCTGGGATGAGGGACCCCCTTCCCCAGCATGCCCTCGTCTTAACGAACTATCTCTGCAGAGAGACTCTCTTTCCAAGTATGGCCACCACCGGGGGTCCTGGGAAGGACATGAATTTCGGGGGGCGCTACGGAGCCCAGCGCACATCCCCAGGCACGTCTCCCCAGCCGTAGGTGAGGTTTCGTGCCCAGCGTGTCCTTCTGGCCGGTGGTGCAGGAACAATGGTGGAGGACAGGGTCCGGGGAAGTGGGTCACAGCCCTCCCAGCAAGTCACTGGCCAAGAAAAGTCTTCCCCTGTCCCGGATTGTGCTGCCTCATTTTTTCTTGTTTCCATCACTTATATATATATATAAAAAATCATCTCCCCTTTTACCACACCCACACATGGCCGTCCCTCATTTTTCTGCACCCCCCCCCCCCCAGTGTATGCCCCAAGCGCTGGATTTGGACCCTTGCAAACACAGCGCAGACAACATCTGTTTCAGGCGTCCACTATCTCGGAGGCCGCCGTGCCCATCGCAACCCCGCGCTGTTGTGTGGCGTGAGGAGGCCGGACCGCGAGGACCGCGAGGCCCTTGACCGGACGCCTGGCGGGGCAGAACACGGGCTTCTACTTTCCAAACAGCGTGGCTCTAAACACTTCTGGAGTTGGGCTTTTTGAGTCTTGTTTAATTCTTTGAAGGCTTACCTTTAAAATTAAACATTGCATTTCTTTGAATAAATGATCTCTCTCCAATATCCTGACATTTTCCTAAGAATTGAAAGCAGGAGATTAATTGTAAGACGTGGGATTTTGCTGTTTGCCTGCTCCGCCGTCCTGTGGCCTTTCCTCCTCACAGCAACTTTCCTCCTGGTCCGCGGGGTACGTCCCGCACCCGACCTCCATGGGCTCTGGCTGGGGGGCACCTCCCTCGAGTGACAGGCTGAGCCAATCCACACGGCCAGTGCTCCGGGCCACACGAGGGGCTCAGGAATGGGCAAGAGGGCACCTGGGGCCCCTGTTTGAGTTCATTCCCTGCAGAGTCCTGGCTTTTGGAAGAATGTCCGGTTTTCTGGGCCTGAAGGATTATCTTGTATTGTGCCTGTGTCGAGACCATCTCACTGTGGGCCAGAAGCTTCCCCAGGAAAGAGCATGGCTCTGGAGGGTGAACTGAACCTGAGGAATGGGGAAGACGTTTTTGGTTTTTGGGGGGTTTTTTTAGGTGAGAGGAGGGGAGATAGTGAAGCAGACTCCTGCATGCGCTCCAACCAGGATCCACCTGACAACGCCACCTTGGACCGATGCTCTACTACTGAGCTATATTTAGTGCCTGAGGCTGATGTGCTCCAATGAATCTATCCTCAGCACCCAGGGCTACCCTCAAACCAATTGAGCCACTGAGTATGGGAGGGGAAGAGGGAGAGAAAGGGCATAAAAAGGGGTGGGGGAGAAGCAGATGGTCACTTCTCCTGTGTGCTCTGACTAGGAATCAAACCCAGGACATCCATATGCTGAGCTAATGCTCTATCCACTGAATCACTGGCCAGGACCTGGGGAAGAGTTTTGAAGGTCATGCTAAAGACATAAAGATATCGGTTTCACGATCACCAGGATCCATCACCTAGTATCCTGGTCTGGTTGGGTCTCTGTGCACTTGGCTCTCGGCGAACACATTCAGTGGATCCACCCAGGACAAGAAAAAACACCTTTCCGTGCAGTGGTTCATACCAAGGGCACAGAGAGGTGATAGGCCTCCCCTGAGGTCACCCAGCGATTAGCTGGCACAGTCAGTGTGACAACCCAGGTCTCCTGATGCCTGGTCTGTGCTCCTTCTCATTAAAACTGGAGTTTAGATGGAAAAACTTAAGAGAAATCCAAAGACCCAGGTGTTACCCTCAAGTCCCTGCCTCTGACAACTAAAGACCAGGGGATTTGTTGCTCGATTTACTGACTAAAAGCAGAACAGTTAATTAAGTACAAAGACAACAAGCTTTGGCAGCAAAGGAAAAAAAAAACCCCCTCTGCTATTGTTCTTTGGCTAAATGACGAGAGCGAAGCCTGAGCCATCTGTCCGAGGCACCAGCCCTGAGCGGAAATCTATTGTGCTTTTGTTAGTGTTTCAGAAGCACATGCCCCAGGGGCTTCTGGGTACAGGTAGGCAGGAATGTGTGATGAGGGACAAGTGTGGCACCCTTGTTCCTGTGATTTAATTTTCTCAATCCCTCCGAAAAACAAACCAAAAAAAAAAAAAAATTAAAAAAAAAAAGCAAAATTCTGAATATGTTCTCGGTGAATACCAAAGCGAGATTAAATTCAGCATCTAAAGAGTCGCAGTAACGTCGGAGACAGAAGGATTTAACGTCTGACAGGGAAGGATTCAACCTCAGGGGATCGCTGACCGATCGCTGACGGAAAGCCAGGGGACCTTGGAAACCAGCAAGGAGGCACCAGTGCTGCGAGAGGTATTGAGTGACCCGGGAGATCATGGCAGAACCCAGCGTGGACGGTAGCGCGGGCTTCCTGTTTCTGAGCGAACCACACCTCACCCGAGTAAGCTCCTCAGAGAAATCACAGTAGCCACGCAGGTTTCAACACCTGCGTCTGCACAGCCTCGAGGGAGGGGACCGCCGGAACCTGTCACCTTCAGCTGGCCCAGACAGTGGCCTCTCTTCAGCCGGGCAACGGTGTGAGACACCGAGGACACGGTGACCTCCATGTGCATCCACCGAGTAATCCCCTTCCCTCCACTGCCTGGGTGAACCGTGTGCCCTACACCTCACGTGGAATCCTAACCCCGGGTGGCGCCTGTAAAGGTGACCTGATTTGGAAGCAGGGTCTTTGCAGATGTGTTCAAGGCAAGATGAGATCACCAGGGTGGGCCCTATTGCAATAGGACAGAGACACACACACACACACACACACACACACACACACACACACACAGAGGACAGGGACACTGAGCTGAGAAAATCCTGGGCTACCGGAAGCTGGAAGAGGCAGGCAGGATCCTCCCCTCAAGGCTTTGGAGGGAGCACGTCCCCGCTGGCTACTGGCTGTGCATTTGTTGCGGAGAGGAAGGGGCGATGTTTTCCGATGTTGGCTGATGGTTATCTAGACCTGGATGGAGTGCCTCACAGAGGTCCTTCCTGCTGGACCCCGACTTTATATGGGAGGATCTGGAGGCACAGAGAGGGAATATAAGTTGCTCCAGGTTGCACAGCTGGACAGAGCGTTAGGCTGAGAACGAGGTTTATGGGGCTCTGGGCCTGGATGCTCCCTCTCTGTTCTGTTGGCTGCCAGGCGGGCTGAGCAGCTCCGTGTGTCAGAGGGGATGCTGCCAGATCCCCGAGGGGCCCCCAAGGAAGCTTGGATGTTTACCGCAGGGCGTTCCTGTCTTCACGATGGAAGTGGGGTGCCTATGCCTAGCAGACCCGCCCGACTTCCTGCCCGAGTCACGGCCAAACTCCCTCTGCGTGACCTGCTCTCAGCTGGCGGAGGATGGAGATGGCGTGGGGACAGCCGTGGTGCCCTGCAGACCAGCTGGCCACTGTGCGCTTTGAGGCGGGGTGGGGGTGGGAGGGCTGCAGACAGACAGCTCCTCACAACTTCCTGCTGACCCTGCCTCTGCTCATCCTTATGGAAACAGTCGTGCGGAACCATCATCTCCACATCCCCTGCCTGTGTCTCCACGGCCTACGGGCTCAGCAAGACCTTGCCAGCTGTTCCACCCACGCCCGGAACATCCCACTCATGCCAGCGCCCTCGCTGCCTTTTGCTCCTTTTCAGAGTTATTTGTGTTTGTCCCAAACAGCCATCCAGAGGTGTGGGCTGGCGCCTGGGCAGAGGGAGAGTTCCAGAGCGTCCGCGCCTGGGCTTTGCACGGACCGACGCGTTCCCCGGCGAGGACGGTGCACGTCAGAGGATGGAGATGAAGGAACGTGCGCACCTCCTTTGCCCTGGACCGGCCGATCTCGAGCTCCTCCCAGCCCGTGGGGGACAGTGCGTGGAGGGACAGCCCCGCAGCAGTGTGGTGTGGGCTCCTCCCTGAACCATGAGGCTGGCAGGTGTCCCTTATGTCGGCACTGAAGGAGTGAGACGAGGCTGGAGGCTGTATCCTGGCCCCTGGGCCCCCACAGAGTGAGAAACGATCCAGGGCAGAGAGAAGGCCACCAGGTCGTCCACCCCAGTGCCCGTCCAGACAGACAACCTACTTCTCCCTGTGAGCTCACCAGCTCTTCTGCTGCTGCCCTGTGGCCTCGCTGACCCCAAGCCTCCCGCATTGCCCTCCTGGTCCCATCCTGGCCTCGTCTGACTCCAGCTGTACACCCGTGGTCTATAGGGGAGGGAGGTCACACTGGGGGCACCATTCTCTGTCGGTAGGCACAGGAAGATGGTGGGTGACATTGCTCCTCTGGCCTTCAGATGGGCCTATCCTGACTCACAAAACCGGTCATGGAAGCAGCACCCGCAGTAGACACTTAGGTCAGCCCCTCCTCCTCCTCTACCTCCTCCTCCTCCTCAGGTCTCCATGTCTCTGCTTCCTGGGCTCTGCTCCCAGATGAGCCTCCTGTACCCTAACCCCTGCCTGGGGGATACACCCAAGTCCAGTCCCCTCAGTCAAAGGCTGCCTCCTGACACGGACCTGTTGGGGTACTAGTGGCGATCCTATTGGTTCATTTTAACACCTTCCTTAATACTTCCCACAGAGTCACCCGGGGGGTTGCGAGGGGGACTCAGGAGTCTCCAGCCCATGCACCTGGGGCTCCCCACGTGCGTTCCTTGATGAACAGATGGCTCAGCCCAGCAACTCAGGTCTAGCACTTGATTGACATTCCTTTCTTGTTTGTCAGCCACTTACTGAATTAGGGGTGACCACACATTCTTTGGGGCCTCAGGTAGACAGGTGTCTGAGGGGAGAAGAAGCAAGGTTTGGATACAGAGGGCAGGGTTCCCCAGAGGTACACACCTGGGGTCCAGGGCTGTCTGCTCCAGGAAGAGTCCCCCCCACCTCCACCCCCGACAAGACATAGATACAGATGTCCCTAAACCGCACGAGAGGAAGAAAGGACCAAGGTGCCTTCTGAGGGAAAAACAAACACACAAAACCAAGTTTTACTCATAAAAAGGCACTGTTTGCATTTGGCAATATGTTGGCTTTTCAAATACGTTTTGGCCGATGAGCTTATGAGACAGGGGCCCCCCAGGCCCTCTGGCTCTTGTTTGCACCAGGAAACCCGAGACTGAGACAGGTGCACCGAGCCGCCCAGGGCCACACGGCTGTTCAGGCGAGTCTGCATCGAGGTCGCAACTGAGGAGAGGGCGCCGCCCACGTTCACAGGAGGAACGCAGCCCGGAGAGCCCTGGGCGACGGGGCAGATGGCCCGTAAAACGCGGAGGAGTTATCATGTGTACCAAGAGAAACCAAACAAAAGTCGGGTGTATTGGAAAAGCATCCTCGTGAAAAACAAGATCAGTCATTTGAGAGAGGGAAAGCTGAGAGCGTTACTATAGAAAGGAGAGCCGTTCCGCACGGCAGGCAGCCCCATGCCGCCGGCCTCCGCCACGAGACTTCCACTTTGGCCCACTCTGGGCTGTTATCTATCCCCCCACCACCACTTTCTCCTCGACTCCCTTCCTGCCCCACCTCTGTGGGCCATTTCTCTCTCGCTGCCCCTTTGGTTTGCGGGAGCACTGCTGCTATTTATTTCCTACGTCCATCTACCTCCTTCTTTGCGAGAAGAGACCTCATGTCCCACTCCAGGGGACAGAAATCTCAAAAATCTAGTAAAGTTTTGTTAAAAAAAATGGAGAAAGAAACAGGGCCATCCTCTCACTATCTTCAAACCTGGAATTGTATTTTATTTATTTATTTTTTAGGTGAGAGGAGGAGAGATAGTGAGACAGACTTGGGCATGCACCCTGACTGGGATCCATCTGACAACCCCTGTCTGGGGCCGATGCTCCAATCAACAAAGCTATTTTTAGTGCCTGAGACCAATGCTCAGACCAACCGAGTTATCCTCAGCACCTGGGCTGACACTTGAGCCAATCGAGCCATAGGATGTCGGAAGGGAAGAGGGAGAGAAGGGGGAGAGGGAGGGGAAGAGAAGCAGATGGTGGTTTCTCCTGTGTGCTCTGATTGGGAGTTGAACCCAGGACATCCACACGCTGGGCCAATGTTCTATCCACTGAGCCAATTGGCCAGGGCCAAACCTGAGATTTTAATTCCTGCCCCGGCGTGAGTCTGTTGGCCAGGCCTGGTGCAGAAGGGCTAGCATGCAAGATGTCGCTAGAGGGGTGAGGGTCTCTCCAAGCATTTTGGGCTCAGGAGAACTCCAGAGGAGGCCTTGGGCCAGGGTCAGAGGGGCTGTCCGCGAGGGACTTGCGTAGGGAGGATCTGGGGCCAGCCGTGGGAGGGCTGAAGACCTTACTGTAGACCTTCTTGGGCTCTATTTCCGGACTGGGTCTCCACCAGCAACTCATCCATCTGTCGCAAAACCTGTCCTTTGCATAAAATAGAAAACACACCATCTCTCCTGTCCCCCCTGAGAGCGCACGGAATGTAAATGAGCCCTTTCACGCAACACCAAGCCTGATGCAAATCCTCTCGTACCATACCTGCCAGATAAAAATGTGATTAAACAGTATTTTCCCAAGCACCTTCCTCTCATTGAATATCTGCCACCAGACATCACGCTGAGGTCGGAGCAGGGAATGTGCCACAAACAGTTAGGGGCTACGGTTTGCTCCTCGTGGCCCCCCCTCCCCGTTACCTGGCCAGAGGGAGAGACATTCAGTCGCCCCTTCTGCTCCTCTGCACCCCCCACCCCACCCCCGCGGGCCGGGAGCCAGGAGCTCGTTTCCTGACGCAGCGCTAATCATCTCGCCACCTTAACCTAATAAAAGAGGGTAAACACATTCTTTTGCATGAGATTATGTTTCTTAATGAATTAATAATAGGGTTACAATTTTCAACTCAACAAACAGGGAAGTGCAGAGCACAGAAATAAGGGCAAACCACAGCATTCTAATTAGTTGGTTTTTTGCAGCGGGCAGCCGCCGTGTTCAGGAATGCGTTCGCTCTGATTGCCGGGAAGGGGGGGGCAGTAAGCCATGAGGTGGGGGATGGGTGGCAGGCCCTTCCTTTGGGGGAATTCATGGAGAAGAAGAGTAGAGGCTGCCATTATTAACCCCCCCCCCCCCAATAGCAATGGCTCTTTCTCTGCCACTGGACCCATCCGTGCTGCGATTCTAATGTCTGGGATCTGAACAGAGTTCGTGTTAGATGGAGCTCTTTGTCTCTCTCACGCGCTCCTGACCTGGTCTTTCTGCTGTCGAACTCTCCGCCATACCAACCCAAGGTGAGTGTTCCCTTCTGGGGGATCTCTCTGCAGTGAAGACTTTGGCTTTGCCCAGAGAGGTGATCTGGCCTTTGACCTCAGTTTCTTGGGACGGGCGGTGACCCGCGTCAGACTGATAATTCCTGTCTGTGTTCAGCACAGAGGCTGGCCGTGTGGCATAGCAGGGTGGAGGCTGGCCTTGCCAGAGAGGCCGGTCATACGGTGACGTCGGTGGTGGCTGCCGATCGGCGTCCGTCAACCTGGAGGCAGAGTGCAAACCACACAGGCAATCCATCTACCAACCCTGCCAGGTCATAAAGTCCCAGTAAAACCTCTGGACACTGAGCTAAAAGTACGTGTCCCTGGTGGGCGGGACTTCCTGTGTGCAGGCACGCAGATGCAGGGGATAAAACGTGTCCTGGTTCCCGGGCAAGATGGCCCCAGCAACGCCACGGTGGAAACCCTCCCAGACTCTGCCCTGTGGCTGATTTGACGTTGTATCTTTTCCTTGTGATAAACTAGAACCATAACAGCGTCCAGTGAGTTCTGTCAGTCTTTCTGGAGAATGATTGAACCCAAGGGCGGTGCTGGAAATCCTGGAAATGTATCGTAGACGTCAGGAGTGAGGGTGAGCTTTGGAAGACTGTCACCTCAACTCCATGGTTTGGCTAACTCTCGGCAATCCCTGGTGTTTTCCAAAGCTGTGCTTCCTGTTCTCCAGCTTTGAGCTCCGGCATGCTCTCTGCTAGCTCATTCAGTCTTCTGGCTGATTTGGCACGTGTTAAATGTGGCAAGGGTCTTGATTTTTCATGGAGACTAACAGAAAGCATTCATTTTTAGTGTGGTTGCCTGGCCTTTAGATCAACTAAGAGGAGTCCTGGCTCGAGACCGGCAGGGCTGTCGGCGATGGCTCGGGACTTGGAGCACAGCTGAGTTTGATGCCGGACAGCTCAGACTGAGCGTTACAGAGCGATCAGTGGGCAGAGATGGACACGCTCACCTTCTGTGTGTCCACAAAAACCACACTATCTACGGCATGCTCTGGGGCCATTGCTGGGTTTCTCCTAGACGCCCACGGAGGACATCCAAGAGGGACTGGGAAGGGAGTCGGACTGGGCCAATAGGAGGCAGGGGCTGACCTTTGGGGTTGTGTGTGTGTGTGTGTGTGTGTGTGTGTGTGTGTGTGTGTGACAGAGGCAGAGAGAGAGACAGATAGGGACAGACAGACAGGAAGGGAGAGAGATGAGAAGCAGTAATCATCAGTTTTTTGTTGTGACACCTTAGTTGTTCATTGATTGCTTTCTCATGTGCCTTGACCATGGGGCTACAGCAGACCAAGTGACCCCTTGCTCGAGCCAGCAACCTTGGGCTCAAGCCGGCGAGCCTTGCTCAAACCAGATGAACCCACACTCAAGCCAGCGACCTCAGGGTTTCAAACCTGGGTTCTCCGCGTCCAGTCCAACGCTGTATTCACCCACAGGCTGACCTGTGAGTTTTATCTTTATTTCTCTCCCTGGTTAGTGCCAAGGGCATACCACACATTCAACAAACCTTTGAGAGTGTCGTGCTGATCCCTGTAAGGTGTAGGGGATGATAGAGCTCTTGGGGTAGCTTGGGAAACAGAAGGATGAGGAGGTCGGAGAGCAGAAGGAGACTAGGAAAAAGGGGAGGAGGCAGAGAAGGAGGAGGAGGAGGAAGAGGGAGGGGACCAGGAGGAGGGGAGCATGGCTGCCACCTGGGAAGAGCATCTTACGGCAGCCATCCCTCGGTACCTGATAGTGGTGGGCACAGCTCTGGAAGAGCTGTGCTGTTCAGAATTGAGATCCTCATCGGCTGGGATGCCCCTCAACTCCACGGCAGCCTCCTGGCTCAGGAAATCGCCCCTAGTTTAGAATCGGATAAAGGAGAGAAGACCTCTGTTCTCCAAGCACTATGTTAGTGGTGGCATTAGGTGGTGATCAAGGCGAACAGCTACGGAAAGCTAACGATGGCCAGCCGTAGAGACAAAACCTCAATGTGGGTTGAAGGGAGCACCCTGACCAGCCACCTCGCTCAGGACACAGGCGGCTCTCTTGGTTTGGACCTGCTGGTGACCTTGACCCCTATTAGCCATCAACCTCTGCAGGAGAAGTCAAATAAAGTTACTGCCAGGAGCATATTTCTGTCTAAATCTAGAGGGCAATAAAAAGCAAAGACTGATCTGGATGTCGGGGGAGTAATGGAAAATTTGGCTTGGGCGGGAAATACACACTGACCTTGCCGTCAAGAGGACACTATATCCCACAAAGAGAAACCGGCAGGTGACCAGCGCTGTAACCATCCACCAACTCACAGCCTGGGGAGATTTGGGGGTAGGATCAGAAAGAAAATTCAGCTCAAGTATTTTCCTCCCAGAAATTTTTCTAAAAGGGATTCTCCTCTTTCCAGGAATTAAAAGCAATGTAATAACTTGAAACAAAAGATTTCTTTGTTTGATTTTCGCAGGTTAGGTGGTGTATTTATTCATGTGAGCAGCGGTCATTGTGAGTGATAAACACTCAACTCGAATAGGCTTAAGTAATGGGGGGAAATGTGACTCCTGCTCTTGGAAGATGCAGGCGGCAGAGACCTCAAGGCGAGTTGACTCCAGGAGATGCAACAACAGGCATGACCTTGACCCTGCATCCCTCAGCCCGCGGCTCTCTGGTGCGTCCGATCCCCCGGCGGCGCTCTGTAGGCAGCGGGTGACATCATGAAGAGGCAAGCTCAGGTCCAGGCAGTGCCTGCCCCACACACGTGCTCACTAAGCACCAGAGACCATCCATCTATCAGTGGTCCCCAACCCCCCAGGCCGTGGACCGGTAGCGGTCCGTGGGCCATTTGGTATCGGTCCACAGAGAAAGAATAAATAACTTACATTATTTCTGTTTTATTTATAGTTAAGTCTGAACAATATTTTAATTAAAAAAAAAAATGACCAGATTCCCTCTGTTACATCCGTCTAAGACTCACTCTTGACGCTTGTCTCAGTCACGTGATACATTTATCCGTCCCACCCTAAAGGCCAGTCCGTGAAAATATTTTCTGACATTAAACCGGTCCGTGGCCCAAAAAAGGTTGGGGACCACTGCCCTAGATCACTTGGAGCACCTTCAGGGTGCTTCCACGGAGGTCGGTGCGGTCACTGGTCGCATTTCACAGAGGAGGAAACCGAGGAATAGCTTCCTTAGGTCACACTTGGGGAGATGGCAGATGTGCCATTGGAACCCAGGTGGTCTGTCCCTGGTAGCCTTGTCCCCAACCTCAGGCATTCCAGAGGTTGTATTTCTCTACCTTCTACCCTGTGGAGTTTCAATGACATGGGAGTTTCTGATTGGACCATCTGGTGTCACATGGTCATCCATGATCTATGTGCTGTGGCTGCGGGGGGGTGGGGGGAGAGGTAGGGGGTGGAATAGTCTCATTGGCCAGCGTGGGCTATGGGCCCACTTCTGGCGTGCAGAGCAAGGTGATGGGGCTTTGTGATTGACAAGTCTCCTCGAAGCAATGTAACCAATGGAGACCGCTCTCCCATGAGCACGCCCCACAGCGAACACCAGAGTGTGTGTTGGAGTGTGTGTGTTGGGAGGGAGGGCGTGAAAGGCATGCAGAATCGAAGCCCCAGTTTTGGAAGGGAGGTGAACTTGGCAGATACAGGTCTCTGTTTTTGGCACCCTGTCCCCATTTTCTGAGTAGAGACACATCCTCAAAAGCTCCTGAAATTTCCTAGGGACTCGTTGACGAGAGGCAGGTGCCCTTGGATGCGGTGGAACTCTCTGCAGACTCCTCCGTCGAATCCAAGGCTTCGGAATGCCATGACAACAGTGTTGGTTTGGCAACTGGGGAGACAGACCCGAGCGGGCTCCCGTGGATGGCTCGGGGCGCCTGCTGTGTAGCCCCCATTCAATTATGCTGTTCGAAAAGATGAATGCGAAAACCGGTCGTCTGACAGGAGCCGGCTCCAGATCTTACGGGACCGGGGCTGGTTCGGGAATGAGTGTGCCCACGTGCCAGCCAGCGGGAAGCCCTTTCCAAGAGCAGCAGCTGGTTCCAGGCAAAAGCTGCCCATTCTTGACTGTTGAGCCGATGGGAGCAAAGTCCTCACATTTAATATGCATCGTCTGTTTCCCGTCTTGCTTCTCATAAATTGGCGTAACATCTTGCCCAGCTAAATCATTAAAGGGGGGGCTGGTGGGGGGAGACTGAACTCGAGGGGCCAGTTATAAATGCACAACGATAATATAGAACTAGGTACATAAAACAGAAGCTGATTGCTTCATCTCTACTAATGGGTTATAAACAGAGAGAATAAGGACGAGCACCCAACACACCAACCATTAAAATCAGGCGGCAAAGCTGCCCCATTCATATGAGAAGCTACTCAGAGGAGCAGTTCTTAAGGGGGTCACCTCTCACACGCCCTCACACTACCCCCCCCCCCCCAGGGCCCCTCCATGTCCCGAGAGGCTGGTTGCCTCACAGTGTGGTTTGGTCGCCGTTTCCTCGCCCCTATTCCATGTGCGTGCCCAACTCTGTGTTTTATTTTTTTTAAACCCTCGGAAATGAAACCTCTCATTCTTGGTTCTTGTTACCCAATTCCAAAGGTTCTGTTTTATGGACTGAACATTCTTACTTTCCTTCAACTATCCGGAATGAGTTGTTTCCAGTCCATGTTCCAAAAAACAAACAAACAAACAAACAAACAAACAAACAACCTTCCTCTGGTTGTCAAAGCGATGTCTACTCATTGCAGAAAATCTAGGAACACAGGGCCGTGGAAAGAACGAAAGGAAATTACTAGCTGCAGACCATTCCAGTTGATCTAGCTGACGTTTCCATTTTTTTCCTCCTTAAGTGAGAGGCAGGGAGGCAGGGAGACAGACTCCCACATGTTTCCGGACCGGGATCCACCCAGCAAGCTCTCTATGGGGCGATGCTCAGTCCATCTGGGACCATTGCTCGGTTGCTTGGCAACTGAACTACTTAGCATCTGAGACAGAGGCCACGGAGCCATCCTCAGCACCCAGGGCCAACTCGCTCGCTCCAACAACCCATGGCTGCCGGAGAGAAGAAAGAGAGAGAGAAAGGGGAGGGGTGGAGAAGCAGATGGTCGCTTCTTCTGTGTGCCCTGACTGGGAATCGAACCCGGGACATCCACACACTGGGCTGATGCTCTACTACTGAGTCCACAGGCCAGGGCCAATGTTTCCATTTCTTTCCTTCCATTCTCTGTTTTACATACAGACGTAATATAGGATGTAGATGGCGAGACCACTAATGTAATTCTGCATCCGATTTACTGCGTTTTCTCCCTTTATGTGAAACCATGCATGATTCGCACTTTTATGAAACATCCCTCAAGATGCCATTTTAATGGCCGTATACTATTCCATTGTACGCTCGCTGTGACTTATGAAGCCATGCACCAGGCATTCCTTGTAAATCATATGACCGCAAATGCCCTCCTGTGTGGGTCTTTGTGCCGGTGTCCACACCCGTGCTTCCTGTGACCACGATCCTGTGCTGACCATGAAAAAAATGGCAGACATCACGCCAGGCATGGTTTCGTTGTTTATTATATACTTTTTTCATCACTTCCGTAACATTACAATTTAAAACCTCTCAATACATAGTGCCAATCTGCTTTTGACAAAGGTGGTGTCTACGTATGATCCCCCATTGCCCTCATCGCCATGGCCAACTTTTACAGCAACACTTACCATGTGCCGTGAGCCTTATGGGTCATCTCAGCCCTGGACAGAATAGATACAGCTCATGCAATTATTTTATAGATAAGGAGCCCGGAATGTGGAGAATTGAGCGTGCGTGCTTGTGAGAGGTGGAGACGCCGCTCAGACACGGGCAGTCTGACTCCCAGCCGGACCTTCACTGCTGTGCTGTAAATTCTCTTTACTGAAGCTCGCCTGGTTTAAAGAGAGAAGAGTGTCTCCCCGTGCTTTAAGTCTACTCTTCTGATTACTAGTGAAAGTACCAATTTCTTCCAACTTTACAAGCTCCTTTAGTCTTCACAGTCTGCGGTTGATGCTGACTTGATTTACTTTGCTACCCCACCCGCCTTACCAACTTCTGTGCAACCCTGGAAGCGGACGTTAATTTTTATACCGACTTGAATGATGTTGTGAGGTCCACAATGTGTCAGGCATTCCAAACTAACCCAAACACGAAGGTATTCATTACAGGCATTTTATACATGTAAAGCCACCCCGGGAGCACAGCCAAGAACTTTGTGTCGTCAGTATCAATCCTTTGAGAGTCTGTTATCTTAAAATTTAGGTTTGTCGTTTCCCTGACGATAGCTTAGTTATAAGACTGAGTGGCAGGTTAAGGAGTCTAGAATGTCTTGCTGTTTGTTTCAAAGGACAACAGAGGGCCCTTCCTGGCCAGAGCCCACCCATCCGTCCATGCTCTGTCCTCTGCGGCTTGTCCGGTGGCTCCCCCTGGAACAGCACCCGTCACTCACCCACTGGCCTTCATTCTTGACCTCTACCTCTTTTGTGCCTCTGGCCCCTCTTCCTGTGACCACGTCGAGTGTTTTTCCGTTTTAGAAAACCTTCCCTTGCTCATGTCACCTACTTCAATTAACAGTGTTTCTCTCCCCCGTCTATCTGAACTTCTCAAAAGATGGCTATGCTCAGGATTTCAACTTCCCAGCCTCCCAATGGCTCCTCAATACGCTAGTGCTGAGGTTTCTGGTTTAGGCTGCCGAGAGCCCCCTGGGGTCGGACGAAGGAGGTCTTTCCTCTCTTTCTCCACGGGCCTTCCTTGGGTGCTTGGCACCCTCTCTTGTCCCTGAAAGCCACTCTGCCACCAGGACGTCTCCTGTCTGTTTGCCTTGCTCTCTGACCCTTCCTTCTTTGCCTAACTCATCATCTCCTGGTTTCCCCCCCACCTCGCAGATATCAGTGCTTCTGGGAGCTCCATCATTGGATACCTACCCTTCTCATCCTGTGTGTGCTCCCCGGGGGATCTCATTGACTCTGTGGGTCCACCGCCTTCCACATCCTGGGGATTTTCAGTCTGTATACCCAGCCTGGAGTGGTCCCCTATTTTGAGGGTCTTCTACCAGCCAGTCCCTTTTGCTGCCTAGATACGCCATGGGTAACCAGAAGGTCTCATTCATAATGCCCCCCTACTTCCTGTGTTCTTCATTTCAGGCACAGACACCACCATCCATTTGTTTTTGCTACTGGTGAAAGATAAGGACACTAATTTGGGACATCTTTTTCTAATATAGGTGTTAAGTGCTATAAATTTCCCCTTAAGTACTCTTTGGTTCAATACCCACACATTCTGACATGTAATGTTTTCACATTCCTTCCATTCCAGATGCTTTCTAATTCCTCTACTTTGTGTCTTTCTTGATCAATGGTTTATTTAGAAGTGTGTGATTTAGTTTGCAAGCACTTGGGGATTTCTCTGGTGGTATTTGTTATTTGTTTAGAGTTTAATTCTATTTGGGCCCAGAGAACATACAGTGTATGACTCGAATCCTTTTATATTTAATACGTTTTTGGCTCCTAACTTTGTCTCTTAACACATGTTCCTGGGGATGAATGAGTTTCTGCTATTATGGGGTAAAGTGTTTTAATAAATGTCAAGTGCAATTGAATGATAGTTGCTGTTCGAATCTTCTACCTCCTTACCATCTTTCTATCTATTAAGCACTGGAGACTTTATTTTGCTTTCATTTAAAATTTGTTTTTTTCATTGGTTTGAGAGAGAGAGAGAGAGAGAGAGAGAGAGAGAGAGGCATCAACTCGTTGCTCCACTTAGTTGTGTGCTCCTTAATTGCTTCTAGTTTGTGCCCTGACCAAGGATTGAACCTGTGACCTCAGTGTGCTACAATCACACTTTATCCACCGAGCAACCAGGCCAGGGCCTTTGCTTTAAATTTTTGAAAGACAGTTTTGTTGGGTATAGAATTCTCACTTGACCGTGTTTTTGTTTCAGTACTGTAAAGTACTGCAACACTTGCGTTGTTTGTGGTGAGGAGTCTGCTGCCAGCCATACCGTCATTCCTTTGTGTGGCAGGTATCATTTTTCTCTGGGTGTTTTTAAGTTGTTCTCTCTATCCCTGGTTTTGAGCGATTGGAATATGATGTGCCTCGACATAATTTCTGACGCATGGGCTTGCTTAGGGGTAGGTTGAGCTTCTTGGATCTGCATGCACAACAAGGCCTGGGGTGGGAAACGTGGCCCCTGATATGTGAGAAACAAAAACCACTCTGTCAGCCTGGGGGAGGGGCCGGGCCAGTGATCGGAGGGACAGAATGTGGACGAAGGTGGGTGGGAACATGAACATGGGGTTGCTTCCCCCGGCTCCACTGAGATATGACGGACATAGAACATGGTGTGCCTTTGAGGGGATGAGGGGATACACAGATATGTTGCAAAATGACTCCCACCTTAATCTTAGCGGACCCCTCTGTCACCTCACACAGTCATCACTGTGTGTGTGTTGAGCACATTTAAGATCTAGTCTAGGCTCCTTTCCAGTAGACAACACAATATTGTTAACTACAGTCAGCATGTTGTTATAACTGGAAGTTATAACTCATCTTATAACTGGAAGTTTGAACCCTAGACCAACATGCTTATTGACAATGACGGAGGTTTAGGTTGAGAAGAAATCGTCTAAAACTTGTCATAAGAAGAGCAGCAGCTGTGTGGGGGGTGAGCACCCCCCCCCCCCGAACCTGTTTGTTTCTCTTGCTCATCCAGATGGACAGACTGGAGTCAGAGAAGTGTGGAAGTTGTTCCTGAGGATGACAGCCGCAGAACCGCTTTAAGGGTAGTACCTCTGATGGCCATCTTGTCGGGAGCATCCTGCTCAGATTGTCACCTACATGCTGGGGAGGAGGCAGCAGAGGAGATGGGCAGAGTTGAGACCCCCGTCTTGGGTCCTGGAGAGTAGAGCTGTGGTATTTGCACAGTGGGGGACCCCACCCCTTCTGCCCATCCATGAGGCACCTACTTTTATTTGTGCATCCAGCCCCCAGATCCCTTCAGGGGCCAGTCCAAAGTGAGCTGGGGACCCTGAACTCAGCCACCAGCTTCCTGTGGCCACAGGACATGGGATGGTGATGCAGTTACCTCAGTGTTTCCCCAGCCTGCAGCTTGCTGGGCCCCCTGGAGGGCGGAGGGGTGAGCGTGGCTACTTCATCCTGGGCGGGGTTGTGAGAACAGCCTGGGCCTGGGCTGGAAAGGCTGCTGAACCCCTGGAAGACTCCTTGTCATGGACCACTTCTTATGCTCTATTTGTAGGGATTTAACTTCCCGTTTCTCTTTAGTGAGCAGGTACACATCCCGGACGGGTGTCTTCTGGGATCCAGGTGACAGCGCTGACTGTCCCCTTGCTCTCAGCGACCTTCTGCTGGTCTCTGGTCAGTCCCTCCTCCCCCGGCCTCTCCCATGGTTTCTGCTTCTCTCTCTCCAGTGCTGCGTGGGGCATGTGGAGGGTCACCCCTCCTGCTGGGTCACGGGTCAGACATAACTCAAGCCATATGTCACAATCCATAGGTCACTTATGTATTGATGATGGTGAAGTGTCCAACATCTGGGCAGTCAGCCGAGCAAGAGCCAGGACAATGTGTCAGACTGTGCAGCCGTGGCCCTTGCGTGCAGCAGGGTCCCTGGAGAAGGCGTCTTCCCTACAGGGAGTGTGACGAAGGCAGGCACAGCAAGTCTCTGTTTCCAACCTTGAGACCTGGTACGGAGCAAAGGTGGGGTGTTTGGGGATTGTCCTGGATCTAAGCACGAGCTAGGAGGACAGATAAAAAAAAATCACAGCTCTGACATGAGATTTCTTAATCAGGGGGTGAACAGAAAACAGGCAACTCGCGTGGAGGTGAGCTTCCCCAGCGAGGGTGGGGACCTGTGCCTCCTGTTTATCGGGTCCCCTGTGGAGCTCAGCAGAGACTCCTGGGAGTCACACTCAGAGTCCCTGTCCTCTCCTTCGGCCATCTTCCACCTTCGCGGGGTCCAGTGGCTCCCCAAATGCTGCCGCTGCATCGGGCCAGGTGAGCCTTGGGCCAGCCACAGGGTGTGGGAGGGTCTCTACCTCTGCAGCAGGAGAGAGCCCACCGTCCCGCCGGGTTCTCGAGTGCGCCGGATGAGATGCTTTCTATCCTCGGATGGCTCTTCGGGGAGCCAGGCCCTGCTCAGCTTTCTGAAGTTGCAGGAGGAGGACGGGGTGGGCAGCAGCAGAGAGGGGCCCCCCGTGTCCCTGTGCCAACCGCGCATGAGCTTGGCGGGTTCCTCCTCATTAGGGAGGATAACGGACTTCCTTTTTTCTAGTTTTTTTTTTTTTCCTTTGACGTGCAAGCTCTGCTGATTCCTCATTTTAAAATAATTCTCCCCGAAGTCACAGGTCATCAGAAATCATTTTGGTTCCCTAAACAGTTCACAGAAAAGAACCCGCAGTTATAACCAGCTTTTTAACACTCATAATGAAAGTGAGCTTGGTAGGCTTGCATCCTGGCTGCAGCCGGCTTCCCCTCCACCTCGCTGCGGTCTCCCCGAGCAGGGGTCCTTGTTAAAGCCTTCTGTCCTGCATCAACCCCCCCCCCCCCATCCCCTGCTCTCCTCTCTAACCATTACCAACCGGAAAGCCAATGAACCATGTGTCTCATAATGTATACCCTTTGTAGTGTTGCATAACATTCTTCTTTTTTTTTTTAATTATAAAAGTCCGATGAGCTACATATGGGAGGAAAAAGGTTTAAAGTCCCTCAGAATATTTTTATAAAGAACATGCATAGAGTTGTCCCCCCCCCCCGCCCCCCCACCCTGTCCACCCCCCACCCCCAGGAGCAGTTGGCACCATGAGTTTGAAATCTGTGTTCTGGGTTCTTATGTGCCATCTTTATGGACCTGTGATCATATTGTGCATTCAACCCCGCATCCCTTCCTTGTCAGTATACCATCGAGGTGCACTGTGTCCCTGACATAAAGAAGAGAAGCTGTTTTATAATGTACAGCCCCTAGGTTCTGCTCTGACGCAGGCAACGGGAAATCCTGGGGTCTCAGGTGCGATTTAGAATCCTCCTCGATCGGGAAGTCGATGCAGCTCCAGGTCCCGATGGCTGAGGTGGCAAGCAGGGGGACCTGACTTTCGCCCCGAAGGGAAGAGGGAACAGTGTGCCCCTTGGGAGACACCTCCCTCTGCCCCGCAGACGACCTCCACTGGGGCCTGGACCACGCCGGCCCTGGCTTATTCTTTTGGGGACAGCGAACGTCCCAGTCCCCATCGCCAAACCAGCCGGACACGGCTGCGTTTCTCCACCGCTCCTTCCGGAAAAGCTCCTCTCTCCTCTGCAGTTCAAGTGTCACCTTCTCGGGTGGCCGTTACCGACCATCTAGCTGCGTCCCTCCCTGTCCCACTTTGCAATTTAGACCAGGAGCAAAGGACAGGATCTGGATAGGAAACAAGCCAGTCGGCGCCGATGCGGCTGGCTCTCTGCTCCCACGCAGCCCGCCAGCGCGTCCTCCCCCATTCGGACATGTGCACACCTCTCTGCTAAGTCATCCGTGTTCACTGTGCATACGCGAGTGTCTCCTTTTCCTTCTCAGTAAACAACAGTGCTTGCCTGGGTCCTCTGCCCCGTGGGGCAGAAATCAGACACTTTCTCCTTCCTCTGGAGAGCAAGTATAATTTTGAGTCACCGAAGTCACCTTGTCAATACGGCTAAGTTCCACAAAGGTATGTTTAAGGGTTACTGAAGGTTCACCTCCTTAGTGGACAGGTCAGCGAGGGTACTGGCAGCGGAGGGGGCTGCACTGACTACGGAACCTTGCTCTGGAGGCCGGTGGGCTCTTCGAGGCAGCATCCCTTGGTTACCTGTGTTAGGTTGTCCACCTGGAGGACGGCAGCGCCTGTGAGATACAGCCTGGCCTCTCATTTCCACCGGCGTCTCAGCCACCCCCTAAAGTCACCTGTCATCAGATATCCAGGGAATAGAAACTCCTCACAGCAGCGGACAAGTCCTGGGGGCATTTCCAAATGGAAGGAAGAAGGTTACTTAGACGCTTGTGTCCGTGGATCGCCCTTCCCACGGACGGGGGAGCGTTGACTCTAGACAGAGCAAGGCTAGGCTCCCTGGTGCAGAGAACAGGGCTGCTTGGAGTCTATCAGGTGCAAGGTTGACCCCCAGAGTGAGCACCCAGATGTCTCACTTGCCTCACCTCAGCACCACCCCTGATGTAGATGAAACTCCAGTTTTTTAGTCTGTAAACCACCACAGGGCTCGCCTGAATCCCACCCTCTGGGTCCAGACATCCCAGCACTCTGCGGCTACTTAAGTCCCTGCTGTGGCCCAGCCCTGAGATAGATTCCTTGGGGTGCAAATGATCAGTCTGCAGGTGAGCAGGAGATCGGACATGTAAACTTAGAGGAAAAGGGAACCTTTGCTTGTCCGTGTACAGTGACTGTGTTTCACATGCAGCGAGATAGTAATTCCTGGGCTTAGAAATGATTTCTAACATCTACATGCCTTAACAGTAGTAACATTGATAGGAATGCTAATAACACTGTAACAGTGTTGGTAATATACTAATAGCAGACACATAGAATGAAGCTTCTCACCAGGCACAATCCACAGAAGCGGGA
Source organism: Saccopteryx leptura (assembly GCF_036850995.1). Classification (NCBI taxonomy): domain Eukaryota; kingdom Metazoa; phylum Chordata; class Mammalia; order Chiroptera; family Emballonuridae; genus Saccopteryx; species Saccopteryx leptura. The sequence continues at coordinate 86,382,591 of NC_089505.1, read as the reverse complement.
GCTTCTGATGCTATTAGTAGTGTGTATAGCAACGTTACTGTTACCACTAGAGCTACTGTTACTGGTGGTGCACTGGTACATGAAACAGAGCAGCCAACAAATACTAGAGGGTGTTCCCTTGGTCCAAACCTCGGCCTCTGCTCTGATGGGCCATGTGACGCAGGACAGGTGGTTTCACATCTCCACCTCCATTTGTGGTCTGTACGGGCCTTAGAAACCACGTTCTTCGGAGGGGGTCGATGTGAACATTCAGGGAGAGAGGGTGTTTGCAGCGGAGGGCGGAGCCTGCCACGTGCCACGTCTCTGATGAACCTAAATAGTTATCACTCTGCTTTGCGGTGCCGCGGTCACAAGGCCTCCGGGACCTGTAGGGAGACCGTGCGTGGCTCCCGCTTCTGTGGGGTGTGGCATGGGAAGCTTCATTCTATGTGTCTGCTTGGCCAGGCCATGAGGGGCCTGAGTATCTAGGTGATCAAACGGTGTCCAGGGGGTTTCTGTGAGCTTGTTTCTGGAGTGATGAGCATTTGAACCCTGGGCTGGGTGAAGCAGACGGCTTTCCCAGCAGGCATCGTCCTACCCGTGGGGGGCCCGAAGAGAATAAAAAGGCAGAAGGAAGTGGCATTTTCTTTGTGCCCGGCTGCTGAGCTGGGACATGGGTCTTCTGTCCATGGAGCTGCTGGTTTGAGGCTCCAGCAGCTCAGGGGACATTTCAGCCGCCACAATGGGTGAGCCAATTCTTCATAGTAAGTCTCTTTCTATTATATAGAAATATGTATATAGAGAAAGGAATAGATGTATGTGAATCATAGATAGGAGCCCACATATTTCTACGCCCCCCTCCTCCCGTGTACCTTATTGGCTCTATTTCTCTGGAGGCCCTGAGTGACGGAGTGGGTCTGCGTTGTGACAGGCTCACGTGTGCTGGCTGGGGCCTCTGCTCCACGCAAGGCTTGGCTGAGCCAGTCTCCAAGCGTCCCCGTCCTCTTCCTGGGAACAGCTGACCAGCATGGGAATGACGGGGTTCGGAGCCAACCGGGCCTATGGCTGACGTGGTTTCAAAGCTCGGTGTGTGGGTCACCTACTTACATGCCACCAGTCAAAGCATGTTCTGTGGCCAAGCCCAGGGCAGGGAATGGTGCCCACTCCCCCATGGTAGGAGCGCTGTTCCGGGCACAGGGAGGAAGCTGCGCCAGTGCAGTCAAGCAGGGCTGGTCCTGGAGCTCCGTCCCCAGTCTGACCTAAATTCTCTTCATCCTGCTCAGGGTATGCGTGCCCCCATGTGCTGTGGCCAAGGGCGGGCTCCTCGGAACACACACCGAAAGCCCCAGACACCACTGCAAGGCGGCCCTTCCTGTCACCTGCCAAGATCTCTCATGTGGAGTTGAGACCTGAAGGCTCGAAGCAGGTTAGAAAGTCCTCCCAGGCTGACGGGGCGGGGGAAGTGGCAGGGTGAGGGTTCTGACATCATTGTGGAGGCATCTAATCCAAATCCTCGGCACAGATGTTTGGGGAAGGGTGGCACAGAGGATAAGCCTCTTAGAAGTGTTGTCAAAGGGTGTCACCACCTCCCCGAACACGTTTCACCAGGTGTGCCCCACGCGGGTTGGCCCAGCGTGCCGCCCGTTATCAACGCTCGCCAGACACAGGTCCCAACTGCCCGCGCGCAGGTGACTCTGACACAGGGAGGGACCCACGTGCAGAGGGAAAACGCCGTCAGTCCACAAAGATCTCATCTGTGACTTTCTTTTTAAAGAGAACATCAAGGATCATTACATGATCTTTCTGGAAGGAATCCTGGCCACCCCGGAAGCCGAGTCACAAACGTCCCGTGGAGGGTGTTGTCCGCCGCCCATCCCCAGTTCTCCAGGAAAAACCAGCCCTCAGGTCTCCAGTGTCGGTGCCTGTGACTGCCCTGCAGCCCGTCTGAGGTCCCTGCCAGGCACGTGGCCGGTCACCACCAAGGAGGGCTCACTGCGGCTCTGTCCTCGGAGGTCCTTCGAGGAGTGCTCGGGGAAGCAGCGGCTGGAGAGACCCGGGGTTGTGGCGGGGGTAGAGGAGAGGGGTGGGGGGACCAAGAGACCTGAGCCCCTTTGGGCTGCATTGGTCAAGCCCTACTTGGAGTGTCCATGGCTGAGCGAGGCTCTCAGGCACATGGTGTTGACCGTCTGGCACCCAACACGAGTATGAGCTCCTCACGGTCCCAGGCAGGATGCTCCCTGGTGCGTCTCCACAGTCACGGGTCTGGCTGAGAAAAGGTCTCTGCAAATGTGCAGAGAGAGAGGCGGAGAGGGTGAGCCCCTTGGGGTTTCCCCAACTCCAGAGATGGATGAGCTCCACCAGGGCGTGGTCACCACATCCATGCACCTGAGTGATGGCTTAGTTCCAACTTTTCTTAAGATGGCTTTTAAATCCATCCACCTGGGGACGGAAACAGGGTTTAATAACCAAACTGACGAGCTCAATGACCAAAAGTGTCCTCGCAGGGTGTTCTGATCACAAACTCCTTACAGGACAGGTCATGGTGGGTAGTCACACCCCAAACCTCACTTTTTTTCTTTTTTGTGTGTGAGAGAGACAGAGAGAGGAACAGATAGGGTTAGGCAGACAGGAATGGAGAGAGATGAGAAACATCAATCATTAGCTTTTTGTTGTGACACCTTAGTTGTTCAGTGATTGCTTTCTCATATGTGCCTTGATCGGGGGGCTGCAGCAGAGCGAGTGACCCCTTGCTCAAGCCAGCGACCTTGTGCTCAAGTTTATGAGCTTTGCTCAAACCAGATGAGCCCATGTTCAAGCTGGTGACTTCGGGATCTCGAACCTGGGTCCTTCATGTCCCAGTCCAACGCTCTATCCACTGCACCACCACCTGGTCAGACCCAAGCCTATCGCTTCGTTAATAAAAGGGTTACCTTCGCCTTAAGCAAGCCCAACCCAGCGTTCTTGTACATTGAGGTTGACCCCCAAACATGCAGCCAGTGTCCTCCCCTGAGGCCAGGCAGACTTGGCTGGAAACCTGGTGAGGAGAAGCAGATGGACACCTTTATTTAAAAAGCACCAGTAGCCAGAGTGGGCAGGATTCATCAGATGGGCTCAGAGCCAGCTGGGCCCTGGTGGAAGGGAGGCTGGCATTGGCTGGGCCCGCAGGAGGTGGGTCATTAGCTCTGGGCAGACTCCCCAGGCCCCAGACGCTGCACCGTGGAAGGTCACCAGGAGCTGGCGGCCACACTGGTGTGTCTCTCCCAGACTGATTATCTCATTTTGCCGGGCCCCACGCCGCCAGAGCACCAAGCGCTGTTTATGGCCCCGGTGCCCAATCAATCACGGATTCATACTGTTTGAAGATCATAGCTTCCCATTTGCTACTTCCAGTCCCACTTGTCATGGCCCGTCTCGGGGGAGACATCCGCACAGCTGTTTGAAACCATCCGGCTCCTTCTCCATAGCAACGAACTAGGGAGGCTGGAAACCCCCCACCGGCCGCCGCTCTCAGCTGGATGCGAGCGGACACCCCAGCCCACCTTCCCCACTGGAGCGGCGGCGGGGGCGTCTTCATTAGCACCTCGCGCCTCCCAGCAGAAGCCCATCCTCGCGGTTGACGGATGGCCCGCCGTTTGTCGCTGGTGGGGCAGGTGGGCATGGCGGTTGCTTCCCAACAGGCCCGCTCACCCTGCTGGGGCGATAAGATTCAATCTACAGACTGTTTATTGGGCGCCTGTTCGTGTTGACCTCGGGTCTGCCCACGCGTTTTATTAATCAGGCTGCCGTTCCAGCCAGCGCCTGCTCGCTGAAGATGGATGGTGTGGCAGAGGCCGGCCGCCCAGGCCCGGGAGGAAGCGTGTCCTGCCCTCCTTCTCTGAGACAGAGCCAGGGCACCTCCCGGGAGGGAATGCTGGCTGCGGGAGGGTCTGTCCCCGCTGTGCCCGGAGTGGCAGCCGCCCCTTCCTCATGCTGAGCGTGTGTGGCTGCAGGGAGGTGGGCAGGGGGCTCTCACCCCGGGCTCTGCCATCTCAGGGGGCTGCCCTGGCCCAGAGGTGTGGTGTGAGCCATCGATACTTGATTATTGGTTACCTTCAGAGCTCCCCTTTCGATCAGGACAATAGACTCTGGTTCGGGTCTCGACCACTCGGTCACACTGAAGGAAGGGGGCCGTCCAAGGGCAGTCCCGCGACTTTGCCCCTGTCTCTGCTGCCACCTCCCATCCAAGAGCGGAGACAAATCTCAGGTCTCAGGAGCCCCTGCCTGTGCCAACGCCGTGAACACCTCCTGGCTCCAAACCCCACTTGCCAGTCAGCCTTTAACTGAGTCGTCTGGCCAATTCTTGGCGTGGAGAAGACTGGTGGTATTCATCTCACTCTATTCACTGAGCGTCATTGTTTCAGCAAAAGGTCCCTGGCACAGCTGACGTCCCTGTTCCATTCTGCCTTCACCGGGTGCGGAGACTGCAGGGGAGACAGCTCTTTGAGGTCTGCACCGTCCGATCCATTATTAATCACTGTAAATCTGGAATCATCTCTACAAACATATTTCGTTCCCTACAAATATACCCGTGAAAACTTCCTCCAATAAATCTTTTGTCAGACTGGCTATTGTCTCTCTTCACACGGCATCTCCCAGATGAAATATTTAAACAATATACGAGCAATAATAAAAATCGCGAGCTGCAGTCACTTTTGTTTTAGGAAAACAGACTACAATGGGGTAGCAGATTTATTACCTACCAAGGGCTCCATTGGGGACTGTATATTTCTCCCCTCTGGTGGATTATTTTCCAGCTTTAAAAGTCACGGGAGAAACTCCATGCTTGTCCCTGGCTCTATGTACAAAGGGAGAGACATTGCTCTTTCTAATGAGAAAGGATGGAAAGCTGCCTAAGAAAGCCAAACAGAAGCCCTTTCTAAGGTGGTCCTCTCGTCCCCACCCCCCACTCCTGCCCTCTGATAAGGACACTGACACAACATTGCAGGCTGTCTTCCCAGACTTCTCACTGAATGGAGTTCCCTTCTTGGTGAAATTGACCGTCACCCTCCCCCTAAGTTTCCTTCCTTGACTGTGAGGCAGCTAACGGTGGAGGGTTGAAACAGGGTGATCAGAATGAGAAGAAGGGGGACTGGGACAGCAAGTTTGGTGCTGTCAACCTGTGGGCACTGGTGCCAATCTGACCAAGTCAGCAGGAATCCCCCATTTGGGGTGTGGTGGAGAAGAAAACGATTCAGGATAGACAGGTCGATTGTGATGCAGACAGTTGGGGAACAAGCGGCCTGTGAGGTGGCCCCCAGGTGACACAGCTTTGCTGCAATCTGGACCACCCTGTCTGGTATGGTCCGCTCTGCTCCGTCCGGCTCTATTTTGCTCTGCTCCATGAGAGCCTGTTCTGTGCCACCCTGCTAGCTCCTCTCTGTTCCATTCCTCTCTGCTCTGGTCTGGTGAGACTTCCTCACTTTAGACATTGGTGGAAAGGGAAAGAACGTTCCCAGAGTCAGAGGGGAGCTGGTTTATATGGGACAGAAGTTCTCATCCCTGATCCCTGATTGATCCATCCTCATGCAAATAAGGACTTTAAATCCTCACAGTGTGATTGGTCCAAAAGGCACTGACCTGATTGGTCATAATGAATGGAGCTGTTTTGATTGATTGTTTGGTGAAGAAATGGATGGTGGGCAACTCCGATTGGATGGGGGAAGCTTCAGTCCTATTGGTTGAAATAAAATTCCAGAAACTCCTATATAAGAGCTGGCTCAGAGGGCAGGGACACAGTGTAGGGCTGTAGGCAGATAGTTCAGTGAGGTGGGCAGGTAATTCACTGCTGGTTTCCCCCTAAAGCAGGGGTAGGGAACCTATGGCTCGCGAGCCAGATGTGGCTCTTTTGATGGCTGCATCTGGCTCGCAGACAAATCTTTAATAAAAAAAAAATAATAACGTTAAAAATATAAAACATTCTCATGTATTACAATCCATTCATTTCCTACCATTCATGGTTGTGGGTGGCTGGAGCCAATCACAGCTGTCCTCCAGGACAACACCAAATTTTTCTTGGATAATGCGTAACATTCACAGGTCATTGTATGGCTCTCATGGAATTACATTTTAAAATATGTGGCATTCATGGCTCTCTCCGTCAAAAAGTTTCCCAGCCCCTGCCCTAAAGCATGCTTGCATCAGAAACCCCTGTTTAGTAATGGCTGCTAAGCTCTGTTCATAAATTTGAACCTTATTAGCTACCTACCAGGAGCACTTCTTGATAGGTATTTTTCCCTCCTCGGGGTTTGCAATACAAACAGGGATGATTAGGGATATTTTCTTAGAGTTTTTTTCTTTTTCCCTGCAAGGAAAAATCAAAACATGCAACTACAACCTTTCTTTTCTGTGGATTATGTTCTCTGGATTGCCCAAAGAAATGTTCACTCCACTAGGTTGTAAAAAGTTTCTGTTAAGGAGGTTCCCCCATGAGAGTGGGCAATCCTGAGGGAAGGGGAAGATACCGGAGGACCCTGACCCCCTACACCTGGAGCAGCAGGTGGGAGAAGCGTGTGGCTGAAGGAGAGGCGACGGTATCCCCCCTCCCATATCCATGACTTCACCAGCCGTTGACAATCATTAACACACTAGCCAGCAGGGGACGTGGTGGTGGGTGTGAGGAAGCTTGGAGGGTGTGTTGTGCAGTGTGAGGGCTCACAGCTGGAGCACGTGCGAAGGCTGGGTGCTGTCTGTCTTCAGCGTGTTCTACGGGCGAAAATGTCTTCGCCACTCGATGGACTACAGCCGTGAATCACGCACTCGGACATCTGAGAAAAGAAAAAAGCCAGCCACAGGAAAGAGTTTGCGGACCCATAGGCAGCCTCTGTCAGGACTGTAGGATGGGGCGGGGTCATCCTCAAGTAAATGATGGTGTCTGTAGATGAGACCCTTACCGGGGACGTTGGTGTCTAGAGTTTGTTCTTAGGTGCAGCCGCATCGGAACATCAGCCGATGGCGCCCGTGCCCGTGTGGGACTGTTTCACCCAGAGGTGTTTCTAACGGGGCTGCTTTTCTGAGACATGTTTCATGAACCAAGGTGCCTGAGGGAGGGTGTGCTCTTTGAAATAACCTGTTAGCCAGGGGAGGGACTGCCCTTCCATTTATCCTCCTGGTAAACTCAGCCTGTCCTGTGCCGTCACGGCTTGTGAAGGGCCAGTAGAACCTGCAACCTTGGGCTATCGGGACGGTGCTCTCACCGACTGAGCTACCGGGACAGAGCTTCCCTGTGAAGCTTGAAGTGTCTGGAGCTCTCAGGGTGGGGAGGGGGGCAATGGCGGGGAAGGGAGGAACCAGTGTCCTGACAAGGATACTCCTGTCTCCAGCGGAGAGGGGGCAGTGGGCGTCATCTATCCCAGAGCAGGCAATAAGCCGTGCACTGCCTACAGAGAATTTAAAAAAAATGATAAGATGAAGTCTACCTCCTTTCAGTTATTACCATGTGCAGACCATACTTCACAATGCTGGTGACAAAACAGTCCACCCTGCTGGGGCAGCTGCTCCCTCCTGCCCTCTGGCATGCCTCGAGCCCAGGGACGCCACATTCAGGGCACTGTGCCTTCACTTGCCTGCCATCATCTGTGACAGATCACGGGCTTCAAATCTGCTTCCTGAGGGAGCCATCCTGGGCCCCGAAGGAGAAAGCCCAGTGTCCCTGTGATCACTGAGGTTGTGGGTCCCCTGCGGATCCTGCCTGTCCCCCGCTGTCCTCACTCCACAGAGATGTTCTCTGTGCACACAAAATCCCCTGCCTCGGGCGGCCTGAGAGCCTCGCGAGCGCGCCAGCCTGCGCAGGTTGGGTTCCAAGGCAGATTAATGGCCCGTGGTTGCCTGCATGATTATTTCTAATAGGCTGATTTGAGAAATAAGCTATTAATCGCTGTCACATACTGGGCTAACATCATCTCGGTGCGGCAGGGAGCCCGGCATCTGCTGCTCCGTGAGCTCTGGAATGTTCCTGTGGAAAGGCTCAGGACCGAATGCTTGTTCTCAGGCTGTCGGTGGTTTCTGCCAGAAGGGTGGGCGGACATGCCTCCGGGGCAAAGGGCCATGGCTGGCCCTGACCTCCAACTCCCTGTCCCCCTCTTCATTATTTTCCTGTTTCTTTCCCCTCCTCATCTCACCCCCCCCCCCAGGGTCACAGCCGGGGTTCTGTAAAGATTTTAGTGTCAGAGCGAACTGGACTAAATTCTGGTTTGACCCCTTATGAGCTGTGGCCTCTTCTATGAATTCTCGCTTGTTGGGTGCCTCAGTCTCCCACCTGTGAAATGGTGTGAATATTCCCTCTGGCGGTCTGAGGAGTTGTAACAGGATATTTGTGGGACGTTTCTAAGCCACTCAGTAAATGTGTCCAAGCATGCTACAGGCCTCTTACCTGGCTTCCTCTTCCACTGCGAGGCCGCGGTGTCCCCCTGATGGTGGGAGGAGGGTGCTGTGTGAGAACGGGGGCCTCTGGTTTACTCTTTTTTTCCTCCTCATCACTAAGAGGCCTGTTCAGTGCCTCTTGGTCCTTGGAAGATGTGCTCAAGTTCTTGGCAGACAGGGCCATACTCTGGGGGTCTGAAATCTAAGACTACTTGCTGTGAGGAGGGGGTCACTGGAGAGGGTCAGGTCTATAGAGACCACTCTCCTATGTCCAGCTGAGCAGGAGGGCTGGAGATAAGATCATGGCCAGTGGCAGAGAAGCAAGAGTGAGAATTCAGGGACCTGAACTAAGGTCACAGGGGGAGGGGAGGGCAGGCTGGCCCACGGTTGGTGAAATCTGAGCCTCGATGGGAGGGGCCCTCAGGTCCCACAGCCAAGATGGTTCATTCTCTTCCCTGTTTCCTATGGCTTTACATGCGGGTTAATGGTGCAAAAATTAGTCCATGTATCCATTTATTCATTTATCATCCATCCATCCATCCATCATTCCTTCATCCATCCATTTATCTATCCATCATCCATCCATCCATTCATCATCCATCCATCCATCCATCCATCCATCATCCCTTCATCCATCCATTTATCTATCCATCATCCATACATCCATCCATCCATACATATATACATATATCCATCCATCCATCCATCCATCATCCATCTATCCATCCTTCCATCTGTCCATCCACCATCCATGCATCCATCTAACATCTAGCCATCCACCATCTATCCATCCATCCATTCATCTACCCACCCATTCCACCACCCTCCACTGATGCATGATGTGACCTGACTCTGTGCCAAGCCCCAGGCATCGTCGTGGTGCGGAGACAAAGAGAGCACGCCCCGTTCCTCATCACATGGAGGAAAGCGACCCAAGTTCACAGTGGTGAGTGCTACAAGCTCCCTGGAAAGGATCAACACCAGACCTGCTGGAGGCACGGTGGGCGACCTCAGAGCAGAAACAGGCAGGACCCGTGAAGCCTTCTCCAGGAGAGGAATGAGGGGAGGAAACAGGGACAGAGTGAAGAAGGCTGCCCGATGGCCTGGGCAGTGGATAGTGCTGCTGGCATCTGCGGGAGGAGCCCTGCACTGAGCCTGGGGGCCAGGTAGAGCCAGGTGAGGAAGGGTGTGACACGGGATGCTGCACCAGCCAGGGCCACGAATGCCACTGAGCAAGAGGAGTGACAGTGTTCTCCCCGAGTCCCAGACAGCGAGTGCTGTTCATCAATCCTATGGTATCCATTCTATGGGTTATCCATCCATCCATCCATCCTCCAACCTGTGGACATCCATCCACCCTATGCAACCCACGCATCTTATGCTACCCATCCATCCTGCAGGTTAGGGTTATCCATCCTATGGATATTCATGCATCCAATGGTATCATCCAACCTATGCTATCCATCCATCCTATGGCTATCCAATCATTCTATGGACATCCATCCATCTAGGAATATTTATCTCTCCCATGGACATCCATCCATCCCATGTGTGTCTGTCCATTATAGGATACCCACCTATCCTATGGCTGTTCATCCATTCTACGGCATCTCCCCATCCTGTGGCTATCTGTCCATCTACACAGGGCAGCTAAGCAGTAGAGGCAGGTGTTGGGATGACCATGACGGCACTGCCCCATCTGAGGTTGCTGCTCTGCCATGTGGACCTGGACAAAACAGGTCCATGTGAGTGAATCCATGTGGCTGGCTTTGTACCAACGGACTTGGTCCACGGTCACAAAGGAGCCGCGCTGTGAGAGCACGCTCCAGTCACTCAGGGGCTGACAGCAGGCTGCAGCGTCTGCCCAAGCCCAGCTGTGCTATGGAAATGTCTGTCTCCGCAGGGTCTGAGCCTCAGCCTCCCAACCAACACCGAAGCAGGGAATGTCCCCCAGGGTCAAAGGCTGTAAGAAGTGCTGCTGGGGCCCTCTGCCTGCAGGGGACTTAACAGGAGCTCAGGATCCTGGGGTCCTACTCCGCAGGCACCTTTTGGGAGAGTGAGCCAAGCAGGATGACCAGTTAAGAGGGAGGTTGAATAGGCTCCCAACGTCACCCAGCTGGCAAGAGTCGCAGCTGGAGCTCAGGGGCCCGCTCCGGAAACCGCACACCGCACCTGCTCTCTCATCCCGAGCCCCAACCCTCTGGCGTGGAAGAAACCAGCTTGGCTCCAGGCTTCCATCCTCGCTGCCATTCCCGGTGCACACGGCACGCACCCAGGGCAGACAGCTGGCCTCGTGGCCTCCCGCGCTCCACCTCCTGGAGCCGCTCCGAGCCGAACGCACCATCGACGCGGCTGCCGTGCCTCCTTGTAGCAGACTTCCTGGCTTATCTGGGAAGCAGGGCAGTGGGAGGAGAAATGAGGATGGAGTGCTGGCAGGGAGCCCAGGGGGGCTCGGTGACACCTTCCCCAGGGGGCCTCGGACACGCGCGGCAGCTGTTCCAGGGAGCCCCAGGGGGCTCAGTGGCACCTTCCCCAGGCTGGGGCCTCGGACGTGGTGCAGCAGCTGCTCCAGGGAGCCCCGGGGGGCTCGGTGGCACCTTCCCCACGCTGGGGCCTCGGACATGCGCCGCAGCTGTTCCAGGGAGCCGAGGCCGCCCTCCCCGCAGGGTGCCGGCGCTGCTGCAGGGGCAGGAGCTGTGATTGATTTTAATCAGCTGTTTGTTACAGGAGAGGGAAGGTGCTGGTGCTGGGCTAACCGCACGCTGTGTGTTTATTCAATTCGGAACCAACACAAACACTCATGGTTCAGGAAGGCTTTCCGCTGCAGTTCTCCTTGTTATCCTCTCTCCCCGCCCCGCCCCAAAGAATCTCGCAGTCCCCGGATGACCCTGGCCGAAGCTGGGCTGTGCTCAGGTGGACGGTGGCCTCCGAGACTGACGTCCAGGTGAGGGGCCTGGCAGTTGTCGTGGAAGGAGAAGGAGGGCTCCCAATGGCGGGGTCCCCTTAACGTGTGAGACTGATGTCGGGGGTGGGAGTAGGGGGTGGAGAGAGTGTTCAGGCAGTTTCCATGGTGAATAAAGAAAGGAAATGAGCCTGCCTAGTGGTAGCAGAGTGGGTAGAGTGTCGACCTGGAATGCTGAGGACCCCCAGGTTCGAAACCCCAAGGTCGCTGACTTGAGCGCAGGGTTGTCAGCCTGAGCACGGGATTGTCAATGTGATCCTGTGGTCTCTGGCTTGAGCCCAAGGTCGCTGGCATGAGCAAGGGGCCACAGGCTTGGCCGGAACCCCCCACTCAGGCATGTATGAGAAGCAGTCAGGGAGCAACTAAGGTGCCGCAACTACGAAATGATGCTTCTCATCTCTCTCCCTTCCTGTCTGTCTCTCTCTGTCTCTTTTCATTAAAGTAAAGATAAAAAACAGAGAGAAAAGAAAGACAGAAAGAAAGACAGAAAGAAAGGAAGGAAGAGAGAGAGAGAGAGGGAGGGAGGACAAGAGGGAGGGAGGGAGGGAAGGAGGAAGGAAGGAAGGGAGGGACGGAGGGAGGGAGGGAGGAAGGGAGAGAGAGAGGGAGGGAGAGAGAGATAGAGAGAGAAAGAAAGAAAGAAAGAAAGAAAGAAAGAAAGAAAGAAAGAAAGAAAGAAGGAAAGAAAGAAAATAAGTGGTCCTTGCGATGATGTGATGTGTGTTCTTGGTGAGAGGTAATGACAATCATGGTGGCAATGGGATGTGTGTGTGTCAGGCGTGGGGAACACACATGCATGTACACAGACACAGACACACACACACACACACACACACACACACACACACACACACACACACACGGTAGGACAACGGCAGAGCCTCGAGGAGGTCTCTCCAGCTGCAGGACCTAGGTGAGAAAGGGTTCAGCTATGTCTATTTCGGGTCAGTAAGGTGGAAAGGAGCAGCAAACTTCCGGGAGGGGACAAATGTCTCCCCAGTGCCAGGAAGAAGGACTCCCACGCTGGCCAGTTGTAAAAATTACCCCATGACAAGTCAAACAGGAGGTGGACTCGATGCCCCGCCGTCCACGCTGTCGTGACCCAGGACCGCACGCTTTGTCTTCAGAGAGACTGTCCCTGAGAGTTTGGGGAGCCCGCCCGTGCCACAGCCCCACCCGGTTCGGGACCCGTTAGGCATTCGAGGTGTACTGATCCTCGGTCATGTTGAGAAACAGGCTATAAACATGCCCAGGGAAGCCCCTTTCCCTTCCCACAGCTGTGGTGGTGGCGGCTACGGTGGGCATGACCTGTGGCCTATTCCGCGGGAGAAGTGGTACCACGTTGAGTGTAACTTACCCATAAACGCCACATGGTAATGAGAAGGCGTCTTTCGCTGTCCATCTTTTCCTTTCTTACCCGGCAGTGCCCCTTGACAGTGTTAGCAGCAAGAAGACACCCAGAGGGCAATGGGGACTGGCCCGTCAGTCTGAATGCAAGAAGCGGTGACCCAGCTTCAAAAGGAAAGATCAGAGCAAGTGTGTGATGTCCTGGCCGACCACACCTGGACAGGTGGCCCCCGGTGTTGGAGAAGCTTTGATCTGAGCATGGCCACCTGGGTCAGGAGAGTCCACCGGGGGCTCTGGGTGACTGCTGACACGAGCTGAGGAGCAGTGTCACGGGGTAGTCTGCCCCGGATGAGAACCTTCCAGGGGCCCAGCGGAGCGTACAGACGTGACACCCGGGCAGTGACCTCAGTGGGCTGTGCTTACTGCTTGTGTTTAAGTTTGGCGAACGCCGCAACAGGAAAAATGGGCCCTGCTCCTGTTATACGGCCTGACTCCAACCTGTCCTTCTCCGTGCGTATTTCACAGACACCCTTTCACGGCTTCCTGCCAGCTTTACTGCCAGGGACTCACTGGAGGTTTCGGCGATGGGCCTCGCATTCCATCATCCTGTAGGTTTGATTTGCCGTGCTCAGTGGCACACGGGTGGAGATCTGTGCTGAGCCACCTGCGTGTGCACGGCGCTCTGCCAGGGCTGAGAGATTCACGGCTAGCGGATGCACTTTCCGGCCATCGGCTCCCGGTTCCAGCTTTCTGTTCCCCCCTGTATTTCACATCAGACTTGGTGATGGGACGCCCATTTAGCTCTGTGCCAGCCCAAACAGCCTCTTTGAGAGAGTTGTGGAAGAGCTGGGTTTTGTTGTTGTTGTTTTTTTTTTTTTTAATTTCTTATTACCAATTCCCACTTGGGCCTCCCAGGGCTGGGCTCAAACACACAGTCCCGAGTCCTCAGACAGGCATCTCCAGATGATTCGTTAGGAGCCATCTGGGGCCTCTAGGGATGTTTCCCCAGGAAAAAATAGCGACAACACCAGCAGTCATAACAGTAATGACGAACGTTTAAAGGAAATTAAAAAACATGTCAGGATACTGAGCTGCTCTAATAATGATGTGATCGCCACTGTAATCAGGACCTCTCCCTGAAGGCTCTGGAGTTACTCAGAGACGGTTGTAAATTGTCAGATCATCGAAAGCATTTCTTTTCGCGTTTGGTTTTATTGTTCACTCGTTAAGAAAGCCAGTCATTACCCAGCTGACATGCAAAAGAGTACACACAGAACCCAAAGGTCGGCCTGCTGTCGAGAAATCTCCGACGTGCTGATCCCGGTTGACTGTGCGCTCACCAACACCAGTGCTGCAGATGTGTCCACGCATAGGCACACGTGTGAATGCAGGCACACATGCACACGCCCGCATGTGCGCACACGTGGCACTGGAGCCCCCTCTGGATGGACCTCGGAAACCCTGCTAAACACTGAGGGGGTGATTCACTTGCCGGAAGTTTCCAGTTGGTCAGGTGCAGTCTCTTGACCATCAGAGCACTCCGGGGGCTGACTTTTGACCGGTGGGGCTATTCTTGCAGAATCATCCATCCCAGGGGGGCAAGGTGGAGGGGGCAAAGCTCTCTGGAAGCAAGATCCTGTTTCTAAACCCATAGTCTTAGATGTTGCAGTCTAAAAGAAGGTGAATTCTAGAGACAGAGTATTTCACTTTGCATTAAGGGGCACCCGGAGGAGGACCCAAGTGGACACCGCGTACTAAAAACGGCAAGGTTTCCCCGGGTTCCCCTAAGGAACTTCAGCACGGCTCCGACGGGGTTCTGTCATACCCCGTGAGGGCGCGTGGGCACCCCCCGCTGCCTTCCGACATGTGTTTCAATCCCCCCTCCCCCCAAGACTGATGACACAACACCCCTTCGTCATTAGGAACGGAAGACAGCGCTCCCCACACATCTATTTAGTGGGCACTTTATGAAAGCATCCGTGAGGAGTCAATTAAACCCTTCCCATGGATGGCGGATGATGATTTAAAAGCCATAAGGGTCTGGAAACTCGACTTTTTAACATGCCGCCGTGGTTGGGAACTTCTGACAATGTAATTGTCGTTTTGCGACGATGAATGCTCCCCAGGCGGAAATCCATTTTCATCCCTGCAACGGAGCCTTTCGCCGAAGGATCAGGCACACGGAGTTGTTGGGGTCCCCTGCGTTCCCAGAGCCGGGAGCCTGGGTGGAGGGCAGCGGGTCCCCGTGATGTGTCTGCAGGTACCATATGGCTCCGAGTGGGGCAGCATCTCCAGGCTAGTCCAGGCTCCTTCTCTCTCCTTCCTTCTATTCAATTCACCAAACGCTGATTAAGGACCTACTATGTGCTTGGGAGGTGGTAGAGCTTCCTGGTTCTGGGGAGCCGAGTTGCCCATGTTGGAATCTCAGCCCAGCTGCACAGTAGTAGCTCTTCCTCTCCAGATTCTTTTTTTTTTTTTTTGTATTTTTCTGAACCTGGAAATGGGGAGGCAGTAAGACAGACTCCCGCATGCGCCCAACTGGGATCCACCCAGCACGCCCACCAGGGGGCGATGCTCTGCCCATCTGGGGCGTCGCTCTATTGTGACCAGAGCCACTCTAGCGCCTGAGGCAGAGGCCATGGAGCCATCCCCAGCACCCGGGCCATCTTTTGCTCCAATGGAGCCTCGGCTGCGGGAGGGTAAGAGAGAGACAGAGAGGAAGGAGAGGGGGAGGGGTGGAGAAGCAGATGGGTGCTTCTCCTGTGTGCCCTGGCCAGGAATCAAACCCGGGACTTCCGCACGCCAGGCCGACGCTCTACCACTGAGCCAACCGGCCAGGGCCCTTCCCCAGATTCTTTGCGATACAGTGTCCACGTGTGAGCTTAAGGTGTACAAGGTGATGATTGACGTGCCACATGTTATGCAACGATTACCACAATAAGGTTCGTTAACATGCTCACCACCTCACTTAATTATCTCTCTCACTCTCTCTCTCTTTGTGGGAGAATATTTAAGATCGATGCTCTTTTAGCCACTTTCAGGGAGACAACACAGTCTGGTTGACTAGGGTCTCCAGGCTGTACACGAGGTCCCCAGAAGATAAATCTTTTAACTGGAAGATTGCATGCACCCTTTGGCCAAAATCCCCTCGTTCCCCCACCCCCAGGCCCTGGTGGGCACCCGTCTCCTTTCTGAATCTGGCTGTCCTCGACCCGACAACCCGACGTGGAAGGGATCAGACAGTCTGTCTCTCTCTGCCGTCTCTCACTCAGCGTGACGTCTCCAGGGCCCACCCGGGTTGTGGCAGGTGGCGGGCTCTCCTCCCCTCCTGTGGCAGTCATATTCCCTTTGTGTATGCACACCCCTGTCCTCCGTCCAGTCATCTGTCAGGTTACTGCGTTACTTGGCTATTGTGAATGACGCTGCGTGAACCTGGGGCTGCAGAGGTCTCCTCCGGGTAGTGACTTCATTCCTTCGGATAAATACCCACAGCTGGGATTGCTGGGTCCTAGGGTTGTCTTTTTTTTTTTTTTTTTAATTTTCTTGAGGTTACTCCATACCATGTTTTCATAGTGACTGCACGGTTTTGGAGCTCTTCGACTGACCTTGGGTGGCCCACATGCTCTCACTCTGCCTCAGTGTCTTCATCTGTGAAGTAGGTCTGTGACAGGGTTTGAAGGGCTGCAGAGAAAACTGAGACCCGATACCCGGAGGACCAGCTCTGCTTCGTCTCAGATGATACAGGAAAGCGGAAGGACTGCTGCTCCGACGGTGACAAGACAGGACCAGAAAACCTGAAATGATACGGCTTTTCTCTGCTGTGGTGGAGAAGGATGGGAGGGAGAGGGCAGGGAGGAATCCTGATGAAAACTGCTGAGCCCAGAGCCGGCCGGCTCAGCGGTGGCGAGCCCTGGGTGTGGCAGACGCAAGGAGGGCTGTCTGCTGTCCCTCCGCGGGGAGCTCACGGCAGAGGTCAGCGGCAAAGCCACCTTGGAGAAAAACAGTTTGGCACTTTCCCAAGTGGTGAAACACATACCACCACATGGTCCAGCTACTGCTCTCCTGGGCGTTTACCCATGAGAAGTGACGGCATTCGTCCGTGAAAATGCTCCCTCCCAGATGCTCACCGCAGTTAGATTGCCCATGGTCAGTAACTAGAGATGCGAAGGTCCCTCCTCAGGCCAGCGCCACGTGAAACCACTTTACAACGGTGCTGCTGAGTGAAAAAAAATAAAACAGAGAGCCAGACAGAAACAGCACCCATACTGTCTGATTCCACAAACGCACGAGGTCCTAGCAAGTGCGGATTTCTACACCAGCAGGTATATCGTGGCTGCCTGGGGGAGCGGGTGGGGCGGGCTGGGAGGGGCAGGAAGGAGGGGGTCATGAGAGAGTCAGGAAACTTTGGGAACATAGCTATGTGCCTTATCTTACGGTTTCGCAGATATATATACATATGTATGTGTGTCTATCTGCATCTATATGCATGTTACATGTGCCCGTATGTGTCAAAACTTATCAAGTTGTGCGCTTCAAATATGTGCAGTTCTTGTTATATCAATTATATGTTTGTTTGTTTGTTTTTTAAAAAAAGGACATTCTGGGAAGAACAGCTCTCCTAAGTCAGGACTGTCCCTGTCACTCCACCACAGTGGCTCTTGTCAAGGTGATCAGTGACTTCATTTAGAAGTTGCTTGATCCAGTGGCTCAATTTCTCAGCCTCGTCCTGACGGCTCTGTCACCCGTGGTGAACCTGATCGATAGATCCCTCCCAGGTCTCTTGGCTGCTTCTCCCGTCGTCACTGGCATCCCGCGGGGATCCCCGTCTCAGCGGCCGGACCTGCCTCTCCGTGGCTTCCTCCACACGATACCCTGCCACGGTGCTGCCTCCTCCAGCCCCGTGATTTTACGTACAGCCGGTTAGCCGATGACCCCAAATTCATACCCCTCAGCTGGAGCTGCTCCTCTGAACACCAGACTCCTGACGGTCCTGTCTGGTCCGCGTGAAAGTCAATCAGTGTCTCAGCTTAAACAGCTCAGATGGCGGCTGACGTCCGTGCTTCCGGTTTCCCGCGGAGTCCTGCCCAACCCCTCTTTCTCTCCTCCGTGCTGTGGCCACACCCTGTTAGCTGTTAGCTCTGCCGTCTAATAGTCTAATACCCAGCAGTGCCCTCTCCCCATAGGCACAGGGACGGGTGTCAAGACCCAAGCGGTGCCTGAGACCGCTGATAATCACAAACCTTGTGTATACCATGTTTTCCCCTGTGCCTGTAATATAGCTCAGTTGATAAATTAGGCACAGTAAGCGATCGGCAACAATAACTACTAACAAAATAGAACAATGATAACAGTATACTGTCATAATAAAGTTACATGAGAGGCTTTGGGTTATGGGCCAAAAGTAAATGAAGTCAAATAAGGGGTAGGGGAACCCAGCATTGCAGTCCCCCGGCAGTCCATCTGAGCCCCAAGATGCCCCCCACCCCAGTGACTAGCGGACCGGGGGAGAGTGTGCGCAGTGTGGGGACGCCGGACAAGGGGCCGATTCGCGTCCCAGGCTGGGTGGATGGAGCAAGACTGTGTGAGATTTCATCACGCGGAACGGCTCACCATTGAACCCTGATGAATGGTTTATGTCGGGAATTTTCCATTTAATATTTTCAGACCACCGTTGACCGTGGGTAACCGAAACCACAGAAAGCGAAACCATGGATAATGGGGTGGGGATGGGGGTGAGGACTGCTCTCCCTGGAATCCAAGATCTGTTCTCAGTCCTTATCGATCCGCACACTGGGCCCCTTGCCCGCATTGCCTACCTGTGCTGTTGTGACACCCCCGGGGGCCCCCTCCTGCTTCTGCCTGCCCTGAGCCCCTACAGTGTGGTCCCAATCCGGCCAGGGCAGGGGTCAGTCACGGATAAGACCCTCCCACTCCTCGCCACAGTGCCCTCCTGTCGCAGCAGGCTGTCCACGCTCCGGGCCTCCCACCCTCTCCCACATTAACCCTGGGATCTCACGCCCGCCCCTCATCACCCCAAAGCCTCCCTCCTCGGGCTCCCTTCCCCTTCCTGCTTCCTCTGCCAGAACCTTCTTCCTCTGGACCGCCTCCGCATCACTGCGGTCTCTCCTCAGTCACTCCCCATCTCACCATCTAACCCCCCCCATGGTGCTCCCACCTGCCCACTGTCCTGAGTCCCCCCGGTCCCCTGCCTGTGCCTCTGCAGAGCCTCTCTCACCGTCTCACTCGCCCACATCACTTGCTTCCATGTTTTTTTCCTGCCCGCACGTGTGGACTCCACAGCAGGACGGACAGGGGACTCTTTGGTCCTCCAGTGTGCCCCAAGGCTTAAAACAGATCTGGCACTTTGTAGACAAGATCTGTAGGATGAAGGGACGTGTGTCGGATGCTGAGAAGCGGCTATCATTACCACCGACACCGGGCGGGGCTCGGGGTGGACAGTCCTGGGGAAGGGGCTGCAGAGGGCATCCCAGCCCCTGGGAGAGACAGGCCAGGAGGCAGAGCCTGCCTGAACAGCAGAGTGGGAGGCTCTGGATGGTGGCACCCTCTGGAGCAGCTGAGGGGTTACCAAGCTGGAAGAAGAGGACCAGAGGCAGGAGATGCCAGCCGTCCGTCCCTCCAGAGACCCGGGCAGCCCACCCATCTGCCCATCAGTGTCTCCATCAAGACATTCAAAACAGGGGCAAGCTGGGCACAGCCAGGAAGGGAAGCACAGCACAGAATGCAACATGGTGACCGTCCCTGTTGGCGCCAGCTGTTGTTGTCTGAGCCGGAGCTGGGTTGGCACCGTCCCGCAAAGCCGGGCTTCCGTTGGGCAAAGCTGGTGGGTCCGCGTCGAGAGGCTGTCTCGTCGGGTGTGGCTCACTGGGGTTTGCCTGAACGCAGCCAGCTCTGGCGGGTGAAAAACTCTCTTGGGGGGGGGGGAGGAGCGAGGGGAGCTGCCTACTTATATTAGAGAAAAAGGTTTTTGGAAGCAACAGCCGCACGAGTGACAACAGAGCGTCACCAGTGCCATGGCTTGGGTCGACTGCAGCGTTTCTCACTGGCCATCGGCTCCTGCCACCGGCCCCCTCCCACGTAGCCAAGGTGAGCTTCTGAGCTGTTGGTCAAGGTCTGGCTCCTTACCTGGTCCCCTACCCCCAGCCTTCCCTCCATCCATTTTTCTCGCTGGTAAGACCCTCTAGCTTTCTCGTGTTTCCTGGGCGACGACAGCTCCCGTGAGAGGGGTGTGGTCTGCAGAGGGTCCCAGCACCCCGCCCACCGGGCGCTCCTATCTGGTGTGAGGAAGGGGGCGAGGGAATTGTAGGGTGATGGATGATGCAGGTGGTCCCCCTGGCTGGATGCAGGGACATCAGGGAGGCACGACGCTGACGCTGCCGTTTCCACCACCCCCGTCTGCTCCAGGTGCGCCGGCCCGGCCTGCAGGCCTGCATTGAGCAGAGGACGCGGGCCGGCGCCCAGAAATTCTCAGTGGCCCTTTGCGGTGGGTGTGCAGAGAGAACCAGCGGCCACTTCACCTCTTCCTTTTGAGGATTCGGGGGGAGGGGGGAGAGGAGGAGAAGTCACTCCTAACAACCGGTGTGGGATGAGATGCCGCTCGTCTTTAACAGGCGGGGATTCTGAGCGGGCCGGGGCAGGAACCCCAGACAGTGCCTTTGTTCTCTGTTTGTCGAGGGCTGTTTCTGTCTCTCTCCTCAGACTCTGAAGAGAGGTTAGGATGGTGTTGGCTGAATAACGAGCGGGTCCTTTGTTTATTTACTTTTTCCTCCCTTGCATTACGGAACTGTGTTATAAGGAATCAAACTCTCTCACCGAGGCGGCGCTGACCCACTGCCCTCTGGGCAGGCAGCTGTTCTCAGGACGGGAGGGCGGCGCGGGGCATGTGTTTCTATAACACTGACCCTAGGCAGAGCTGCTTTATGAAATTAAATTACCCCTTAAGGGAAGCCTTTCTCCAACACTTAGCTCTCGCAGTAAAATTACAATGATTATATGGACACCGAAATAAAAGCCCAGAACAGCGCATGTAATCTGGCACGGTTCTCCTGGAAAGAGGCTGTCGGAAGTTCCCTCCCCGCATGTCCGGGTCCGTGACCGCACTGGGGCATCTGGCCCTGGTCTCCCTGTGGGTGGGGAGCACCCGGAGAGCTGCACAGCCACGCTCCGCATCTGGGCTGTCGGCCGGGTCATAAAATTGTCCGCAGGAATAATTTATTATTATTATTTTTTAACAGTCACGGAAGATGATCTATAATTAAGCCAGACCGTAAAAGATGATTAAAATTGCGGTCCTCTATAAATTCACGAGGGCCGGTGTGTTTTTCTATGGTGTGCCCTGCAGAGATGACCAGGTGTCCGTTTCAGGGAAGGGGGGCCATCTCAGAAGGGACAGGCCAGACACACGCCATTTTTGCCTTCTGCCTGAGGGTGGAGAGAGTGCGGAATCATCGGGAGGAGAGGAGCCCAGGAAACGGCCCATGCAGTGGGGCTGCGGGTTCTTCTCAAAGTTGGGAACCGCCCCCCCTGCCGGCGTGTGCCCATCCCAGAGCCCGCGTATCACAGGCGTTCGATAGTTGGGGGGGGGTGGGTTTAAACATGAGGAGTGGTGCGGCGAGGTGGGAATCTGACGTGTCTGGGAGTGAGGGTACCCGAGTCTCTAACTGGAGGCCGGTGGGTGGCAAGTCGCTGCCTTCCCTGGGTCACTGTACCCCCGTTACCTAAGGGACGACGTGGCCGTGATGGTTTTCACTCTGCTGAATGACCGAGCTGGGCCATTCCTATGATGCTGACAGGGAGCCCGTGAAGCCCAGGGCCTGGGTGCCCAGGGCTCCCACTCCTGCAGGCTGTGTTTGCCAGACACCCGAGGAGCCAGCCGGGTGTGGCCTCTCGGGGAACTCAGGGGGAGAGGCTACCTCTCACCTCCCCGTGCAGCCACTCCAGCAAGTGGCGGGGAGGCCAAGGGAAGGACTCCAGGACTAGGCCAGGCGTCTGGAGCAACGTGCCGTGGCCAGAGATGGACGCGGCGTGGACGACAGAGCGAGGCAGCCTCTGGGGACTGTGGCCCGGCCAGGGGACATGTGCAGAGAAGCATCAGGAAGGAATGACAGCTCTGGAGGGGACAATCTGACAGAGCTCAGGTCCCGAGGAGCCCTTGGAGGGGAGCATGGCATCTCCTGGGAGCTCTGTAGAGAGGCGGCCTTTCCCAGGGTCTGCCCTGCAGCAGCTGGCTCCCGGGGCGCCTCGAGGGCAGGAAGGCGTGAGGCATGGAACCTGGGGGCCCACGTGGGTTCCGGGGCGGTGGGGAGACGACAAGGGTGAAGTCCCAGCTGAAGGCCTGCTGCAATGGCGCACAAACCGCCGCTCGCACGGAGACTCCCGGTAGAGGACGCTTTGTCCCAGAGCCCCCACACGGAGTGGGCACTCACAGGATACACACTGTGGTCAGAAAGAGCCAAACTGTCGGAAGAGAGAGACGACACGAGCTGTCCTCAGGCTGCCAGACTGGACTGCGTTTTGTGCAGAAACATGCCTGTGCCAGAGCGGGCTTTGCAGAGAGAAGAATGGCATCTAAAGCTCTGCGTAGGCGAGGGTGTGGTATGAGGAAGTCGCGTCGGTGAGGGGGTAAGTGGGTTAATGCATTCACCTCAGGCTCCTAGGCGCCTCCCAGGGTCTGAGCCCGGCGGTCATTGTCCTGAGCCCCGAGAGCCCCTTTCCCCCAGGTCAGCACCACACCTGCTAGGAGAGCCCCGCGGACCTGGGGTCTCTTACCCTGGGGGGCACGGGGTCCCTCAGAGGGGCCCAGGAAGGAGACTTTGCCAGTCTGGCCTCAGAAAACTGCCTCCCCCTGTCTCCTGCAACCTGAGCGCGTGAGGACAGGGAGGAGGGGTCCTGGGCTCCGCCGGCCTCGGGGACGTCGGCGTGAGATGGCTCACAGCCGCTCAGCCTCTCCCACGGTGGACGTTTTCAAAGCCTTGGGAGAGGCGGCGGGAAGAGCGGTGTGGGCCCGACAGGGCCGAGGCCGCCCGAACCAGCGGCAGTAACTTCCGGCTGAAAGTCACAGGAGGCAGAGGGAGTGACAACGGCAGTCTTTAAATAAATGGGACTGAAACCTGGAATGATGAATTGGCATACGGAAGCATAATCCAGAAAATTACATCCTGGGTAGAGAGAGAAGTCTGTGCCGCCAGGGAGACGGGCGGGGCCCGGCCGCAGGCAGGTTGACGGCCTTGGCCAGCAGCCATGTCAGGACAGGCGGGCGGTCAGGCAGTTCCGGGGACGCTGCTCTCAGCCGTGGGGAGGTGGAGTGGCGGGGTCAGCTGCGGGGGTGGGAGGTGGGGGGGACAGTGAAGAGAGATGGCCGGGGTAGGAGAGAGAACAAGTGGGTGGTTTCAACACCCCTGGCTTAACCAGGGTCCCCGGTCTCAGCCCAGGCATGAGAGTCTGAGGGTGTGGATAGCAGGAACACTGAAGATAGGTGGCCCGGCCCCAGCCTAGGGGACAGCGCAGTGGCTGCAGGGGTCACTGTGCTCCTGCCACAGTCCTGCAAACATTTTCTCAATGCACACCTGAGGGCGTCACAGATTAAGGACCCCGGCCCGTAGCCCGGGTGACGGACCAGAGGCTGCTCTGTGTCTACTGGCCCCGTCCTCACGCTGCCCTGAACCAGGTTGTCATGTTAACACAGGGGCAGTGAGCTGGAGGTGATCGTCATTGCTCCTGGTTGTCTCAACGTCTAATTACAGGTCTGCCCCGCCCCATCCTTGGTGTGTCTCCGCAGCCTCTGCCGCCAGGCCTCGACCACGCACACCCCCGGGCTAGCATGCGCACGGGCCCCTGGCCTCTGTGCGCCACCGACGGGGGGTGCTGTTCTGGTAAGTTGCCACTCACAGAGGTCACTCAGTTTGACTTGGTGGCAACTGAAGAGTCCTGGACACCCAAGCTCCTGGCAGAATATTCTGGAGAGCCATGCAGGGCATTCCCCCAGCACCACACAGAGATGGGTCAAGCTGAGAACCTGACCAGAAACCAGGCCACAGGGTGACAAGTGCAGCAGCAGATGTGGTCTGGGAGCGTCGACCAGCAGGAGAGTGGATGACGACGGTAGCCTCCTGGGGGGTGGCACGGGCTGGCAGAGGGGGAAACACGGCATCCATCTGCACAGGAAACAGTGGAGCCTGGGCAGAGCTGACGGGAGGGGTGTCCCTAGTGGCCAGCTCTGCTAGACTCCAGGCCTTTCCTGCACGGCCCCCCCTTCCCGCTTGCAGGCTGGACTCGGAGCCGTAGGTGCACACAGGGAGCGGCAGACCCGTGAGGCCATGTTGGACGACACCCCAGCCCTGACTGAGCTCCCAGCAGAAGTCCAGCACCTGGAGAAGTCCAACCCTCGACGACACCATGGGAGATGGAGGGCCATCAGCTGCGCCCCGTCACCAACAGGACCGTGAGAAAACAACAGCTGATACGTGGTTATCTATTGTTCGGGTCTCTGTGTCTGGGGCTGGTTTGTCACACGGCGACAGGTGACTAAGGCACCTGGTGGAGAGGCTGCCGGCCGCGCAGAGGAGGAGGAGCAGTGGAGGCAGGGAGGTGAGCGAGGCCGAACCCGAGAAGGGCACCACGGCGGCCTGGAGTTCCCTCCTCCCGACCCGCCAACAGTTCCGACAGCGAGCTGCGTGGCGGTTGCATAAGCCCTTTCTTGGAGGACAGAAATAGCCCTTGTGCGCGGTGGCCGGTTGGGTTATTTATGGCGTTTTCCCAGCTACTCCACGGCGCTGTGCAGTCGACACTGCTGATTAGTCCTCCGTCAGCTGCTGCCACAGACAAGGAAAAAAATAAAATCAGATCAGTGCCGCGCAGATGAGTAGCCACAAATAGACGAGGACAGGCTGAACCCCAGGTGGATCCGCACGGCCGCGGGCGCGTGGGCAAGGCTAGCGGCCGGCAGGCCCTCGGGTGTCCAGGGTGTGGCCTCTGTCCTTCACCACTCAGGCCGTTCATCCTGCTGTTCTTACCTGGTGTGGTTTCTATAGACAGAGAGGCACTGATGGGACACAATGGTCAGGGGTCATTCTTTCCAGCTTATTCAAAAGACCAACACCTGGATGCTGTTTATTCAGCTTTTTCTGATCTTGGATCTTAGGTACCCACTGTGACAAATAGATGCCTCAGGTCACAGTGCGCTGTCACTGTCGTCCCTTGCAAGGCACATCTCCTGGTTTACTGCGTGTTGTTTTATGGTTGTGTTTACCATGTCTCTCCGCCCTCAGACCCTCAGACCACACCCGCCCCCTGGGCACAGGCTCTAACAGGTTTTACATCTGTGCCAGATACACAGGTGTCTGCAAACATGCGCATTCTTATGTGCGGTCACCTCCCAGAGCCCTCGCCTGGCCGACTCCGTCTTCCCAGCGACTCTGTGTCAGCACCCAGGAAACGGGGAATGACGCCGCCGGCACCCTGAAGGGGTCCTCTGGGGAGCCAGGACATCCCAGGATACATTCCTGGTCCCTCTATACCCCCCCACCACCTTTCCAAAGAAGCATCTCACTCCTTCTCCTGGCTCCTCAAACCTCCAACCCCCCTCTGAAATCCTCCCTCCCCGCTGATGGTCTCCCTCCCAGGTCGTGGATAAACCGGACACGTCGGGAGCAAATCCCGCATGGTCAGCACTGGATCCACATGGGTGCCCAAGACCCCACCCACCTTCTTGGGCGGGTGAGTTGGTTCTTCTTCCCTTACCCACGCCAGCTCTGACTCCTCTCACCCCCTCCAGGATATTAGCCGACAACTGCCACACTGCCCCTCTCCTCTCGGTCATCTCCGTGAACATAGAAACGTGCAATCATATCCCCATCAGTTGTCAAAAATGTCTCTATTTCCTATACACACAAGCACCCTGGGGTTTTGAATGACAATACAAGGGGAAACATTTGAAGACATTGTCCTACTGTTAACCTGGTTTCCATTTTTTTTGTTTTTTTCTGTACAAAGTACAATTACTGTGATTTTTTTTTTCTGTAATCTTCTCACTGTTGGGTTTTAAGATTTTCATGTTCTTTGGTTTTAACACAAAGTCTTTAAATCCCCTATTCCTTGGGATTCACTGTGCCTACTGAGTCTGAGCATTTCCCCAAGTTGAGGTGGTGACGGAGGGGGACCTACCTCGGGGTGGTGACCACCCCATGCAGTGTATGTACAGAGGATATGTGTGTGGAATTTGGCACCTGAAGCCCGGGCAACATTTTTAACCAGTGTTGCCCCCAGTAAATTCAATAAAAAAAAAGTCTCCTTTTTGAACTCCTATTCGATGTTTGTCAGACATTTTTTTCCTTATATTCTCTTGGTTTTGACCTTCAAACCTCTCGTCCGAGTTCTTGTCTCTCTCACTCCGTGTGCACCCTTCTGCATAATTACCTCGGATCTATTATTTCAAGTTCACTAACTCTCTTCTGCGAGGGCTGTTCTTCTTTAAACCAGTTTATTGAGTTTGAAATTTCAGGCTAATTTAATTTATACCTATGTAGTTTTTCTTCTTCTTCTTTTTTTCCCCCAAATGTGTCTGAATGTTTTAATAATTTTTTTTGAATTGTTCTTGCTCTCAGATTGTTGAATTGTTCTTTTGTTTGAATTGTTCAATTGTTTGAATTGTTCTTGCCCTTTACTTCATTTTAAAGGCCTACACCTTGCATGCTTCACATGATCGTTCTACGATGGGAAGACGTTGTGGGTCTGATTATGCTGAATGTTGTGTCTGCTGACTCCAGTACCTGGTGGCCAGTTTCTTTGTGTGTTTTGTAATTTCCGATCATGAGCTCGCATCTGGTAGACTGTAACCCAGGGGCACGCTTGGGAGCCCGGGTGGAGTTGCATTCCTCCGCAGAGGATCTGAGATGGCTGCCGCCATGCATCTGGAGTTGTGGACGCCTCAGGGTCTTGTTCAGTGTCCTCCCCAACAAGACACAGTACTCCCCGCAGGGCAGACACTGCCAACTTATATCTCCCTTTCAAAGAGGAAGAACTGGAGAGAAAGTAAGGTTCTGCCACTTGAGCAATGCCCCACAGGTTGTCGACGGCAAAGGTGGCGTTTGACCCCGGGCAGTCTGATGCCCAGGTCCGTGCTGTAAACCACTCTGTCGCGATGGATTGTCCCTCCACAGTGGGGACAAAGGCAAACCACAAAGCCATGTAGGGTGACACAATGTTTCTTTTTGCCTCCTGTCTTAGCCCATGGGAGTGGCTTTCCTGAAAATACCCTCCCTGGGTGGCTTACACAATAGACATGTACTCCTCCCATTCTGGAGTCTGGAAGGCTAAGATCGAGATGCTGACAGATTGGGTGTCAGCTGAGAGTCCTCATTCTGGGAAATAGACGGCCAGCTTCTCGCTGGGTCCTCACCTGGTGGAAGGGGTAAGGGAGCTCTCTGGGGTCTCTTCTGTAAGGGCACTAATCCCATCCCTGAGGGCTCCAACTTCATGACCTCATCGCCTCTCAAAGGCTCTACTTACAAATGCCATCACATTGAGTGGGAGTGTGTAGGTTTTAACACGAACTCGGGGAAGACACACGCAGTGTGTAGTATCTCCCTGTGCCGGCAGGTAGATTAATTTTCTCCTTGCCTATTCTTTTCACAGAGGTTGTAGACGTTGGTGGGAGCAGCTTCTCAGAGGGATCTCAGCATTACACTCTAGTCTCTAACGGACTGAAGTCTGGTCCTGTGCCCACATGCTGTTGTTAAAGCTCCAGGTCTATGTCCCCGGCACTGGTGACCGTCCTGGGAGCAGGCATCCCATCTCTCAACCCCCACTCTAGTTTCAAATCCTTCCTCTTTGCTGGCCTCTGTTTTTTTTCCCCTTCCTGTGAGCTCAGCTTTTGATTTAAGGTTATGTTTGTTGCAATCTATCCAACATTTCCAGGTGTTTTTTAACGGGAGCACTTTTAAGAATTTCTAGACTGCTCTATTGCCAGAAACAGACATTTTTCTCTTTTTTTAATTTTCTGCTTCTTTTTTTAACGTATGTTATTCATACATCAACATCTGAGGCGAGCGGCGGCCGGGGCTCGGAAGGGCCAGCCCCGCCCGCATCTCTGTGTCACCTTGTCTGTGAGAAATTCTCTCCTCGCACTTGCGGACATCGCATTTCTCAACAGCAGACCGGAGGCCCAGAAGCAATATTTTCAACCTTATCCTTTTATCTTGGAGGGTTATCGGCTTTATCCCTTTGAAAATTTTCAGAATCTCCTCTCTCCTGCGATGATCTTAAATCTCACTCTGGTGTGTCTCCGTACGATTTATTTTTCACTTTCCTCTGTGCTTTTAATCTATCCGGCTGGGCCCTCAGTGAGCCCTTTCCGGCTGAACACATCTTCTTCTAAATCTCTGAAATTCTTGGTTTTTCCCCCACCCCATCCCCCAATTTTTTTTTTTCTTACAGTTTATCTTTCTGTCTCTGAGGATGGGGGAGGGGCGGCGTGGCTGTCGCGTGTGGATGTCCCTGTGGGCCACCTCCTCTGTCTTCCAGCTCCCCGGCACCTAGCACCCCACCCATCGACTCCGTTCACTGTACAAACCAACATCGTCTCAGATGGACTTTTTCTGATTCCTTTTTCGGAAACGCTTGAAACCACTTCATATTCTCAGTGTCCTAGGGACGACGCTGAGGACATTTGTTAAAATTTTACTTTATAGCCTTGTTCCAGCTGACCACCCGTTCTGTTCCGTCGGGTACAGGCTGTCTCGTGGAGTAGCATGCGTGCCTCCCAGATCTCTCCCCACTTTTTCCTGCAGGACTCAGAGCCGCTTTGCAGGATGATGGGTGCTTCTGCCAGACGGGGTGACAGCCTTGGCCTTCGCTTGGGCTCCCGCAGGGAGAGCTTTGTGTTTCTCAGGTGGTGATGGGGGGTTCGTAGGACAGACCCTCCTGTGTTGCACCATGGCCTCAGCCCTCCTTCCCCCTGGCCCCACTCCACAAGGCTGACTGCGTGTGTGCCAGTTCCTCTGTGTGTCTCAGTTCCTCTGCGTGTGTCAGTCCCTCTGCGTGTCTCAGTTCCTCTGTGTGTGTGTCAGTCCCTCTGCGTGTCTCAGTCCTTTTGTGTGTGTGTCAGTCCCTCTGCGTGTGTCTGTCCCTCTGCGTGTGTCTGTCCCTCTGCGTGTGTCAGTCCCTCTGTGTGTCTCAGTCCCTCTGTGTGTGTCTTAGTTCCTCTGCGTGTCTCAGTCCCTCTGTGTGTCTCAGTTCCTCTGCGTGTGTCAGTTCCTCTGCGTGTCTCAGTCCCTCTGTGTGTGTCTCAGTCCCTCTGCGTGTGTCAGTTCCTCTGCGTGTGTCAGTCCCTCTGTGTGTCTCAGTCCCTCTGTGTGTGTCTTAGTTCCTCTGCGTGTCTCAGTCCCTCTGTGTGTCTCAGTTCCTCTGCGTGTGTCAGTTCCTCTGCGTGTCTCAGTCCCTCTGTGTGTGTCTCAGTTCCTCTGCGTGTGTCTGTCCCTCTGCGTGTGTCAGTTCCTCTGCGTGTGTCAGTTCCTCTGCGTGTCTCAGTCCCTCTGCATGTGTCAGTTCCTCTGCGTGTGTCAGTTCCTCTGCGTGTCTCAGTTCCTCTGCGTGTGTGTCAGTTCCTCTGCGTGTCTCAGTCCCTCTGCGTGTCTCAGTTCCTCTGTGTGTCTCAGTTCCTCTGCGTGTGTCAGTTCCTCTGCGTGTCTCAGTCCCTCTGTGTGTGTCTCAGTTCCTCTGCGTGTCTCAGTCCCTCTGCATGTGTCAGTTCCTCTGCGTGTGTCAGTTCCTCTGCGTGTCTCAGTTCCTCTGCGTGTGTGTCAGTTCCTCTGCGTGTCTCAGTTCCTCTGCGTGTGTCAGTCCCTCTGCGTGTCTCAGTCCCTCTGCATGTGTCAGTTCCTCTGCGTGTGTCAGTCCCTCTGCGTGTCTCAGTTCCTCTGCGTGTGTCAGTCCCTCTGCGTGTCTCAGTTCCTCTGCGTGTCTCAGTTCCTCTGCGTGTGTCAGTCCCTCTGCGTGTCTCAGTTCCTCTGCGTGTCTCAGTTCCTCTGCGTGTGTCAGTCCCTCTGCGTGTGTCAGTTCCTCTGCGTGTGTCAGTCCCTCTGCGTGTCTCAGTTCCTCTGCGTGTGTGTCAGTTCCTCTGCGTGTCTCAGTTCCTCTGCGTGTGTCAGTCCCTCTGCGTGTCTCAGTTCCTCTGCGTGTCAGTTCCTCTGCGTGTGTCAGTCCCTCTGCGTGTGTCAGTTCCTCTGCGTGTGTCAGTTCCTCTGTGTGTGTCAGTCCCTCTGCGTGTGTCAGTTCCTCTGTGTGTGTCTCAGTTCCTCTGCGTGTCTCAGTCCCTCTGCGTGTCTCAGTTCCTCTGTGTGTGTCTTAGTTCCTCTGCGTGTGTCAGTCCCTCTGCGTGTGTCAGTCCCTCTGCGTGTCTCAGTTCCTCTGTGTGTGTCTTAGTTCCTCTGTGTGTGTCTGTCCCTCTGCGTGTCTCAGTTCCTCTGCGTGTCTCAGTTCCTCTGCGTGTGTCAGTCCCTCTGCGTGTCTCAGTTCCTCTGTGTGTGTCTTAGTTCCTCTGCGTGTGTCTGTCCCTCTGCGTGTCTCAGTTCCTCTGTGTGTCTCAGTTCCTCTGCGTGTCTCAGTCCCTCTGCGTGTCTCAGTTCCTCTGTGTGTGTCTTAGTTCCTCTGCGTGTGTCTGTCCCTCTGCGTGTCTCAGTTCCTCTGTGTGTCTCAGTTCCTCTGCGTGTCTCAGTCCCTCTGCGTGTCTCAGTTCCTCTGTGTGTGTCTTAGTTCCTCTGCGTGTGTCTGTCCCTCTGCGTGTCTCAGTTCCTCTGCGTGTGTCAGTTCCTCTGCGTGTGTCAGTTCCTCTGCGTGTGTCAGTTCCTCTGTGTGTGTCTCAGTTCCTCTGCGTGTGTCAGTCCCTCTGCGTGTCTCAGTCCCTCTGCGTGTCTCAGTTCCTCTGTGTGTGTCAGTCCCTCTGCGTGTCTCAGTCCCTCTGCGTGTGTCAGTTCCTCTGCGTGTGTCAGTTCCTCTGCGTGTCTCAGTCCCTCTGTGTGTGTCTCAGTCTCTCTGCGTGTCTCAGTTCCTCTGCGTGTGTCAGTTCCTCTGTGTGTGTCTCAGTTCCTCTGCGTGTGTCAGTCCCTCTGCGTGTCTCAGTTCCTCTGCGTGTGTCAGTTCCTCTGCGTGTCTCAGTCCCTCTGTGTGTGTCTCAGTCCCTCTGCGTGTCTCAGTTCCTCTGTGTGTGTCTTAGTTCCTCTGCGTGTGTCTGTCCCTCTGTGTGTCTCAGTTCCTCTGTGTGTGTCTTAGTTCCTCTGCGTGTGTCTGTCCCTCTGCGTGTGTGTCAGTTCCTCTGCGTGTCTCAGTCCCTCTGCGTGTCTCAGTTCCTCTGCGTGTGTCAGTCCCTCTGCGTGTCTCAGTTCCTCTGTGTGTGTCTTAGTTCCTCTGCGTGTGTCTGTCCCTCTGCGTGTGTGTCAGTTCCTCTGCGTGTCTCAGTCCCTCTGTGTGTCTCAGTTCCTCTGCGTGTGTCAGTTCCTCTGTGTGTGTCTCAGTTCCTCTGTGTGTCTCAGTCCCTCTGTGTGTGTCAGTTCCTCTGCGTGTGTCAGTTCCTCTGTGTGTGTCTCAGTTCCTCTGCGTGTGTCAGTTCCTCTGCGTGTGTCAGTTCCTCTGTGTGTGTCTCAGTTCCTCTGCGTGTGTCAGTTCCTCTGCGTGTGTCAGTTCCTCTGTGTGTGTCTCAGTTCCTCTGCGTGTGTCAGTTCCTCTGCGTGTGTCAGTTCCTCTGTGTGTGTCTCAGTTCCTCTGCGTGTGTCAGTTCCTCTGCGTGTCAGTTCCTCTGTGTGTGTCTCAGTTCCTCTGTGTGTGTCTCAGTTCCTCTGCGTGTGTCAGTTCCTCTGTGTGTGTCTCAGTTCCTCTGCGTGTGTCAGTTCCTCTGCGTGTGTCAGTTCCTCTGTGTGTGTCTCAGTTCCTCTGCGTGTGTCAGTTCCTCTGCGTGTCAGTTCCTCTGTGTGTGTCTCAGTTCCTCTGCGTGTGTCAGTTCCTCTGCGTGTGTCAGTTCCTCTGTGTGTCTCAGTTCCTCTGCGTGTGTCAGTCCCTCTGTGTGTGTCTCAGTTCCTCTGTGTGTCTCAGTTCCTCTGCGTGTCTCAGTTCCTCTGCGTGTCTCAGTCCCTCTGCGTGTCTCAGTTCCTCTGCGTGTCTCAGTCCCTCTGTGTGTGTCTCAGTCCCTCTGCGTGTCTCAGTTCCTCTGCGTGTGTCAGTCCCTCTGTGTGTGTCTTAGTTCCTCTGCGTGTGTCAGTTCCTCTCTGTGTGTCTTAGTTCCTCTGCGTGTGTTAGTTCCTCTGCGTGTCTCAGTCCCTCTGTGTGTCTCAGTTCCTCTGCGTGTCTCAGTCCCTCTGTGTGTGTCTTAGTTCCTCTGTGTGTCTCAGTTCCTCTGCGTGTGTCAGTCCCTCTGTGTGTCTCAGTTCCTCTGCGTGTGTCAGTTCCTCTGCGTGTGTCAGTTCCTCTGCGTGTGTCAGTTCCTCTGCGTGTGTGTCAGTCCCTCTGCATGTGTCTCAGTTCCTGTGTGTGTCAGTTCCTCTGCGTGTGTCAGTTCCTCTGCGTGTTTCTGTTTCTCTGCGTGTGTCAATTTCTCTGCGTGTGTCAGTTCCTCTGCATGTTTCTGTTTCTCTGCGTGTGTCAATTTCTCTGCGTGTGTCAGTTCCTCTGCGTGTGTCAGTTCCTCTGCGTGTGTCAGTTCCTCTGCATGTGTCTCAGTTTCTCTGCGTGTGTCTCAATCTCTCCTCCTGGACTCTGATTCAGTGGGAGAGTGACCCCTGCAGTAAACCTTGCATTTGCACCTGTCCAGCTAAGAGAGTGGGAAGAGGGTGGAGAGGAACAAGAAGCTCTGGGAAGCATCCCCCAGTGGGCCATGGACACCCTGTCCAGCTGTGCTCCAGCACTGCCTTAGGGTCACCGGGCTGTCTCTCTGGGACACGGCTGGGGTGTAGTGTCCCCTTCTCTCTGATGCATGGGCAGTGGTGGGCGAGCAGAGCTCAGGGCTCCCGGGGTGGGTGCAAGCAGCCAGTTTAGAGCAGTGGAGTAGCTGGGACTCTGGGGATAGGGATGGAGACGGTCAGCAGCCGAACGTGCAAACATCCTGGAGGATCTTGTCAAAATGCAGGTCTGACTTTGTGAGTCTGGACGCGGTCACGTTTCTATATTTCCAGCAAGCACCTAGGTGGTGCCCATGCTGCTGGACCACACACTGAGCAGAACAAATCTAGAACCTTGTGTTTAGATGATGCTGGGGTCTCAGTGGGTCCAGCAGGTGACAATCTGCATTCGCAGATGTTGTCCACCAAAGAGGTGGGGGAGGAAGTGTCCACAGGGGGAAATCTGCATCTTTGATTTCATCCTCTGATCTCTTATCACAGCTCCATACAACTTAGAGACCCTTTTTTTAAATTATGTAAAGTTTCTCTGCAGTGTTAGACCATCTTCCATCTTCTCTATAGCGCAATGAACATTTTATTCATTCATTGGTAAGTACTAATTCATTCCCCAATAATCTTATTGATGCCATCAGCCTTTATTCTTGTATCTGACATTTATTTGGTGCCCTTTCTGCGTCAGGCATCGTTACAGTGCAGAGAACGCATCGGGCAATGAGACAGACCGTCCTCGTTCCTATTTTTGTAAGAGGAAGGGATGGTAAATCAGCGGATGGATACAGGAATGAGTGAACACATATATGAATTATGTGTCAAATATACAGGAAATGCACAGATTAAAAAGAAGAAGTAACTAGTATGTCAAGTGATGAGAAGGGGTGAGAGAGCTAGAGGTTGAGGATTGGGCAGGGAAGGCCTGCCTCTGTCAAGGTCATGTTGGAACAGAGACCCAGGCAGAAGGCCGGCTCCAAGGCACTACTGTAGGGCTCTGAGCATACGCTGGCCACAGTGGGGGACTGATGTGGCCGGAGCATAGTGATGAAGGGGTGAATAGCAGGAGATATTATCAGAACAGTAGTGAAGACAGGTAATAGGAGACCTTGATGGACAGGAAAGGACTTCAGCTTTTACTCAGGAATGAGAGAACTGAGTGGCTGTGGGCGGAGGAGTTCGATGGTATTATTCCCATTCTGAAGAGCTTCCCAAGCTTCTCTGTGACTCGTCTGGATGGGGGAGAGGAATGACGGGTGGAGAGCACAGACCAGGGAGGCAGTCAGTGTTGGTGAGGGGTAGCAGAGGCTCACAGGGAACGGTAGCCAGGTGGGGGACAAGAAGTGGAGGGAGGGTGTGTGTTGGGAAGGCAGGGCCTACAGCACGTGCCCGTGGTTGGGTGTGGGGTGTACAAGGAAAAATCAGGTGTCAAGAATGACTCCAAGGTGTGGGGACAAGAAACAAGAAGACTGGCATTTTTGAGATACCAGAAGAACAGGCTGGAGGCGGAGGTGCCCATTAGACATGAACACGGAGGGGTCGGTGGACAGTTGGGTCTACCCTTCAAGAGTTCAGCACAGAGGTCCAGGAGTGACCTGTGTTCTGGGGTTACCAGCGTAGAGAAGGTATGAAATCCGTAGGTCTGAGTGAGGTCACCTAGAAGAGAGTGTGGCCTGAGAAGAGACAAGGTCCAAGAGAGATGCTGGGCACTGGGATGTCCACGGGACACAAAACGGATGGAGAAGAAAGAAGCACCAGCCATAAATAAATGTTTTGGCAACTTGATTTATTTCCTTCCATGACCCTAGGAGCTAATCCTTCTGGTGCAAGCATTTAGAATGTCTCATAGAGTTGGGCTGCAGTACTGCACTCTTACCTACAGGCGGTGCACTTCGACAAAGTGCAACATTCAATAGGCATGCATAGATTTTAGGTGTAAAGCTTGAGATGATGTACAGTAAACGAAGATTAAGCTTCGATGATTTCCTAAATTTC